>NC_091250.1:93403883-94028883 GCF_042477335.2 Ovis canadensis | reverse complement strand
CAGGTTGGTAGGTGCCCAATATGCTAACTGGAGAAGAGCAGAGAAAATAGCTCCAGAAAGAATGAAGTGGCTGAGCCAAAGTGGAAACAGTCTCCAGTTTTGGATGTTACTGGTAGTGGAAGAAAAGTCTGCTGCTGTAAAAAAACATTATTTCATAGGAACCTGGGATGTTAGGTCTGTGAGTAAAGGTAAATTGGAAGTCATGAAACAGGAGATGGCAAGAGTGAACACTGACATTCTAGGAATCAGTGAACTAAAATGAACTGGAGCGGGCAAATTTAATTCAGATGACCATTATATCTACTACTGTGGGCAAGAATCCCTTAGAAGAAATGGAGTAGGTCTCATAATCAACAAAAGATCCTGAAATGAAGTATTTGGGTGCAATCTCAAAAATGACAGAATGATCTCTGTTTATTTCCAAGGCAAACGATTCAATATCACAGTAATCCAAGTCTATACCACAACCTCTAATGCTGAAGAAGCTGAAGTTGAACAGTTCTATGATGACCTACAAAACCTTTTAGAACTAATACTAATAAAAGATGTCTTTTTCATCACAGGGGACTGGAATGCAAATTAGGAAGTCAAGAGATACCTGGAGTAACAGACAAGTTTGGCCTTGGAATACAAAATGAAGCAGGGCAAAAGCTAACAGTTTAGCCAAAATGATATACTAGTCATAGCAAATACCCTCTTCCAACAACACAAGAGATGACTCTACACATGGACATCACCAGATGGTCAATTCCAAAATCAGAATGATTATATTCTTTATAGCCAAAGATGGAGAAGCTCTATACAGTCAGCAAAAACAATACTGTGAGCTGACTGTGGCTCAGATCATGAACTCCTTATCACCAAATTCAGACTTAAATTGAAGAAAGTAGGGAAAACCACTAGGCTATTCAGTCATGACCTAAATCAATTCCATTATGATTAAACAGTGGAAGTAACAAAGAGATTCAAGGGATTAGATCTGATAGACTGAGTGCTGGAGGTACTAAGGACAGAGGTTTGGAACATTGTATAGAAGAGGCTTTTGATGATAGCAGTCTTTTCTCTCTTTGTTTTTGCTTTTGAACACAATTGCTTAAGATAAGGTGATGGGAACTGAAGGAGACATTTCTGGACCACAAGTTGACACTGTGAGTGACAATAGCCAATATGCTAAGGGTGATAAATGAAAAGGGAAAGAGCTTAGGTACTTACTAACATCACTGACCTATTAAACCAGCTACAGAGACACCTACTTCAGGATCATTATGATGTGTATACTCACAGCAAGGATATCCTAACAGTAACACACCATGACAAGTGACAGGATATGACTGGAAAATCACTATCTTAACCTTTTGTCATGTCTGCATTACCACCTTTACATTATTAATTTTTAAAAAATCATCTCACTTTGCTTAATGGTTTAACAGGAAATATATCATTGTCATAAATGGAAAAGAAAGCAGCATCATTTACCACTATAGAAAGGAATAAAGATATATAAAACAAAATCAATATTTAATACCTGAAAAACACTAAATGCAAAAATCAAATCAAATCTATATACCAATGATTTCAAATTTAAATCTTCAGCTCTCTTCAGTATTCCAACTGCTTATACATCATCAACACTGCAATATGTAGTAAGTCTTTCAAAGTTATGTTGTTCAACTCCCCTCCCAAATCTCCTAATCTGCCCCTAGTGTGTCTTTTTTCTACAGTTCCATATCTCAATACCCAATGCCAAAAACCTTGGAATCATACTCTACTCCTTTTTCTTATAGTCTGTGTAAATAAATTAGCAATTCAGTAAATTATATCTTCAATATATATGCAAAATTTTATCACTTCTCATTTATTAAATTAATGAGTGAATAAAAGACTAAAATAAAATCTATTTACACATTAAATATAAATAAAATATGTGAATAATATGGAATATAAATATTATTTATTATTATTCTTGTATTTCTTCCAACCTAATGAAACTTTAAGTGAATATTGTCTCCTAGTTATTTGGGGGGAGAAACTATAGCCTTTTTATAATTACTTATTTTAGATTAATTCTGCTGTTGCGTGTATAATTACTACAGAAATGCTGGTTTCATGAAACAATTCTGATTACCAAGCTTTCCCAAAGTCTGACAGCACATTTCATACAGGATACAAAAGAAATCTGAGTTTAGCCAACATATAAAGAATACAGGAGCTACTAACTTAAGTTTCCTCATAAAGAATAATTTCCCCCCCCTTAGGTAGTCTTTTAGGCTTTTTCATCCTTAGGCTGTAATTGATTGTCCTACTCTTGATAGAAACCTGATCATTTTGGGAAAAAGTAAAAGAATTATTTAATGCCTAACAGTTTTCCAGTGAGCCCGTGACTGTCATCCTTCAAACTGTTTTTTTTTTTTTCTCTCAGTGTCAGCTCCCAGAAAATGAAATATGCCAAACACAGTGATGTAAAAAACACCTGGTTCTAGAAAGATCTCATGGGGATCTGAATGCATTTTAAAGAGAATGCCTGAAAACAGAGACTAACACTTCTAATATTTCACAAAACTTAAAACTACAGCCTAAAATGCATGATACAGTGAGGCTGGCAACAAGACTGGCCGAATGCACAGCTTTGTGAACTGGTGGCTAAAGTTAATTTTCCATAGAAGTGATTGTTATATGTTTGTGGTTGAAATTAAGTTAATCAGTAAAAGACTAACTAAAACCTGAGGAAAGTCTTAACTTATTTGAAGTAAATCTAGTGGTGTCATAAAAATACATAGAACTCCAAACAGTGCTGTTTAGATTGTATTACTCTTCAAGTATACCTCGATCATTTATGATAACTTTGTGGAACATTTTCAGTGATGTTTAACCACAGACCAAGGAAATGGAGAGAAGGTGGGGAAAATGAGATACTGAATGATATTCTTTTCAGAATATTCTTAAAAATTATTTTATTACAGTAAATAAAGTAAATCAATTACTGGTTCTCTTTTAAGAACTAAAGTGTTCACAGTGTGTGTGGGTGTTGACAATTATATTTGATTAAAAAGTTTTGGAAAAACACATCTCAGTAAAGTGTGTTGGCCGAGGAATTTTTCTTACAAGAGGTGACAGTTTCTAAGCACATCTCTAAATGCTTAAAATAATTAGAAATCTATGGCATTTTCATTTAAATATAGTAATTTGGGTGGTGGAAGGTAAACAATGAATAAAATTAGCTGAATAGAGACACAAGTTTTTCTTTTTTTTTTTAAGTCTTCATGGACTATATAAACTATACTGAGCTTCCTTTATAAAAGCCCCAAACAATATTTCAGCCTTTTAATTCACAGCTAATATTTTTCCCTTCATGGTTCACAACTTTGCCATGGTGAGGGGGCTTGAGTAACTCAATGAAGCTATGAGTTACGCTGTGCAGGGCCGCTCAAGACAGACAGGCCACAGTGAAGAGTTCTGACAAAACACGGTCCACTGGAGGAGAGAATGGCAAATAGCTCCAGTATTCTTACCAAGAGAACCCCAGGGACAGTATGAATAGGCAAAAAGTTATGACATTGGAAGATGAGCCCCCAGGATGGAAGGTGCCCAATATGCTACTGGTGAAGAGCAGAGGAAAATTACTAATAGCTCCAGAAAGAATGAAGTTGCTGGCCAAAGCAGAATGTGGATGTGTCTGGTGGTGAAAGTAAAACCTGATATTGTAAAGAACAATATTGCATAGGAACCTAGAAATCAACCTTGAGTATTCCCTGGAAGGACTGATGCTGAAGCTCCAATACTTTGGCCAACTGATGCAGAGCTGACTCATCGGAAAATACTCTGATGCTGGGAAAGGTTGAAGACAAAAGGCAAAGAGGGCAGCAGGGGATGAGATGTTTAGATAGCATCATTGACTCAATGGATATAAGTTTGAGCAAACTCAAACTTCTGTCAAGGATAGGCAAGCCTGGCATGCTGCAGTCCATGGGGTTACAAAGAGTGAGATATGAATTAGTGACTGAACAAGAAGTTAATATTTTAAGAAGAATGAGAAATTACTACACATATTTTCCTCAAAACTCATCCAGAAGGCATTGAAGTGGGTAAATATATTTATTACACATAATTCAGAACTAGGTTTCCAGTTTTCATAAAAGATCAAAGTCTTTTTAAGATACTGTACTGACCTCAGTATAAAAATGATACCACTTTAAAAAGCAGGGAATTTATATATATATATATATATATATATATATATATATATATATATATGTATATCAGAGTACTGAAAGCTTTTGTGATACTGTTAAATTTTTCATGATTGTATCATTCTGCTTTTCCACTTTCAGTTTTTAAGAACCTACCACATTTAACTCCATGAAGTACTAATGTAGTACTAGCAAAGCTAAATGACTTATTTCTACAAATATCTAGAAATACAGTACAAAGCAAAAATTACCTCATTAAGGAATAAGTAAGTTACTATGGATACTGGTAAGGCAAAACATTTTTCTATGCATCCCTGAAGCTACTCAGAAGCCTTCTTAGTTTTCTTTATGTGTGGCAGATGTCCAAATTCACTGAGATACTTCTTTTCCCCCCTAATTTAAAACTAACTACAGAACTTGCTACTTATTAATCAAATGAACATTTCACTCCTGGAGCCAATTCTTTCATAATAGGATAACTTTTGCCTTAAAAGAAAAAAAAAAAAAAAGAGAATCATATCAGGCCAGTTCTACATGAGAAACAAAGCCAGTCAAATTCTAATGAGATTTTGATAGGAGTATGAGCAAATTTCATTAAGGAAAACACTAAGAACAAAAGGCAGAAATGTATTTCCACATAGATTGGTTAAAAATAATCAAACCATCCTATATAAACACTAAATTATGTGTTGTATTCTTCATATATATGATAGTTTTAATTGTAACAAAACTCAATAAAACAGAATCAATTATTCCTAATTCTGAGGAGATACTAAGACTTTAGAGCCATGATGTAACTTGTGAGATCATATAACCAATTCAAATTGAAATTGTGTATAACGTGAGTTGTTGCTTCTCTTCAGCACTATACCTTCCCTTAGGAATCAGAGTACAGGGAGGAAGGAAGGAAAGTGAAAACTGTTTCTTTAAACTATCTGACATTGTGTTTGCCAATTCATCACTCATGCAAAACCATAATGAAGGGGAGATACCAGAAATTGGAAAACAGGACTAGGTCAAGATAAGAAGTCTGGATGCAGAAGATATCTGTCCCTGGAAAAGGGCAAAGGGACAGATATAGAAAAGGGAAATCTAGCAGATTCTTTTTCTCTCCGTATGGGCACCAATTTTCTTTCTTTGCCCTAAAAATTCCCATTATTTATTTTTATTATTCAAAGTCAATGTGATGCTGTTAAATAGTTTTTTCAATAATACAAGTAGTTGATAACTATAGAAATGATTAATTTTTATTTCTAAGGTAAATGTCACAAGTGCTATAAATGTGCCTCAAAAATTAAAGTTATATATGTCATAATACTTCAGCAATACTATAAGTTACTTTTGTGCTGATAACAATTCATTAATTGCTTTATTATATTTATATATATATTTTTTAAAATTAGGCTAGATTTTCCTTATGTCTGAAATTCAACACGAAAATTAAAGTGACTGGAGTTATTTTTTTCCTCCAAATATAATTACCTATTTTGATGAAAAGAAGACAAAGGACAAGTAAGAAAAGAGCAAACAGAAATGTAGTTTTAAGTATTTTTTTGGTTATATCTGAGACGTGGCATACCTCTACCTCCATAATTATGTTAACTATAGCAATTTAATATATTATTATTTTTTCCCAGAGTATATCATTAATATAGTCATGATCAAATCAAATGAATACCATATACTAACATCAAAATGTATTTATTTACTAATTTTTTTATAAGTCAAACACTAATTTATCCACTTATAATAAGAATTAACTGTCAAGTAGGCTGGAATACTTCATGTCAGCTGGTTAGCAAATATTCTCCCCATAACAACAACAACAAAAAAGTATCAATAATATGATGACTATGAAGGAAATTTAAATTAAAATATAACTAGTTTTTAAGTTAGAGTAGCATCAGTCATGCAGTGTTAGGGAAAAGAAAGTCTGTAGAGAAACAGCAGACCTGAAGGAAAAGTGAGTGCATCTAGAAGGCCAGAGGGGCACATAGCTTAAAATGAAGTTGTAGAAAGAAAGGGGCAACTAGATTAGGAGGGCTTAGTGGGCCATCGTAGGAAGTTTGGACTTCGGTGTTAGAGTAACAGGAAACTGCTGATGAGTTTTACCCAAGAGAGGTGCATGATCAGATTTAAACTTTTTAAGAGATCGTTCTAGCTAATGAAGGCAAGGGTAAGAATCAATGTGGGGAAAATAGAAGACCACTGAAGCAGCTTTGCAGAAGTTCACTGTGGCATAAAAGGAAGTGGTGGTAGTGAATATGGGAAGAAGCAACAAATTTTGGATAAAGAAGATATTTCTTCTCTGTGAAAGAACACACATAATAAAAGGAACACATATTTAATAAATGAATGAATGAACGGTTTTAGAAAGACACTGTCTGGCAAAAGGCCTTATATGGTGAGCTTATTTTCTCACCAAACTGTGTAAGGTGGTGGATCTTATTCATTACTTTATAAAACAAAACATAATAAGAAAACATACATTTTTATGCCCTCTCTCCATACTAAAAAAGATTTTCCAAATAAATCATCTATGCCTTTAAAATAAATACCCTCATATCACCCATACCACTTAAAAATTTATATTATACAGATCCTTATTTTTACTAAAAACAAAAAGAATGCCAGATTTTGTATTTTGCTTTTTCTTAAATTCTCTTTTTTTCCTTTTAATTATGCCCTGGTGATTTTTTTTTACAACCACCTATCAAATAGTTAACATATTTTGAATGAAATAAAATGTTCCTCAAATTCTATAAAGTTCTAAGAAATATTTTCTTGAGACTTCTTTCTTAATTTTCTCTCTCCCACATGTCCTCATAATCTGTAGATGACCATTTTTCTTACTTTGTAGAGGAGAATAGACAGAAATTCCTCAATTTACTGTTCTACTCTGGTTCTACCACATATGTACATCACACCTATTAACTATTTTATTCATTCTGAGTAGAAAAGAATTCCCCTAGCTGGTTTATGGTATCTCAGTACAAAAGTGTCTCATGAAATCGAATGAAGTGGAATTACCATCCCACTATTCTGGATCTCATTCCCCTCAGTTCCTTGGATCATGATTATAGCACTTCCCTTTCCTCTCTTTCTAACCACTTTTAAAACTGGTTCTTTCCTATCAGCATATCCATATGCATATCTTTCCATCTTAAAACTACCCTCTATATTCTTTATAACAGCTACCTTATTTATCTCCTTGTACTTTATTAACTTTTCCTTAAAAACCATCATCATTACATTATTACATTCCTGATAACATTACTCTGCTCATGGTGGCTCAGACGGTAAAGCGTTTGTCTACAATGCGGGATACCTGGGTTCAATCCCTGGGTTGGGAAGATCCTCTGGAGAAGGAAATGGCAATCCACTCCAGTACTATTGCCTGGAAAATCCCATGGACAGAGGAGCCTGGTAGGCTACAGTCCATGAGGTCACAAAGAGTCGGACACGACTGAGCGACTTCACTTCACTTCACTTCATGCTTCATATATTACACCCATTTTAAAGAAGAGAGAAAGGCTCAAATTTGCCAAAGGCTGTAAACTATAAAGGAATTTATATAGAATTCAAATCAAGACAGCATCATTTAAGGCTTTATTTTGCTTTATAATTTAAAATTTGATGCCATCTATACTGTTACATGTAATTATTGCTTTTGTGTTCTTGTTTTTCTAATTAGTAATATCACAGAGATTCAACTCATATTACCTAAAGAAATACATATGAATAATGAGAAAGCAAATATATTTTTTAAAATATGTGACTGTACTAAGTTCAAGATATTTCTAAGATTTTTAATTTGGCATAAGCTATCACATAAATATCAAGTGTTATTCACTTATTTCTGATAGTACTTTAAAATGTAACAAAATTACAATAAAATATTAAATGCATTTTTATATTACATAAAGATACATATAAAGATATAATTTATACGAAAGTGAGTACAAATATGCTGAGATAAAGAAGTTATATTTTATGTGCCTATATAGTTGATCTAAATTCAATACCATTAGGAACAAAGAGTCCAAGGAACTATAATGACATTTTAGAAGGGCAGTCTAGTTGTACATAATTCAAAAGTGTAATGACTCAACTAAGTAATATTAAACTACAAAAGACTGCTCACAGTAGATAAGTTCTAGTTTGTTCCATTATATTTTTATTTTTTCTAACCCTTTAGCTACTTTTTCAACTGTTATAGACAGAAGATCCCTTAAGCCAAATTAAGCACTTAATTTCAATGCACTTTTGTCACTACAGTCTTTAATGCATTACTTTATTCTGAAAACACACTGAGGGCTTACTACGGGCAAGGAACTATGTCAGGTGCTAAATATAAGTAGATGAGAAATGGGTGTCAGAGCTGCTATCTGAGGTAGTTCAAGGAGAATGTCAGTAGCACATGAAAGTGTAGGCAACCTCATTAAACCTCTGAAAGTACATTCATTTAAATAAAAACATTTAACCAGTTTACACATAGCATAGGCAATCACATACAAAAGCTACTTAATACAGACAATATGTTAATGACTAAAGTACATCTCCACACTATTCTTTCTCAAATGTCACAGCCTTTAAGGGAATAAGACAAAGTTCTTGGTTATACTAAAGAACTTTTTTTTTTTCCAGAAAATGCAAATTGGATTTTTTGTGTGTATATATAAAAGAAGCACTACTAGAGAGGAAAGGAATGTGGATATTTTCTTATCTCTGCATGTTTCAGATTTTTTGAACATAAAAAAGCAGATTTTGGTTAAAGGATAAACCTTGAGAGTTAAAAGATGATCGCATAGTGAGAGTCTTCTGGTGGTATTTACTTCCCAAGAGATTTGTTAACATTTCAAAGAAAGTAAAATCTGGAACCTTACATTTGTATACCATAGGATTTTACATTAGGGAGATGTGAAGTTTCTCTTTCTCTCTCAGGAGGAAAGAAGGGCAGCAGTATAAGAATTCCTGTGTAAACACCCAGATTAATAATTTCTGGGTTCCTCCCCTGTAGTATAAACACCCTCCTTTGGTCCTTTGCAGGTGGCACCATCTTGCTCTCTTTCCCACTGCTCTGAAGTAGGAGATGGAATGTTGAGCATTGGTGTGGCTATTGCTCTATGAAACAAGAGTCTGCCCAATATAGTAACTATATATTTGCTTCTTGGACAAAATAAATAAATGCATCTAATAAAAACTTGGTCTTCCCTGGTAGGTGCGTTGGTAAAGAATCTGAGTGCAATGTAGGAAACCCAGGTTCAATCCCTGGGTTGGGGAGATCATGGGGTCACAGTCAGGCATGACTGAGAGACTAACACACTTTCAATAAAAACTTATCATTTTTTAAATTAGAATTTAGGAGAAAAAAAGTTTCTTTGAAGACAAAGCTTCACTATACTTATTTTCAGGCAGATCAAGTCACCTAAGTAGTCAGTAAATGATCTTATTCAACAAAGAAAACACATTGATCTTTATCATTTTGTCATAAAAATCTCAATACAATTAAAAGCTTGAATAGTTTAGTGTATCAAGGTAAGGTAGACTGAAGAAAAGCAAAAGAAAAGTTACTTACTTGATATTATCAAGACAGCCAGATTCAGGTTTCAGAATGGCAGTGTGATGAAACATTTTATATAAAGCAATCCCAAGGAAGATTACATTAAGCTGGAATGTAAAAGGTACTGTTATGTAGCATAACTGGAGTAGAAAAAAAAGAAGTCGATTTTCTATGACAGATGAGTTGTTCTGGGAAATTAGCTCTCATAAAATAACTGGATCACAGATAATCATCTAGTCTTTTTGTAAAGACAGCTTGGAAACTTGAGATACCAAAGGATTACAAAGCATTGATATGCCAAATGCAAATAGAAAATCAGCAGCAGTTAGAATGATGCTGTAGAAACTATAAAACAATTCAAAGTCAAGTATATGTTTATAAAAAAGACAATACCTATTCCAGGTTGATATTATATCCACTCTCCAAACATGGACCTTAACTTATTATTCAAATGCTGCATTACAAAACTAATATTTAAAATCATAATATTTGTGAGTAGCTAGATCAAAAGGGATATAAAATGCTGGTTAAATTCTCATGCTACAACAAATTAGAATTAAAGTAGTGGGCACCCCCAATGACTTTGTTATATCACTGGACCAAGAAAGAGCATACGACTGGAAATAAAACAAACCACATGTTAAAATGCCCTTGTTACCTGCTTTGTTTATACTTCAGAACTTGGGGCAACCTTGTATTTTAAAATGATAAGCATATAAATAATGATACCAACAACAGTATCTAAATTAGGATAAACAATTCATATTTGAAAGATATTATGCATTTAAAAATAAAAAAAGAAAGCATGATTCCAGAATGTTTACCTAACTTACTTGTCATTCTCAAGTAAAATCCTTTTAAATTTTAAAGTTTTTGAAATTTATATAAAAACAGAATTGGAAGGAACAGAAGGTTATTTATTTACTTTTTTGCCACATTTCCAATTTGATTCCATTCATAGTTCATATTATCCAAATGAAAAAGAAAATGTATTACTGTCAAACAAAGTCATCACTGTTTAAAACCTATACAACTAAACGGATTATGCTAGATCAGTTTCCTGAGGAGCTATAGTACTGCATAAATTTGTGCAAATGCATGTTTTCTGCTCCCGAGGGTTTTGATTAAGCATTTTACAATATAAAAGTAGAGTAATGAGTGTCTAATTGCTTGAGTTATTTAGGGTCAAATAAATACTTGCTTACCCCCGAATTAATCTATGTAAATTAAAGAGAGTCAGCACAGGGAGAGTGAAAGTTTTATTTCTTGACCTGGGAAACACATAGTTAATTAGGAGTTCTTACCATAATTATCAAGGTCGCTGGTCCTATAAAACTCCAAATGAAGTAGGTGTCAAGTCGGAGCCAACATCTGCAATGAAACACAGGGAGAGAAGGCATTCAAGGACTGGCTATGGGACATACATCAAGAGTGAGCGAGTGACAGAGAAGAATGTGAGCTGCAAAGCATTCCACTGGGAGACAGGAAATATTACATTGCTTGTTCATTTAAATGCTGAATTATGTGCCCAATTTCTGACAGCACTATTGATGGAATAAGATAATTACCCCTGGAGGAAGCAGGAATAAATGGCAGTGGGCCTATTTGCTGGGGCCTTTTGTGTCTGTCACAGAAATCTTAAGAAAAAAGAAAGAAAGAAAGAGCCATACATATAGCCATTAAGTCGAGTAGCTTTAAGCTATCCTTTTCTCTTCAATTATGGTGCTACATAACCTGCCTATCAGCTGTCAGGTAAAGTGACATTTTCCCGTCAAGAAGATCTGAGGAAATTCAGTACAAAGAAGAAATAAATTTGGTGTCAGAAGATTGAAGTTTAATTAGGTTGGGCAGCCAACCTTTGAGAGTTCTTGAGTCTTAAACAGTGCATTGTTACTGCCAGTGCTTCTGAGGCTGCAAATGATCCTTAGCATCCCATGAAGTTGATTCATGACCCCAAAGTAAATTATTAATCATTTAATTTCAGTTACATTTAATACTCCCCCAATTCTTAAAGCCTTTGGGAAATTACATTTTCTTTCTTCAGGATGACAGGAAGACAAAATGGAAGTGACTAGTTATGAGAAAGATTAACGTAAATCTTGAATAAATTACCTTTAATGTTAAAAATCATATCTTAAATTATTTGCCATTTGGATATATTTGAAGCATAATTTAAAAAAAACAAACTGGAAAATAGTTCAGTGGTGTGCTAAGCGTTCTAAAACAGCATAATGTTGTCTGAAGTATGTAAATATTTCTCATTATGTAACTATTCATTAAATCTCAACAATAATGGAAAACTAGAAAAGCTATGAAGAAATTTATATATGTCAATAGACCAACAAATAAAAAAATTTCTATTCATGTGATGAAATGTTATAAAGTAGTGAAGAGGGAGGGTCTTTATATGTCAGTAAAATAGATCACAGTAACAAAATTTAGTGAAAAACTAAAATGACATATCTATATGAATATAATATTCATATTTTTGACTATTTATGAACTATAATATTCATATATATATGAATGCAATTTTTTAAATTATTGGGAAAAATCACCAAACTCAGGTTAGTGATTGCCTCTTATGTGAGTACAGAGAACTAGAAGTGCACAAAAGAGGCATTAGCTATATGCTTCGTTTCTAAAACTACTGAAAGCTACCTGCCAAAATACTAACAGTTTTATCATCTGAGCAATAGAGCCAATGAGGTTTACTATTTTTTTTTTCTTTTTACTTTTAAGTAACTTAAAATTTTTTATAAAGGTTAAAAGTTAGATTTTTTAAGTAAAGAAATAACCAAATGCTCTGAAAAAACCTGATTAGAAAACAAAATTTGGCTTTATTCTATAAAGTAAAATATTTGTGAAATAATTTACATTGGGATATATTTCCAGTCCAATAAGAAACTGACTACAAGTTCATATTTTTACATAATTTCTCTTCATTCACAAAAACACAATAATCATATTTGAAAAAAATGTTAGAGAAGCAATCAATACTCAAACTACTAGCCATTAATTTGTTTGAGTACTTAGTAATCTTTTTGTTGTGCTGTTGTTAACAAAGTTTGGCCATGGAAAAATAAAAGTGTGGTACTGGCAATAAGCAGAAACAAACCAGAGAACTCAATGGTTGAAATACGAACACTGTCTTCATTCTGACTGTAGGCTACTTTGTTACCTCTCTAATAATGAGTTCGTATGTGTTGCCAGGAGACCAAAGCAGAGGAAATATCCATGGGTCTTTCTGGGTTTTCAACAAGGATTATATTTTCTCACAAAGTAAGATTAATAAAGGACAAAGCATGAACATTTTCCCAGATTAAAACATACATAAGCACATGTGCACACACACACATACACACACACAGACACAGAGTCCAAGAATGTTGCTAAAAAGCCAGGCTCCTCTGTCCATAGGATTCTCCAGGCAAGAATACTAGAGAGGGTTGCTATTTCCTTCTCCAAGGGGTCTTCCCAACCCAGGGATTGAACCCAGGTCTCCTGCATTGCAGGAAGATACTTTACCATCTGAGTTACCAGTGAAGCCCTCTGAAATTATAGCAGTATGATATTCTAACAGCACATTTAAGAATGACTGTTATTAGCATAGTCCCTGTCCATGTGTAGGTCAAACAAGTTTTTGAGAGTTAATCTGAGAATCAAAACAAATTCTCTGCAAATTGTTTTCAAAGGGAAATGTATTTTGAGGATTTCTGAAAACAGAAACTCTACAGGTTAAGTAGTTCTTATATGAGTAATTTTAATTACAATATTGCAGTGTATCTTGGATTAAGTAGGAAATTTTTAAAAAAAACTACATAATCTCACCAAATGTGTTGTTAAAATAACATCATTAAATTTTATTCTTACAAAACTTTTATACTTTCTTGAAAAAAATGTGTCTACTTAGCAAATGCTTTGTTTGGAAATAGATATGCTTTTGGCATTTTTTTTTTTAAAGTCGCTTCAGTCATGTCCGACTCTGCGCGACCCCACAGACGGCAGCCCACCAGGCTCCCCCATCCCTGAGATTCTTCAGGCAAGAACACTGGAGTGGGTTGCCATTTCCTTCTCCAATGCATAGTGATCTCTAAATGTAGAAGTGAAATTACTTTAGAAGTTTTCTTTGGGGAGGGGGGTAAAAAAATTCTCCAATATCTATTTGGTATAAGTGAAATTATTGTATAAGTGGTTTTTTTTTCTGAAAGAAAATTCTTCAATATCTATTCAGTACAATAGATTTAAATTCCTTGGAGAACTAAACAACGAATGAGGCAATATGAAAGACTTAACATGTGCCGAATAAATCATCCATCCCTAAGGGCTGCCTGGGCCTGACTATCTTCTGGAAGGCAACGTGGCAAGAATTCCTTTTCTAATTCAATTGCCATATGGCCATACCTGCTGTTTCTGGCTGCATGCTGGCTTTCTCAAAAGTTTCTGTATTTCCTCTCTTTCTCATTAACTATCTCAAAAGTTTGTGTGATTTGTGGCCTGAGTTTCCTATGCCAGTGTTGAAAGAACTCACCCTGGCTTTAAGGTCAGGGAGAATACAGACATCTCTCAGTATCCACGGGAATTGGTTCTAGGACTCCAAATCCTCAATTCACAGATGCTCAGGTCCCTTACAGCTGGTCCTCCATATTCACAGATGCTGAACCCATGGATCTGGAAGGCCAACTGTATTATGTGGGTGTTTTACATGCCTGGACACATACAATCCACCTCATAGTATTCCACAAGTCTAGACAATTCAATGTCACTTAGATAAAATGTATAACCATTAATTAAGGGAAGACAAATGTTAAAGGAACAATTTATTGCACTAAACACAGTGAAGTCTAGTTTGCAAATGACTGCATAGATCTGCCACTGAAAAATATGATTTATCTGAAAATATCCTTTATTCACTAAGCATCATTTAATTTGTGAAATTGTTAATTTTGTACTTAGTCACTCAATCATGTCCATCTCTTTGTGACCCCATGGACTGTAGCCAATCAGGCTCCTTCGTCCATGGGGATTCTCTAGGCAAGAATAGGGGCAAGTGGGTTGCCATGCCTTCCTCCAGGGGATCTTCCCAACCCAGGGACTAAACCCAGGTCTCCTACATTGCAGACAGATTCTTTACCATCTGAGCCATGAGGAAGCCATTTTTGTTTAATTTTTAAGATAATACCAATTCTTTTCTAACGAACTTCTGTCGTTTACATATAATCTATACATTAGGTTTATAGCAGTACTATAACACAAAAGATAATCCGCTCTTGAGAGAGCAAATGTATTCTGATGACAAAACATTCTTATTTGACTCAAGCTTGGAAAACTTTGTAAGACCAGATATATCCTGTAATCAAAAGAACTTGTCACAAACCATAAACTTTGACTTTTCCTCCCATGTACCTATACAAAGATGTCATCAAATTTTTTGCAGCAATTTTAAAAAATTATAAAATCAGCATATACTGCTAAATATTTGAAAAAGTCTTACTACATTAATTTAAGTTTATTGGTTTAATATGTTAAAGAAGTAATGCTAATTTACATGGCTAAATTATCATTCTCTTCTAGAATTGTCTTCTTCCAAAATATAAGAAACATTTGCAAATTAGATGATAATAAAGGTATTGACATCTGGATCTGCTGCTGCTGCTGCTAAGTCACTTCAGTCGTGTCTGACTCTGTGCGACCCCATAGAAGGCAGCCCACCAGGCTCCCCCATCCCTGGGATTCTCCAGGCATGAAGACTGGAGTGGGTTGCCATTTCCTTCTCCAATACATGGAAGTGAAAAGTGAAAGTGAAGTCGCTCAGTCGTGTCCAACTCTTCACGACCCCATGGACTGCAGCCTACCAGGCTCCTCTGTCCATGGGATTTTCCAGGCAAGAGTACTGGAGTGGGGTGCCATTGCATCTGAATCAGTCTCACATAAAAATATCAATTACCAATCCAGCAAGTACTACCTTAAAGTTTACTCAGAAAACAGAAAAATAAAAATAATGAAACAAATCAATTTCTCAAAACAAGACCAGAGAAAACCATACTTCTAAAGCTAATTCTCTTTTACTAAAATATTCCTCACTGTTTTTCTTTTACTCTTTGCAACCCCATGGACTATACAGTCCATGCACTTCTCCAGGCCAGAATACTGGAGTGGGTAGCTTTTCCCTTCTCCAGGGGATTTTCCTGACCCAGGAATTGAACAGAGTCTCCTGCATCGCAGGCAGATTCATTACCAACTGAGCTATGAGGGAAGCCCTTCTTTCACTAGAAAAACGGTACTGAAGAATTTATTTACAGGGCAACAATGAAGAAACAGATGTAGAGAATAGACTTATGGACACTGGGCGGGGGAGGGGAGGAGAGTGTGAGATGTAAGGAAAGAAGAACATGGAAACTTACATTACCATATGTAAAATAGAGAGCCAATGGGAATTTGGGAATTTGCTCTGTGGCTCAGGAAACTCAAACAGGAGCTCTGTAACAACCTAGAGGGGTGGGATGGGGAGGGAGATGGGAAGGAGTTCCAAAAGGGAGGGGATATATGTATACCTATGGCTGATTCATGTTGAGTTTAATAGGAAACAGCAACATTCTGTAAAGCAATTATCCTTCAATAAAAAATAAAGTAATAAACACACACACACACAGATGAATGATTCTGTGTTTAGAAAAAAGGTAAAACCAATTGCCCAATATATATAAATGTTGCCAAAAACATATGACTTATAATGTGTTTAGATACCAGAAACACTACATTAGCGCATCCTTATTCAAAGTTACCATGTTTAATACAGTGCCGCTTAATTAAGAGGCCATGGTGCACTGTATTTTTTTGCCTGTTTATTCACTCTTATCAAAGTAGACATCTAACTATGAACCATTTTTTTGAAGTAGTATAAATTAACAATGGTATTTGCTTCATTTTCTGCACACTCTAAATCACAGACAAAATTGTCCTTGATGAGTATTAAATGTAACCAGTAAACAATCTTTGCTACTGGTAGATCATGAACTTTACATGGTCTCATCACATCAGGTTGTTTATGAAAGTTTATAAACTGCATATTTGTCTTTTCTCTGTAACATATGCAGATCTCTGTATATTTGTACTACATATATCTGGCAAGATTGAGAGAGAAAAGAAGAAATAAGGAGAATTGAGGGAAGAAAGGAGAGAAGAGGAAAAAGGACAGATATTTACTTAAAGCATAAATCTAGTTCTAAGCTTACTGAATAATACACCTGCTAAGGATTTTTTTAATGTAACATATCATAATACACTGTTCCCTCTAAACTTGAAATACTTTGCAAGCACATAAACTGGAAAATAGATTGGCAGAGTGACGTAGGACTAGAATGTGGTCCACTGGTACTCCAGACTAGCATTTGTAGTTCAGCTCCACTTTTGCATCTGATACATCTCATACACCAAATATAGGTTATGTTGTCTTCATGTACCCGATATGCACTTATTTTTTAAAAATAAGTGTTTCATTATTTCTTCAGCAAAATACATCCTATAACTTTATGGTGGACTACAAAGGTAAGAAAAGTGCTATTATAATTTATTAATAGTAAATGTTGGAATAATCCCTACAGTCCCATGTTGCTTAAAGTAACAGGAGGCAGTAGCATAAGAATTGTAATCACTACTTTTATAAATGGATGCTTTTAATAAAATTTATTTTGCAATTAAAACTATGTTGCTAATCATAGTTTGTATCCCAGTTGAATAATAGCACCAGTAATAATAGTGCTTCTATTTTAATAAATATTTATATATGCTAGATATTTTACACACACCCATTTGTTGCTGTTGTTGTCTAGCCACTAAGTCATGTTTGACTCTTTTGAGACCCCATGGATTGCAGCCAGGTTATTCTGTCCATGGGATTTCCCAGGGAAGAATACTGGAGTGGGTTTCCATTTCCTTCTCCAGGGGAACCTTTGACCCAGGGATCAAACTTGCATCTTCTGAATTGGCAGGCAAATTCTTTACCACTGAGTCACCAGGGAAGCCCACATGTACACATAATTAAATATTTATACATATATATGCCCACACAGACATACACATATGTATTTACTCACACACACACAATTTCAAATATTGCAGTAGTTTTGCAAGGTACTTATATAATAACCCTCATATTACAAATTAGAAAGTGAAACTGACTTGCTCACAGCCATATTACTCATAATTAGTTGTGCCTGAATTTGATTCTAGTCTACCTGACTCCAAAGTCCCTTAACCTAGTTTTTCTCAAAAAGAATAAATACACAAGATATAAAATAACAAAATCTAAGTTTTGTTGACAATTATAAATTCTAAATGATTAGATGAGAAATGTATATGTTGCATATAAATCACAGATTGCCCAAGTAAAAATATTAGATCTTTGCAATTATAAAGTGATCTCTTAATAAGATACTATACTTCTTTGGTTCCAGTAAGAAGTTAAGTCCTAATTTGACATCAGTTACATTTTCTAAATAATGAGACAGTAGTCTTGATGTTCTATGATATAGCTAAATCTTTAAACAAACAAACAAAAAAATGCTGAACCTTAAATTCTTATATACTGCATACAGTGAAAATCTCATGCTCAGTGCAGGTTCCTGGGTGATGAAATGATGATATAATAAGCCCTCAATCTCTGTAATTCATACATAAAACATGCTCTTGCCTTTAACAACATAACATATAACATACCGAGCACTCCTCACCCACATATTGAATGATTAGCTTGATATGTCAATGATAAATACTTCTTCATTATCTATATTATCTCCCCCTGGCCAATTTAAAGTCAAACATGCCTGTTGACAACATAGTCAATAAGGTAAATGCTTCATGTTGTTGCAATATTACAAGTAGGAATATTTTACATATAATAATATGATTAGAGAAATATTTCAGATGAATATATAATGTTCTGTGAGTAGGATGAAGTGCTTAGACATTGTAAATGTTTTGAAAAAACCTATGCATATAACTTTCAGATTCTATCAAGCATAATGTTCCTTGGCTGGCTTCCTTCTTGAATGATAATATAATCCAGTATTTTAAAAATCAATAATCAGTTTTCTATTCAAACGATTATGTAGGTTAGAGAATGAAGCTGAAATAAAGAAACTGGAGGGGGGATTTTAACTAGTAGAGGAGAGACTATGCTTTTTAGAGCTGTTGTTAAGCTCACTAGGAAGACAAATCTAAGACTTAATAGATGATTTATAATAATTTTCAGATCATAAAATTGATTTCAATTATCTTCAAGAGCTCAGTTATGCTTCAAGAACTCAAGGATGTTCTGGTCCATTATAAATGTTCATGACCTAATCAACATCTTTCAGAAACCTCTTACCAGTTTTTGAACTTGCACTTTAATTCCTGGGCAATTCTCTGAGGTTTACTACTTCCCAGCCCTCTTCCTTCTTCTCCTGTTGGAACCTACTTCCTTCCAGCCCTCTTTTCAATCTACCCATCACTTTAACCACTGCTTTTACTGCCCTAAACTTAGATTTCAAGGAAAGTGCTATAAAATATAAATGTATTTTTTTTCCTTTGAATAAAAATTAACTGCTCAAACAGTTTACATTTGGGGAGGTAATACTGAGGTAAATAAAGTTTACAGGAACTGATTAGTTTCAGGTCATAAAATCAAACTATTTATCACAGAATTTCCAAATCAGTTCTGTTTGAATTATTAAGTCAATGACAGACTTTTTATCTTTTGACAGAATCATACCCAATGGCTTCACTGAATATCTATATAAATAATAGTATGGATGCATGCCTGCATGCTAAGTCGCTTTAGTCATGTCCGACACTGTGTGATCCTATGGACTGTAGCCCTCCAGGCTTCTCTGTCCATGGATTCTCCGTCCATGGATTCTCCAGGCAAGAATGCTGGAACAGGTTGCCATGCCCCTCCTCCAAGGGACCTTCCCAAACCAGGGATCAAACCGGTGACTCCTGCATCTCCTGCACTGCAGGTGGATTCTTTACTGCTGAGCCACTGGGAAAGCCCCAAATAATAGTATAAGAGAGACTAAAGGAAGATATAAAAGAAGAGAGAAATGGAAAAAATCCCATAGTGAGAACAATTTAGACCTGTGGTCTACTAGCTGAGGTTTTTTTTTTTTTTCCTTAACAATTGTATTGAAATTTTAATTTGATTTTTTAAGTATCTTATAATTCTGACTAAATGTAATTCTAATTGTCTCAAGAATAATGTCAACATAGATTAAAAGATTTCATTAAACACTATCATGAAACAATGAGATTCTTTTATAAACTTTGTAAATTGATGGCAAACTAAGCAACTTCTCAAAATCAAATTATGTATGCTTTGTGTGTCAGTATGTGTTTTGTACATAATAATCAATTCAACAACCCTAATAACTTTCATAGAAAAACACATCATAATCCATCAGCCAGATGGAATATGATAGTTACCTCTATCTGTATCAAATAACATTTATTTAACTTACAAAAACAATTTTGTCTCCAATTTTATCTCCTACCATTGATATGATTCTGTACTTTTTAGAAATGCAAGCTATTATTATTAAAGGTTTCAGATATAAAACCTCATTGCTACTATAATAAAATACATTAAGAACACTAAGGTGAGAAAAAAAGAAAGAGAAGCCTATTATTTGGAATACTCTAATATATATTCAATGGTTTTATTCTAGATGTAATCAAGCAATCACGGCTAACAAGTAAAAATGCATGATAATAAAATTCCAAAAATAAGTAAAATAGACTTCTAAGACAAAAATTTTACTGTATCAATTTTAAAGACTTACAAAAAAAATGTGTGACAATATGTCTTTGATTTCTGGCTAATCGCTGTTTATTATGACTGTGGACTTACATATTTGTACTAAAAACATCAATGTAGCATATAAAGAGGTAACATTGGCAAAAAAACCCCAAATAAACACTTAAGTATGATGAGCAGGAAGAAGAAAATACCATTAGAAATAAAAGAAATAAGCAATAGTAACAGAAATCAGACAACAAAGACAAATTTAATAAGAAGCAATAAGATACATAATTCTATATACAGAAATTCTTCTAGTTGTATACAAATTCTTTGCTTATATATATTTTTAAACGATACCTTGATTAAACTTCCTACAAAAACATGGTCTGTTCGTTTCAGCTTATCAAGTACATACAAATGACTGAATAACATTTCTTTTTCAACACGTGTGCTTCCTCAAAGAGCAAAACAGAACTCTATACACACTGGGCTGGATTAAGTCCCAAAGGGATAAGTCAACATTTTTTCCATGTATTTTGAAGGTCTCTCTCTGGACAATTTATTGAAAATATAAAATTGAGACACTAACTGCTCTGTGCCCACCTGTGATAGAGTTAGTACAATTTTCCCTATTCTTTTCTATACTTCTTTCATTTATCTATTATTTTATCTGTATCTGTTTTACTTCTCCTTGTTTTGGGAAAATCATAATGGTGAAACTGAATTATCATTAAGGCTTGTTTCAAATCAGTGCCTGGGAAATCAATTAGCCTCTATTCTTACAAAGTAATAATGTTAGTAAATGAGAGCTTCCAGGTATGGTGCAGGAAATTAAGGTAATGATAGCCAAGGCTTTAACAAAGTCACAAGAGAATACATAGTATTGATTCTAAGAAAAGATAGATAACAAATAACTATGTCAGTCAATTTAATATATTAGAGTGGAAACATATTAATTAAAATGTAAAATCCTATGATTTAAGGGCAGTGTCTGCTAATGGGTTTCTTTTAGAAAGGATAAAAATATTCTAAAATTAGATAGTGGTGATGGATGCCTCACACTGAATATACTAAAAACAATGGAAGCATATTCTTTAAAAGAGTGAACTTTATGGCATGTAAATTATATCAATAAAAGATTTTAAATTAAATTCTATCATCCATCTAATTTCCCTCTCCTAAAATATCTTTACAGCAAAATATAGACAATATTTTTGATCTAATCCTAACCTGGTCCATGATTGCCACTGAGATATACAAAATGACCTTAGATTTGACTACAATTCACAAGGTTTAAATTAAAAAATAATTACTACTAGCAATATTAGGCAAATGGTTTTATGTAGCTTGTCACTGTTCTCAATAAAAAATTCAACAAAAGTGATATAGTCTTTTAAATACACTGTTGGTGCTTCTACACCAAAGCATATTCTATTTTAACTATGCTCCTTATAACTGTGGAGTCCTCTTGTCATTCCCTCCTGAATCTTCTCTTCTGGGAAATGAGCTGCTTTATTGCTAGCATATTCAGGCTGCTGACTGCTGGTGGAAAGTCATGAAATTTGGCTTATTGACTTCTGTATAAATTGATGTTATCTAACCTCATCTGAGCCTTTACTATTGCTTGGAAATCTTTTTATTAATATCTAATTGGCTCCTTAAAACATTTTCCATAGTGCTCATTTCAAAGCTTTTCAAATCTCCTGTCTTTTTAACATGACCTCACCTATCCATTCAGCAAAGATCAGCATCTCCTACTTGATGAAAAAATTCCTCCACTTCCAAATTTATCTTATCTGTTATTTTCTTCACACCTCAGAAGACAAGGGTCATCTGACTATTTCAAAATAAACCTGACTTATTTCATTACATGTCTGCCACCATCTACCTCTATCATTATGGGCAAGGCAATTTACCTGGCTCCTGATTTTTTCATCTGTAAAATTAATGCCTTGGACTAGGTGAATTCTAAGGCCACTTTCAGTACTGAATCGCAGTTTTTCTCATCTTATGTCTAATCTATGCTTTCCATCCCCCTAGGACCTTTCCTTTTCATTCAGCCTATATAGTGAAGTCAGTGAAGTCGCTCAGTCGTATTCGACTCTTTGTGACCCCGTGGACTGTAGCCTACTAGGCTTCTCCATCTATGGGATTCTCCAGGCAAGAATACTGGAGTGGGTTACCATTTCCTTCTCCAGGGGTCTTCCCAACCCAGGAATCGAACCCGGGTCTCCTGCGTTGGAGGCAGACGCTTTAACCTCTGAGCCACCTACAAATGAGGCATAAGATACTTTCTTTCTATTAATTTCCTCTTTCCAACTTGATTCTTCACACCCTAGATGTTCTTGCAGCTTCACTTTTAAAAATTCTTCATCACTGCTATCATAAATTAATACTTGTACTATTTCTCAATTAAATGTTTTCAAGCTGTAGATAACACATGAAGCCTCTACTGCCACTGACTTATCTCTTCACATCTTCCAATTTGGCTTCTGTTTCTAGCACTTTATCAAAATAGGACAAATGATTTTTCCTCCATGCTTACCCTACTTACATTATCTTGGACATTAAGCACCACCTTGAAACTTTTTCTCACCTTCTCCATAGTTCAGAGGCTTTATTCTTTCACCTCTTTTCCTTCCCTATTTTTATTTTCTTTCTTCAATCTATGTCTTAAATGTGAGTATTCATCAGAGATCTATCTTGTTCTTCTTTCTAAACTTCCTTCTATGAAAACTAATTAATTCTCAGGATCCCAGTTATTATAATGATGTGAATTACAGGAATATTTTTCACTGAATTTCTTTCTATAAGTATGCTTAACATCTCTATGGGTATGTCTCACCAATTTGAAGGTATGTTGAAAATACAGGTCATCACTAGACACCAGTAGCTACCCAGGGAAAAAAAGGAAACCACAAGTTGCCCCTGATCCTATAAGTCTACCTTTCTATTAATGGTATAAGTTACTTTATAGTGACTAGATTTGATATGTCAGGAAGGAGACAAGGTTTCAATGTCAGAGACTACACTCTCCTCTGAGTACACATCTTTAACATAGCTAATTCTTGATTTGACAAAAGTCTCAATGCTCTGAAAGATATTAGAAGTGTTGTCCCTTTACAATTACTCAAGTTTGTGGTGTAGATGTGGAATCTCAGAATATTATCTCTTTTTTATACATCATAACAAAAGTACAACCCATGAATTGAATTATCCTCATTTGCTTCTACAGTTGTGTCATTTATTGCTGTAAGGTGATATAAAGATCTTAGTTTCTGAGAAAATTAAAAGTTTCCATTTCAAGTAGACTTAAAAAGAAGGGGAAAAAGGATAGAAAATATAAACTCACACTTTGTCAGTTCCATAACTCCTATAGTCTACAGCAGCTGACACAGCCACAATGAGGGCAGGCATCCCATAGCCGACCAGGTAGAAGTATTTCCTTCTTGAATGTTCACTCTCAAAAACCTCTACCAGCATGATATAGAGCTGCACTCCCTCCAGGAACATCCAGGTGAAGGCAGCCAAGAAGAAGAAATGTAATAGGGCAGCAAAAACTGCACAGGCAATCTAGGGAAAGGAACACATGAGTCAGTCAGATAACTATCAAATGAAGTTCCAATTGCCATAAAGTTAAAATAAATATTTATCAAGACTACAGTAATAAAATAGGTCTGCAAAAGAATTGAGATAAGATTCTTAAAATTCATATACTTAATTCATATATTAAAACATAATCAAATATAACCTATATTTAAAAATCATCAGTTCAGTTCAGTTCAGTCACTCAGTCGTGTCTGACTCTTTGAGACCCCGTGGACTGCAGCAATGCCAGGCCTCCCTGTCCATGGCCAACTCCTGGAGTTTACTCAGACTCACGGCCATTGAGTCGGTGATACCATCTAACCATCTCATCCTCTGTCGTCCCCTTCTCCTCTTGCGTTCAATCTTTCCCAGCATCAGGGTCTTTTCAAATGAGCCAGTTTTTCGCATCAGGTGACCAAAGTAATTGAGTTTCAGCTTCAGCATCAGTCTTTCCAATGAATATACAGGATTGATTTCCTTTAGGATGGACTGGCTGGATCTCCCTGAAGTCCAAGGGACTCTCAAGAGTCCTCTCCAACATCACAGTTCAAAAGCATCAATTCTTTGGCGTTCAGCCTTCTTTATAGTCCAACTCTCACGTCCATACACGACTACTGGAAAAAACATAGCTTTGACTAGACAGACTTTTGTTGGCAAAGTAATGTCTCTGCTTTTTAATATGCTGTCTAGGTTGGTCATAACTTTCTTCCAAGGTGCAATCATCTTTTAATTTCATAGCTGCAGTCACCATCTGCAGTGATTTTGGAGCCCCCCAAAATAAAGTCTGTCACTGTTTCCACTGTTTCTTCATCTATTGCCATATTTAACATTTTATTAATAATATATATAGATGAAAGCAGAGCATTATAATAAGAAAAAAGTATAACATGTAAGAAAAGGTTCTAAGAAGATCCTATTGATAATTATACTGGAGATTAGTCTAAAGGTTTTAAAATAGATCTCACAAATTTTTTTCTTGGTCCTGTATAAATAATCCTGTATTTATTAACATACTAAATTCTTCAATGTAAATGAAGGAGAAACACTAAAACCAAGGAGAAAAATAGCTCAAAATAAAAATATAATAATTAAAATAGTTTATGAGATTATTACTTATTATTAATTGTTTATTTCTTCCTTGCCTTGTTTCAGAAAGGATTTAAGCTGAATTGCGAAGTTTGTACTGCAAAGATGTAAAAGTAGATCTGGTAAAAATAAACTGTTCTATAAGTGCTTTCATTTTCTTATTTTTTTGTGTTATTTTGCTAAAAACTGGTCTACACAAGCTTGGCAAAAAAGGCAGCTGGCCCTTACTCTGTCATATTTTCTAAGGTACCACAAGTTTCAGCTGGCCATATATTAATTTTCTTATGTCTGTTCCTGAAATTCTCACTCTTCTGGAGGGGAAGTCTTTATTTTTATAAGTCCTAAAGGACAGAAATGGTATGGACCTAACAGAAGCAGAAGATATTAAGAAGAGGTGGTAAGAATACACAGAAGAATGATACAAAAAAGATCTTCATGAACCAGATAATCACGATGGTGTGCTCACTCACCTAGAGCCAGGCATCCTGGAATGTGAAGTCAAGTGGGCCTTAGAAAGCATCACTACGAACAAAGCTAGTGGAGGTGATGGCATTCCAGTTGAGCTATTTCAAATCCTGAAAGATGATGCTGTGAAAGTGCTGCACTCAATATGCCAGCAAATTTGGAAAACTCAGCAGTGGCCACAGGACTGGAAAAGGTCAGTTTTCATTCCAATCCCAAAGAAAGGCAATACCAAAGAATGCTCAAACTACCACACAATTGCACTCATCTCAAATGCTAGTAAAGTAATGCTCAAAATTCTCCAAGCCAGGCTCCAGCAATACGTGAACCGTGAACTTCCTGATGTTCAAGCTGATTTTAGAAAAGGCACAGGAACCAGAGATCAAATTGCCAACATCCACTGGACCATCAAAAAAGCAAGAGAGTTCCAGAAAAATATCTATTTCTGCTTTATTGACTAGGCCAAAGCCTTTGACTGTGTGGATCACAATAAACTGTGGAACATTCTGAAAGAGATGGGAATACCAGACTACCTAACCTGTCTCTTGAGAAATCTGTATGCAGGTCAGGAAGCAACAGTTAGAACTGGACATGGAACAACAGACTGGTTCCAAATAGGAAAAGGAATACGTCAAGGCTGTATATTGTCACCCTGCTTATTGAACTTCTATGCAGAGTACATCATGAGAAACGCTGGACTGGAAGAAACACAAGCTGGAATCAAGATTGCTGGGAGAAATATCAATAACCTCAGATATGCAGACGACACCACCCTTATGGCAAAAGTGAAGAAGAACTAAAAAGGCTCTTGATGAAAGTGAAAGAGGAGAGTGAAAAAGTTGGCTTAAAGCTCAACATTCAGAAAACGAAGAGCATGGCATCCGGTCCCATCACTTCATGGGAAATAGATGGGGAAACAGTGGAAACAGTGGCAGACTGTATTTTGGGGGGCTCCAAAATCAATGCAGATGGTAACTGCAGCCATGAAATTAAAAGATGCTTACTCCTTGGAAGAAAAGTTATGACCAACCTAGACAGCATATTGAAAAGCAGAGACATTACTTTGCCAACTAAGGTCCGTCTAGTCAAGGCTATGGTTTTTCCTGTGGTCATGTATGGATGTGAGAGTTGGACTGTGAAGAAAGCTGAGTGCCGAAGAATTGATGCTTTTGAACTGTGATGTTGGAGAAGACTCTTGAGAGTCCCTTGGACTGCAAGGAGATCCAACCAGTCCATTCTGAAGGAGATCAGCCCTGGGATTTCTTTGGAAGGACTGATGCCAAAGCTGAAACTCCAGTACTTTGGCCACGTCCTGCGAAGAGTTGACTCATTGGAAAAGAGTCTGATGCGGGGAGGGATTGGGGGCAGGAAGCGAAGGGGACGACAGAGGATCAGATGGCTGGATGGCATCACTGACTCGATGGATGTGAGTCTGAGTGAACTCCGGGAGTTGGTGATGGTCAGGGAGGCCTGGCGTGCTGCGATTCATGGAGTTACAAATAGTCGGACACAACTGAGCGACTGAACTGAACTGAACTGACTGAAGTAAAATCTGTGGCTCCTATAAAAAAAAGGGCAGTAAATTCATACAAATGATCTGATTAGTATGGATTCAATGATGAGTATGGTCCTTGAGAATGAGGCAAAAAGCAGGTCTATATCCTTGGGTTAGGGAGATGATGATGAATGGGTGATAAAGAAGTCAGGCACCAAAGGAGCTAGAGAGAGAATAGGGAAGTGAAAGTCACTCACTTGTGTCTGACACTTTGCAACCCCATGGACTTTATAAACCCACCAGGCTCTTCTGTCTATGGGATTTTCCAGGCAAGAATACTGGAGTGGGTTGCCATTCCCTTCTCCAGGTGATCTTCCCAACCCAGGAATTGAGCCCATATCCCCAGCATTGCTGGCAGATTCCTTAATGTCTAAGCCGCCAGGGAGGCCTACAGAGAGAGAAAGCAAAGCCTAACTGCCATATAAGATGCAGGAAGAGGACACATATACAGCAACAAGAGTAAAGACAGTTGGGCTGAACTGCACCTATCCAAGTTTCATATCAATCACTGTCCTCATGCTATTGTCAGAAATTGGTTTTGTGCAGTCTGCAAAATTTGGAGAAGTTTATCATACCATATGTATCATCAGGAAGCAAAAATTAGAATGTTTCTAAGGAAAGGAAAAATCAAAGAGCAGTTGAATTGCAGGTTAAAAAGAATGAAATGATTTCTTCTTGGGAAATATCACAGTTTCTTGATTTTTACAGTTAGGGCTTCAACTATTAATTTTTGTTATCAGAGAGTAGTTTTGGAGAAAAAGATGTACACTTTGATTGCTTATTCATCTATATGCATTTCTGAGAAAAATTGTCACATGTGTATATGATAACCAATTAAAAGTATAATCACTGTAATTGCACCCTTTAATTAATCATGAATGTGTAATCACAAACATGAATTCAACTGCTTTTTCATTGTAAAGACTATACATATGGACTCATACCAGAGAACAGCATTAAGTGAATGAATTATTTATTATGCCTAAAAGACTCCTAAAAAATGAGTTTTCATTTGTAGTTTTAGTCATGAGAACAAATGTGCTATTTTCATGAATCTCAAGGACATAGAAAGGGCCTCACAAAAGTTACAAGTGGGCATAAAATTTGTTTAACATATTAGATATTATCTGTTGATCATATTTTCAGTTTGGTTTTTATCAAGAACAGTTGGCTGGTACTATTCCTTGTTACCCTCTTTTATTTCTTTACCTCCCTTCCTTCGCCCTTTCTTCTCTCCCTTCTTCCCTTCCTTTCTTGATATGGCTAAATGTCATTAGTAATAAAGTATGATGTTAGCATTTAAAATGTAAACAGAACTTGAAAAAATAAAAAGTGTAAAACAAAATATGGGACAAGTATATAAATTAAAAAGAAAATGTACAGTTTGAACTATTTTCCAAAATAAGTCAATGAGAAAAGTCATGTTAACATCCTGTATCATGCATCGAACCTGGACTGGCGATTCATTTCACATATGATATTATACATGTTTCAATGCCATTCTCCCAAATCATCCCACACTCGCCCCCTCCCACAGAGTCCAAAAGACTGTTCGATACATCTGTGTCTCTTTTGCTGGGATGACCCAGAGGGATGGTTGGGGAGGAAGGTGGGAGGGGGTTCAGGATGGGGAACATGTGTACACCTGTGGCAGATTCATGTTGATGTATGGCAAAACCAATATAATATTGTAAAGTAATTATCCTCCAATTGAAATAAATAACATATTAAAAAAGTCATGTTAGACATGCAATTGTCTTTAAAAAGTTTATTATGAAAGAACAACAAATACATGTTAGAAAAGATACTCCTCCATTCCCTAAATGACTTAACTCTCCTCAATATTCAGCTCTGTGATTAAAAAATAAAGACTAATAAAGAAACATGGTTCTTTAGAAAGGCAAATTTATGAACAGAATTTCTCAAGAAATGTACATTCATAAATCCATATATTCACTACTTCTTTATGACCATTGACATGAAAAAGTGAAAACTGAATAAGATATGAAAATTCATAACTAAGACAACTGGAAGAGAGGACACTTTCAAACAAGAATATTTTGAGTATTGGAAAGCTACAAGTAGAGAAATTGTTTTCTGATAACAACATAAGTTGCTTACTGGTTGATCTGTTCTGTTGATCCCAATCAAGAAGAGCAGTTCTGCTACAAAAAGGCTGATGCAGAGGTTCTTATGGATGGTGTTACGGTCACTCTGGAGCCCACGGAAAAAGCAAAATGTGAAGATGCAAATCAGGAGGCACACAAGGGACAGCAAAATTCCAACCCAGGTGATCACATCCAGAAGAAGGTCATGGACAGCATCACTATGCTGGAAACATGACAGAAAATACATAAGTTCCAATCATACATAACCAGTTACAAAGTTTTATAAGGGCCTGGATTCATGAAACATGATTTTTAAAATGTATTAACAATCCTCCACACAAACAATGAGTAAGACGACTTATTTATTTTTTCTAAGTCCACAGGTAAAGCATTTTATCTTTACTCTGAGGTGTAAATCAGTTTGTCAGTAGTGTTCATACCTTACTTAGATATGTTCATTTTCAGCATATAAATAGCTGAAGCAAAACAACTTAGTTCTGGCCGAAGATTTCAAGGTAAAGCTTTTCATTTTTCTACACCATGTTGCTTTTTTACAACTTGTTTTTAAACAATTCTTGTTAGGGAATATTTTCTTTAAAAATTGTTATACATTTAGGGAAGTGGTATCTTAACTGAAATGTTCTCTGAATTATTGTTGTTTTTTAAATACAAATTATAACTTATCTGTTCTATAAATTCTTAATCAGAATTTCCAAGGTTGAGTTCATAAAAGTACATGATTTTATAAAGATCCCCAGTTAATTCTGAAGGACAGTCACATATGTATACCATTTATTTAGTAGAAGATCTAAAAGAAAAAGGATAGTCATTGGATTTATATTCATACTGAAGGGCTTAAAGAGATCAAGAATTGTGATCCCTAAAAGGTTTTACATGAATAGAACCTGTTACATACAGATGGAAAGTAAGCATTTAAAATTACTATACTATATAAGAAGCCCAAAACAGATAGTAGAATTATGAAAAAGAAATATGCTCATGAGACCTTCCACACTGAAACTGCATTTTGTGGCTCTGTTATAGACCTGTGAGTTTCATACCTGACACGTTTCTTGGTTTTTCCACAATCTCATTTGTGTCTTTGTTCTAAGATTTAAAACTCTATTTCTACTCTGTGATAGTTTACCTCCATCCAAAACCACTTCTGTGAAGCTTTAGAATTTATAGTAACCCAACACATTGAGAAGGCAATGGCACTCCACTCCAGTACTCTTGCCTGGAATATCCCATGGATGGAGGAGCCTGGTGGGCTGCAATCCATGGGGTCGCTAAGAGTCGGGCACGACTGAGCAACTTCACTTTCACTTTTCATTTTCATGCATTGGAGAAGGAAATGGCAACCCACTACAGTATTCTTGGCCTGGAGAATCCCAGGGACGGGGAGCCTGATGGGCTGCCATCTATGGGGTTGCACAGAGTCAGACACAACAGAAGCAACTTAGCAGTAGCAACACATTGATATGCCAACATGTTGGAGCAGACTTGAGAAATTTTCTGACTGTCAATTCCTTTTTTCTTTCTAGGTTTCTTGAAAAGTCCTAAAGACCTAACTTCCATCAAAAGGGGAATAAATAAATATTGGTTGATACTTAGGAAATGATATTCAAAAGAGGAGTAGAAAATTAGTGTTCTAGAGGTACAGTCCCAAACATGAATACTTCTCAAAAATCTAATATTAGACTTTAAAAAATGCAAGTAGAAAAAGTACCTATACAGTATGATTCCATTTATGTAAAATTTTAAAAAACACAATTCAATTACACTGATTTTTATGGGTCTATGCATAAGTAGAAAAAAGAATAACATGTGCATAGGAAATTTTTTAGCAGAGAACAGAGATGTGTTTCTAACTGACATCTTCTCAACTGTAGAGATCATACACATTGATTTTTGTTTTAGGATGGAGTTACTGTTTACATTTCATTGATTCCCACATTGTTAGCTCACCTTAGAAATATATATATATGTGTATATATATATATATATATATATATACACACAGTTTTTTAAAAAAATTTTATTTTATCCAGACTTTGTCCTTTTATGTTTTATGGAAACTTCATACAAAGATTATTCTGAATGTGGAAATTCTCCTTACAAGTGAGCCACCATGCTGCAACCTGAATCACAGCACTTCACATACCGCCAGATACAACTTCACAGTTGTTATCTGATAAAGAACTCTGCTAGGACACTGTCAATGAAACAGTTTTGATATATTCCTGCATAACTCTAGATGTATTTCTCAGAAGGAGCTCAAATCATGAAAGAAAAACCACATGAAATTTTGCTTTAACTGCTTTTTTCTCCAGGGGACACAGACTAGTGTTGGTCTCTGACAGCTTAAATTACTGTTACTATTGGAGAGTGGTTAGTGCTACTGGTTCCCTGAACAGAGGGCTATTTGCTCTCTTCTTTGACTTAAAGGAAAGACGCTGTAATTGAATATCAAGCACCAATGTTCAGCACAGCAGTCTTTCATAAATGGCAGATATAATACATTCTCAAATGTATCCTAAAGACCTATAAAACTAAAAAAAAGAAAAAAATAAACCAAATAACTTCTGCCTTTCCTGGGTAGTTGCATTATTAGAAACGTATATATACTATATTCAGTGCCTTCACAGGTCTTAACCTCATGCAGAGTTATTAAGAGTACCAAATGTCAAAACAACAGTACAAAAAGTACACAATACTCAAATGAAGAACAAAAGTGTCTAGCAATTAATTAATAATCATCTTTCAGGTAATCCTGTCTAGCTCAGAAAACATAAACATCAACAACCTTATATATACCATACTGTGATTGAATGCAACTCACCACTTGAATTTTATCAGTAAGATGAAAGAGAAAGAATGATGGGCATTAAATGTGAACAAGATCTATGAGTTTAGCATTCTTTATATCTGTCATATCAGAAATTTCAGGAGACCAAGCCATGATAAAAACCAACCCTTCTTCAAGAGGATGGTCAATTGACTAAAACTCCAAATAGGAGTATTGCTGTAACAGTGCTATAGCAGATCAAGTATTCTTATTTCCAAGGTTTCATGTTTGTGAACACTATATAATTCAAATCACCTTTGACATGAACTACATATCATTATGTGACTTGAGATCTTTTTAAGCATATATCTTATTATTATATTCCAGTACTCACTACTGGACATGACACATAAAAAATGCTTAATATTTGTTTTTGAATGGTTATAACCCTGCACCATTTAGACCAAATGTCCTAGGAGCTGGACCCTCTTACATCAGTATAGCTTTAGCTTCCATTTAATCTCCATTGGAATTTTAAAAGGATCAATATCAAACATTATGTTAAAAACTGAGTCCTTTATCCTGTTTCTCCCTCCACTCTCACTCCCAGATCTACATTTCCCTCTGTTTTGTTCATTTCAGTAAATAGCAACACTTCATTCTTTGAAGTTTTCTGGCCAAAAACTTAAGAATCATATTGATTCCTTTTACACACACACACACACACACACACACACACACACACACACACACATATACAAATTACTGTTAATCCATCAAGAAATCTCATAGATCCTGTCTTCTATCTGACAGCTGCCAGTCATCTCAATTGTACCACACTGGTTAGAACCACCTGATTTTTTTTAACAGCCTCCTAAATGAATTCCCTACTTTGACCTTCATCTCTATTGCCCTTTCCTCTCTATTCAACAAGATGGAGACACTGGATGCTTCCATCAGTGAGTCAGGTAATAAGACTCATTGATGGAAGCATCCAATGTCTCCCATTCAATAAAAGTAAAAACCAAAGTCTTTACAAAGATCTACAAGGTCCCAGAAATCTGTGCTTCTGTGGAAACATTTTCTATTCTCCCCTTCGTTCAGTTTACTCAACCCCAGTTGGCCTCCTTTGGCCCATGAATACGTCCAGCACATTCCAACCTCACAAACTTTGTACTTGATGTGTTCTTAGTCTGGAATACTCTTCCAAAAGACAGCTGTGTGATTTGATCCACTACCTTCCTTCACTACTTCATTCAAATGTCACCTCACAAAGCTTTTTTTTGAATCATCTCATCTAAAATTGCAAATATCATTTATCCAACTGACTCTATTACTTTCCCTGCATTATTTTTCCCCTTAACATTTACCTATATTAGATACTTTATTAGTATTTGTTTATCATCTGTGGCCTCTACTAGAAATTGCACTCCAAGAGAATAAGTTGTTTTATCTTCTGATCCCCAATGTATCCTCAGGTCCTATAAAGTTGCATCCTAGAATAGATGTACAATTAATATATGAACTGAATAAATGAATCTCTCTGTAATTATTCCTCTCTTCTGAAATGGCCTTAGATTATAAACTAAAAGTTGTATCATGCTCCCCAATCTTTGGGACTTTTTTGGCCACATAGCATGGCATGCAACATGCAGGAATGTGGGATCTTAGTTCCCTGACCAAGGATTGAATCCCTGCCCCTGCAGTGGAAGCAGAGTTTTAACCATGGGACTAGCAGGGAACACCCACTTTGGTTCATAAATCACCTGCTCTAAAATCTTGAGTAAGATATTTAAAAAAATAGAGCTGGAGAATGAGGAGGCTGTTAAACCACAATATCTTAAAATATGTGGATATATCAAGGTGTCAATATGACAAGGAAGGCAAAACTCTGCATGGAAATAAGAGGACTACAGAGTAAATCTGAGAGTCAAAAGATGCGGATTTAACCTTGTCAGTCTAATTTTGCAATTGTTATCTTGAAGAACTACCTACCCTTTACAGTATCAAAACCTCATACATCTAGAGATAAAATAACAGAGGATTCAGATTATTGTGTGGTAAGTAAGATACTATATGTGAAAGTAAACATGTACTATCATGTAAGAATCGAATCGCCAGTCTATGTCCGATGCAGGATACAGCATGCTTGGGGCTGGTGCACGGGGATGACCCAGAGAGATGCTATGGGGAGGGAGGTGGGAGCGGGGGGGGTTCATATTTGGGAATGCATGTACACCCATGGTGAATTCATGTCAATGTATGGCAAAACCAATACAGTATTGTAAAGTAAAATAAAGTAAAAATAAAAATTAAAAAAAAGGAAGTCAATATTTCTTTCTTCTTGGTTAATCTAAAAATATTCTTAAATTTTTTCATGCTTGAGAGCAACCTTCATTTAAAAGTCAAAAGTCTATACGAATAATACAGGGTAGAACAGAAAAATAATAACTGTAGCAAGAACAAATGTTAATGTTATTTTGCCTAAGGATATCAAACATTATTGCAACCAACTAATGAATTACCTAATTTCTTCTTATAACATTGTCAGTTTACTTTATATCATTAATAATATTTGCATTATTATAAATTAAGAGCAAAATATGTCCATAGCATATGAGGAGAGAGATTTTAACTTTAGAATCTGAATTCAACCTTTATTGCTATATGTTTGTGCTAAGTTGCTTCAGTCGTGTCCAACTCTTTGTGACCCTATGGACTGTAGCCTGCCAGGCTCCTCAGTTCATGGGATTCTCTAGGCAAGAATACTGGAGTCGGTTGCCATACCCTTCTCCAAGGGGTCTTTCCAGGTCAGGGATTGAACCTTCATCTTTTAAGTCTCCTGCATTGGCAGATGGGTTCTTTACCCCTAAGACCACTTGGGAAGCCCTTCATTACTATACAATTCTGTTTATGATATTTAAATAACAAAGCCCAAAGGTACTTAATTTCACCTCTATACATATTTTTTCAAGTACCATAAACTGCTTATGTACCAGTGTACCATAAACTGCTTGTTACTATGAAACATTTGGAAAATTCACAAAAAATAAAAATAAACAAAAAAATAAAAGAACTTCAAGGCAATTAACCTCTTAAAGATTATGAAAAACTATGCAGAATCATTATAAGCAGAATGATTCATCAGAATATACTTCCAAGAAATTCATTGACTCTTCCATTTTAGAAAGAAATTTTTATGAAAATAACACTTGCTTTTCCAGCTTTTTGTGAAGTTTATATTCACATATGAAATGCAGATATTTTGTAAAGGCTACAGAAAGTTTCTGATTTCCCTTTTATCTTCATCTCAGTGAATCTGCTTTGTGCTATCACTGTTGGGTTACTGAGTAATTCAAATACCACAAAAGAAATAAGTACTTCAACAAAGGAAAAAGATGGCTTAAAAAATGATGCTTCGTGAAACTCACTCTGTCAATATAAAACTCTTAAATAAACCAATAGGTATATTTAATGAAACAAAGCCCAAATTCATGGAATAGGGAAATGTGGATTTTGCCTCAGAATATAAAAATAACTCAGACCCTTATGTAAATTTTGATATTTCCAACTTTATTTTCCAAAAAGTAAGTCAGCAAATAAGATGGAGAAATAGATTTTGAAATGCTTTTCATTTTAATTTCATAAGTGTTTCCAGATGGGACACAAACTGTATGAATTAATTCTGAACCCCTCTGTATGTTTTCTCTTTTATATATTTTTAGAAAGCTGAATTTTCCAGACACTGCTTAAACAATTACCGTATAATAATTATTTGTTGGTCAGTAATTTTCAAGAATCTGTTTTACTTTCTGTATTAAAATGTATTATTTTAATGTTGAGTCAGATTTGCTAAGGTGTAATAACATGGTTTTTAAATTGCCTCTCAAACATATCTTGTTCTGAAGTAATTGTAATATAGCTAAAATGAGTTTGATTTTTTTATTCTTTGCCATTGTAGGAGGACTAGATTTGTTATTAATGTATCACATCAGCATAAGGCATTGTTCTGACTCAAGAATTTTACTGAAGCCAGTGTGGTTATGAAAGTCCTATTTTCTGATAAATGTGGTAAGAATTCTGTGAAATAAGTTTCTTGCATTGCTGTAACAGATCATCAAACACAAAGGTCACCCCACAAATACTTGGCAAAATAAAGGGCTCAATGGTTTGAGGAAAAAAGGATTTTCTTTGTGGAATAAGGTGAAGGTCAAAGTTGAGTAACAGTAAAAAGAATGATTAGGCTGCATTTCTTATGCTTTTATGTAAATTAACCAAAATAACACAGCAGTAATTTCCAAATTTATATCAAATTGAAAAAAAATCAATCAAATATTTTCAGACTTTAATTGCCGAGACAAACACTGGCAAGTAAGAGCACACAAAAACATATATCCAACTGTCTTCAGAGTTCAACAGAACTTATTCAGAATACCTCTTTGGTTTTAGAAGCACAGCATTGTATGCCTAACTTATGTAAGATTTCCTTGATTTGAATTATTATTATTTTATAAATTTCATCACATTTGGTGAGCCAAATTCACAACTACATTAATGAAGGAAACAGAAAAAAAAATAGTAGGAGATGTGGAAGCTAAGTATCATACAGTAGCTGAGAATTTAATGGGGATATAGGTTTTTAAAAAGTATAGTTGATTAAAAAAAACTGGCCAATTAGAATATTTTTAAGTAAATGATGCAATCAAGCAATATATAAGAAAAAGATTTTAGAGCAGTGGGGTGAGGGTAAGAAATGAAGTGAGGTAGAGAGAAAATTTCATCTTTAACATTTCTGACAGTGATGATAATGATGGTGATAACTAATGATGACGATAATGATAGCTGACACACAACTTTCAAAATACCAGATTCTTCTAGAAGTGCTAATTTATTTTACTAGGGTAGTCACTTAGTCCTATAAAACAATATGACATTATATTATTATTACTTCCAATTTACAGATGAATAAACTGGAGCACAGAGAATTAATTTACCCAAGATTATTCAACTAGTAATGTGGCAGATACAGCATCAATGGCAGAGTGACTACCTATCCAGGTTTGCTCAGGAATGTCCTAGTTTTAGCAATCAAATTTGGTATCCTGGGAAAATGTTCTCCAAGACAACGAAACTATTCCAGAGATCAGAGATAGGTTCAGTTTGAAAGAAAAATATAAAATCCATACAACTGTTTAGAAAATAGAGGCTGAAGGCAACACTGTTTTTCAGTATCAAATGTCTGTGGCATTGACTATTCACTTTCCTTAGTGACTCCTGCTGTTCTTCCCCCGACTGTTGATGTTGGAAACCCCGATTTGCAGTTCCTAGTATAGAGTCAAACATGATTGCATCATTCTGACTGATGAAACCTAAGTATGCCACTTTAGTGTCTTGTGATCCTCAATTCCTCTTTGACTTAAATGTTTGGATTAATTGTACTTTGTATCAAGACTGCTAGATTAATTTTTAACATTGTTAGTACTGGGACAATGTTTCTAAGAGTTCACTGATGAAACTGAGAACAGCTATAATATAATGACAATACGGAAAAAGAATGCTAAACAACTATGCTATATTAAAAATACATGAAATTAGATTATAGAGGTAACAAAAACAAAGCATACTGCACAAAATGCTGAATTTAATTTGTGACCAGGCATAAGTGTGAATGCATGTATAGAGGCTGAATCTCACAAACCTAAAATGAGACAAGAATGTTTTTGTAAGATTAAAAAGCTATTCTTTTTTTCAATCTCCCCTCAAATGGTACCAATGTTCAGTTGAAATTAACGATGGGATAAGCTTGAGTATTCCAAAAGAGTAAATATGCATTAATGCTTTGTTTCCTTGATTTGTCTGTACACCTGAGTAAAGGTGCATTTTTCCTGATGTACTTTCCCAGATTCAGAGGTTGCAAATGAAATGTCCTATGGGTAGACAAAAGGGGAAATTTTGATAACCAATGTTTTGCTTCCTTATAGTGTAGAGCTGATTCTGTCAGATCTTACTAATGACAAAAAAGTGATGTGTTTAATCTCAGAAACAAAATAATGTGTCCCCTAGGTCTTATATATTTCAATTTGAAAAATGAAGTTTCATTTGTCTTCTTACTTTCCATGAAGATTTTGATTAAACTTCAGAAGACACAAAAGACTGTTACTATCTTGTCCAGACATAAAATAGACTTTGCTTATCTATCTGCATACTTGATAGACATTGCAAATGTAAATTCTGGAAAATGTCATTCAGCCTATAAACTCTTTACAAAAGAAAATGAACAGCTCTTACCCACTTAATGTCCTGTACACCTTGTAGAAAAGGCTTCTAAAAAGGGATGTGATTTGCTTACTTGTTATAATGAGGATTCATAATGAAATTATTTGGTCACTTTTCAGTTTCCTCAAAGTGTGTAGAAGTACTTAATGAGCCTTTTCACTTTCTAAAAATAGAAGGAAACAGTCTCCTTGAGACATGTGCCTTCAGGATGACTATTACTGCGGCCAGCCATAGACAAGATGCTATAATACTGACTTTCATAAAATCCTATTTTCAAAGCATGGAGCAAGAAAAATGTCTTTCTCTAAATTTTATATATATGACAGATGACAATGGAGAAAAATATTACAATATGACACATTTATATGTTTTTCCAAAACTGTTTGATGAGCTCTGAAGGCGGCTATGAGGAATCTGGTAAAAGATACTCTATCTTATTCTACCCAAGTTGTGTGAACTTCTGTGTAGGTTAGAAAAAAAAAATTACAGAGAAAAACATTGCTTATTTTGGGATTTAAGAATGTTTACAAAAAAAATCTCACCAGAAAAGAGCAGTTATGTTAAATAGAACTTTTTGATTTCTATATTAAAACTAAAACTTTATTGGATTCCAATTTTTATTTCATAATTTATTAAAGTGCTTTAAAGCCATTATCTCTGATAGTGTTTTATCTTATGCTGACATTCGAGGTGCTTGAAAATGGTTCTAAATCATGAATATTTTGGACATGGAAAGACTATATGATGAATTCAGAGATGCAAAGGAATAAATTAAAAAACAGCTGGTTTACCAAAACAAGCCTGTACATATAAAGTGAATGGGAATTTTTGGAGAGCTGGGAACTAATACCCACAAGTCTAAAAACGTACTAAGCAAAGTGATTAAGTAAAGTCCTAAGGATTCTTTGCTGAAAAGTTTTGTTGAGCAGATATTTATTTTGATGCCATCATATTGTATTGACATTAAGAATCAATGTAATCTGGCTTCATAAGATGAAAACTACAGGTTAGAGTGAATTTTACTATACACTATATTCATTTTTAACACTATCAAAAAAAGGATAAAGACTACAAAGAGAAAAAAAAGTCATAGTTATTTTTATTAAACATATATCACATCTGTTTATTTTGTTGTACTAACTTATTTAATTCTCACATTTATAAAATGTGTAATAATATAGCCTAAAAATTTTAATATACAGTAAAGATTTTTGCTGTGTCAGAGGACAGAAAGAAGCATTTAAAAATATAATTATAGGTTTTCACAATATTAGCACTACTACTAATTAGTATTAAATACTAACTGTAACTTTTAAGTAGTAACTGTAACTTTTAGGTAGTAATGAACCGTGAACTCCCTGATGTTCAAGCTGGTTTCAGAAAAGGCAGAGGAACCAGAGATCAAATTGCCAACATCCGCTGGATCATGGAAGAAGGAAGAGAGTTCCAGAAACACATCTATTTCTGCTTTACTGACTATGCCAAAGCCTTTGACTGTGTGGATCACAGTAAACTCTGGAAAATTCTGAAAGAGATGGGAATACCAGACCACCTAACCTGCCTCTTGAGAAATCTGTACGCAGGTCAGGAAGCAACAGTTAGAACTGGACACGAAACAACAGACTGGTTCCAAATAGGAAAAGGAGTACATCAAGGCTGTATATTGTCACCCTGCTTATTTAACTTCTATGCAGAGTACATCATGAGAAATGCTGGACTGGAAGAAACACAAGCTGGAATCAAGATTGCCGGGAGAAATATCCATAACCTCAGATAGGCAGATGACACCACCCTTATGGCAGAAAGTGAAGAGGAGATAAAAAGCCTCTTGATGAGTGAAAGAGGAGAGTGAAAAAGCTGGCTTAAAGCTCAACATTCAGAAAACGAAGAGCATGACATCTGGTCCCATCACTTCATGGGAAATAGATGGGGAAACAGTAGGAACAGTGTCAGACTTTATTTTTTAGGGCTCCAAAATCAATGCAGATGGTGACTGGAGCCATGAAATTAAAAGACGCTTACTCCTTGGAAGAAAAGTTATGACCAACCTAGATAGTATATTCAAAAACAGAGACATTACTTTGCCGACTAAGGTCCATCTAGTCAAGGCTATGGTTTTTCCTGTGGTCATGCATGGATGTGAGAGTTGGACTGTGAAGAAAGCTGAGTGCCAAAGAATTGATGCGTTTGAACTGTGGTGTTGGAGAAGACTCTTGAGGGTCCCTTGGACTGCAAGGAGATCCAACCAGTCCATTCTGAAGGAGATTAGCCCTGGGATTTCTTTGGAAGGAATGATGCTAAAGCTGAAGCTCCAGTACTCTGGCCACCTCATGCGAAGAGTTGACTCATTGGAAAAGACTCTGATGCTGGGAGAGATTGGGGGCAGGAGGAGAAGGGGACAAGAGAGGATGAGATAGCTGGATGGCATCATGGACTCGATGGATGTGAGTCTGAGTGAACTCCAGGAGATGGTGATGGTCAGGGAGGCCTGGCGTGCTGCGATTCATGGGGTCACAAAGTGTCGGACACGACTGAGCGACTAAACTGAACTGAACACAATTACAGAACAATTATACCAAAGAAACTCTTATACTGTTAAGAAAGTTCTAGGACCCACAACAAATTTCCCAATCTGAAGATCTGGCAAAGGGACTGAGAATCCCCTGGGAATTTGACTTTGGAGGCCAGTGGGATTTGGTCACAAAACTTCCAGAGGACTGGGGAAACACTCTTGGAGGACACAAACAAACCTTGTGTGCCCCAGGCATCAGTATAAAGGAGTAGTGTCTCCACAAGAGACTGAGGCAGACTAACTTGTGAGTGCCCAGGAGTCGCCGGTGGAGGCAAGTGTCCACAGTGGCCTGCTATAGGGTCGGGGCACTGAATAAAAAGGTGCATGATGCACAAGTCGTTTTGAAGTAGATCACCATTACCGTCATTACCCCTAACATAGTTTGGGTTCAGGACAAAAAGCAAGGAGGGAACACAGTCCTGGTCATCAACAGAAAACTGGATTAAAGATTTACATCAGAACAAGACCCAGTTTCCCCCACAGTCAGTCTCTCTCATCAGGAAGCTACCATAGCCTCTTATCCTTATTTATCAGAGGGCGGACAGAATGAAAGTACATTCACAGAAAACTAACCAAACTGATCACAAGGACCATAACCTTGTCTAGCCCAATGCAACTAGAAGCCTTGCCATGTGGGGCCACCCAAGATGGACAGATCACGGTGGAGAGTTCTGATAAAACGTGGTCCACTGGAGAAGAGAATGGCAAATCACTTCAATATTCTTGCCTTGAGAACCCCATGTACAGTATAAAAAGGTAAAAAGATAGGACACTGAAAGATGAACTCCCCAGGTTGGTAGGTGCCCAATATGTTATTGGAGAAGAATGGAGAAATAACTTGAGAAAGAATGAAGAGATGGAACCAAAGTCAAAACAACGCCCAGCTATGGATATGATTGGTCATGTAAATAAAGTCCAAGACAATAAAGAACAATATTACATAAGAACCCAGAGTGTTAGATCCATGAATCAAGGTAAATAGGAAGTGTTCAAACAGGAGATGGCAAGAGTCGACATCGGCATTTTAGGAATCAGTGAATTAAAATGGACCAGAATGGGTGAAATTAATTCACATAACCTTTGTATCTACTACTGACATCAAGAATCCCTTAGGAGAAATGGAGTAGCCCTCATAGTCAACAAAAGAGTCCAAAACTGCAGTACTTGGGTGCAATCTCAAAAATGACAGAATGATCTCTGTTTGTTTCCAAGGCAAACCATTCAATATCACAGTAATCCAAGTCTATGCCCCAACCACTGTTCTGAAGAAGTTTAACTTGAATGGTTCTATGAAGACGTACAAGACCTTATAGAATTAACGCCAAAGAAAGACATGTCCTTTTCATCAGAGAGGACTGGAATGCACAGGAAGGAAGTCAAGAGAAACCTGCAGTAATAGTCAAATTTGGCCTTGGAGTACAAAATGAAGCAGGGCAAAGGCTAATAGAGTTTTGCCAAGAGAACACACTGGTCATAGCAAACACCCTCTTCCAACAACACAAGAGACAACTGTACACATGGATGTCACCAGATGCTCAATTCTGAAATCAGATTGATTATATTCTGCAGCCGAAGATGGAGAAGCTATACAGTCAGCAAAAACAGGACCAGGAGCTGATGTGGCTCAGATCATGAACTCCTTATTGCCAAATTCAGACTTAAATTGAAGAAAGTAGATAAAACCACTAGACGATTCAGGTATGACCTAAAACAAATCCTTTATGATTATACAGTGGATGTGACAAATAAATTCATGAGATTAATCTGATATAGTGCCTGAAGAAGTATGGATGGAGATTTGTGATATTGTACAGGAGGTGCCAATCAAGAACATCCCCCCAAAAAATAGAAATGCAAAAAGTCAAAATGGAGGTCTGAGGAAGCCTTACAAATAACTGAGAAAAGAAGAGAAGCCAAAGGCAAAGTAAAAAGGAAAGAAATACCTGTTTGAATGCAGAGTTCCACAGAATAGTAAGGAGAGATAAGAAAGCCTTCCTCAGTGATCAATGTAAAGAAATAGAGGAAAATAATAAAATGGGGAAGACTAGAGACCTCTTCAAGAAAATTAAAGATACCAAGGAAACTTTTAATGCAAAGATAGGCATAATAAAGGACAGAAATGGTATGGACCTAAGAGAAGCAGAAGATATTAAGAAGAGGAGGCAAGAATACACAGAAGAACTGTACAAAAAACACCTTAAGGACCCAGAAGAGAAGGGCACGACATAGGATGAGATGGTTGGATGGCATCATTGACTCGATGGACACGAGCAAGTTTGAGCAAGTTCCGGGAGTTGGTGGTGGACAAGGAAGCCTGGGTGCTGCAGTCTGTGGGGTCGCAAAGAGTTGGACATGACTGAGTGACTGTACTGAAGTGAAGACATGGAAGCAACATAAAAGTCTACTGACAGAAGAATGAATAAAGAAGATATAGTTTACACAATGGAAAATTATTCAGACATAAAAAAGAAGGAAATAGTGATATTTCTCCTCCCACCTTCAATCTTTCCCAGCACAAGGGTCTTTTTAAATGAGTCAGTTCTTCACATCAGGTGGCCAAAATATTGGAGTTTTAGCTTCAGTATCAGTCCTTCCAATGATTATTCAGGACTGACTTCCTTTAGGATGGACTGGTTGGATCTACTTGTTGTCCAAACGACTCTCAAAATTCTTCTCCAACACCACAGTTCAAAAGCATCAATTCTTCAGTGCTCAGCTTTCTTTATAGTCCAACTTTTCATTATAGTCATACATGACTACTGGAAACGCCATAGCTTTAACTAGACAGACCTTTGTTGGCAAAGTCATGTCTCTGCTTTTTAATATGCCGTCTAGGCTAGTCATAACTTTTCTTCCAAGGAGCAAGTGTCTTTTCATCATTTGGTTTATCTTAAAAATCATCTCACACATGAAGAAGAAATTCAATCAATGAAAGGATTATGTATACTTAGTACTAACTTATGATTGTAGTTAAAATTGAATTTGGTGGTGCTGACATTGTAGGAATTCACAATGTCCACATCACCATTTTGAAGCACTGGGAAGTTTTGGGCAGTTATGTTGATATTTGCTATAAATCTATTTATAACTTGACAATTTCATTGTAAAAAAAAATAATCTGTCACTTTGAACAGTGATGCAAAGCACTGGTCTAAACGTCTTTCTTTCATGTACCAGTAAAGGACTATTTATTAGAAACTCAATTAAATATTGGAGTCTTGATAGTTAGCTACTCCTAGGATCAAAAGCTCAAAGGTTTTGAGGGCACTTGAGTATATAGTAAATTAAAAATTTATATTTTCAGAAATCTTTATAATTCTCAACATGATTTTAATAGATTTTGCTGTTCAATCACTAATTTAACCCTGAAACAATGTTAGAAAATAATTTTATTACCCTCATTTACCTGATTAATAATGGGTACAGTGAGTTCAGATAATGTGTTGTAGAAGAAAAGGCAATTACTTCAAGAGCTGGAATTAGGACACTAAGTTTCCTAAATTTTCTTATCCTAACTTCCCTTCAGATTATAAAACAAGGAAATAAATTATGATGACAATACCTATTATGGTACTATGGATCAAATAATACAATGTAAGTAGACATTAAAGAAATTATATCAATTCCTACTATCACTGGCCTCTCTGAGGCCTGAAGTCCTTATCAAATCTCTACTTTTTGCAATCTCCTTAAACTTTATTACTTATTTTTCTTATAAAGTATTTCTCACTAGAATTGCAGATGCAGCTCCGGCTGCTATTTTTAGACATGTTTATCTACCGAAGACAATCAAGAACCTGAAAAGTTTAAGGGTAAGGATTCAGGATGTGTTAGAAGATTGCAAGTGGTGTTTTTTTGTTTTTTTGTTTTTGCTTAAAAATGCTACCATGTCTCAAAAATAAAACAAAGAGGAAGAACGCAACTAATACTGACTAAAATAATATAAAATTTACTTAAAATACACACCATAAAAAGTTGAACCTTATTTCATGCTACCTCAACTCTGTCACTCATTTTGCTTAAAGTTATGGCATTTCATCTTCTTTGATTTCTTAAGGTCAAATTAAGGCTTTCCCCTACCTGGAGGAGGAAATGGCAACCCACTGTGGTATTCTTGCCAGGAAAATTCCATAGACAGAGGAAGCTGGCCAACTATTTTTCATGGGGTCGCAAAAAGTCAGACTTGACTGAACGACACCACGCCCACCATGTGTTTCTACAGCATTCTCTAACACAACAATAAGACATTTCTCATAAGACACTATACTGATTATTTATCTGTATTACTAATTAAATCAGAAATGTTGTCCATCCCTAAAAGAGTACTTATATACTTGAGGGACAAATGAAGGGTGGGATAAAGTGATTACAATGAAATAAATTGAGATTGATAAAACTAACTTTTCTTCCATGTTTCTCTTAATTAAAAACTTAAATGTTCCCATACAATGTAACTTTAACAAGGTGATCAAACTTAGTGACTCCTATAAGTGGCTTCCTTTTGCAGTGGGAGTGAAAGTGTTAGCCGCTCATTTGCGCCTGACTCTGCAGTCCCATAGACTGTAGCCCACCAGGCTCCTCTGTCCATGGAATTCTCCAGGCAAGAATCCTGGAGCGAGCTGCCATGCCCTTCTCCAAGGGATCTTCTCCACCCAGAGACTGAACTTAGGCCTCCAGCATTGTAGGCAGATTCTTCATTGTGTGAGCTACACAATGGGAAGGATAGAGCATCTCCTACAAGGTATTATTTTGCCCAGAAAATTTAACCTGGATTTAATTATGAGGAAACAATCAGAAAGATTGAGATTGTGAAACATTCTATAGGACAAATAACCTGAACTCTGCAACATATCATTTTCATGAAAGACAAAAATAGGTAGAGTTACATCTAAAGAAGAGCAAAAAAATGTCACAACTAAAGATAATGTGTGATGTTTGAGTAGGTCCTAAGTGGAAACACAATGGCTATAAAGCAATTTATCAGGATAATTAGAACACCTGTGTATGAATTATACAGTAGATGATAATACTGAGTCAAAATTAAATTTCTTGTGTGTTTTAATGGTAGAGACTTTTCCTGAAACACATTTGCTGCAAGATTTAGGAATTAAATATTATAAAATCAGCTATTTACTCTCAGGGAGTCAAATAATACAATATATATGTTATATACATACAGAGAAAAGTATAAGTCAAATGTGTCAAAAATTTAAATGTAATTCCAAATAAGGAGTATGAGTGTTTACCACTGTTTCATCTTTTTCTATTAAAGTTCTATAAAGAGTATAAAATATAAGTAATGAAAAAAAATTTTTTTTCCACTCTAACTACACTGTTCTTGTAGTTCACATCAGAATTACCCCAGTTCAGGATTTTGTTCTTGTCCCTTCTGCCTAGAAGAGTCTTTCCCTAGATGATCTGTAAGACTGATTCTCATTTCTTTCAGGTTTCTGTTCAAAATACTGAGCTTAGGGTCTAGCAGAGGAGGCAGACAATAAAATAGCATACTAGCAAATAAATAGTTTCAGATTTTAATAAATCTATGAAGGAAACATATTACTATGAAATTGATTGATAAGAAAATCCAATAATAGTTCTTGGTTCTAAGAGTAAGAGGTTGTCAAAATTTTTGATATAGTATTTAAGATTATTCAATAAAATTTTACATTTTTGAAACCATTTTGTATTCATAGAATTTTACATAATTGGAGGGTATTTATGAGTTATCTACTTTTATTTTTTTCCTCTGAATAAATACATCAATTAAAGTATTATATACTTTTGTTGTTCAGTCTCTAAGTCATGTCTGACTCTGTGATATCATGAACTGCAGCATGCCAGGCTTTTCAGTCCTTCACTATCTCCCTGAGTATACTCAAACTCATGTCCATTGAGTCAGTGATGCCATCGAACTATCTCAGCCTCTGCCACCCCCTTCTCCTCTTGTCCTCAATCTTTCCCAACATCATGGTCTTTTCCAATGAGTCAGCTCTTCACATCAGATGGCCAAACCACTGGAGCGTCAGCTTCAGCATCAGTCCTCCCAGTGAATATTCAGGGCAGATTTCCTTTAGGAATGACTGGTTTGATCTTGGTGTCCAAGGGACTCTCAAGAGTCTTCTCCAACACCACAGTTCAAAAACATCTATTCTTCGATGCTCAGCCTTCTTTATGGTCTAACTTTCACATACATACATGATTACTGGAAAGATCACAGCTTTGACTAGATGGACCTTTGTCCACAAAGTGATGTTTCTGATTTTTAATACATTGTCTAGGTTTGTCATAGCTCTTTTTCCAGGAGGAAGCATCTTTAATTTCATGGCTGCAGTCACCATCCACATTGATTTTGGAGCCCAAGAACAGTTATGAGTTTTAATCTCTACCTTCACCTCAAACCCATTACAGTACAGATGACGATAAATAAAATGAGAATTAAAAAAACTGGGGATGAAAGTGTACAACCTTTATCAACAAACATTAAACATTCCATTTTTCACTAATAAAATCATCTCTTAAACTCTTAACTTTTCTTTTGGACTTTAAAAATAAAATTACTCTTTTTGAAAAGCGAGTACTTTCCTTCATGTTCCACTGCAGAACCCTGCAGTATACTTCCTTCTAACCTAGAAAGTCTAGTAATAAAATATCTGACACACAGAATCCATGGTATGAAGTTAAAAATTTCAAAATTGTTTGAAATTGTTCAAATTGTTTTAAATCAGTATTAAATTAAAAAAGAAATACAAAGTATTTAAACAGAAAAATAATACCTATACTTGGACTGGGGTAATGTTGAAGTAGAAGCAATAGGATATACTAAACTAAAAAGAAAAGAGAGGGCAAAAGAGAGATGCAAGCATCAAACTAAGGAAAATGAAGTCTTTTAAACATAATAAAAATCAACATCAAGCTGAACTGACAGGAATGATCATGGGGACTTTTTAAATTCTCTCCCCCCCCCAATTATCATTTGAATAGAGGAAAAAGCTATCAGTGATTTCTAAAGCATTTGTTACTGTGTTCTCAAAAACCACAGTAGAAATGTTAGTCAATTAGTTTGAAACTTATGACCCTGCAAACTAAAATACTCCTCCAAAACAGATTGTTCACAAAGAGAATTACCAGTAGGAGAAGAGACAGACATTTGAATTTAGTGTATTCAACATTTTACTGAACAGCAGACAAATCTGCACATGATTCCAATAATGAAAAGTTTTTTAAAACGCCATACATACTACCACAGTTTGGTATAAAACTGTATTATATAAACTTTCATAATGGAAAGAGAAGAAAATCTAAAAGAGAAGAAAATCAAATGTTTCCATAGACAAGAGAAGCAGAGAAAACTCAAAAGTAGTTAACCAGCTGTGTAGGACTGAGCAGGACCCTGTGGGGCTCCCAGGTAAAAAAGTCTTTCCATGTTCCCTGTTTCTCTTACAAACAGTCTACACTCAGCCTCCATGCTCTTCCCTGAGTTCCAAACAACAGATTCAAACAGTTGCTAATAAGAAAAGAGAGGAGATGAAGAGACAAGGAAGGAGCAGTCAAGAAATAATAGTGGAGCCTTGGGAAAGGGTTCTGGTTCCTCCTTAAGGCATATACATAACAATGTCTTTGAGTTCTGTACAGAACCAAAACCCCCAACAAATGAAAGTTGTTAACTTAATGAAGCCTCCTTCATTGCAGACAGAAGGTCACAGAAGAACCTCAAAAACCACAGAAGCTCATCCAAAGACCACCTGATGCCAGATGACCTCTGGATTGAAGGAATGCAGGCCCCGCATGCACCCTGATCCTTATCAGCAACCCTGCCTACAAACTCTAAGACTCCTCACAACAGCCCCTCAGGTGGGGATGCATAATTTTGAGGGCATTAACCTGCAGTAGACCCCTTTACTTGCTAAAGCAATGTTCTTTCCTAAATCACCCAAAATTCTGCATCTGAGATTCAATTTATAAGAAAAGGAGTATGTCAAGGCTGTATATTGTCACCCTGCTATTTAACTTATATACAGAGTACATCATGAGAAATGCTGGACTGGAAGAAACATAAGCTGGAATCAAGATTGCCGGGAGAAATCTCAATGACCTCAGATATGCAGACGATACCACCTTTATGGCACAAAGTGAAGAGGAGCTAAAAAACCTCTTGATGAAAGTGAAAGAGGAGAGTGAAAAAGTTGGCTTAAAGCTCAACATTTAGATAAATAAGATCTTGGCATCCAGTCCCATCACTTCATGGGAAATAGATGGGGAAACAGTGGAAACAGTGTCAGACTTTATTTTGGGGGGCTCCAAAATCACTGCAGATGGTGACTGCAGCCATGAAATTAAAAGATGCTTACTCCTTGGAAGAAAAGTTATGACCAACCTAGACAGTACATTCAAAAGCAGAGACATTACTTTGCCAACTAAGGTCCATCTAGTCAAGGCTATGGTTTTTCCAGTGGTCATGTATGGATGTGAGAGTTGGACTGTGAAGAAGGCTGAGGGCTGAAGAATTGATGCTTTTGAACTGTGGTGTTGGAGAAGACTCTTGAGAGTCCCTTGGACTGCAAGGAGATCCAACCAGTCCATTCTGAAGGAGATCAGCCCTGGGATTTCTTTGGAAGGAATGATGCTAAAGCTGAAGCTCCAGTACTTTGGCCACCTCATGCGAAGAGTTGACTCATTGGAAAAGACTCTGATGCTGGGAGGGATTGGGGGCAGGAGGAGAAGGGGACGACCAAGGATGAGATGGATGGATGGCATCACTGACTCGATGGATGTGAGTCTGAGTGAACTCCGGGAGATGGTGATGGACAGGTAGGCCTGGTGTGCTACGATTCATGGGGTTGCAAAGAGTCAGACATGACTGAGTAACTGAACTGAACTGGTGCACAGAGGCAGGTTTTCAGTAATATTGTCACTTCATGTGTGTGAGCGCTAAGTCACTTCAGTTGTGTCTGACTATTGCGACCCTATGGACTCCTCAGACCGTGGGATTCTCCAGGCAAGAATGCTGGAGTGGGTTACCATGGCTTCCTCCAGGTGATCTTCCCAACCCAGGGATTGAACCCATGGTTCTTATGTCTCCTCCACTGGCAGGTGGGTTCTTTACCATTAGCATCACCGGGGAAGACCTATTGTCACTTTAGTGCATCCCTTTCCTTCAAAAATCAGTCTTAATGCTTCTCTCCCTTGATAAACTGCAAACTAGCTGAGGCCAGTGATCTCCTTTCTCTTACTTCCCACAATATTTTGTGGGGATGGGTTATTCCAGAGCTTTTGGAAAGACAGAATAACCATTTACTAAGAAAGAAAAGACTGATAGGAAAACACCAAAAGTGTTGTTCTGGAATTGTGACACTGATTAGAAGTCTAGATGGATATATCAAGTTAACTATTGAATTTAGGAGTCTGGAGTTAAGAAATGGGGATAGAATCTGGGGATCATGAGATGATGGTTACAGCATACCACCATATGAGATCAACTACAGAGAAATGGATAGTGCCTGGAGTACATCTAGGATTATAGTCCTGGTCAGGGCAACAACAAGAGGCTGTGGAGACGGGGAGGCACCAGCAAAGGAAGCTCAAAAGGACCAGTTGCTGAGGTAGGAAAGAGATAAGAGAGAATAGTGTACCCAAGGCAAAGTGTTCCAAGAATGTGGTTGATGCAAGTTTTACACAGGTTACCTTCCTAAATTCATCCCATTTATCCTTCAGTGCAGGTCACTTTTTTGATAAGTCCTCTCTGAGCAGTTCTGCCTTAGATGAAGCCCTTCTGTGTCCTAAATCACAGTGTAGGTATCAATTATAAGGCTTATCACAATTATGACTGAAGCTTTATTTCTCTGCCCTTTCCTTCCCCTCAAAAATGTAAGCATCATGAATGACCTAAGTTCCACTGGAATGCTAGAATCTTGTGGTATCTCTGGCAGGTCAGAAGGAATGAGTTACATTTATTGAGAACCTATTGTATAACACATCAATATCTTTACTTAGGTGCTTGAAAAATATTCTTTAAAAGAAAGAAGGAAGTACTGAATGAATTGCAGGGATAACACAGATGGTAGAAAAGAGCAACTCAGTACATCGGTAGAGCCCTGGAGTGAAGATACATCAGGGCACCACAGATTAATAGCAACAGCATCTAGACTCAGCTAATTCTTCTTGCTCTTTCCAAGCTCATCAAGCAAAATTCTCCAATGTAATTTTGTTTTCTTTATAGATTTTCCTGTGGAATTAGAAACTGATAACTAGACAATGTAAATATCTATTCTAACTGGCTACTGTATATCTCACTGTGCATGAATAAACTAGCCTTCATTTCTAGACATTAGTCTAATGTAAGTTTGGTTGCTGTGTTTCCTTTCGGACTTTCAGGGATGATCATTCTGCTTGCTTCTCATTTTTCAAGTGTCAAATTCATGTTGCATGATCAAGATGGGAATGACTCTCATAGCTGCAAGAGATTGTGATAGAAGAAATCAAGGGCATACTTTGTTACTGACTGCTGAAGGAAAATACTGATTTCCATTTATTTTATCTCTTTTTGACACAAAAGAATGGTCACAGTCAAGATTCTTGTGTAATGGACTGAGTAGAGATTGTTGCAATGGACTGAGCAAAAAATTGCATTTTCTTGTTCCTTGAAATATGATCCATTTTCCTGTGTTTGAATTTATACCCTAAGCTGAAAAGAGAGAATCTTAGAGTCATAAGAACACATTCCGGGTTTAAATCTAATATTTGTTAGTGTAGCCAATCTTGCTTAGCTTATCAATCTGTGAAGTTCTGACAAAATACTGTTTGTAGTCCTTAAAAGACCAAATTTGATTGTGTTGACACAGCTAAGGTAATTTATTAGCTGCTGATTGGGCTTGGATTTGGTTTTCCTCTAAGATACCTTTACCATTTTTAACTTCAAAAGAGCCAAAGAAAATTTTGGATAAAATTATTGGATCGATGATATCAGGTAGATAAAATCTTTGCCATGGTTTTTATGTTTTAAGATGTATTGGAGAATGAATGATACTTCCTCTATTTTTATTGACATCAGGAAGATGAGAAGAGAATTCACAATCATAATTCCTTGTTACAACCTATCTATCAATCCCTTTGTATTTTTATATCCTAACTATATCTGAAATCTAAATACTCATCCTGCCTTCCATGATAACCAGTCACCTAGAGAGAGACTGATGCATCCAAGTTAGCCATGTTTATGATTTTGGAAACAATCTATTACCTGAATATTTCCTTAGAATTGTGTCTTCTGAATGTGCAGAACCATTATTACAATGTGTTTAATGGCTATTTTCCCAATACTTATTTTGAAAGTATTTGATCTCATGTATGGCTCCTTAGTCTTCAGCCTAACAGATTCTAGCTTCCTAACCCCATTGCTGTGACCTGTAGCGCTGAGGTCCTATCTTGTCCAGATCATGAGGATATGGTCTGACATTTATTCATACAAAATAAAAGCAGGGAATAACAGGGGAAGTTTTATCAGCAAAATTTTATTTCATATCAGATTTCAAGATTATGGACTATATTGATAATAGAAAAAAAATTGTTCTTTGAATCATCCACTATGGTATGGGTTGAACATCAGAGAGTTCTTGAATAGAATTACTACAAAAGCTAGAATACTCTCCAAGATAGGTGCAGAGGTAAGACTTTTTATAGTTAGTGTCTTAACTGTATGCTAAGGAATTTTATCGTACGCTATACATCTTACCTTAACTTCCACATGTGCCATCAGTACTGCAAAATTGGTTAGGTGGTTACAAGAGCATGTAGTATGTGTCTTATTTGTTGTCAGGAGCCGACAGCCTTGGGTTGACCAGTAACCTGTCATTGTGCGCTTGGAATAGCTCCAAAATGAACAGTTAGGATTGAAGTTTTCCTCAGACTGCTACAGAAAAAAAAAAATCAGTAAAGCCAATAACTACTTTATGATCATGCAAATTAAGTAGGCATTTTATTTACATCTAACAAAACTTCATACTATGTTCCAGTATTTCTGGAGATGTCTACCGATGTTTTCATATTAAGTGGGGCTTATCAATTCTAAATAAAGTTGAATATATGAATATATGTTATTTATGCCCCTTGATTACGGGAGAATTCATTTTAAAATAATATTAAAGGGATACTAGTATTATCTCAGAATCACATCAATTAATATATCCTACAAAGCAAAGAATTGCTGTATACAATAAACTTCTGAGATGATAAAAGTGAAAGTGAAAGAAAAATGAAAGTGAAAATTGCTCAGTCTTGTTCGATTCTGTGCTACACCATGGACTGTAGCCCACCAGACTTCTCTGTCCATGAAATTCTTCAGGCAAAGATACTTAATATTCTAAGAACCATGGGCTGCCATTCCGTTCTACAGGGGATCTTCTCAACCTCAGGATCAAACCTGGAAATCTTGCATTGCAGGCAGATTTTTTACCATCTGAGCCACCAGGAAAGCCTCTCTGAGATAACAGTCTTTAAAATTTTTTGTTCAATTTACACTACAATCTTTGTATATGCATAAAATTATATCTACACACAAAGGGCATAATTACTTGTAATGTCAGATGTGTAGTTATGCCCAGTTCCACTGAACATATTGGTAGTTATTTTTAATTACAGGGAAGTATTTATAAATCCATCTATGAATACTTTTACCTAATTGCTACTTTTGAACTGTGGTGTTGGAGAGATTCTTGAGAGTCCCTTGGGCTGCAGAGAGATCAAACCAGTCAATGCTAAAGGAAATCAGTCCTGAATATTCATTGGAAGGACTGACACTGAAGCTGAAGCTCCAATTCTTTGGCCACCTGATTCGAAGAACTGACTCAATGGAAAATACCCTAATGCTGGGAATGATTGAGGGCAGGAAAAGAAGGGGGCAACAGTGGATGAGATGATTGGATGAAATCACTGATTTGATGGACATGAGTTTGAGCAAGCTCCAGGAGTTGGTGATGGACAGAGAAGCCTGGCATGTTGCAAGTCCATAAGGTTGCAAAGAGTCAGACACAACTGAGTGACTGAACTGAACTGAATTGATATACATATACAAGAATTACTCTCTTCCCTCACTTTGGGGAAAAAAGTCGCTATTTCATAGAAAATGAATTTCTATATGTCAAATAATATGGACAATGAAAGGAAATTAATATACTTCATAATTATAACAAATATAATGTGGATAAACATTTTCTTACCTTGATGTGTTTAACAGTGAACACCACAGGATCAGCCAAATAAACCTTATTACTGAACTCTTTGTTTATGGCTGCTGTAATAACTGGAGAATTGACGATAACAGAATGATTGGTGGACATGGCCTCTGTTCCTAACTTCATGCTGGCATTCTCCGTGGACAAATAAGGACCCAAGTTGTTATAAAGGACAAAGGCCACTCTGATCTCTCCTAAAATAAGTACATATATATTGGGAAGAAACTAATTAGCTTGTGCATCCATTTTAGACTAGGTGTTTCTAATTAGATTATAATCAAATTTATATATTATATATTCACAACAAAATTCAAACATTCATTTCAACCAAAGTGCCAGCCATTCATGAGGAAAGGAGAGTCTAATGATATGAAAATAACTACATATCAGTACTAAAGAAACAAACAAACAAATAAAAAACCTCAATCCCTATCTCATTCAAATCAAAGAAAGTCTGGAACAAAATATCAGATATCTATGTGATCTTTGGGAAAGCAAAGATTCTTTGGATAGGACCTAAAAGCCACTAATTATAAAAGAAAAAGATGGCAAACTAAATTTTATCAAAATTGAAAATCTGTGTCTACCAAAATACAATATTAAGAAAATTAAGAAGAGAGCCACTAACTAGGAAATATAAATGCATATGATTTATAAATACATAAAGCATTTTTTCTACTCAAGAAATAATTTCATACTAAAATGGAAAAACAAAATTATTATAAAGTATTATTACACTTTATTATAGATATATAAAAAGCTAATAGATACAAGAAAAACTGTCAACATTATTCATAATTAGGGAAGTAAAAATCAAAATAATATTGAGATAGCATTTCATACCCACTAGAATCTCCACAACTCACACTACAAAAGACTAGCCACACTAATGTTGGTAAAAGTATGGAACAAATGAACCTCTGCATACTATTGGTGGGAGTTCAACTACTTGGAAAAATATTTGGCAATTTTTTACAAAGTTAAACGTATATCTACCCTTGCTAGATACATGGAAACATATATTCACAAAGAAAGAAAATGTTGTATAAGCATGTTTATAACTACCTTATTCACAAAAGTCCAAAAATAGAAACAACTCAAAGTATATCAATTGGAGAATAAATAAATTATGGCTTATTAAAATAATAGAATTACTATATATCAATAAAGAACAAACTAATGATAGATGGAGCATCATGACTGAATCCACAAAATATTATACAGAATTAAAGAATACAGATGGAAAGAATACACACTTTATTATTCCAGTTACACGAAGTCTAAGAACAGACAAAATTTGTAATTAGAAATATTAATGAGAATAAAGCAGTTCATCAGTTTGGGAGATGGGGTGAGAAAACCAGAAAGAGACATCAGGACATTTTCTGGGTTGTTGTTCAGTTGATAAATCATGTCCAACTTTTTGCGATCCCATGGACTACAGCATGCCAGGTTCCATGTCCTTCACTATCTCCTGAAGTCTGCTCAAATCCATGTCCATTGACTTGGTGATGCTCTCTAACAGCCTCTTTCTTTGGCACCCCTTCTGCTTTTGAATTCAGTCTTTTCCAGAATCAGAGTCTTTTCTAGTGAGTCAGCTCTTCGTGTAAGTTGGCCAAAGTATTAGAGCTTCAGCTTCAGCTTCAGCATCAGTCCTTTAAATGTATATTCAGGGTTGATTTCCTTTAGGATTGACTGGTTTGATCTTCTTGCAGTCCGAAGGACTTCTCCAGCACCATGATTCAAAAATATCAATTCTTTGGCATTTAGCCTTTTTAATAGTCCAACTTTCACATTTGTACATGATTACTGGAAAAAACATAGCTTTGACTATATGGACTTTCATCTGCAAAGTGATGTCTCTGATGTCTAGCTTTGTCATCGCTTGCCTTCCAAGGAGTAAGCACCTTTTAATTTCATGGCTGCAGTCACTATCTGCAGTGATTTTGGAGCAAAAGAAATTAAAGTCTGTAACTGCTTGTAGTTTCTCCTTCTATTTGCCATGAAGTGATGAGACCACATGCCATGATCTTAGTTTTTTAATGCTGAGTTTCAAACCAGTTTTTTCATTCTCCTCTTTCACCCTCATCAAGAAATTCTTAGGTCCTCCTCAATTTCTGCCATTAGAGTGGTGGTATCTGCATATCTGAGGTTGTTGATATTTCTCCTGGCAATCTTAATTCCAGTTTATGATTCATCTAGTCCAATATTTCACATGATATATTCTACACAGAAGTTAAATAAGCACAGCAACAATATACAGACTTGTTGTACTCCTTTCCCAATTCTGAAGTAATCTGTTGCTCCATGTCCAGTTCTAACTGTTGCTACTTTCAGTTCAGTTAAGTGCAGTCATTCAGTCAGGTCCAGCTCTTTGCGACCCCACTGACGGCAGCACGTCTGGCCTCCCTGTCCATCACAAATTCCTGGAGTTTACTCAAACTCATGTCCATTGAGTCAGTGATGCCATCCAACCATCACATTCTCTGCCGTCCCCTTCTCCTCCAGCCTTTAATCTTTCCCAGCATCAGGATCTTTTCAAATGAGTCAGCTCTTTGCATCAGGTGGCCAAATTATTGGAGTTTCAGCTTCAACATTAGTCCTTTCAGTGAACATTCAGGACTGATTTCCTTTAGGATGGACTGGCTGGATCTCCTTGCAGCCCAAGGAACTCTCAAGAATCTTCAACACCACAGTTCAAAAGTATCAATTCTGTGGCCCTCAGATTTCTTTATAGTCCAACTCTCATATCCATACATGACTACTGAGACCATAGCCTTGACTAGATGGACCTTCGTTGGCAAAGTAATGTCTCTGCTTTTTAATACACTGTTTAGGTTGGTCACAACTTTTCTTCCAAGGAGTAAGCGTCTTTTAATTTCATAGCTGCAGTCACTATCTGCAGTGATTTTGGAACCCCAAAAATAAAGTCTGCCACTGTTTCCCCATCTATTTGCCATGAAGTGATGGGACTGAAAGTCATGATCTTACTTTTCTGATGCTGAGCTTTAAGCCAACTTTTTCACTCTTTTCTTTCACTTTTATCAAGAGGCTCTTTAGTTCTTCTTCACTTTCTGCCATAATGGTGGTGTCATCTGCATATCTGAGGTTATTGATATTTCTCCTGGAAATCTTCATTCCAGCTTGGGTTTCATTCAGCCCAGAATTTCTCATGATGTATTTTCCATATAAGTTAAATAAGCAGGGTGACAATATATAGTCTCGACATATTCCTTTCCCGATTTAGAACCAGTCTGTTGTCCCATGTCCAGTTCTAACTATTACTTTCTGACCTGCATACAGATTAAGAGGCAGGTCAGGTGGTCTGGTATTCCCATCTCTTTCAGAATTTTCCAGTTGATTATGATCCACACAGTCAAATGCTTTGGCATAGTCAATAAAGCAGGTATAGATGTTTTTCTGGAACTCTCTTGCTTTTTCGATGATCCAATGGATGTTGACAATTTGATTTCTGGTTCCTTTGCCTTTTCTAAAACCAGCTTGAACATCAAGAAGTTCACAGTTCACTATTGTTGAAGCCTGGCTTGGAGAATTTTGAGCATTACTTTACCAGCATGTGAGATGAGTGCAATTAAGAGATAGTTTGAGCATTCTTTGGCATTACCTTTCTTTGGGATTGGAATGAAAAGTGGCCTTTTCCAGTCCTGTGGCCACTGCTGAGTTTTCCAAATTTGCTGGCATATTGAGTGCAGCACTTTCACAGCATCATTTTTTAGGATTTGATATAGCTCAACTGTAATTCCATCACCTCAACTAGCTTTTTTCATACTAATGCTTCCTAAGGCCTACTTAACTTTACATTCCAAGATGACTGGCTCTAGGTGAGTGGTCACACCATCATGATTATCTGGGTTGTGATGAATTTTTTTGTATAGTTCTTCTGTGTATTCTTGCCACTTCTTCTTAATATCTTCTGCTTCTGTTAGGTCCATACCATTTCTGTCCTTTATCGAGCCCATCTTTGCATGAAATATTTCCTTGGCATCCCTAATTTTCTTGAAGAGATCTCTAGTATTTCCATTCTATTGTTTTCCTCTATTTCTTTGTACTGATCACTGAGGAAGGCTTTCTTATCTCTTCTTGCTATTCTTTAGAACTCTGCATTCAAATGGGTATATTTTTCCTTTTCTCCTTTGCTTTTCGCTTCTCTTCTTTTCTTAGCTACATGTAAGGCCCTCCCCACATAGCCATTTTGCTTTTTTACATTTCTTTTTCTTGGGGATGGTCTTGATTCCTGACTCCTGTACAATGTCATGAACCTGTTTACCTTCATATGAATTATTCAGGCAACAGGTAATGTGGTCTGGTATTATTACCTCTTTAAGAATTTTCCACAGTTTGTTGTTATATACAGAGTTAAAGGCTTTAGTTGAGTCAATGAAGTAGAAGTAGATGCTTTTCTGGAATCCCCTTCCTTTCTTTATGATCAGTGAATGCTAGCAATAAGATCTCTGTGTCCTCTGCCTTTTCTAAACTCAGCTTTTACATCTGTAAGTTCTCAGTTCACACACCATTGAAGCCTAGCTTGAAGCATAACCTACTAGAATGTGAAATGAACAACTGTACAAAAATTTGAACATTCTTTGGCATTGGAATGAAACTGAAATTCTCCAGTCCTGTGCCTACTGCTGAGTTTTCCAAATTTGCTGCCATATTGAGTGTAGCACTTTAAAAACATCACTCATCTTATTTTATGTGATGTAACAGAGAAACGTATAACTGTCAAATTCATCAAGCTAAATACTTAAGATCCTGTTGTTCAGTCACCAAGTCATGTCCGACTCTTTGTGACTCCATAGACTGCAGCATGCCAGGCTTCTCTGTCCCTCACCATCACCTGGAAATTACCCATGTTTGTGTCCATTGCATCTGTGATGCTATCCAACCATCTCATCCTCTGCTCCCCTCTTCTCCTTCTGCCTTCAGTCTTTCCCAGAATCAGGGTCTTTTTCAATGAGTCAGCTCTTTGCATCAGGTGGGCAAAGTATTGGAGCTTCAGCTTCAGTATCAGTCCTTCCAATGAGTATTCAGGGTTGATTTCCTTTAGGACTGACTTATTTGATCTGTTTGCTGTCAGATCAGATCAAGCAAGGAGATCAAACACTTAAGATAAGTGCACTATTATATTCCAATTATTTCTCAATTTCAATTAAAATAAAATAAAATATTCAAAATCTTTACCTGTAGTTACTGAAGGGGAGGGAGTCTGGGAGAAGGAAGGATTGGGAGTTTGAGATTAGCAGATGCAAATTATGTAGAGAATGATTAAACAATAATGTCCTACTATAGAGTGCAGCATATTTAATATCCTGCAATAAACCATAATGGAAAAGAATGGATATGTATATTGTAAATGTAACATTGTAAATAACTGTATTTCAATGAATTTTAAAAATTCCTTACCTGTCTTAAACCTCAACTATCATATTCAAGATCACATTCTTTTTATGCCCTTCTATCTTATTTTTTCTCTTGTGACAATCTCTTATAAATCCCCTGTAAAATTAACTTTTTAGCATGTTTCTCTTAAATTTTACATAATTTCCTTTATTAAAGCCCTATGTCTTCCTTCCAGTATAAATCCATTTTGGTTCCCCAAGAGACAGGCACTGTTCTGACCACCATAGTAACCAAGACAGGGAAATCCCTGAATCTTAGAGTGAAGTGGGAATAAAGATAAAAATTAATACATTTTTTGAGGAAGGAGGGGGCTGTCCAATATCTAAATTGCACTCCCACATTTGGGAAATGCCCTACTCTTAGATACTTCTAGACACAAAAGGGACATATATTTGCTTTCCCAGCCTGCCTTTCAAAGAGGTTGCTTGGGGCACATCAGTTCAACGTGTTCAGTCAGATGCACTAGCCTCAGAGTTCAGATGGGGAGCTAGTGACTCAAGGAAGTAGGAGGTGGAGCAGCAGCAGCAGCACCTTCCCTTGAGGCAGTAGTGACATATCACAGCACTGTTTCTGTGTGATGACACTGGCTGCTGTCAGCCTCTTTGCTCTTGTATGTTTTCCGGGCCTGATTATCTAGCTGTCTCAGTAATACTATAAGATTTCTAATCAAGTAAAGAGATTATTATCCAAGCCATATAACAGAAGGGGCATTCTTATACTTTCTAATACAAACAATAATGTACTAAATACTTCTTGACTGTTACAACGTAGCATTTAATTTTAGTTCTTTTCCTCTAGATTTAACATAAAAATGTTAATCTTTGGAGGGCTACACTTTGGAATGGCTATGTATTTTTCTCATTGACAGAAACAACTGCTATTTTAATTGGTTTAAAACTGGTGATAATTCATACCAATTTTCCCTTGTGGAATGGTGTCAGACTGTCATCCCACCTTGTTTTACCAGTGTAATTTGTCATATATAATTGTTACAGACTCTCCACTCCAGAATTCATGCTTAAATGTGGATTCATGCTTAAATGTGGCCTAAAACACACACAGACACACGCACACATTAATTTAGTAAATAAAATGAGTTCAAAATTATATGACTATGTAAACTATATGTCTATATGACTAATGTAGACATATTTCAATCTTCATTGGCTTTATATCTGAAAATCCATACATTTATTTGATAAACGCTTAGTGACATCCGTGTGCCAGGCACTAGCGTTACACCAGTGAACATATTGGGAAAGCTTCTTGTTCTCATGGAGATCATCTCCTAGAGAAACAGTCAGACAATATGCAGGAAACTTAAAAAATAATAATTACTATTAATAGTAATTTCATATAATGATAAGTAAATAAATCCTATGAAGAAGCACTTGCAGAAAATGGTTAATGAGAAAAGAATGATTAGGGAAGACTAGTCTACCTTTGAGGCAACAGGGAAAACTTTCCTAAAGGGTTAAGATTTATACTGAGCAATAAATGATAGAGAAGCTTCTAGAACAAGTAAGGTAAAAATTGTACTTCAGAAGAAAGAAAATACAAATGTAGGATGAGGGAAATATTCTTGGTACATTCAAGAAAAAGTATTGAGACTAAACTAGGGAACACTTGTGTATTATTGGTGAAAATATAATTGATATATCTACTATAGAAAACAAAAAATTAAAAATATGAGGATTCCTCAAAAAATTGAAAGCAGGATTGTCAGATGATGAGCAAGTCTACTTCTGGGTATTTATCTGAAGCAAATAAAAACAGTGATTTGAAAAAGACCTATGCACCCCCATGTTCACTATAGAATTATTTATAATAGCCAACACATGGAATCAAGTATCCACTGATAAATGAACAAATAAAGATAATGTTATGTATATAATTATATAGAGATATAAAATGGGAAATGGAACACTCTTTAGCCATGAAAAGGAAAATTTTGTTACTTGCTATAAAATGCATGGACTTTGAGGGCATTATGCTAACAGAAATAAGTCAGATAGAGAAACACAAGTATCTCATTTACATGTGGAATCTTAAGAAAAAACAAACTAGCTAACTAACTAATAAAGAAAACAGACTACTGGTGGCTAGAAGTGAAGGGTGAGGGTAAGCAAAATGAGAGTAAAGTGTAAAAACTTTTATTTGTGAAATAAATAAGTCATGATGATGGTGATTATAGTTATGATGCTAGATCATCTGTTTGGAAAATTGATAAAACAATAGATTTTAAAACTTTTCTCAAGAAAAAGAAAATTAACTCTCTATGGTGATGAATGCTAACTAGACTTATTGTGGTATCATTTCATAATATATGCAAATATCAAGCCACCATGATGTACACCTTAAACTAACATAATGTTATTTGCCAATTATATCTCAATTTAAAAAAGAAAATCAAGACCGGACTGTCTAGATCACAGAGAGCATGCTAAAAAAGACATAAGCTGGAGCAGCTGAGGCAGGAAGGAACTGGACTAGGGAGCATGTGATAGGTCTGTGAAGTCATTTTATTTCATCCTAAGTGTAAGTTGGGGTGAAGAACTCTCTGTCAATAGGATAAACTGATGTGGGCCAAGAGCCAAAGAAGGGAAATCATTAGGAAGAATCAGGAATCTGATTTCACTCTACAGAAAATCTTAGTGTTGCCTCAATATTCACACTTAATAACAAAATAAAAACAATTTTAAGTTAGGGCTGATAAAATTTCCAATACTAAAGAATTTTGTTCTGCTGGCAACAAACATAATCTGTTTTTCTTGATATTATTTAAGTCTCTTCTTTTTCAAAACTATTTACCTTGTAATATGAAACATCAGCTTTGAGCTGGTTGTACAACCTGAAGTCATCTTCCTATCACATAGCAGGTTAAAAGATATCATCTCCTTATTTAAAACTGTTAATATTAGTGAGGCTTGAGACATACTCTCTATGAGATTATTTTTTAATATTTATTTAATTTTAATTATACTCAGTTACTATAATCTGGTACTAAATTGATCTATATATACTAGTTCCATTGTCCAAAAGCATCTGCTTATATTTACATTTTCTATATGTGTTGCAAAGGAAAAGAATAAAAAATCATCAAAAATAATTTAATAAGGAAAATACAATTTTTAAAGTATAAATAAAATTTCTACTAGAAATTTTAGAAACAAAATCTGTCAAGTTGGTGGGTGTTACTCCTTCCAAAGGAAAAAGTCAGAACTTCTGGATTTTGTTGTCTATCAATTTTCCTCATATTCAAGTTTCTGATATTTTTCTACATCTGAAAGGTAACAACAATTTCCAAATATAACTTGGAATTTTGTAGAGCAAATATCATTAAAATATTGTCAGTGTAGAAGCTAAGAAAGAGGAGAAGAAAGAGATCAGTGGAGAGAGAGGAGAGAAAAGATTTTAGATAGCAGATCTAAAATTCCAACCTAAGACTCAATGAATTAATGAAGAGTTCAATTCCATCAAACTTAATAAATTCTAACCTACCATTTCGGCCATTTTGTTTTAGAGTATTTGCAGAAAGCTGGATAGTGCTTCCATGACCGGTGTTTTCTGGAAATTTCAGGTCCTCTAAGTTTCCTTCTGTGCTCAATCTTGCAACTTCCAATTCTATTAATGGTAAAAAGATGTCAGTACTCACTGAGAAACATGCCAAAGTTAAGATAATCTAATTACTAAAACATTTCTGAAATCAAAACACTGGAACTGATCTTCATCTGCTATACTTTATAGTAGTTCAGTGTTTTTAGAAATTCTTTTTTTTTTAAGTATTTCACTTTTTTTTTCAAAATAAAGCAAATAAAAGTTATTAAAAATCAGATAAGTAAGACTATCAATTATAAAGCCTAGAACTTAAAATTAAAGCTCAAATACAATTTGTCATTGACTATCAGTTTCCTTTCAAAATGTTATCTTTATTTTATGAAGTGAAATCCTTTTATAATCTGGAGCTCTATATCAATACTGACTTATCTTTAAATCTAATAACTTTGAAATAACTTTATCAAATCTTCTGAAACAAAACTGTCAGCTACATCCTTAAACACACTAATTAGATTTATACTTTTGATGAGCTAGCAACACAATTATAAAAAATTATTTTTAACACTTTCACTTAAATTACTACCTTCTTTCTAGTTTATAATTTAGAGAGATTCTTATTATAACTGAAGTGACCCATAGGGTAAAATTTAAAATACTACCCTCCATAGACAGAAACTTATATGTATACATAAATTTCACACATAAAAATTGAAAAAAAAAAAACAAAAAAACGTCTCACTGACCTCGATCTCAGGTCAGGCTAATATAATCAGTATTGAAATGTCCTTAGAAAGATACATACATGATTATGAGGACACTCCTAAGCTAATGACAAGTGATACCCTCCTAAGTATGTGTGTGTGTGAAGTCGCTTAGTCATGTCTGACTCTTTGTGACCCCATGGACTGTAACCTACCAGGCTTCTCCGTCCATGGGATTCTCCAGGCAAGAATACTGGAGTGTGTTACCATTTCCTTCTCCAGGGGATCTTCCCAATCCAGGGATAGAAAAAACAGTAACTTATCTCCCCTGAAATAAAGTACCACTCATAATATGTGGTCCACCATAGATGATACTTTTTTCTTTTCCCTCTTCTGCTGAACAGGTGATAGTTTTTTCTTGTCCTTCTCTGGCCCTTCTGTATAACAAAAGCCACTTACGAATATTGTCTGTGTTCTCCCTGACAATGTCAGTCTTCAAAAGGTTATCAGCCAGCACAAAGGCACTTTCCTCCACAGTGTCAAGCAACATGGTGGCTGCACGCAGTTGATCACTTGTAGTCAGGTCTCTCCAGGCATTCAAGGCTTGTGGCTGGAGGAGGTTGTTAACTGTCTCGACCATTGCCTACAAGAAGATGAACAGAATGACAGAAGTCTCTAGTGAATCCACAGGGCTGTCAGAAATCCAGGCATACATGCTGTCCAGCAAGTAAGAATCACTGGTGTGCATGAGTTCAGTATTGTCCCAGCCTCCCCTGTGACATGCTGCACAGTGGAAGCATTCATTATTTTGTGCTGTGAAATCCTAGCTGAGACTTTGCAAGACAACAGGAAAACCTGCTTTCTGTTCTGAAGGACAACAAATAGAGCTATGCTTCTTTCTTAAAATCAATAGCAAAGGCTTCAATAAGACTATAATCACATAATTAAATTATTTGGCTGGGAAACTGTTGGCAAGTAATTCAAACTAAGACTTTTATCACATCACCACAAAAATGATTTCCTCTATACATCACCATAAAACTAGATGCTGAACATAATAGAAATCAAAAGGATGACTAAAGACAGGACAATACAAGAATTTGTTATGTATAGGTTAAGAATTCACTGCTGCTGCTGCTGCTAAGTTGCTTCAATCGAGTCCGACTCTGAGCGACCCCATAGAGAGCAGCCCACCAGGCTCCTCTGTCCCCGGGATTCTCCAGGCAAAAACACTGGAGTGGGTTGCCATTTCCTTCCCCAATGCATGAAAGTGAAAAGTGAAAGTGAAGTCAATCGTGTCTGACTCTTAGCAACCCCATGGACTGCAGCCCAGCAGGCTCCTCTGTCCATGGGATTTCCCAGGCAAGAGTATTGGAGTGGGGTGCCATTGCCTTCTCTCAAGAACTCACTAAGCAAACCAATTTTTTTCTTAGCCAGCTAGTAAAATGTCACGATGGGGAAAAAATCAAAGCATACATACTCCTAGGGCTTTGGAAGATAAACCTCTGTGCTGTTTACTACTAGGAAGGGGAGTAAGCAGTTGGAGCTTGCTACCTATGGCCTTTGAGCATTTTTCCTTAAAAAAAAAAAATCAGCAGTAAGTACACTCACACATAGAGACAAAGTACCAAAGTTCTCTCTGCTTCATCCAAAAGAATTGTCTTTCTAGTTGCAATTTATATATTTCCAACGGTTAGTTCAATACTCTGGGTTGCAAGGAGACAATTCTTCCATTAAGGTCTTAAGATTTCACTCGAACATAGAGAATTACACAACAGAAAAATACACCACTGACAGTTTGAAAGTGATCTTCCTTGAACCTGTTGATTATGAAATATGCATCTAATCTGGAAATAAGTTGAAGAAACAGCAAACACAGGCACTTTCCAGGCAGTACATAGGTGTTCTAAAACAGGACTCACAGTATTGGCACCTTGGGAGAGGGAGTGGGAGAGACTGGGGGAATACCCCTTAAGCTGCAGTGTTTTCTTCTGGCTGGTGTTTTCATAGTAACCAAGTAACAACTGTTAAAAATTCAGCTTCATAATGAAACACCTTGCTGCCAATTAACATCAGCTTCAAAAACTAATCTGCCTTTTGATAAAAGTTGTTCTTGATATTTTTCCCAGCTCTTCCAAGTTCTGGCTAAAAATCAACATCACCGGATTTGTACATAAAACAGTTCTACTTGCAAGTTGAGTACTTTGCATTGTTAAAAAAAAAGTCCCTCATGAGTTTAATGACTATTTCCACATAGTATGCTTCACTCTATCATTTGTTCTGTGTTTAAAACATGACCTAGAAACCAGACAAAAGCATTTCTGGATCACAGCAATCTGATCTGCTTTCCAGGAAGTTCTCTATGGGGTGATGCCAACAGGACATGCCAAAAAAAGGAGATGCTGGATAGAAATCAAACAACAAAAAAGTTTAGGTATTCTCTGAAGCCAAACAGAGGACACTGACCTTTTGAGTGCAAGGAAGTATTCTTTCTGGGATTCACTGATCTTCTTAATTCATTAGAAATGCTCTGAAAACTCCGTATGTGACAAAAATTATGCCAATTCTTTATGGACCAACCATTTTAACATTAATGAATCACCTTACATTGATTAAACCTTACCTCAGGGAACATTTTGGGAAGATAATGCAATGTTTCTGTTCTGCTCTCTATAGATTTTTTTTTTTAATTTAAAAATGCAAAAGGAAAAGAAACAACTATAGTCAACTCTGAGATGTTCTAAATAGGAAACTGTTTACAAATGGGGTGCTTTACATAAAATACTGAGTCTTTAAACTGACAGTAAATACATCAGACACACCCCTTATTATCTTAGTTTTGCAACTGAAAAAGTATAAGGTGCAGTATTTTTTCATTATATATTTTGAGCATATTTTAACAACTGCTTTGTCCCAAATAAGACAAAGTCTTTAGAGAAGTTTTCTGTTAAAGCCTAAATGATTTCTAAGTTTATTGCAGAAATGACAGTTCCTAAAATCGGGGTGGGTTAAGACACAAATCTAGTATTTATTTATTTTTAAAATAGCACCTATTATGATTGCCTAAGTATATAAAAGGAAATATCAACACAAGAAATGAGACAGAATTCTCAGGTGTTAAAATCAGTGTGGGATTTGGAATCATATCTGCTGAGTCTGCAATTGTACTTTGCCACCTTACTAGTTGTGTGCTATTGGGCAAGTTTTTTAACTTTTTTGTACTCTTCTGTAAATTAGAGATGATAATGAAATCATTTCATAAGGTCTCCTGGCTCATAACAAGTGTTTAGGTGTAATCCTATCTTTATTTTAATTTGATATCAAAGTTCAGTGTGGGCAGAAGAGAGGTATTCACTGAATAAAGCACAAGTCATCCCTGATAATTGCAAAATAGTCACACTGAAGTGAGATCTGGAAGGAATGCCTCTTCTACAATGCAATCTCATAAGCAGAACTGATACACAACTTTACTATGGAGGAATGGAAGGAACATGTGTATCAGATAGTTCATAATGTTCCCTGGTGGTACAGTGGGTAAGAATCCACCTGCCATTGCACAGGACAAGGGCTTGATCCCTGCTAAAGGAAGATTGCGCATGCCATGGAGCAATTAAGCCCATGCACAACTACTGAGCCTGCGCTATCTAGAGCCCACAAGCTGCAGCTATTGAGCCCATGTGCCACAACTACGGAAGCCTGTGTACCCTAAAGCCTGTGCTCCACAATAGGGGAACCCACCACAATGAGATACCCACGTTCTGCGAAGAAGACCAGCCCCCATTCACCGCAACTAGAGAACACCCACACATAGCAACAAAGACTAACTGTAAAAAATATATATATAAATGATTTTTTTAAAAAACTCATAATATGTATTCCAGAGGCTTGAACTAACTGATCTGTTTTCTGCTAGTGAGATAGCACAATTAAGTCAATTTTAATAGCTTTATAATTAATACAATTTGTGTAAGCTTTCCAAAGGTTGTTGACGTGTCCCTGTTACCAGTTTCATGAAGACCAAATAAACAGTCACAAATATTCAATAGCAAAAGAACATCTATATTTCATTTTCCCTATATGTTCATACATTTATACATTTTACATACAAATGATGACATTTGGTAATAAAGCTTTCATTTTGGGGCATTTTCTGGTCAAACTAGGTATTGTATTGCTTTCGCTAACTCAAAAACATTTCTTTAAAATATGTTACTTTTTCATTTTATTTGGTTCCAAAGAAATGAATTTAACTACAGTTTTGAACCGAACTTGAACAGGAAATATACAATGAATTTGATTAAAGTGAGGTAATGGGACATTGATCAATAGCTCTCATCAATTTCTCATCTGCTATCATTTTTTTTATTGACCTAAGATTTATATTCTAAAGTTAGAATAAATAAGACTAATTCTGGATAAATCTTAAAATATATTCTAACCACAAAAGGTTGAAAAAGGAAAACAACAAAAATACCTAATGGTTTTGACATTATAGACTGAAATAATTTAAAATTTGGGGATGTTAATTTAATTAAAAATATCTTTGCCAGAAACTAAATGTTAATTCACCCTACTATCTTTTTCAAAACACAAGAAACTGAATAGAAGATGGACCTGGGAATTTATATTCTGGTTTCACCACATATTTCAGTGTGCCTTTGGGCAATTTGATGTTTTCTAACCAATTAACAAAGTGTGAACTGCATAAGAAAATAAGATGCATCATATTTCAATTTGAGGGTGGTTACTCTTGCCTGGAAAATTCCACGGATGGAGGAGCCTGGTAGGCTGCAGTTTATGAGGTCGCTAAGAGTCAGACACGACTGAGCGACTTCACTTTGACTTTTCACTTTCATGCATTGGAGAAGGAAATGGCAACCCACTCCAGTATTCTTGCCTAGAGAATCCCAGGGATGGGGGAGCCTTGGTGGGCTGCCGTCTATGGGGTCGCACAGAGTCGGACACGACTGAAGCGACTTAGCAGCAGCAGCAGCAGCAGCAGCAGCAGGGGCATGCTATATAAGATACTACTTTTCTTATTAAGCAGTTTACAGACTAGACTCTAAAGTCACTTTTGCCTTCCTAAAAATCAAACATAAATTAGGAAGTGTGAAAAGTCAGTTAGATTCATACCAGAATTATGGACATCCCATATCTTTCTGGACATATATTGGCATTGCACAATATTATCTGACACCTCATCATTAAATTCAGATCTTAAGCAAATTCATTTGACTAATTTTACACTGAGCATGTTTGTTAAAAGGTATTTTAAACTGTTTAATCACACTTCATATATTTCAAAAGGGACACTGTATTTATTTGTATTTATTTATTTGTTGAAATACTGTGAATATTTTGAAATAGTTGTATATCTTTCCAATATCAATTTTTATCATTTTTCCAGGAGAATGTGCTTGTGAAATAGTCTAGAATTCCTTAGCAAGAATACATAAAAGGGTCCATGGTGAGAAATATATCAATGGCATTTCTTACCAAGGTAAACTCTAAATCATAAACTAGGTAACCAAATCACCTGGGAAACTTAGTTACCCTTCTTCCTTGCTTGAAAACCATTAAAATAAACAAACAGAATGAATGCCTTTGAAAGGATATAAAACTATACCATCCTAGTAGTTTTTTTGAAGACAAGCTTTTTAATCATGATCTCATTCAGGTTTTAGCTCAGGTGTCAGCTGCTCATATAGGTCTTCCATTAGCAGCATATCTAAGGAGAGTCACCCACTTAAATCCATTATATGTTTTGTCTTCTTTGTAATAAGTATCATTATCTAAGGTGTGTCAGATATTTATTTACCTACAAAACTATTTAACTGGTAGATCACTCACTCAAAAAAGGGTAAACTTCATGAAGGTAGTGATTGTGTCATTTGTAAGTGTCCCAAACTGCCTGGCACACAGTAAGTGTTCAATAACTCTTTGCTGAATTATTGCCATCTAGTGAAGATTCACATGAAAGTGAGTTTTCTCCCTTTTCATATCAGTAGGAAAAAAAAAATCTCTGATTTTATGAGCAAAGGTTATCTAAGTGCAAATGAAAAGATCTATTAACTAGCCAGTATTATCCAAATCATTATCATCAGAGACTTGATGTCACAATGGGCTCCCATTTTTAGTACTTATTCACCTTTAATAGAATTATTCATATTTGGTCTGGCCTTCTCACTAGATTATGATGTCCTCAGGGGACATATCATGTTCATTTTTATTTTTCCAGGGTAAATTTTAGTGTTTTGAGATATTTTAGTATTCAATAAAGGCTCATTAAACAAAAATATCCTACTTTTACTATCAAATCATTAATAGGATAGGGAAACTGAAAACATCTTCTTTTACTCCTGTAACTTTTTACTATGTCACCCAAGAAGTCTTCTGAGTGACCAGATATCAGCATGGTTTGGAAGGAAGGCAGGATGAGTTATAGGGAATGAAGGGAATTCATTTTAACTTTCAATGCAACACGTATTTTATTAAATATGTATGATATGCAAAGAACTAGGGAAATCACTGCTGGGTAAGGTTAGGAAAAACAAGGAAATCTGTTCTTAATTTGCCTACACTCCAAAGCAGAAGGTAAACATTTCTTTCGCATGGGACAGAAAGTACTGAATTATTGCTGAGAAGGATAAAAGATCCTAGAGGTGTTTGGTTTTGAATCAGACGTTAAAAGATAAATAAGCTTTCTTTACCTAAGAAGAGGAAGTTTGAGGCTGAGAAACATAATAAGCAAGTTAATGATTAAAAAAGAAAAAACGAAGGTATTGAGGCAAGAAATGGTTTGTGTTTGGGGTGAGAAGAACGCATGATGTAAGAAAAGATATATTTTAAAAAAGTGGACTTCCCTGGTGGCTCAGACGGTAAAGCATCTGTCTACGGTGTGGGAGACTCAGGTTCGATCCCTGGGTTGGGAAGATCCCCTGGAGAAGGAAATGGCAATCCACTCCAGGACTATTGCCTGGAAAATCCCATGAACAGAAGAGCCTGGTAGGCTACAGTCCATGGGGTCGCAAAGAGTCAGACACGACTGAGCGACTTCACTTCACTTCACAAAAAGAGTATAGTGAGAGAAATGGTGAGTATAATTCAGATCTTAGAAGATTTTCAGTACGATAGCAGTTTGGGCTGTATTGTGTAGAAAATCTACAGCCATTAAATATATTTACATAAAGGATTTATAAATTTAGATTTTGAGTTCTTGAGGTTTCATTATTTTTTAATGAATTTTCTTTTTTTTCTTTTGTTGAACCATATGTTCATATATATGTGTTTTATCATTAGGCAGCCCATTAGAATGTTAAGAGCAATTATCTCCCATTAGTGGATAAATTTAAATTAATAAATTGCTGAAATCCTTTTGAAAAAAGAAATTTTATTTTTTACCTTCACATCTTTGTCTTTTTCCTGTGTTCTCATGAACACAATATTTTTTTTATCAATATATACAGTAATCATGCTGAACATTGTTTCCCTTACTATATCATATATATATATTTATGTTTAACAGATAGAAAGAAAGATAGTGCTAAGTCGTGTCCAACTCTTATGACCTAGGGACTGTAGCCTGCTAGGCTCCTCTGCCCATGGGATTTTCCAAGCTAGAATACTGGAGTGGGTTGCCATTTCATTCTCCATGTTTAACATATGCCATGCATAAATCTCAGGCTATGCAGAGAAAGAAAAATAAGTCTTCAAATCTTCTCTGCTCCAATTTCTTGCTTTCTGACTCTCTCTCTATATATATAGATGTATATATATACATCTATATATATATAATATATAACTTACATTGATTTATAATTAAAATTATAAAATTTAATTTTTTTATAATTAAAATTAAAAAAAAACTTCAACTCTTCATTTTTGACTTTGTAATAAGTTTGTCATTTGAGAATAAAATAAAATAGAGCAAAAGTTTAACATCACTCCTGAATAGGTCACATTGTACTCCAATCTACCTTTAGACATTGATTCAAATCAAAATTTTAAAGGTCAAATATTAGAAGTCTTCAAAACAGTTTTAAACTTAAAGTTTTTTTATTAGAAGTCAAGCTGAGTGACTGATATTTACACATCTGATCAATAAACTTAAGATTCTTTTAATAATCACTGTTATTTAATATTACTAAGCATATAAAAACCACTAATCTCTGAACTCCCTTTTATATTACAGAGAAGTGTTGGCATTTTCAAGTCTTAATAAAAATGATTGTATAACACAACTGACCTGAATATAGCAATAAGAACCTTTAATAGTAGAACAAGATAAAACAGAAATTTTACAAAATAAGACTCTGCCTCTTCAAGAAACTCCTTGTTATTTAAAAATGTATTTAACAATCTGTAACTGACTGTATTATTTTTAAGTCTTATATAAAATTAAATGATTGCTGCTGCTGCTAAGTCACTTTAGTCGTGTCCGACTCTGTGTGACCCCATAGACAGCAGCCCACCAGGCTCTCCCATTCCTGGGATTCTCTAGGCAAGAACACTGGAGTGGGTTGCCATTTCCTTCTCCAATGCATGAAAGTGAAAAGTCAAAGTGAAGTCGCTCAGTCGTGTCTGACCTTCATGACCCCATGGACTGCAGCCTAACAGGCTCCTCCAACCATGGAATTTTCCAGGCAAGAGTACTGGAGTGGGGTGCCATTGCCTTCTCTGAATTAAGTGATTGAATGCTGTCACATCTATGTTGTGTTATAGAAATTGTGCTAAGTCCCTTCAGTCAGTCATGTCCAACTCTTTGTAACCCTATGGATGTAGCCTGCTAGGCTTCTCTGCCCATGGAGATTCTCCAGGAAAGAATACTGGAGTGGGTTGCCATTAACTTTTTGCTTACTCAACATTCATTCAACAAATATTAATTAAGTGCCTTTAACTGAGATACTGCAAAGAGAGATAGTTATTCTTCCTTCCTTCAAAGTGATAACAATATAGTGAAGCCAAGGAATTAAACAAGTAAAATACAGCATGACAAGCATTATAATAGTGGAAACACGAAGTACAAGCTTTGTATTAGAACAGCTCCATGAGAATGTCAAGCTTAAATACAACATTAACCAAACAGACAAGGAGTAAATCAGGCCTTCCTACCAATCATCTATCTACCTATCACGTAAAATAAAAGGAAAATATACATTATGGGGGACTCAGAGTTAGGGGTAGGGTTGGGGACAGGGTGGCTTTTGATTTTACTTAGGATGTAAGTAAAACGTAATGATTTAAAAAAAGACAAAGTTGCTGAGCGAGTTATCCATGTAGATATTTGGAGGAGGTATTCCCAAAGGGTGACCAAACAGAATGCAATTCAACAAGTGGAGATATGCTTTGCGTATTTCAAAATCTTAAAGAGGCCCATGTTTGGAGCTTTATTTAGAAAGCAGGAAGTGGCGGGGGTGAACTAAATCAACTGAGTAGGTGAACACTGCACATAAAACTAGTTTTCAGGTGAAGATTGGAAATTCAGTTATGAATTTGATGTCTATTTTAAGAAAAGTAAAGACTTGAAAAGTTACCTTCAAGCTAATTTTGGAGTTCACAAAAAAGGTCTGTGCTGTAGATAACATCTATGAGTCTAAGGCACATAGGTGCCATTTAAATCAACTAGATCACATCAGACTGTCAGAACAAACAGCAAACAAGAGCCAACTGAGCTAAGAGGCACCCAAACCCATGGATTTAGAAGAAAAGGAGTGGAGAAAGGAGACTGCAAAGAAGCATCAAGAGGAAGCAAATCAAGAGAATGAGTTTTCTTCAGGATAGAGTATTAAGGAAGACAAAGAAATCAACTGTGTCTTCTGACTGGTTAAGTACAGTTAATTGACATTTGACTACTGAGTTCATCAGCATGAAATCATTAATGACCTCAACTAGTACAACTGCAGTAAGGTAGCAAGGGCAGAGTCTGATGAGATGAAATTAAGAGACAGTATAAGGAGAGGGGCTGGTGACAGTGATGTAGAGAAGTGTTTTGAGAATTTCTACTGCAGTGGAAATGTTGTTTCTGTTGTTCAGTAGCTAAGAAGTTTCCAACTCTTTGCGAACCCATGGACTTCCCTGCCCTTCACTATCTCTCAGAGCTTGCTCAAACTCATGTCCATTGAGTCAGTGATGTCATGCAACCATCTCATCCTCTGTTGCTCTGATCTCCTCCTGCCCTCAGTCTTTCCCAGCATCAGAGTCTTTTCCAATGAGTCAGCTCCTCTAATCAGGTGGCCAGAGTATTGGAGCTACAGCTTCAGCATCAGTCCTTCTGATGAATATTCAGGGTTGATTTCCTTGAGGATGTATTGGTTTTATCCCCTTGCTGTCCAAGAGACTGTCAAGAGTATTCTCCATACCACAATTGGAAAGCATCGATTCTTCAGCACTGAGTCTTCTTTATGGTCCAATTCTCATATCTGTACATAACTACAAGAAAAACCATAGCTTTGACTACATGGACCTCTGTTGGCACAGTGATGTCTCTGCTTTTTAATATGCTGTTTAGATTTGTCTAGGAGCTTTCTGGGTGGTGCTAGAACTAAAGAACATATCTGCCAGTAGAGGAGATATAAGAGACATCGGTTTGATTACTGAGTCAGGAAGATCCCCTGTAGGAGGAAATGGCAACCCATCTCAGAATTCTTGCCTGGAGAATGCCATGGATAGAGGAGCCTGGAAGGCTACAGTCCAGAGAGTCACAAAGAGTCAGACATGATTGAAGCGAGTAGCACGCACACACTAGGTTTGTCATAGCTTTGCTTCCAAGCAGCAAGCATCTTCTAATGTCATGCCTGCAGTCACCATCTTCAGTGATTCTAGAACCCAAGAGGATAAAATCTTTCACTGTTTCCACTTGTTCCCCTTCTATTTGCCATGAAGTGGCGTGATGGGACTGGATATCAAGATCTTAGTTTTTTTGAATGTTTAATTTAAGCTAGTTTTTCACTCTCCTCTTTTACCACATGAAGAGACTCTTTAGCTCCTCTTAGCTTTAGGTCATTAGAGTGGTATTATCCTCCTATCTAAGGTTGTTGCTATTTCTCCTAGCAATCTTGATTCCAACTTTCAACCTGGCATTTATGTATTCTGGATATGTTAAATGAGCAGGGTGACAATATGCAGCTTTGATGTATTCTTTTTTTAAACTCTGAACTAGTCTGTTGTTCCATGTCCAGTTCTAACTCTTGCTTCTTGACCTGCATACAGGTTTCTCAAGAGGCAGGAAAGGTGGTCTGGTATTCCCATCTCTTTTGAAAATTTTCCAGTTTGTTGTGATCCACATAATCAAAGGCTTTGAGTGTAGTCAATGCAACAGAAGTAGATATCTTTCTGGAATCCACTTGCTTTATCCACGAACCAAGAATGTTCAAAACTTCTGTATCATTGCATTCATTTTCCAGTCCTGTGGCCACTGCTGACTTTTCTAAATTTGCTGACATACTGAGTGCAGCACTTTCACAGATCATCTTTTAGGAATTGAAATAGCTCAGCTGGAATTTCATCACCTCCACTAGCTTTTTTTCATAGTAATGCTTCATAAGGCACACTTGACATCACACTCCAGGGTGTCTGACTTTAGGTGAGTAACCACACCATGTGGTTATCCAGGTCATTAAGGAATTTTTTTTTGTATAGTTCTATGTATTCTTGTCACCTGTTCTTAATCTCTTCAACTTCTGTTATGTCCTTGCTATTTCTGTCCTTTATTGTGCCTGTCTTTGCATGAAATGTTTCCTTGGTATCTTCAATTTTCTTTAAAAGACCTCTTGTCTTTCCTATTCTTTGCTTGCCTCTGCCTTCTTTGCACTGTTCAATTAAAAAGGCTTTCATATCTGTCCTTGCTATTCTCCGGAACTCTTCATTCAGTTGGTTATATCTTTTCCTCTTTCCTTTGGTTTTGCTTCTCTTTTCTCAGCTTCTCTTCTTTTCTCAGCTCAAACAACCAATTTGTCTTCCTCCATTTAATTTTCTTTGGGATGGTTTTGGTTACTGCCTTTGTATAATGTGATGAAGCTCTGCCCATAGTTCTTCAGGCATTCTCTACCAGATCTAGCCCCTTGAATCTATTAGTCACCTCATCTATATAATCATAAGGGATTTGATTAAGGACACACCTGAATGGCCTAGTGGTTTTCCCTATGTTCTTCAATTTAAGACTGAATTTTGCAATAAGGAGCTCATGATTTGAGCCAGTCAGCTCCAGGTCTTATTTTTGCTAATTGTATAGAACCTTTCCTCCTTCAGCTGCAAAGAATATAATTAACCTGATTTGGGTATTGACCATCTGATGACGTCCATGTGTAAAGTTGTCTCTTGTGTTGTTGGAAGAGGAAGTTTGCTATGACCAGTGTGTTCTCTTGAAAAAACTCTGTTAGCCTTTGCCCTGCTTCATTTTGTACTCCACGGTAAAACTTACCTGTCACCCAGGTATCTCTTGACTTCCTACTTTTACACTGCAATCCCCTATGATGAAAAGTACATTTTTGTTTGATGTTAGTTCTAGAAGGTCTTGTATATCTTCATAGAACTGATCAACTTCAGTTTCTTTAGTGTTAGTTGTTGGGACATAGACGTGGATTGCTGTGATGTTAAATGGTTGGCCTTAGAAATGGAGAGAGGCCATTCTGTCATTTTTCAGATTACACCCAAGTACTGCATTTCAGACTCTTTTGTTGACTACGAGAGCTACTCCAATTCTTCTAAGGGATTCTTGTAGCATTTTATTCAACTAGTTTCCTACTGATAAACTTGTTTTATTGGTATAAACTGTTACACAAGACTGCCTTTCATCATCAGTATATGTTTATTCTTTCAGTGGTGGAATGCTACCACATAACGTGAGTTTGCCACAGCTACTCTCAACATCCTAGTCATAGGCAAGGAGAACAAACACTGTTTAGTGATTGTATGACAAGATTTATAAAGACACATTATAAAAATATGGATGTGAGCAAAACTAGTCTTCCCTGGTAAGATATTTAAGAGGTTGATACAGTAATTGTTTTGAGGAAGGAGATATGAATTACTGGGGAGAGAGGCAGGGCTGCTTGCACCATTCTACTCCGAGGGGACACCACTGAAATAGGCCACAATGTCAGTGGCATGCACTGGAGTTAGCAGTGCAGTGGCCTGAGTGGGAAGGAGACATATCTATTATTCTACTTTCTGAATTTTCTAACATATACCTATATTAGCCATTCAGAAAAGTACTTATAAAGAAAGAAATGCCATCTGGAAATAATTTGAAATAAACTTTTTTTTCCCCTTTAAACAAAAATGATTGCCTTCAGACTATAACAATCAAAAGGACATTTTAATCTCTACTTAGGATTTAAAAGTAACCATTGGTATTGTATCGTCATAACTCTCTGGCAGATATCACATCAAAACTGGATGAATATATCAATATGTACCATCAAATATGAAAAAAAGTATTTTTTATTTCATCTAAGAATACTATTTCCCAATAATTCTCTTGTTTTAGACACAGAATCATTGGACACTATGCCCAGCTGCAAAACTGTATCTATCAAAGAAGAATTTACTTATGTAAACTGAACAGCCAAGGGATACAGTTAGGAGTAGGGGAAATGATTAAATGTAATTGGGTGAGATTTTTGGAAAGTTGTAACAGAAATGAATAGTTTACTGTCCTTCTCTGTGTATAGAAATTAGCATGAAGTGATGATTGGATGCTAAGTAAGCATCTTGTCATTTTGAAGATAAGCCCAGGTGCTAAAGACAATATAGCAGAAAAACAGATGAAGCCTTGGTCTCTGAAATGGAGTGTTCATACTAATCTTGAACTGCTTCAACTACATTTCCTTTTTATTTATGAAAATAAAGTCCCAGTTTAAGTTACCATAGTTAAGTTTCTGTGACTACTGACTGTACAAAATTCATACATGAGATAAGTGAAAATATAAAAATTATAATTCTGATGGGAGTAGTATTAAAAAATCATTTGTTTGGTTCCAAGTCATTAGGCAATTATTTTACTGCAAATGACACCTTAAAGCTTCCATTTCTTTTCTAACCTGCACCAGAAATGCTAATGATAGGTTCAGAAAGTAGGATTTTAAATCTCTAATGCTATTTCAAGTGTATTTTTGGTCTTCTCATTAGGTATATGATCATAAGGCTTTAAAGACACATAGTAAGGTAAATTGATGTGTACTCTCTTATGTTTGCATAGAAATAATATATATTTATGTTATATGTATTTAAAACTTCTCTGAAGGTAAACTCATGTTCAGAAAGCAATGATGCACCAGAATGGACTTTAAATGAACAATTTTACAATTAAATAATGATCCAGGCTTTAATCAAGAAGTTATAAGAAAAGAGAGAATAAAATTTGGTGAAAAAAATGTGAGAAAATACTTTTGTTTTAGGTGAAAGCATTTTATATAGAAATAAAAGGCCTTTTACTCCCACCCTTATTAGAATTACTTCCTGAAGCATTTATGAACCATATATATGTGTATTCTATATAAATATTTATATATATTCTATATATGTATATATTTATATATATTCTATATATATATTCCATACACATAAACCATATATATATATATTCTAGCTATATATATATATGAAAACAGGAACATTTTGTTGATTTATAGGAAATGTGCAAAATGGAAGAGTTGGAAGCATTTATGAACCATATATATATATTCTATATGTGTAGTCTATATAAATATTTATATATATTCTATATATGTATATATTTATACATATTCTATATATATATTCCATATATAAACCATATATATATATTCTAGCTATATATATATATATATATATATGAAAACAGGAACATTTTGTTGATTTATAGGAAATGTGCAAAATGGAAGAGTTGGAAATAACTTTGTAAAGCAGCCATCTCTGCCTGATCTGACACACTAGCCATGGGGATTTTGAGAGATTCCCAAAATGATGTTCTTTGCACGTCAAAGCAGAAAGTCCATCATCAACATCTGTCTCTATCCTTTGGAGGTTTTCACATCATTAGATTTATGAACTGACCTATCCAAGATCTTAAATAATAGTCTGTATAATTTACACTGCTTATATTACATATGGTTTTACTATCTTTTGATTCAGCAATTGCTTTACAACAGTATTTAATGACTACAATGTATAAAAAAGAATTCTTATATCTTCTTTATCTAAAGAAAACTACTTTTACATGGAAGTCACTTTCTTTGATCTCAGTGTCTTTTAGCAATAGGTTCAGGGCACCAGAAACATGCAGGGTGCAGATTTATATTTTCTCTCTTACACAAATCAAGTGCAGATTTATCAAGCTGTGAAATATATTAAGTTCATAGTGTTTTAACAAAGGGTTACCAAACCTCAAGAACCTGGTGCGATTCAAACTACTTTCAGATGTCCTTTTAATTATATTAAATGAAAGTTTGAGTTGGCTTTGATGCTTATGGGCAAACATCGAAATCTCTTGAAAGAGCTGCTAAAAGTACTCCCCGTTGCTGTAGTTAATATACTACATTGTATGCACACCACTAGGCAATTTATTCTAGCCACTTTAACAAGGATATCCAGCCTGACAGGCCACAAAGAATAGTATCACAAGTCAAGCAAAGCACAAATCATTAGAAGACTCAAAAACTTGTTTGACATGCACCACGGAGCTCTTTGTCACACAGCCAATTAAGTGACCAAACAAGGAACTTGAAAATACTCATTAATTTTTTCCTAGCAGTATAAATGGAGGTTAGAATCTTTTCTTGTCTCATCCACCAAAGGCACACAAGTAAAACTGGCATAATTCAATTTTCACTCTGTCAAAGGTGCAAGTAGCAACTTTGGTTCACAGAAAGTATGTATTAAAGACCAAAAAAAAAAAAAAAAAAAAAGAAAGCAATAGGTAGAAATGTTTATGTATCCAGGCTTTAGAATCTTTTAAAATTCATCAAATGTTGACATTACTTTTATCACTGAAAAGCTGTATTTGTGTTTCCGAGCAGTTTCAGCAGCACCTGACATCCTTTTCTTTTGTGTGAGATAAGAACTTGAGCTGACTCCTGGATGCCATTCTCTTCAGACCCTCCTCCTTCTTAAGGTGTTCTTTAGTCTCTGCTGCTGGTTACTCTTCCTCTCCCGGATGTCATCATATGACAGTGTCCCGGGTCTCAGCTCTAGATTCTCTCCTCTCTATACTCATTTCCTTGATAAACTCATCTAGGAAATGAAACGTTGACTGAAAATGCCACTCTAAGTGAAACATTGCTTTTGCTTTTGTTGTTTTCCAGTGGCTCAGTCATGTCCAACTCTTTGTGTTCCCAAGGACTGCAGCATGCCAGGCTTCCCTGTCCTTCACTATCTCCTGGAGCTTGCTTAAACTCATGTTCGTTGAATCAGAGAGGCCATCACATCCCATTTACTGTCATGCCCTTTTCCTCCTGGCTTCAATCTTTCCCAGAATCAGGGTCTTTTCTAATGAGTTGGCCCTTCGCCTCAAGTGGCTGAAGTACTGGAGCTTAAGTTTCAGCATCAGTCTTCTAATGAACATTCAGGATTGATTTCCTTTAGGGTTGACTGGTTTTTGAAACATTACTAAATGATTACTTCTAGCCTGACCGTTCAGCTAAATTTTAAGCTCATATACCTAAACTGCAAATTTACCATCAATATTGCATCTGATAAGAAACTTAACATACTTCTCAGTGAAGTTCTTTTCATGTTCCTCTCAAATTGGTCACAGATAGACCATTTCAGTAAAGGGCAAATTCATTCTCCCAGTTGCTCAGGCAAAACACTGTGGGTCACTCCATCATCTCTCTTTTCCAGACACTTCACCTTACAATCCCTTCAATTCAGTTCAGGTGCTCAGTCATGTCCAACTCTTTGTGACTCCATGAACCACAGCACACAGCCCTCCCTGTCCATCACCAACTCCTAGAGTCCACCCAAACCCATGTCCATTGAGTCAGTGACGCCATCCAACCATCTCATCCTCTTTTGTCCCCTTCTCCTCCTGCCCTTAATCTTTCCCAGAAACAGGGTCTTTTCCAATAAGTCAGCTCTTCGCATCAGGTGGCCAGAGTATTGGAGTTTCAGTTTCAACATCAGTCCTTCCAGTGAACACTCAGGACTGATCTCCTTTAGGATGGAATGGTTGGATCTCCTTGCAGTCCAAGGGACTCTCAAGAGTCTTCTCCAACACCACAGTTCAAAAGCATCAATTCTTTGGCATTCAGCTTTCTTTATAGTCCAACTCTCACATCCATACATGACCACTGGAAAAAACATAGCCTTGACTAGACAGACCTTTGTTGACAAAGTAATATCTCTGCTTTTTAATATGCTGTCTAGGTTGGTCATAACTTTCCTTCCAAGGAGTAAGCATCTTTTAATTTCATGGCTGCAATCACCATCTGCAGTGATTTCGGAGCCCTCAAAAATAAAGTGAGCCACTGTTTCCACTGTTTCCCTATCTATTTGCCATGAAGTGATGGGACCAGATGCCATGATCTTCGTTTTCTGAATGTTGAGCTTTAAGCCAACTTTTTCACTCTCCTCTTTCACTTTCATCAAGAGGCTCTTTAGTTCTTCTTCACTTTCTACCATAAGGGTGGTGTCATCTGCATATCTGAGGTTATTGATATTTCTCCTGGCAATCTTGATTCCAGCTCGCACTTCATCCAGCCCAGTGTTTCTCATGATGTAATCTGCATAAAAGTTAAAAAAGCAGGGTGACAATATATAGCCTTGACATACTCCTTTTCCTATTTGGAACCAGTCTTGTTCCATGTCCAGTTCTAATTGTTGCTTCCTGACCTGTATACAGGCTTCTCAAGAGGCAGGTCAGGTGGTCTGGTATTCCCATCTCTTTCAGAATTTTCCATATTTATTGTGATCCACACAGTAAATCCTATTTGTTCCGCTTTGAAAAAAAAAAAAACTTTAACCAGAAAAATTATTTGAGCATCCCATACTCATATCCTATTTTAAGTAGTTGTTATTGCCCAAATGGTTACCCTGTTTCAGCCCTTACTTTCCCTGCTATCATCTATTTTCTAATTTTAAAATGTATCAGACCATGTCATCCCTCTGCTCAGAAACCTGGAGTGGTTTCTTATCTGTCTATGAATAAAAGCTGAAGTCCTTACAAAGGTCTATCAGATCTGGGCCCTTGATGTCCTGTCATCCTTTTCTCTTTCACTTCATTCCAGTTGCATTGGCTTCCTAGACAACACAGGCATATTTCTACCTCAGAAACTTTCTGTTTTCTTTGCTAGAATGCATTTTCCTACATATCTTCACAGTTCACCTCTTCAGAGTTTTTCTCAAATGTCACCTCACCTCAGTGATGCATTTCTTGCTCTGTTTTTCTCCATAACATTTATTATCATCTCACATACCATATATGTACTGTTTATATTCTGCTACTAGATATTTCACCCTATGAGAGTGAACAGGCATTTTGACCTGTTGTGGGCCCTGCTGTTTTCCCAGTACTGAGAAGATTATTGCGCACATGTGCTCAACTAGTAATTCTTGAATGTTTTTGTTAACTACTGTGTGAGTTTTTTTTTTTTAACAGTTGAAGCTGAGATTGCTTTTACAGTGATGATATACCTAGGATACAGATTTTTAGTGAATAATGAAGGTGAAACAAACAAAATAAATAAATGAGTAAACTTTAAGTCCAAATAAAATAAAATAAGTAAAATCTAATAAAAAGAGAGCTTATTTCAAATACTTTGTAAGACTTAAGACATAGACTATCTACCTTTTAAAAAAATGAAAAATGGAAGGAAGGATGGGAAGAAGAGAAGAAACCAGATTTGTGTCTTTAAAAAAAAAATTGTAGCTATTTACTAATTGTTAAATCAGTTCTTGGCCTAACTATGCAAGTAATAGTGGTTTCCAAAGAATGACTCAAAAGATTCACATCAATAACGATGCATGTGTGCCCAGTCATTCAGTTGTGTCCAGCTCTTTGCAACCCCATGGACTGTAGCCTGGAAGGCTCCCCTCTCCATGGGATTTTCCAAGCAAGAATACTGGAGTAGGTTGCCATTTTCTCCTCCAGGGGATCTTTATGACCCAGGTATTGAACCCCCATCTCCCACATCTCCTACATTGGCAGGCAGACTCTATTACCATCAAGCAAGATTGACTATGAGCCTCCAGGGAGTCCACACCACCTATGGGATTTGGAGGACAAAGGAAACTGCCATAAAAATCAAAACATATTTCTTAACTAGGAAAATGTTCTGCTTTTAAAGCATTTAAAATGGAAAAAAATGAATGTCAGTAAATTTTAATAGTTCCTTCAAAAGAATATGAAATAAAAATTTATGCAAAATGCTTTTCACAGTGATGGTCACAATGCCTAATAAATGATTTATTCTTCATAATACATCACTGTTATTCTTAAGCATGGTGTTGAAGAAGCACTGGATGCACCAGGATAGAAGCATTAGTGCCATCAGTGTCAGCTGTGTGACCTAGTTCCAGTCATTGGATCTCCAGATTTCAATTCACTCATCTTCACCTCTATGGGCCCTCCTGGTAATAATATATATGGTAACTACTTAATATGCATATGGAACACAAGCCTTACTTGTCTTCTCTGGAATAAAACTTAAAACCCTCTTCTAAATGAATATATGCATTGTGTCTGGGATATGGTAATGATATTTTAATTTGACATATGTGAATACCTATATTTTAATAGTCAACAAAATTTTTAGGGTAATCTAAAATTGCAACTGAATAATGAAAAATAAAATATATTGGACTTAGTTTTTTTTATTTTCATTAAAATTCTTGATATAAAAGCATAATAAGTTTTAGGTGATTCATATATTATTTTAAAAAATCAAAGCAACTGACTTTTAATTGCTCACTTATAGATCAGTTATCATAGCTGACTATTGACAGTCCAGATTTCACTGTTACTGTGTGTGTGTGTGAAATAAAAAGTGGGAAGCAAGAAGTAATGAATGGATCTAGATAATTCATAAAATAGACACTGTACTTCTAAATAATTAAATGCTAAATGTATTTAGATGGTCAAAATCATATCTAGAAGAATATGTGCCCATGGAAAGGAAAAAAAATTAAGTATATTTAAATAAATTTTTTTTCAAATTTAGTGCAAAAAACCTTTCTAGCATATTTCATTCCTATTTCATAGGTAGCTTAGAATGTGCTCTGAACATAGAAATAATAGAGAACATACCTTTAAAAGCCAAATAGACTAAAGATTTAGGTATTATTCAGTCTAGAATTTCACAGAATAATGATCTATACAAAAGGAATAGAAATAATGTCATGTATTAGCAAGCAGAGCATTTCCACTTCACCAATATTCTGTTTGTATTTGGTCTTATCAGATGTTTGGTCAATAGCTGAAACATTTATTCATAGCCAGTCAATTATAACAACAGGAAATCAGCCATTGAATAAACTGTGCTATTAATTTTCCATCAGAGATTCTTATTTGAATGACCATGCATTTCATAGATTTAAATATTGAAAGGCTAAGTCTAATTATTTCCAAGGCCCCATTAAAGAATAACATAGATTGTAATCAAAAACAATCCTAATATTGCTCAAAAATGATCCTCAGCTTTCAATTCTGAAGAGTACTTCATTTTTTCTATCTATTGCACACACTAAGAAGTCTATATACATAAACCTCCCAAAGTAATTTCTTTTCCAAAATATTATAAAAACCTGAACAGTTTCTTATATACAACGGTTCATTATTTTGTAAGAAAAAATACAAATTAAAAGGTTTTCTTCCTAACCTCTGTTATGCAGATTTTTCCCCCCTTTTAAATGACTGTCTCACACAATGCCCTTATTGTGAATAAACGGATACAGTTTAACTTCTGGATTACCAATGTGAGAAATAGTAACTTGGGTCTTGAGGACATCCTTCTTTACAAATGTAGTTGACCTTCCCTTTTAAACATGCTGATATATCCACATAGGGAATAAAATTTACAGCTACACAGTTTCATATTTTTCTTCCTTCTGATAAAGTTAACTTGTATATTGGAACCCACAGAATGGAAGCTGCCTCAGTAGCTGGGCCCATATCACAAATCTAAACCTGCATTTATGGGAAATGACTGTCAAGGAGCCAATCACAACCCTCTAACCCAGCTCACTTTACCCTAGAAAACTGGATCTGCTAGCTTTATAAGGAAATCCCTAATTTCCTTTGCTTTGTTTTGAGTTGTCTCCATAAAACTAACTCTTGCCCAATATCCTTCCGGAAGAGTGTGCTACTGACGGTGAGGCACTGACTCTGGCAACCCATGGATTGATTTACCTTGAATCAAGCAGAGTGAAGTCATTACTAAATTATTTTGTCATTTGACCTTGCCTCCCTTCCTTTGTTCTTTCCTTCACCTCTCTCCTCTCTTCTCTCTCCTATCTTCTGACATCCACGCCCTTCTTTTCCTTCTAAAAATAACTGTGAAGTTTGCTTCAGGGATTCCTTTCCACAAGAACTCATAAACATAGAAACTCTTTTTTTTAAAAAATCCTGCTTAGAAACAAATTACAACATGTTAATTGAAACATTCACTTTGGGATTCATGTGCTTATAATGAGTGAAAGAATAAAACCATTACAGCATGTCTTGATCAATTTGGTACAGAAGTATAACATTCCAAGTATCCTGGAACTGTTGTCTCATTTGATTGTCATTTCTGGATGACTTGTTACTCAAATATTAACTAGATCAATATATGAATGAAATGTTTTCATAGCCCCCTCTGAAGAAATTGGAGATTTATATATTATATCCAACTCACCTTTCAATGATGATCAAAATTCTCACACCGAAGTTGCATCTCTTTGCTAGTCTATGATCTTCTTGTATGAAAGAGCACTATCACTGTCAAATTTCTTTTTAGCACATGCCCTTTCATATAGCTTTCCATTCCCACCCTCTATGCCCTCCCTGAAATTCTTCAAGTTCAATACGTTATCATCTTTCTGTCAGATTCCCATACAAGCTATTGCCAACAGAGATAATTTAACAACTTAACACATTTATAAAAACGCAGAAAGTACCTGGACATAGGCTCTGCAAGAGCGCTCTCTTTTCTGAAGCTGAATCCATTAAGACAGCAGATTAAACACAGAATAGAAAAAACAAATTAGTGACAGAAGAAAACAAGAAAAATAAAAGAACACATCTACACAAACACCTTATTTTGTTGTGCACTACTTCTTAGAAGAGAATGACAGCTAAGCAGCAGCAAAATGTCAGCATTGGCTTGAAAAATAGTAACCAATACTTTTCCAGAACCCAAGTGATAACTGGATGGTATAAAGCTGTTAATGATGGAAAGAAATTTTAGAATAAATTTAGTAGAAGTTAGTAAAAATCAATATACTTTATTTTTTTGACATGATTCATTTCATATGAGGTTAGTTATTAACTTGTGGGCCACAGATGAAGACGTGTGAAGTAAGTAAATTATGTCAAGAATTTGAAACCCATTTTTTTTAAAGATAGTAAATTGTCTGTGGTTTAAAGATAATTTAGATAGTTAATATGTACCACAAACCATTTGTTCATACATATAAAAAGTTCTATTTATTGATAAAATAGAAATGCATATTCATTTGACTCATTGATTCTAAGAGACAAATACCAAGAGATAAGTAATTTCTGATTAAAAGAATGTGATTAATCTTCTGATTTATCTCTGTTTTTATTTCTTGAAGAATTTCTTTTAATGGTTTTGACCAAAAGATTTTACATATTTTAGAAACGTTTGTAGAGTAGCAAGACTTGTTTATTTGTTTACATACAGAATGATGTTTTTCTGGGAAAAAGATTAACAGCAACTCATATTCAGTACCAAATATTTTTTTCCTGGTGATAAAATGAATAATTAATACATATATTTATTCAGTTTAAATAAATGACTGCAAATTTTATAAATTAGATTATAGTTTTCCTCCTCTTCTAGTATTTTTTTTCCTTCAGTAGCCTTGATTGTTGAAGGAGAAAACTACCCATTTTTAAGAAGCAGTTACTCTGATACCTTTAGTGTGGCTAATACTCTCCCAACTTTAATTCATACATTCTTCAATGAGCATAGAGTAGTTACTCCTCTAAAGAATTAAATGAGTAATGAGTACAAGTAAATTGCCAGTGTTGTCACTGGATCACTGACTAGCGTCTTGGTTTAAAAGCTCTCTAAACTCTCCAGTATTTCAAAGTGGAACACAATCGACTTGTACCGAGATGACTTTGCAAATCTGTTGGGTTATAACTGCTTCAGGGAACAGTGGGAATCACAGGAAATGGTAGCAAGCCAGGAAGCATGTGAATAACCTTTGCCATTCCATCTCTTTACCCCATCATGCAAATTAACATATGACAAACCACATTATATAAACAACTGAAAAGAGCCAAATAAGAAACAAAAGAGAGCATTAAAAAGCTTCACAAATGGAAATTTGCCCATTATGTAGTTATTTGATATTCAGACTAGGCAAGCTGATTAGCTGTAGCCTGTTAGAATGTGACATTAATTGCCAGCTTTACCTGATATTGCCAGACATCAACATCATTTTTAAATAAAGATACAAAATATTCTATAACAAGTAGTGTTATGGATATGTAGCATTAATAGAAATTACTACTTCTAGTACATTATAATAACAATAGCTGGCAGCGATATTCATTAACAGCATCCAGTAAACCTTGGTAAAATCACAGCATGCCCAGATTACATAGACAGCTGTGGATTATATTCTGTCAGGGGCTGGGCTGAGATTCTATCATGGATGTGAGTGACAAAAATAACTCCTTTTCACTTAGCATGAAAATAACGAAAAAAAAACACCCTTAGTAATAAATTCTAACTGATAAAATTGAATCTGTTTTTTGAGGATGAAGTTGCAGAAAAAACTGCTAGATAAAATATCTAGCTTTTTCTTTTCTTTAATGTCAAACAATCATCATTTAAAAAATGTCTTCCATCTCATGAGACTCTTAGTCAAATAAGACAGGAAAGAAATAAACATAACAAAGACCACTCTGTAAAGTTATTTTTTCATTCTAAAGGGGAATATTCATTCAGTGAATTCCACAGGATATTAGTCTGTTGCTGCCAAATTCTTGCTGTTTGAAGTATCCCTGATATTAAGATTATCCCTGATATTTAAGGCCTTAAAATCCAGTTTCAATAACTGATCATCTTTATTACAAAAATGCCATTAAGAGAATATATGGCAGCGATTCTATTATCTTTTCACAACGTGAAATTTTGTTACATAAATGATACTCCTTATAAATATATATAAAACATATTTTATACACTTAAATACAATGCTTATATCTGTATAAGTTATGTACAAAATTTTTACATATGTGTATATAATGTATATAAACATACATTGTAGATTTATAGCTGTAAATTAAAACACATAAAATTCCTTAAAATTTAAAAATATTTTTATTACTTATAATTCAAAGTTGTTGAAACACATTAAAACCTATTAAGTTATAATGGTAGTGATGCAAAATAAGTTACTTAAAAATCAAAAGGAAAATTAAAACAAATGCTTTGTCTAATGAGCTTTTAAATGTGATATGAATTAGGTTAAATTATTTTTTTAATCTATAATATAATGAACTGATAATGTATTATGTATATCTTTTCTCACTGTTATTTTCTAAATTTCTCTTTATTGATTAGATATTTGTTTTACTGTTAATCATATTAATAAAGGCTTGAAAGGGGGAAAAAAAAAGAAATAAAAGAAGTGGCATTTATCTATATTAACCATATCAGAATTTAGCATCCAGAACAGGATTCTACAGAAAATGAATTATAATTCAAAATATATTTAAAGAGATTATGATTTATTGTTCCTTAGATTGAAAGTCAAATAAGGGCATTATAATGAGACAGTGAAGTGAATTGAATATAGCTAGCAATTTTCTTTAGAATGATCTAATTTTACGGAAAGAGAGAAATTAATCAGGGAAGTCTCACTGATTTTACTACAACTTTAAAGATGCATGTAACTAAGGTCCTTACCTTGTTCAAACTTCGTGCAGCACTATCTTTTCCACCTGGAGTCAAGTTCCGGAGTTGTACATCTAGGAGGCCTACCAACTGATCCATGGCCCGGACAGAATAAGTGATATCTCCAGCATTCAAATGATTTCTTGTCTGTTCAGCCAGTTCTCTAGCAATGTTGGCAGCTGTCTCTCCAGATTTCAACTACAATTTTGAAAACAGAACAAAAAGGAAAGAGATCTTAAGTAATTTTACTGGCTTCTTTGGACAATTGTTCTTGCATATGTTATAACCATTGAGGTAAGTAAGTTATTAAACTCCCTCTTTATTTGGTACACATTCCCTGAGTTTTCCTGCTAATCCATTATTTTCTTTAATAACTAACTTTAAAGTCATGCCTTTAGGAAGCTCCTCTTGAGGAATCTAACTTCTGGAAATGATTCTCAATTTACCCATCTGAGGGGTTAAGTCTAAGGTTTGCCCAGTGATCTTTCTCTATGCATTTCTAAATTGAACATTGATGAGTTTGTGTTGTGAACAACTGTGTTCTCAGAGAACAATACAAATTTTCCATTATGTCTAGTTTAACACTTAGTTCACAAGGAATACTCACTGTCTGCTAAACTCTGTGAAAATGTAATTCCAAATAAAAACTCTGCTATTTAAAATGGTCTTCATCTTCTTACTAAGAGATTTCACCTCCCATGTACTTGGTAGCAAACTGTTGCTTAGATTCTATCACTTTCCTTCTCTCAAACTACGTGCTGATTTTTTAAGTATATTCTATAAGAATTGTTCAAATTGTCAACAATCCAAAGATGTTAAAAGAGATAAAACTTATATGCTACGATCACTTGAACAAATTTGACAGCTCTGGGTAATAAGAAGATAGGAATATATACTAATTTGTAAGGAAGGCCTGTAAAACTTTTTTTTAAAAAGGTAAATAAGTGTAATTTTCCAAGTTATCATGTCCTTGATCTTTTTAAAAATTAAACTAAAGTACAATTATAACACATTTATGCAATTTAGATATAGGTATGCAATGTAAAAATAATGAGGGTCTCTTCTTTTGACTCTATACATTCCCACTTTCTAGAGATTGTTAATGGTTTGGCATATATCTTTTCTAATTCTAGTCTGCCCTACTATTATTTATACAAAAGTGTCATTATTTAGAACATTTTCTTTTCTTCTCTTTTTCTGTTTTTAACAGTCTGATATAGAATTTAGGATCACAAACAGAAAGGGCTTCTCTTTGTAAGGCTATCTTCCTAATCAATATTCAGAAAGCTGTAAGGGGAACAGCTTTCAAAACTCAAACTGGTTACCACTATTAATGCAGGGATACTTAATATATTTGTAGCAGGACTAAATGTTAAAGAAATAAATGAATAAATTGGAGCAACTGGAATACCTAAATTGTTAACAATCACATTCTTAAGTTTATAGAAAATCCTAATTCAAATACGCAAAAATAGCTTAGTAACCAAGTGTTGGCAAAGATTTGTATAAATGCATATGACAATCATAAACTACTACTGGATGTGTATATTTGTATACTTCCTATGTAAATTACATTTAATATGTCTATTAAACTCTGAAATGTGAAGACTGTATAAGACAGAGATTTTTCTTATCACTATCAGCCGTAAGAAAATAATCCCACTGTTACGAAAGGGAATGTTCAAATATATTCATTCCAGCTTGCTTATAATAGAAAACAAAATGGATTATATCTGTGCAAAACTGGACATATATATAAAAATTATGGAATACTATACAACAGCTTTGTAATAAAGAGAACAATACTGTTAACATCAATCTTCAACATGTAATACTGACTTAAAATAAATGCAAGTATAAAAATTATAAATATATACTAATATATATAGGCATGGTATTTGTGAAATATGAATATTACTTGAGTAGCATATAAACATGCTATGAAAAATAAATATTACATGTAGATATTTGTGTGTTTATATGTATATGTGTATGTTTAAAAACATAGGACAAAATTGAAAGATAGAAATCGAAAGAAGAATCATTTTGCTCAATGCTTAAATTTTACAAGAATATATATTGTAAGAAGAATATGTTAAAGTATTATATAGTTAATTGGTACTTTTTAAAAACCTTTAAAATGAAAAAAGACAGAAATACCTGCACTAAGTTTATTGAATGTGTAAAATATCAGGGCCTGAAAAACTAAGATGCTTGTAACACCAAATGGAATATATTATAAGGTTCAAGGATAAATGTGTAACAAAGTCAATGTAGATCAAAGTAGCATTCATGACCCACTGATGGATCATGAAAGTACTTTGAAGCAGTCACAAAATGATATAAATGTGATTATAATTCATATATTTAATCATTATATACAATTTAGAGCTATTTACTGGGAATCTATTAACTCACTTAATGATTTATAAAATTCACTATTCATTAATTAAATTGGTAAAATGCTAGTATTCACAAAGTGTTCAGATTCAGCATTCCATCAATTAAGTCTGAACACCTGATACAATTGCTTAGCAATGTTACAAAACCCCTGTGCACATGAGTATCCAGACAGCTGGAGTTCCTATAATATCCCAAAAGAATATTCTTTTAATCAGTGCACCATGCACAGAGTCTTGCATTTGCTATCATGTTCCATCTATGCTAGTCTCATAAAAATGAACATATTTGTGAAATTACTATCGTTTTACTTTGTTAAGCACTGTGCTCTTGTGTAATTGTTTTATTACCATTGTTACTATTATCATTATTATTGTATTGTTTTCTTCTATGTCTTTATTACCACATAGTACTTTTTCTATGAGAAAATGTAAAGGCATATGCACCTCTGGAGTCTCGTGATTCAGTTAAATGAGCCCTTTTGGAAAAAGGCTGGGATCTACTAGAATAAGTAATAGGCTTTAGCACATTATCTTCAAAACTAAAGATTCAAGTAATGACTTTCATTACAGCTATCAGGGAACATTATAAAAAGAAAAATTAATTAACAAACAGAAAAAAATAATAGGTATTTTCATTCAATTTTTTTGGTTCTGGGTAGTTGTACAAACTTTGTTTTCAACATTAATTATTATAATATTGGGATAGGACATGATAAGATAAAAAAGAAGGCTATATAATTCCCTAATATAAAAATTTAAATTTTTTTTTGAAATACAGTAATGAAAAAGCTGAAAATATAGATGACAAGTCAAAATATAACTGTTTTCAACATAAAAGATAATGATGTTGCCAATGTATGTGTCAATGACAGATAGTATGTTGTTGCAAATGCTGAATCAAATACAAAAATCATCAGTAATTTATCTTGAAAGTAGTTATGTTTTTGCATTCAAGAAGTATTTATGAATTTATGAAGAATAAATCAAATTAATTCCACAAAAGAAGTCTGGAACTCAAAGTTCACTAACAAGAAAGCTGCAACAGAAAAAAAAAAAAAAGTACAGATAAGTTATAAAAAAAGTTTAAAATAAAAATGTGAAAACCATATTTAAAGTAAAATAAAAATGGATATAACTAGTTATTTATTATGATCCCTGCTTCCTCTTAAAATTGAAGAAACTGTAGTAGTAATATTTAAAAAGTTTTAAATATTAAAAATTAAAAAATGATTTCATTCACTTAACAATCATTTGGACACTTATTTCCTAAAGAAATAAAGTAAAACGTTACATGTAGTTTTGCTCACATTCAGGAACCTCACATTCTACTGCTTGGTATGCGGGGTACATAAAAGCAGATGGTATTAATTCAAAAATGCAATTATAAGGTAATTTCTGTGAGGTTTTATGGGAATATAGTACAGGGGTAATAAAGACCTGGAAACTAGGTAAGAAAGCAACAGAAAATATCAAATAAGTTGAAAGTTAACAGACAAGTTGAGAGTGACCCAGTAAGATAAAATTCTGATGGGGACTGTGGAGAGAGCCAAGAGGATGCTATATAAGTAAGTGAACTCTAGAATAACCATGTTTTGGGAAGATAGGGTACTAAAAGTGGACAATAAATTTAAAAAATATTTTATACCTTCAGAATTCAATCTGCTACCAACATAGAAATTGTGTATATGTATACATGTACATATGTATATATAGTCATACATATATACATACAGTTTTAAAGAATAAAACATTTCTATTTATAATTTCAAAAACTGTTCTATCATTCTATATGTTCATTTGTTATTTAACCACAATTTGAATTTCTATGAATAACACTATACTAATGTCTGGGGATAAAATGGTAAATAAAGTGGTTTCACATAATAAAAGAGCTATTAATAAATTAACTGCACAATTATTTAATTTTAATTTTTTTGAATTTAATCCAGAATCCCAGTGCAGCGGATCAAATCTAAAGACAGCTTTTTTTTTTTTTTTTCTCGTTTATTTTTGGCTGTGCTGGGTTTTCGTTGCTGCTTCCCGACTTTCTCTCGTTGCCAAATACAGGCTTCTCCTTGTGGTAACCTCTCATGTGGAGCACAGGATCTAGGGTGTTCAGGCTTCAATAGTTGTGATGCATGGGCTCACTAGTTGCAGCTCACAGGATCCAGAGTGCGGGCTCACTAGTTGTGGCACATGGGCTCAACTGCCCTGACACAGGTGGGACCTTCTCAGACCAGGAATTGAACAGGTGTCTCTTGCATTGAAAGGTGAATTCTTAACCACTGGACCACCAGGGAGGCCCTAAAGGCAGTTTAGCCTGGTGTCTGAAGTTAGGGAATAATTTAGGAAATACTTCTCTGAGAAAGAATGTTTAATCTGAAGAGAAATAGAAAAGAGAAAATTAGGTTGGGATGAGGATAGGGGCTTCTAGGCAGAGAGAGAAGCTTTTAGGAAAGAGGTGCAGGGAGACTTAAGGGCACTGCACGAAGAGTACTTGTTACTGGGGTTCAGGCAGCTGGAGAGCTGAGCAGGAGCAGAGCAGCAGTACTGCTTGAAAGGCATGATGATGATTTTGGGAAACTGTGCTAAGAGCAATGTGAAGGTATTAAAGAATCTAAATAGCAGTGGTCTCCTCAGGCTTATATTTCAAACAGAACTCAGTGGAATGGATTAGAGGGTTCAGGAGTGAGTGAAAGGGGACCTACTATGAAGCTAACACAGTAGAAAAAGCTGTTGTGGATTAGGGTTGGAGCAGCATGGAACATGAAGTGGCCTGATTTGGGAGAGATTTACAAGTACAGACAGGCTTACTCTCTGATTGGATGTGTGAGTGAAATGAGAGAGAGGCACCAAGAGTCTTTCCAGGCTTCTTGTTAATGGCAGTGGTGCCATCAATTGGATTCTCTCATAGCTACTATTCTTCGCAGCCAAAGATAGAGAAGCTCTATACAGTCAGCAAAAACAAGACCAGGAGATGACTGTGGTTCAGAGCATGAATTCCTTCTTGCCAAATTCAGACTTCAGTTGAAGAAAGTAGGGAAAACCACGAGACCATTCAGATGTGACCTAAATCAAATCCTTAACAATTATGCAATGGAAGGGAGAAATAGATTTAAGGGACTAGATCTGATAGAGTGCCTGATGAACTATGGATGGAAATTTGGGACATTGTACAGGAGACAGGGAGCAAGATCATCCCCCAAAAAAAAGAAATGCAAAAAAGCAAAATGGCTGTCTGAGGAGGCCTTACAAATAGTTGTAAGAAGAGAAGTGAAAAGCAAAGGAGAAAAGGAAAGATATGCCCATATGAATGTAGAGTTCTAAAGAATAGCAAGGAGAAATAAGAAAGCCTTCCTTAGTGATCAGTGCAAAGAAATAAAGGAAAACAACAGAATGGGAAAGACTAGAGATTTCTTAAAGAAAATTAGAGATACCAAGGGAACAATGCAAAGATGGGCTCAATAAAGGACAGAAATGGTAGGGACCTAACAGAAGCAGAGATATGAAGAGTTGGCAAGAATACACAGAAAAACTATACAAAAAAGATCTTCATGACCCAGATAATCACGATAGTGTGACCACTCACCTAGAGCCAGACATCCTGGAATGTGAAGTCAAGTGGGCCTTCGAAAGCATCACTACGAACAAAGCTAGTGGAGGTGATGGAATCCCAGTTGAGTTATTTCAAATCCTAAAAGATGATGCTGTGAAGTGCTGCACTCAATATGCCAGCAAATTTGGAAAACTCAGCAGTGGCCACAAGACTGGAAAAGGTCAGTTTTCATTCCAATCCCTAAGAAAGGCGATGCCAAAGAATGCTCAAACTAATGCACAATTGCACTCATCTCACACGGTAGTAAAGTAATGCTCAAAATTCTCCAAGCCAGGCTTCAACAGTACATGAACCATGAACTTCCAGATGTTCAAACTGGTTTTAGAAAAGGCAGAAGAACCAGAGATCAAATTGCCAAATCTGCTGGATCATCAAAAAAGCAAGAGAGTTTCCGAGAAACATCTATTTCTGCTTTATTGACAATGCCAAAGCCTTTGACTGTGTGGATCACAGTAAATTGTGGAAAATTCTGAAAGAGATGGAAATAATAGACCACCTGACCTGCCTCCTGAGAAATCTGTATGCAGGTCAGGAAGCAACAGTTAGAACTGGACATGGAACAACAGACTGGTTCCAAATTAGGAAAGGAGTACGTTGAGGCTGTATATTGTCACCTTGCTTATTTAACTTGTATGCAGAGTACATCATGAGAAACACTGGGCTGGATGAAGCACAAGCTGGAATCAAGATTGCTGGGAGAAATCTCAATAACCTCAGATATGCAGATGACACCACCCTTATGGCAGAAAGTGAAGAAGAACTAAAGAGCCTCTTGATGAAAGTGAAAGAGGAGAGTGAAAAAGTTGGCTTGAAGCTCAACATTCAGAAAACAAAGACCATGGCATCCGTTCCCATCACTTCAAGGCAAATAGCTGGAGAAACAGTGGAATCAGTGGCAGACTTTATTTTTTGAGGCTCCAAAATCACTGCAGATGGTGATTGCAGCTATGAAATTAAAAGACGCTTGCTCCTAGGTAGAAAAGTTATGAACAACCTAGACAGCATATTAAAAAGCAGAGACATTACTTTGCCAGCCAAGTTCCATCTAGTCAATGCTATGGCTTTTCTAGGAGTCATATATGGATGTCGGAGTTGGACTATAAGGAAAGTTGAGCGCCAAAGAATTGATGCTTTTGAACTGTGGTGTTTGAGAGGACTCTTGAGACTACTTTGGACTGCAAGGAGATCCAACCAGTTCATCCTGAAGGAAATCAGTCCTGAATGTTCATCGGAAAGACTAAATGTGAAGCTGAAACTCCAATACTTTGGCCACCTGATGCGAAGAACTCACTCTTTGGAAAAAGACCTTGATGCTGGCAAAGATTGAAGGCGGGAGGAGAAGGGGAGGACAGAGCATGAAATGGTTGGATGGCATCACTGACTCAATGGGCGTGAGTCTGAGTAAACTCTAGGAGTTGGTGATGGACAGGGAGGCCTGGAGTGCTGCAGTCCATGGGATTGCAAAGAGTCGGACACAACTGAGTGACTGACCTGACTGACTGATAGCTACTATGACTTTAAGGTTCAAGTTCAGTTCAAAGTTTGCTTATTCAGACCATGCCTGCATGAAACATATTCTTTCCAGTGGCATCCCGAAGCTACTCTTTTTTCAGATTGTCCTATTTATTTCACTCACCACAGTTATTATTATCTTATTTCCATACAAAAATATACACATATCTTACATCTGCCTCAAGTCTTCTATGCAAAGAAGCAAGACTGAAATAGTTATTTCGCTTATTCTAGCTTAAAGACATCATTACAATGTCTATCTCTAACAATTCTTTTAATAAATTCTGCTAAAATTATTCCTCAGAAATAAGTACATGCATACTGAGAAATCTTATAAGTTTTGTGAGGATTAGTAAATTAATGCCTGTATTGAAATGGTGGGATTATACCTAAGGCTTGAATAGGGGAGGGGAAATCCTGCTGCTGTAGTTAAGGATAATAATTATGACAGAGATGGATACTATTTGCATTTCAAATTTTGACACAAGAAAAAACCATTTTATTTGAAATAAGCTTTGACATTTCATGGGATTTTATACAGCAAACATTAATTAGGTGGCAAAGCAATTCATGGAGGAGTTACAGTGTTTAAGTACAAAGCTACCATTTCTTTGAAAGATCTACCTATTTTTCTATGAATCTGAGTCAAGTGGGTTTATAGACGATAAAATGCCTCTACCTTACAATTGAATGTAGGCTAATTAAGCTTGAAGATATGGAAATGCCACAAATCTCTGATAAAATTAATAAGCAATTTACTTTTATTCCATAGTAGATCTATGGGTGCTAAAAGAATGGTGAAATTAAGATCTGGGTACAAGATTCAACCACAGTTCCAGAACAAACGGTTGGTTTATTTTGTACTGTAACCTGAACCTGGGGCTTCCCATGTTTTGCTAGTGGTAACGAATTCACAAATGCAGGAGACATAAGAGGTGTGAGTTCAATCCCTGGGTCGGGAAGATCCCCTGGAGAAGGGCTTGGCAACACACTCCAGTATTCTTGCCTGGAGAATCTCCATGGACAGGAGCCTGTGGGGCTACAGTCCATAGGGTTGCACAGAATTGGACATGATTGAAGCAACTTAGCATGCACATAATATAAAACAGCAACACCATTTCTAGATCTACACATCCTTCTTTAGAAAATGCAGGAAGAACCTTACATTATCTCAAAATCTGTCAGTAACTTGTGTGCAGACAAAAGAAAAGATACTTTAGTTTGCTAGAAACAGAAAGACTATTTCCCAGTAACAATTCAGGTGTTTCTTTTGCATATAACACTTGGACCAGTTAATGAAGTAGGAGGCAGATCTCACTTTACATGGAAATATTATAAATATGGAGGGTCTTCACATTTATAATTTCATAGTTTTCAACTGAAAAAAAGATATGAGGGATTATAAAGTACAATGAATTCTTTACAGATATGCAAAAATAGAAAATATAAACTCCGTTTTGAAGACTTGAATCCAAGCTACAGGTCAAACTAAAGCCAGAGATTATGATTTCAGTTGAACAGTCTTTGAGAAAGGTGAGAAAATCAGATATTTCATCACATGTATCTGAGAAGGCAGAGCTCTAAACTAATTTGTTGGCTTTCATAAACAGGAAAATGTTTTTAAAACATTAATTTCAAGATGTGTGTACTCAGCTTCACTATCTAATCTTTTTATCCAATCATCTATTTATCTTTGTATCTACCTTTCTGTCCACTTGCCCATTCATTTATCCACTCACCTATCAATTTCTCCTTCCTTCTCTGCTCCTACACTTTCCTGTTGCTGCTGAGGTAAATTTTCCTTTTTGTATTTTGCTTTTCCTTTCTACACAAATTTGGCTTCTTATTAAATCTCATGTCTATGAAAGTATTATTGCCAGCATTTAACAAATTTCTTCTGACTTTAAAGGCTTACATTTTCTTCAGTGAAATGTAATCTACTCTATAATACCACTCAAAATTTAATCTATCATTTCACCCGTATATAAGTGGCCTGACTTCATTTGTGAATCACAAAACCATCAAGATTCTGTGCTTGGTTCTTCCCTCCTTGCCTGACTGCAGGAGGAAAAAAACACAACTCATTTCTTAAGAAAAATGATAATGTTTGCTTTTTTCCAACTAAAGTAAGCACTGTGATCCATTTATTTATTCCTATTTGCAACCTACAGTGGTACCCACAAACTTGGGTAGGGGAAACTGAATATACTTCTCAAATGAGAGAATCACTCCCTCTTTTTTTTTCCCCCATCTATACTGTTATTGGGGGTAAACAGTGTTCCTCTACTTTAAAAATTCTCAGAACTACAGTGAGTAGAGGAGGGGAGGAATAAATCAGATACCTATTTCACTTTAAGTTTTTCAACATGGCATAAAACATAAGAAAAATGGGGAGGTCAGAGCAGAGGAAAGAGGATGGAGCAGGAGAAAGGAAGGAGGGAAGAGAGAGACAGTGAAGAGAGGAAGAGGAGGATGAGAAAGGGAGGACGGGTGAGAGAAGCAAAGAAAACCTGAACTCTGCTGGATACTTTCCATTTCTTAAGTCAGGGAAGACCACTTTCCATCCTCCTCCATCCTTTTCTCTATCTTAGGAAATGGACTTAACAGGATATGTTTAAGACATCTCTCCCTCTGGCTTTTGTTTGGGTTTGGCTAGTGGAGAGGCTCAGAGAAGGCAATGGCACCCCACTCCAGTACTCTTGCCTGGAAAATCCCATGGGCGGAGGAGCCTGGTAGGCTGCAGTCCATGGGGTCGCAAAGAGTCCGGACACAACTGAGCGACTTCACTTTCAATTTTCACTTTCATGCATTGGAGAAGGAAATGGCAACCCACTCCAGTGTTCTTGCCTGGAAAATCCCAGGGATGGGGGAGCGTGGTGGGCTGCCGTCTATGGGGTCGCACAGAGTTGGACATGACAGAAGCGACTTAGCCGCAGCAGCAGCAGTGGGGAGGCTGGGCAGGTGAAGCCAGTTAAGAGGTGTGGGGTGGGTGAGATCAGAATATTTATTCCCCTAGATCTTTTCTGAAAAGTCGCCTGAGGCTAGGAAGCATCTCTTGTCTAGAGGTCATCTTTCCTCTCAAAGACACTCTGTTACCAATTTTCCATCATTCCTTTGATCTGGCAACCATAGGCCTGGGGTTGGGAAAAGCTCCATCCGGGTTCCTAGCATTGGAATTCCTCTTAATCCCTTGCAGTTCACCTTTGTTCCCTCAATACCACTGTAAACAAGCTCTCTGCACAGGTTCCATCTGTTTGCTGTTGGGACTTGGGTACTGAGGGAAGAAATGAGTAAAAGGATGAATTCTGTAGAAGATGCTTTGGAAAGGAGGGAGAGAAAACAGAGACAAATCACTATGGGAAGTGCATGCAGATTCTCTCAGAGGTTTACAACATCAATATTTAAATATGTTGGAGTTTTGTGGTAGCCTGTTCAACTACCATTATGTTTAATGAATGGCATAAATAGTCGGACGTATAATGAATACACCAAGGAAAAGAGTGGAGAGAAGTGAAGAGAAACTAGCTAAGTGGGTATGGGATATAAAGGCCATCATGATCTATTCATCGCGTAGCTAGTGTTGTTGCTAAGCATGACATCTCAATAAAGGTAGAACCAGTTAAACACCAGCTCCAGCGCTGACCCAGCAATAAGCACATAAATCGATTTCCAGGGCTCAAAAGCCCACTATGAAACGTTTGACAATTCTACAAATTTATAAGTAATCTAGCTAAGGTATTATAAATTTTAACTATCTAAACTGTATAATCTTAATATATTTTTACAGACGCTATAAGGATTATACAGAAACCCTCCAAAAGAATGGAACATATCTGTTATAAAATAAAAACATTCCATCCCTAAATCAAATGGGCAACAATTGTCTGGTCTTTGCAAGGAACTGTGTCTTTTGTTATAAGATTAGAAGGTCTGCAAAGGAAAGGAAAGAATTAAGCAATATTATCAGTTAAAGTCACCAGTATTTTCTGCAATGAAATATGCCAACCATATTCAAGAATTAACATGAAAACACAGCTTTCTAGGTGAATTATTACTGAATTAATGTTAACCCCTAGGCTAAGTATGTAGGGAATATTTTTTAAAAGTTGCTAATGTAAGGTGATATGCTACTGATCTTTTAATCTGATCACATCCAGTAAGAGTTATTTGCCCTAGGGTCTGAGCTACATTGTAATAAAATCAAAGAACATAAAAACTGTGGCAGGAACAGTACTGAAATTGGAGAAGCATCATTATGAATAGCAACAAGTATGGAGATGCATATGTAAGAGGGTAACTGGAGTCAATATAACCACTGGTCTTCCATGATTTAGGGTAAATAGATAGTTATGGCTCATCTGCTAAATGATCTACTGGGTAGATATTTATGGATTATTATACAGTATATTATTGAGGATAAGCCTGGTTAAAAACAAATAGAGAAAAGAGCAAATGGCACAGACAGGCTTTTAGTGAGGCCATCACTTGTAATATTTCTCAGGAAAAATCTCTTTCAAAAATTCCTCAGCATAGCTAATGTGCTATAGAAGGACTCTCCATTTTAGGAGTGCATAAATCTGCACAAATTGCTATAATAAGGATTCATCCCATAGCCCTTTTGGCATAAATGCACATCTGGTCTCTGTTTGTAATGAAATCAGTTCAAAGCTCCACAGTGCATTAATAATAAAAATGCTCAACATATTGCAACCAAATAAGCCCTGCAAATTTGAGTCTGCAAGATTCTGTCACACATGTGTATACTTTTAACACTGATAAATGAATAGGTTACAGAACATTTATCAAATGGATTAAGATTCCAAAGGTAGATTTTTTTTTTCTTTTGGTAATTATAATTTCCACAGGAAAATCCATATGTATGAATACTAGAAGCTTTTGCTTGTTTGATTTATAATACCTCTTAGACTTTTATATCTGTAATTCACAATACCATAAAATTTGTATTAATAATAAAACTATTATAAGCCATGATGCCAGTTTAGGGGAAATACACAGATTTGCCCTTTAAGAACAACAAAATTCTAGAATTATCTCACAGCATATTAGAACTGTCATTAAATCTTGAGTTAAAATAAAATGGGAGAATTTTTCCACATTAATTAAAACAAATATTGACTATTTTGTTTTTAGCTGTTATATGCAACAGGATCTAGAACTGGCAAAGCCTTCCTTGACAATCGCATGGTTTACCTTCTGTGTTATATGGTTGACCCAAGGAGAAGAACAGTTGCTAAGGTCTGGTCCCTGGGGGTCCCAGATTCCATCAGGAGCCAGGCAGAGATAAGTTGATACTCCTAAAATAATGAGAAAAATAGGTCTGCTTCAAATATTCAAACAATCTTTCTTATAATGACTTTATGTCCATGATATTTTTACATATGAGCAAAAGATAAGATTGTGATCATTGAACTGAGGTAATGACTATTAAAGTACCATTTATAGTGGCTGGCAAGCAAAGCAACTATCATTAGAAAATCATAACAGAACACTCAGTATTTTTAAAGCATTTACGGACAACTACACCAGGTACAGGGAATAATTTCATGAATTAAATGAATAAGCCTCCATGGGGCTTATTGCTTCAGTTTTCAGATATAAGGTAGCAGCTGAGTCATAAAGGAATCACTCTGCAAGGTGGGTAAGGGCATTCCAGGCAAAGGAAAAATATGCTGTCTTTGGGAATCAAGTGTTTTGAATTGAGGTCTGCTGGGTAGGGGAGTTGTATTTAATGGAGTTGGAAAGGCTGGCAGAGCCAGACCGTAAACGCCCTTGTCTGTCATCTGCGGGTGTTGGAAAATCAATGAAGGCCATTAAGCAGAAGAGACAAATGGGCTGATTTAGGTTTTAGAAAGATAACTGTGGTAGCAGGATGGAGGATGAATTTCGGGGAGTGATGCGGGGGCTATGAAGAAGCTATCACAATAATTCAAGTGAAAAAAGACTGTGTGGGCCTGGACACAGGATCAGCAGAGGGGACAGGGAAAGGGTAAAAATAAGACCACAGCATAACAGTCACCTGGGAGGGAGGGTTTCAGGTTTTCTTTAAATCTCTTTCTTCATTTTCACAGAAATATAACAACATATTTCTGTAGTTTGCTAACTGCTTTCAAAGAAAAAGTACTTCACTAAGCTCTACAACAAACATCTGAAGAAGTTAGTGCTATTATTATTTCTCTTTTAGAGATAAAGGAATTGAGGTCCAAAATTAGGGGGGGCAGTTCTAGAGAAATTAAAAATGTTTTCTGATTCCAATACCATAGAAAACAATGGGGCTAAACACTGTGCACCTTCATAAAGGGAAGGGAGATTTCAGAATAATTTTAAACACTTTGCTGAAAAAAATTTAATGTGCACTTTTATAAAAATCAATATACATCTTCTGATCTTCCCATCACTTTATATACCATGGAATTCAGAAGTATGTATCCACATTGAAACTTTGTTAAGACAAACCTGTTGAAGTAATCAAATCAATGGAACCCAGAGACAGAGTCCTAACAATGCTAGTCTAATGACATCTATTGCCTATGTTTTATTTACATATTTTATGGAATAATTCAAATTTTATGCAGGGTGTCAAGTATTAATTTTATGATGATTTATACGTAACAATAAGAAATCAAACTATTTCTGAGTTTGGGATATTATGAATTGTTCAGTTCAGTTCAGTTCAGTCGCTCAGTTGTGTCCGATTAAGAGTGGAAAAAAAGCAGGGGGCGGGGAGGTGGTGGTGGAGGGTAAAGAGCTATCCAGTTCTTGACTATTCCCTACAGAAAACAATGCAGGATTGATGTCTCCAGTGGTTGCTGGGTAAGAGGTGGTTGGCTCCTGCCAGCATCATCCCTGACAACAAAGAGCCTCTGATTATTACGGCCAGCTATGAGGACTGGTAATAAAAGATAGTTAAAACTTTTCTCTTGTTAAATGATATGTAGTTCCAATGATTATCTAATATAGAAGCCCTCAGTCTAGTTTTGTGTAATATATATTTGATGGTAACAAGCATGAGAACTAGCACCTCCTCTGTCTAGCTTTGTGTAATCAACATTTGATGGTGACAGGCATGAAAACTAGCACCCACTAACCCAGTGATTTAACTCTGAGCTTTTGTGTAGAAGAGCTGGCTCTTTGGAAGTTGTGCTGTGCCGTGTTTAGTTGCTCAGTCGTCCGACTCTTTGTGACCCCATGGACTGCAACCTCCCAGGCTCCTCTGTCCATGGGATTCTCCAGGTAAGATTACTGGAATGTGTTGTTATGCCCTCCTCCAGGGGATCTTCTCAACCCAGGGATAGAACCCAGGTCTCTCGCATTGCAGGCAGATTCTTTACCATCTGAGCCACCACGGAAGTCCCTTTGGAGCTTAATTGAAATTGACCTAGAAACTGCACAGCATGGGTGAGAACTACTGGTCTTATAAATATTACCAGCAGATTCTCACCTGTGACTTCTTTAGGCTGCATTCTCAAATTCTGGAAATATTTTGCTTTCAATTGTAATTTAGCTGAGTCCAGAATGTAATCAAATGTTAAAATATGTTGTGACAAAAACAAACCCCAAACCACCACCAACAACAAATAAACAAGACAAAAAAATGCTAGGAAAGCAAGCCAAATTAGCAATATACCTTTAGCTTAGTTTTGCAGGACAAACTTACCTATAGTTCCTGCAGGGCATGGCTGCTTTGCCATCTGTCCTTGACGAGTCTTAAACCACATGATTTCACGAGCTTCCACAGCCTCACAGCTCTCTTCTAGAGCTGGGATTTGGGGCGATGCTGATGGAAGGTGTGTGGTAATGTCATTAAGCACCTCGACAGCTGGAGATGGGGTGCTGGTACTCCGGTTTCTTCTTCCTGACACTGAGGGGGTGGTACTCCTGCCTGGGCTCCAGGTTGTGGGCCGAAGGGTGGTACTGGTGGTGGTGCTTCCTGTGCCAAGAGGTCCTGTGGTAGAGATTTCTGAAATAAAATCCAGAAGAAAACACCTGCATTGCTGGTTCACAGTAGGACCTGAAGACATCCTAATACTTCAGAAGTCTTTTTTATTTGATGATTCAAGGAGCTTTAAATATGGGAAAGATAAACCAATATAAAAATTTGAGAGTGTCACTTGAGTATCAAAACAAGTCATTTGACTAATGTTAAATGTAGTCTTGTCTGTGGTTCTCTTTGACTTCAATTACAGAAAACAAAGTTACAGCACAATTCAACTCTTCAGTAAGCTTTAAGAAGCTTCAGGACTTTTCAACAATTAGGGGATTATAAAAATTTAAAGCCCTCTCTTTACCATTTTCAAACTCAGTATAGATAGGGAGAGAGCTATATATTGAAAGCAATATTCTTTCCACATTAACCTTAACATGAGTTGCTAAAATGTTGCAAATAGAGGACAAAAAAAAAAAAAAAGAAATTTAAGTGCTCACAAACCAAAAAGTAAAAGAGCAAATCTGAATCTCCTTAACACAAACTGGAGTAGCTTGGTGATTTACTCTGATGCTCTTAAAAACTGAACCATTGTATCAGAAATTTCAAGCTTGATATTTGTTGTTGTTCAGTCACTAAGTTGTGCCTACTTTTTGAGACAGCGTGGACTGCAGCATGCTATTCTTCCCTGTCATTCACTGTCTCCATAAGTAGTTTCCTATCGGTGTGTGTGTTCATAAATTATTTACTACCTAGATTTTTTTAATTGGCATTTTCCCAATGTACTCCAAATTCCAAATGAAAGTGGCTAGGTTATTTGACCAGATATTAAGTAAAAAGTGAAAGTGTTAGTTGCTCAATCATGTCCGACTGTTTGTGACCCCATGGACTGTATCCTGTCTGGCTCCGCTCTGCACTGAATTCTCCAGGCAAGAATATTGGAGTGGGTAGCCATTCCTTTCTCCAGAGGATCTTCCCACCCAGGGATTGAACCCAGGTCTCCTGCATTGCAGGCAGATGCTTTATCATCTGAGCTAACAGGGAAGCCTAGATATTAACAGGTTATTAAATCTATCATGTATACTAAGGAATGTCCTAATAATACATTAGAAATAACCACTGCAGAGAATCATCTTTCTGGTAAAATACATTCAGATTCCCATCATAGGAATACAAGCTTATACCAGCCCTCCACATACATACACTGCTTTTCTAACTGTAAGGTTAGAAACTACTCAACCTCACTTACAGGCAATGAACAGTAGGGGCACTGGCTATGGTCAGATTCAAAGTATCTCAGGATTAAGAAACTGTAGAGAGTCCTGTGATGAGCCTTCTGTTTGTCATTCATGGTCTGCTTTACTGTGCCATCAACTAGACTCTGCTAATCCGGAAGAGGTCCCAAATCCATCACAGTGCATTTGGGATATAAAACAGGATAGAGGTGCTATTTGCTGTTTTGTTTTCTTGCTTATTTTTCTGTTTCCTCTCTTCCTCCTTTTTCTCTCGTGTCCCCTCTCTCTATGGGAATGGTAATGTTCTTAACCACATTTACTCAAAGTTCATACAAGAAAGCAGAGTATTCTTTTTTCCTGTCTTTTTCCTTATACACAATATACTTAAATTGCCAGGTCTGGCAGAGTCTATCTCATTAAAAAAACTTTTCTTTCTTCCCGGTCACCATTATCTACATTCAGCCTACCATCATCAGTGAATGAAAACAGCAGTCTTTTAACATTTTACTAATAAAAGCAAAAAATGTGAACAGTAGTATTTCACTATCTACTTTTGCAAAATACAAATTCAGGATTTAGAAAGTAAAATTATTGACCCAGCATTTAATTCAATTCAAATATAAAATTTAGCAACATATTTTAAAATGCTAAGTGAAACTGAATTCTTAAAATAATAAATAGTAAAAATGATTTTAATATATGTTTTTGCATATAAAATTATCTGGATATTTTAAAAATAAAACATAAAATTAAGAAATTTAATAATAAAAATGAAGTTTAAATATTATGTATTGATATTAATTAATGTTAAAATTAAGTGATATAATTTTATTAATATTAAGCAATAGGTTTAAAAATGTGTGTCAATGGTGTCATTGCTGGGATGTTAAGACATTTTCTCTGCAAATTTTTCCAGCTGATGGAAAAAGTTATTTTTTGACTTCTTACTGCTTGATGGAGTAGTAAGGCAATAGTTAAAAGTTAATTTCAAGTTATCTTTTCTGACCTCAATTTCAATAATGCCATCTCTCATTTGGAGTTTTAAAGGAGTCATTTTGAATAACAAAATTTTTGAAAGGAACTGTAAATCTTTTCATTGATAGTGAGCTATAGATTTTGTTTCAAGCAAAGCATTTTGAGTTCTTTGTCTTCTAGTTCAATCATTGATTTTCAACTGTCTTCCTTTTCTTCTTGAGAATTATGTAGGTACTAACGAATGCTTTCTGAATAAATGCACCCTTCTTCAGTTAGATATTTTAATTAACACTCTGGGAGAAGAGATTTGTTTGCAATCATGTTTGCTCTGATTGCACCATCAGAGATGGTGCATCAAAGATGCATCATCACATGTGCATCACATGTGTGGTAAGAAGATTCTTCAGCTTACTGTGTCAATCACATGGTTAATGACAAGGAGTAATGACATTATCACAAGATTTTTCTTGCGATAGTTTCAGACTTGCCAAGTTTGAATGTATTTGTCTTTTAGCATAGATTTAATATGATCATTGTGCTTTTTTCAAATGACCCAGATTTCAGATTTTTAGAGACTACAGTATCCTACCAAACTATATTTAGCAATAGCATCACATAATGAAAATCAATGTTCTTTGTTTTTCTCTAAAATTTCGCTATCCAAACCATTCTCTACCGTTTGCCAGGGGCATTCTTAGGGTATATATTAGAATAGGTGACTCCCCAGATTAAAATCCTTGAATGTTTTCCATCTGCCTTCCAAACAAAGGCTGATCTCTTTTTCTTCATGCCTATACCCCTTAGGAGTTTCTTTCTTCAGTTCATTTACAACGTTTTTTCATCTTTACTTCTACTCTTAAACCATACAAAATCACCAGTAGTTTCCCACCTCTCCTGTTCTTTTGGCCCCAGGGTCTTTTTGTATGCTACAGTATTCCTACCTCCATTTCCATCTGGTAATTCCTATGTATTCTGTGGAGTTTAGATTGGATACCATCTCCATCAAGAGACCTTTCCAAATTTAACAAGTCAGGGTTATGTGTTACAATGTGTTATGACAAAATTATTTTCTCAACTTTTAGCCTTGTGTCTAACTAAGAATTAATAAGCTACCAGCCAATATAGATGACCATCAGGGATAGGTCAAGGAAGCATGGGAGGGTCCCACATTGTAAAACTTCACAATAGATAGGAATGGATAAATGGGGAAAATAGCAAGCAGGGCATCTAAGAATATCTACAGTTGATGCGCTGGAAAATTTATTTTATCAATGCATTTTATTCTACATTAAGAAAATTCAAGAGACAAGTCAAATAGAAAATGAACAGGGAGAATGCAAAGCCCCTCTCTTCCAAATGACCTTATCTCAGAACTATCATATTTAAATTGAATTATTTTTGTGAAGCAATAACACTGATAAAAATTATATTTTTATGCTTAATTTGTTACAAAATCCATTGTAAGGACTTTACTTAGTTTAATACAGAAATACTAATGTCAAGGATCAATATAGAACTTTTTCCCTCAGAACTGTGCTTCAGAGAGATGTCGACAACCAGGGTCATATCTTTCTGTTTGGCTTTAAGCAGAATAAAAGTCTATTTTCAAAGCTGTCTCTGATCCTCCATCCCTTCCCCTTCCATTTACTGCCATGTAAGACTAACAAGGGCTCTGCTCAATGCCAGCTTTTAGAAGAGTAAGTACAACGAGTGATATACATGTGACCAGCATGCAAGAAAGAACCTTTTACTGGTAGACACTGTGGGGAAAGATCTACATTTAAAGAGTGTTACCAACACACTTGGCAAAGTAAACGACAGAGAACAACAGATTAATAAACATTTACTATCAGTCATGGTGTTGTTGGAGAAGGGAATGGCAGCCCACTCCACTATTCTTGCCTGGAGGATCCCATGGACAGAGGAGCCTTGTGGGCTACAGTCCATGAGGCTGCAAAGTGTTGGACACACAGGACTGAAGTGACTTAGCACAGGACATGATATTGTTATTTAGTCTACAACACAACTGAGAATTATTGATTGCTTACCATGTGCTATTTTAAACACTGGGATACTGATATGAACAACAAAATGTGGGGCCCTACGTGGGAAACCTTAGAAAAAAAAAGGGGCTAGCTTTTGCGATTGGAAGCCAAGATGGAGTCTGTCAGAAGAGATAGGGGCGTGGTCTGTTAAAGTTTTTGATTGGCTCTCTTGACTTCCGTACACGTGGACAGTGTGTGATTACCATAGACTCCTGTTAAGCTCATGACGACTTGACCTTATATGCATATTATAATTTGACCTTTAACATGATTGGTGCAACTATGCATATTATAATTTGACCTTTAATGTGATTGGTGTAACTATGGCATATTATAATTTGACCTTTAACGTGACTGGTGCAACTATGGGAGGTCCCTCGCAGAACCCCCTTGCTTGCCTATATAAACCAAGAGTTTGTGGCAATAAAGCGGAACTGCTCAGATGGAACCCCTGTCGCGTCTGATTGTCTCTCGCTCGCGGAGGGGCTGGGTTGGTGGACAGCAGGCTCACCTCTGCTCGGGACCCCTCGGCTTTGCTGAGGGAAGTTCCACTGCCTCTCTCTTTCTGCGGAGTGCCCCCCACCACAAAACAACAAAAAGTAAAGACTCCTGCTCTCAAAGAGCTTATATTTTAGTATGATAAATAGGACAAAAATTAAAATATATAGCATATTAAATATTTAAAAGTGCTAATGACAAGAAGAAAAGAAAAACAGGGGAAAATAATCAGAAGTGTTAGAAGAGGGAATTACAATTTTTGATAGGGTGTCAGGCTTTGCTTAGCTGTTAAGGTGACAAGGGAGACCTGAAGGAAGTGGAGGACTGAGAGATGTGAATAACTGGGGAGCTTTCCAGAGGTAGAGGGAAAATCATCTGCAAAATTCTCTATGCAGTGAGATGGCCAGTGTGGCTGGAGCAACATGAGGGAAAACCAATATGAGATGAGAGCACAGAGGTGTTGAGGGACTGAGCACATAGGACTTTACAGGTATGGGGAGGACTTCGGTATTCACTCTGTCTGGTGTGGGAAGCCACAGTAAGTTCTGAGCAGAGGTAAGATACGATCTGACTTAGGTTCACTTTGGTTGTTGTGTTCAAGAGTAACTGAATTGGAAGAGAATGGAAGTAGGGAGGACAAGTTCCTATTTGACCATATATTTGAGGGTTCAGTGGTGATGAAGATGACTAGAATACTATGGGTCACGTGCATACATACAAGAACATGGGGCTGTAAGAGAGGTGATGGCTTTTGATTATGGATACTATGCTCCTCATTGGTACATACTAGGCCTTCAATAATGTTGGTGGAATTGAGTCAATGCCTGAGTCTTTATTTTAACAAAAGAACAGCTAGTCCTTCTCAAGTAAACTCTTCTTCAGCTCCATCTCAAATACTATTATGTACTTAAAATTGAAATGACCACACAGACATATTAATTTCAAACAGTATGAACATATTTCTGAGAATTCCTGAGTTATAATCAGCAGAGTTATGTTGATTTTCTCATTACAGTAAAATTTCCAGAAATTTTGATTTATGAGAATATTAAGTAAATTTTGTTGGTTACAAAACTGTGCACACAAAAAAAACTGGGGGAATAAATTCAACTGAATTGAATTTACTGATTTCTCATCAAGTAGCAAAACATTCAGAGTGTAATGATGCTGAATTGGTATTAGGATTTAGAATAATTCCTTACTTATAGCCTCAATATTGTATTTTATTTCCCTAGTTTTGACATCATTGTTATCCAGTTACTGAAGTTATCACCTAATATTTGCAGTGATATATGATTGTGAATTGTAGTTTACCTATGAAGACAAAGTGGTTTCAAAATATATGGGTTATACATGATTTATTTATAAGTATGAAGTTAAATTCAAGAAAAAGAAAATTGCTCTGTTTCTGGAAATGAAACACTCAAAGTGAGTAGGGAAGAAGAGCTCATAATTTAAGCTCCAGTTTTTTTTAAGAATGTAATTTTAGTAACTTCGATCTATTGCAGATGCTTAAAGTAATATATATGTGGTTATCCCTGTTACATATGCACAAGTTCCTAAGAAACCGATAAAACGTAAGGCCTTTGTTCAGGGTGGCTGAAGTTCTCAGCTATTTGTTCTGCTGTTTATGTCTAGGGTCTGGAAAAAAGAAGGTCATTAGATTGTATTCTAAGCACTTTCTTAAAAGCAACAATTAAACAAACTCAAGTATTTTTTCTTTTTTTAACCAAAGAAGCTAACAGTGACACAAATGGGAGATCCAACTCATTGCTAGAATAGGAATACAAGATTGAATACGACATGATTCCTCTCCTCAAAGAGTTTATAGGGTAGAGTAGTCAAGCTTATTGTATTATGAGTTGTAGACAGTCAAATCTTGGCTCTTCACTGTGCCTATCATCTCTCCAACACTCACAAGACCACTAAACATTTCATTTTCTTCATATAATTAAAATTATAAAAAAAGAAAGAGCGCTGCATAAAAATTGTCATATAAATGATACTTAATTTCAAGTAAAAACATAAATGTTCTTTTAAGTCACTTAATAATCAGCATATACATTACAGACTTGATAAATTAATTCATCCTTCCAAAACCACATTTAAAGTCTTCAACTCTATAGCTTACTGAATGCAAGGAAATTTGATATTCTACTCTGTTTTCCATGCAAATATACCATCTGACATATATTAAATACTCAGTAATTCATGATGAGTGCACGATATAACAATCATCTATGCTTTATTTTGAAAAGTATGTTCAGATATATGTACATATGTAACTGTATCTCATTACATTGAGGTTTTAATAAAGTTGGATTAAATAATGTAATTGTTCACTCCAGATTAAATTTTGTATAATTTAATTTACAAGAGTTTCAAACTTTTACTTCCATAATATTAAGCCATAAGATTAGTATCAGAAAATACAGACCTAGGCTCTTGAGAAACTTAAATATTTATATAGATACTGATAATTCCATTAGTTTCCTCTAAAATAAAGGAAGGCGTAGAAATTGTCTTTATTGTTGTTCAGTTGCTATGTCTGAGTCTTCACGACCCCATGGACTGCAGCACAGCTAACCACTATTCTTGTCATAAGAACCCCGTGAACATGAACAGTATAAAAAGGCAAAAAGATATGATACCAAAAGTTAAGCTCTCCAAGTCAGAAGGTGTCCAAATATGCTACTGAGGAAGAGCGGAGGGCAGTGAAAATGACACTCAGTTGTGGATGTGGGACTCCTTGGAGGCTCAGACGATAAAGCGTCTACCTACAACGTGGGAGACCTGGATTCGATCCTTGGGCTGGGAAGATCCCCTGGAGAAGGAAATGGCAACACACTCCAGTACTCTTGCCTGGAAAATCCCACGGATGGAGGAGCCTAGTAGGTTACAGTCCATGGGGTCGCAAAGAGTTGGACACGACTGAGTGACTTCACTAACTGATAACGTGGATGTGTCTCTTGGTGAAAGTAAAGTCTGATGCTATAAAGAATAATATTGCATAGAAATTGTCTATCTTGAGAGAATTAAGTGTTTGAGTGATTAGGCCAAGGTATTTTCTGTTTTATATTCAGGAAAAGATTTCAGGACATTTATCTTTAAGGCAAATGTTTAGACTAGTCCTCATGTTGGGAACTTAGTAATTTCTCCTCACTCAGATATATACCAAATAGTTTATTTTCTTTTTACTATCATGCTAACCATGCCTAATGAACACCTTCCAGATAGAATAATAAAAACCTCCCCAGTTTGCTTTCTCCTGGTGATTTTTCTTTTAATAAGATGGAGTCATGCATTTCACAGGTAGTAATAAATGGACCAGAGAAGCAAATTCTAAATTACAATTTAGAATAATAATTTTGAGGTTTCTCTACTAAAATATATGGATATACATATATATATATACACACATATATGCATAAATTGAAAGTGAAAGTGAAGTCGCTCAGTTGTGTCCGACTCTTCGCAACCCCGTGGACTGTAGCCCACCATGCTCCTCTTTCCATGGGATTCTCCAGGCAAGAATACTGGAGGGGGTTGCCATTTCCTTCTCCAACATGTGCATAAGCATACACACAAATACATGCATATGCACATCTCACATATATTTTAAATTGCTAGGGAAACAAGTAAATAAAATGGACACTGATTATACTGAGTTGTGTTTTTTTAACTCCAAAAGAATTATGTCCATTTTTAGAGGCCTATGAAGAGAACTCAAAGGCTTCATAAAACAGTATATTAAAAAATTTAAAGACACTGAGGTGTACTGGAAAGAACATTCATTTTAACTTCAAATATTAGATAATCATCTACTGCTGCTGCTGCTAAGTCACTTCAGTCGCGTCCAACTCTGTGCGACCCCATAGACGGCAGCCCACCAGGCTCCCCCATCCCTGGGATTCTCCAGGCAAGAACACAGGAGTGGGTTGCCATTTTTCTCCAATACATTAAAGTGAAAAGTAAAAGTAAAGTCGCTCAGTCGTGCCCAATACTCTTCACGACCCCATGGACTGCAGCCTACCAGGCTCCTTCGTCCATGGGAAGCTGTGTGGATTTGGTCAAGTTAATTCTCCAGAAAGCAAAATATTAAAGCTTTAAAAATGTGGATTCCTATATTCACTTGAGGATATATATTACATATTATAATGTGTTCAAATTATTAAAAATAATACAGACATACAATAGATATTCAGCAACAATACCATGGGCTTTCCTGGTAGATCATCTGGTAAAGAATCTGCCTGCAATGCTGGAGACCCTGGTGTGATTCCTGGGTCAAGAAGACTCCCTGGAGAAAGTATAGGCTACCCATTAAAGTATTCTTGGGCTTCCTTGGTGGTTCAGATGGTAAAGAATCTGCCTGCAACATGGGAAACCTGGGTTCAATCCCTAAGTCGGGAAGATTCCCTGGAGGAAGGCATGGCAACCCACTCCTGAATTCTTGCCTGGAGAATCCCCATGGACAAAGGAACCTGGTAGGCTACAGTCCACGGGGTTGCAAAGAGTTGGACATGACTAGCGACTAAGCGCACACACAACAGTAACATTTTTAGAACCCAAATTTTTATTTACTAATTTTCAAACATTTATAAATATTCTATTTAATTTATTTTCAGGTTAAAAACAACATTATCCAGAAAATTTTTCATTCTAGTATTGACAAAAACTTCAGTATCTTGTGAGCATGTTGTCTGTTGATTTTTTCTTTTCTTGGTTTTTGACCATTTGTCCTCTTTCTTCATATGCTTCCGCATTTTTAATTGAATGCTACACATTATATTTTTGACATTGTAAAGACAATGGATATAGTAATGCAACAAAGGTTAAATTTTCCTCAAGTAGCAGATAGAGTAAAAACAAGATCAGTTTGATTCCATTTAAGGATTCATGTTGTAAAAATAACCTAAACCACTTTTGGTCTTATTTCTGGGATGTGACCCTTACTCAGGAATATGACCACCTTTCTGAGATCTCTGCTGCAAATCTGGACTGTTTTTAGGATATCTAATTTAAATAAGGAGAAAATATTTATTCAAAATCATGTCTGCTCTATGGTATTTCAGAACATGAAATTTGGGAGCATACAGGGTATAACAAATCATTTTATCCCAATAAAGCTAAATTCAATAATTAGCTTTAAAAGTAAAATTGGAGGGATTTTAGTTTCAAAGTGGAGAGAAAAAGGACATTTTAAATCAATATTGAAATATATGATATGAATAAGATCAAACTACTGTAAAATCAAAATTACAGATGGCCCACATAATTTAGGAGTCCACAAATCATAATAAAATTCAATCAGCAGCTTGATCTCTTAGAAGCACAGCCTGGTCTTTATATAGGAGAGTGCCAAAATTTTATAACATTCTCTGCAGGCATGTTTTAGACACCTGATAGCCCAAAAGCCCCATTAAAGACAGACTCTTGCTGTTTTGCCCAACAGTCATTCTCAGTGCCTGCAACAGCCTGGGACACAGAGAGGCTGTTCAATTAGTATTTGTTCAATGAAAGCACTCTAGCATCAACTGCTTTGATTCATTACAAAATCTTAACATTGGGACTTGCAAATGTGATTGTCATTGAGCCCATAGGACATTGCCTTTCTCATACTTTACCATCATCCCATTCTAACCTAAGCCTATTCTATTATGATAGCCCTTTAGAACTCTTTTTTATTTTGAAATAAGCACAGACTCATAGGAAGTTGCAAAAAATAGTACAAAGAGTCCCTTCCTTTATCTTCCCTCCAGTGGTGAATCCTTATATAACCGCAGTATAATGTCAAAGCCAGGAAATGGGCATTGGTACAGAACTGTTTAATTTTCACTGTTCTTCACCTGCATTCATTTATGCACACCTGCATATAGTTCAATGTGATTGTATCTCATGTAGACATGTTTGTCTACACCTTAATGACACAGAAATGTTCTATCTGTATTCATACCTACACACTCCCCTCTTATCCCTATTTCCTAGCAACCTCTTAACTATTCTGCATCTTTATAGTTTCAACCTTTCAAGAATGATATATAAGTAGAATCATAAGCATGAAACTTTTGAGATTAGTTTTTTTCTTTAAGCATAATGCTCTTGAGGTCTACCCAGGTAGTTGCAGTTATCAATAGTTAAGTCATCTCCCTGAATCATCACAAAAATACCTGCAATCTTTCACCTTTTACCTGAGTGATTTCTGAAAAATGCAAATATAATGTTGTTGCTCTTTAAAGGCTCCCAATTGATATTATTATAAATTTGACATGCTTAAACATGATTTTAAAAGGCCTCTAATCCTCATCCTGCCTACTTCTCCAGCGTCACTGAAGCCATCCTGCCTTTGTTCTCTCCCTTCTAATAATCCTGGATTTACTTCCCATTCCAAAAAGGCTCCCTGTCAACCTCAATGATCCAAATGTTTCTTTCTGGGACATACTCTTCTCAGTCTTAACTATTTTTCCCCTTTCACATCCCACTTCATTTTGCTAAATCCCTAATCATAATGATAGCTGTGATTTGTAATGATTGCAATCAGAAAAGGAGGAAGAGTGAATGAAATGATCATTTTTAGATGACTCATAATTGTATTTAGTGTATGTTTATTATTTTAGGACATTAATTTAGACTGAAAGTTCAAGATTTCATTCTTCTGGGAGTGTTCTTTTTTTTTTTTACACCACCAGTTAGGAAGAACTACATGAAAGGACGTTTGCATATGAGTACCAGCTGTTGCACTTTCTAGCTTTGAAACTTTGGGCAAACCTCTAAACCAGGAAAAGTATTAGTTCCCTTTTTTAAAAAATGGGCAAAATAGACTTATGAATGAGAATGAAATATTGCACACATAGTACCCAGTTCCTGTTAGATGATAGGTGCTTAATAAACCTTTTGTGTATGTGTGAAATCCATGTAAGATATGCAAATGGTCAAATGTCCAATGAAGTTATTTGAAGGAAACAGAAAATTCTACTTGACTATATAATTTTCATGTCTCTAAAATTATGCATTATGAGTATATTTTCTATAAAAAAGAAACTGAATTCTATGAATGTGAAAAATATACTTGTTATCTATCAAAATGCAATTTTATCAGTCATCACATATGTATTAAATACCATAGAATATGTCTTTTATAGTATAGCTAATAGATCAAACAGTAAACAGAAAGAACTACAGTTATTTGTGGAGCTTCCCTGGTGGCTCAGCAGTAAAGAATCTGCCTGCCAACCCAGGAGACTTGGGTTCCATCCCTGGATCGGGAAGATCCCCTGTAGCAGCATTGTTATATACCAGTAGATAACAAAAGTTCTAACTGTTGTCACAGTTGTATGTGATTTAGAATTTAAAATTTAAGATATGATTTGGTTCCGTAACTTTATTGAGAACAAGAATTCACAACAGTGATATTACTGACACTTTTGTGTGTGGGGGGGTTTATGTGTGTGTCTTAGGGAGTGGGATTTGTCCTGTGCATTTTAGGATTTTAACAATGTCCTTGGACTTTATGCACTAGATGCCAGTAGTACTCACTACTCTTAGTTGTGACCATCAAACATAACTTTCAGTTCGGTTCAGTTGCTCAGTCGTGTCTGACTCTGCGACTCCATGAATCGCAGCACGCCAGGCCTCCCTGTCCATCACCAACTCCCGGAGTTCACTCAGACTCACGTCCATCGAGTCGGTGATGCCATCCAGCCATCTCATCCTCTGTCGTCCCCTTCTCCTTCTGCTCCCAATCCCTCCCAGCATCAGAGTCTTTTTTTAGAGACTGCCAAACAACCTTTTTGGGGAAAATCACCTGCATTTGAGAACCATTGATTGGCAGGAATTTCTTCATTTACCTCTTATCTATATTTATTCAATGAGAGGGCTACTTCATGCTGATAATGGTTTTAGAATCTTTTAAACATATATTAATCTAAACATGAAATGGCTGGATGGTTGCTTTTCAATTTGTGAAATGAGTCAAAGTCTGTAAATAAAGGAAATTGGATGGCTTTCAAAAATACAGATTATGCTTTTCAATTTCTAGTGATTCCATGCTTCTAAAACACATTTCCACAAATCACACATTAATATATAAAAAATGGCTGTATTTTGCTTTTTTATGTAAGGAGAATAGACATAACAGCATACTAGGAAACTAATGAAAAACACAAAATACAAAGCATCTCAATTGCATGCTTGAATTGGGTCAAGGGTGGGGAAAATTGGTGAGAGAAAGAAAAACTGTGGTGGTTTTATGTTTTCTGATTTCAGTGATCACACTGCACAGAATAAATTCTGTGAGACTCTTGTTCACTATATTAGATCTGCCTTCCAAAGATGTTCAAATGCCTTTAGTGTCCAGTTACTTTTTGAGTGAGAAATCTGAGAATGAAACTTATGGCTTCAAAGCCACTGCATTTGATGACCACAAATTATCAGCTTTCACATAAACATATCTCATAGATGTCTTCTCAAGTTAAACATTTAAGGAATAAATTATGAAAAACAAAAAAGTCTGCTACATGGAACTAGTTTATATCTTCCCCTTCTTGTTTATTATACAGTTGGATCCACATCATTAACATGCAAATCATACTGCACTACAGTGCATTTTAAACAAAGAACTGAAAGCCAGGCTTGTAATTTCCTTATGGCTTGATAAATAGATTTTTGCCTTAAGAGAACAAAATAAACTTAGTCACATTATGTTCACATTTTAGGCCTAAATATTTTAATCTGAAGAAAAATTTTATACTTTTCTCACCCTGCTTATGAACATATTTTAAGTTACTCTGTTTTTAGTGTGAAAAATCTAAATACTGTTATCAAAGTAAATGGTAACATTTATATTATTTATATTATCACTTATTATTCTACATATTTAATCAGAAACTTAACAAAAACATAAATCAATCTGTAATATATGGCATTGACCTAATAAAAGATTGACATTTCATGTCAACTTGTATACAATAAAAGACACAGAATGTGAAAGTAATTTTGAAAGGTTCTCTGCTGTACCCTTTATTAAAATAAGTTGATTTATATTTCTTTTTTGGAATATGGTATATATTCAGACAAATAAATGTCATCAAAAACACACAATGGCAACATTTTGATTAAGTGACATTTCCCATAGAGAAGATAAAGTATATAAATTCACCTTTATCATGAAAGCAAAAATCCATTACATCTTATCAATTACTCTAAATGCATTTGGTAAAATTTTAACATAAGGGTTATTCAGATAACTTTAAAAAATAAACAAATGATACCATTCTTTCTCACTGGAACACTTTCATATAGCAAAATAAAATATTTGCTTATATTTTACTATAAACATTGGATGAATCTACTAGTTTAAATGTGTTGCTTAAAAGACTCTCTGTACTACTAATGCACAATTCAAGTTGCATTTTACTGCTCCTACTTGAAAGGATATACACACTATTTGATCTTAGACTCCACCAGAGCCTCCTTAAAATCAACTTCACTTAAATTACTCAGTAATGCTTTTTTGGGAAAAAAAAAAAAACAAAAAAAAAAATACCTTACTGTCATTTGGAAGGCAATGCTAGTAACTCCAAATACAACTTCTTAGAAGTATTGCAGGGAGTCAAAATAAGATCTATTCAGCTCCTATACTTAATCAGGTTGAATTTGCCCATGTTTTATTATTTCTCATTTCTTGCTTTGCTTTCACCTAGCTGAATACCTTCTCATACACTTAACATTTTTCTCCTCCTGCCTCTCTTCCCCTCATAATGGTCTTTTTCCTCTTCAATTTTTAAATTTAATTCTTTAACTTACTATCAAAGTGGTGATATGATTATCTCAAAAAAACTTACCTTTAGATGTTAGTTTCTGGTTTCTGTTTGGTTTAATCTAACTAGTAATAATGCAAATATTCCTTAGCATATCTGTTAAGAAGCAGATAGGAGTTAATATCAAAACCCCTTTTTTATGATTAACCTAAGAAACAAAATTTGAAGGCAAAGTACACAATAATTTTTCATGTTGTAATGAAAAAAATTCTGTAAGAAAGTCAATACAATTCTTATAGTCTGTACGTAATCTCTGCTGTGCTTGTAGTTGCTGCTGCTACTACTGCTAAGTCACTTCAGTCATGTCCGACACTGTGTGACCCCATAGACGGCAGCCCACCAGGCTCCCCTGTCCCTGGGATTCTCCAGGCAAGAACACTGGAGTGGGTTGCCATTTCCTTCTCCAATGGATGAGAGTGAAAAGTGAAAGTGAAGTCACTCAGTCATGTCCAACTCTTCGCGACCCCATGGACTGCAGCCTACCAGGCTCCTCTGTCCATGGGATTTTCCAGGCAAGAGTACTGGAGTGGGGTGCCATTGCCTTCTCTGGCCTGTAGTTGACTCAGGGAAAACAGCTGAATGCCATGAGCTTCATAAGAACAGAAAAGGTTTTTACTTTGTTTTTTTTTTTTTTGTCCTGTTTAATTTTGTTATTCAACAAGCATGTTGAAGATTGATCAATGTGACACTACCTTTAATCCCTAAAATAGAATTACAACAGACACAAGAAAATAGTTTTCCTTCAAAAGAGGACTTGAGGATGTGCTCAGGGGAGACATGCGTTTTAGTTAATGCCAGGAAGTGAAAGGTGTCTTCAGTGAAAAGACTTGCTGAACAGGGAGTTCCTTAATTATAAGGTTTCAGAAGTTATACTGGAAAGCTTGGAGGTATTTTGAAATCCAAGTGTTTCCAGCCTTACTATAGACACAAATGAAAAGAATAAGGTAGCTTTAGGCCAGTACCAATAGAATCTGAATTCCTCCTGCCACAGAGAACATATATGCTGAGGACAGGCTAACTAGCTCCAGAGCAGACAAATCTGTCATTAAATTGCAGACAGCCCTAAGGAAGTTCTCTGCACTCCTGGCCTGGTAGTTTGTACAAATGAAATGAACCTGAGGACTATACTATAGTGAGAACAGTGAGATGTGCCACCAAGTATGATCAAGGTACTGAAGGGCTATGTCATTGTTTCTCTCTCACTTAAACCTAATGAGAAAGGATTCACAGGAGCTTAATATGCATGCCCCAGAGTTTGTTGACAAAGCAGCGAAAAAAGACCCAAGATGCACAGAGAACTGGCTATAGTTCTACTCTAAAGATGACAGCAAGGCTGCATAAGTTCTCAAGGACCAGGGAAGGGTGCAGCCTGGAAGCCCAAGATGATTTTTTGGAGGTGAAAAATGGTATTAGCAGAAGAGGTGTACAAAGGAATTTCCAGGGGCATAAGGAGGAATCATGAGTGGTCATCCAGCTGGAAGAGAGTGCATCATTTGTTTTCACATGGAACACAGTCAAATATTTCTCAGTGGGACCTTTCAGCTTTCAGATATCTGCCCAAGACAGATTCATTTTCTGTATCTTTCTAAGGAGAAACTATCAGCTACCCCATCTGAATCTATCATATAAGACAATCCCTATGCCTCACCTGTCTTCTCTTCCTCACCTGTGATGCTAAACCATTGTGAGCTAGAGGCAGTCTGTCCCACAGAAAACAAGTAGAAGTGTTCAGTGGAGAAACAGAGAGGAAGCAGGCTAGGCACCCAGTTCACACAGCAAGCTTCCTATAGCACTGAGGAGAGGGAAAGTTGGGAAGAAATTTTATTGTGAATGAACTTTGGAACTTTTGCTATCATCAGTTCAGTTCAGTCGCTCAGTTGTGTTCGACTCTTTGCGACTCCATGAATCGCAGCACGCCAGGCCTCCCTGTCCATCACCAACTCCCGGAGTTCACTCAGACTCACGTTCATCGAGTCAGTGATGCCATCCAGCCATCTCATCCTCTGTCGTCCCCTTCTCCTCCTGCCCCCAATCCCTCCCAGCATCAGAGTCTTTTCCAGTGAGTCAACTCTTTGCATGAGGTGGCCAAAGTACTGGAGTTTCAGCTTTAGCATCATTCCTTCCAAAGAAATCCCACGGCTGATCTCCTTCAGAATGGACTGGTTGGATCTCCTTGCAGTCCAAGGGACTCTCAAGAGTCTTCTCCAACACCACAGTTCAAAAACATCAATTCTTTGGTGCTCAGCCTTCTTCACAGTCCAACTCTCACATCCATACATGACCACAGGAAAAACCATAGCCTTGACTAGATGGACCTTAGTCGGCAAAGTAATATCTCTGCTTTTGAATATGCTATCTAGGTTGGTCGTAACTTTTATTTGTGGAACTGTAAATGGAAATTGAAACTTCAAAAATCAAATTATTCTTTGGACTGAAATGATGATTGTGGGGCAAAGGGGGCTATAAAGGCAGGAAAGAAATATGGTAGGATTAGAACAAAGGTGTTTTATGATTAGACTCAGAACCTTTAGCTAATGTGTGATTACAGACTAACTATGACAAAAAGAAATGTTAATATTAGTATATCGGGCAATCTTCCTCTATATGAAATTTCTTTCAAATAGCTAAAATGTATTAGAAGGCTTACTATTTATTTTCATTAGAAAAAAAAAAGAGATTTTCCTCAAATATGGTCAAAGTGTTTGGTGGGTACCAATGGGATGATGGTGTCCTCTAGAGGATACTTAGCAATATTTAGAGATTTTTGGTTGTAACAACCAAGAGGGATGGTATACGGTGGGAAGAGGGCAGAGATGCTGTTCAGCATCCCACAATACACAAGACAGCACTCTACAACAAAGAATCATCCTGCCCCAGATGTCAAAACGCCAAGTGGGCACCTGCCAGAAGAGTGGAAGGTGAGAAATTTCGCAGTAGGTAATAGGGAGAAGGAACAGATATAAGCATTTTTGGATTTTTGCTATCAAACAAAGAATGTGTGTGTGTTTCAGGGATAGCTGATGATCTGTTAACTGAAGAGCAAAAGTGTCAGACTGGTTACAAAAACTATCCTAAATTAGCAGGACTAATAAAAATTAATTCTCACTTTGCTTTCTGTGTTGAATATTTATTGTTTTTGCTTTCCTGATTTTCTCTTCTTCTGCTTGGAAAAGCATCTCAATTTTGTTTTGTAGAACTATCTAGCTTGTTTATATAAACTTGTGAAACGCCACTCAAGATGCCCTGACCCTCTCTGGTCTGAGTCAAGCTAGGTCAGTTAGACTTCCTGGGAATCTACATCCTGAGTGAAATCATACAGGATACAACAGCATGCTGTGCTAAGTCACTTCAGTTGTGCCCAGCTCTTTGTGACCCTATGGATGGTAGACTGTCAAGCTCCTCTGTCATGGGGTTCTCCAGGCAAGAGTTCTGGAGTTGGCTGCCATGTCCTTCTCCAGGTATTTTCCCTACCCAGGGACCAAACCTCCATTTCTTATGTCTCCTGCATTGGCAGGCAGGCTCTTTACCACGGACACCATCTGGGAAGCCCAGGATACAGGACAGCTAGACGAAGGCCCTGAAGAAACCAATACATTTAATTCTGTTTTTTTTTTTTTTAAACCCTTGTGAATGGTTCAAGTTTCCTATCTAAAATACTCATTTTATTCTAGACTAAAATTTTATTTCATAGTTTACACTTAGTTTAAGCCAACCTCATTCAGTGAGATATAAATTATTAAGTGGATTACAAACATTCATATATAAGTAATACTCTGGACATTTTCTCCTAACAGGCTAAAAATCACTAGGTTCTGCATCATTATTAAGATATTTGGGTCTTTCTGGATCAAAGTACCTATCATGTGATAGTTAGTTAGTGTATGTCCATCAAAGAAAATAACCTCAAGATACAGTTTAATGAAACATTATATACTATGCTTCTAATGACTGCATTTTAGTTCAACAGTTTCACAGCTTTACCAGTTTTTCCAACCTGTTCTTTGACTGTGTCTTTGGGGCACTATTCACAGAACTCTATATATTCAGTAAATGTCACATTTTTCCCCTCAGTCAGTTTAACACCAGATTCAAAAGAATCTTGCTTGAAAATTCCATTATTTGCTCCAGTTTCTGCTAGTGACCTCAGCTTTCTTTGTTGCCGCAGTAGTATAAAGTTATTCTACCACAAATAAAAGGAAATAGTAGATCAAAATTCTGATCTTCTAAAGCCAGCATTACTATAATTTCTGCATGTGATTTAGGCAGTAAGTAACTGTCATAATAACATCACAATAACATCTAAAAGCTTTTCTGGTGAGCTCAGTTTAACTTAAGTATCTGATACTCTGGGGTTTTGAAATGTTCAAATCAAATGCAAGATCAGGAAGAAGCAAGGTTTTATGCTGGACTTGCTAATATTTACTGAGGCTCCTGAAAGGCCTTTTGCACTGAGAGGAAAACTAGTTAGTTGGTCTTCCTATTCGGATCAAGGACTTGAATTCAGTAGGGAAATTTTTATTGGTTTAGAGAAGCTATTTTTAAAGATCAATTCCCAACATTTCATGCTAATTTCATAAATTCAAGCGAATAACTGAGAATCAATCATGAGAAAACTGGTTTGAAGAGAATGTCTAAATGGATTTTTAGTTTTTAAATCTGAAAAAAATATTATTGACATATAGGTGATTTGCAATGTTGTATTGTGTTCAGTTAAGTTGCTCAGTCGTGTCCAACTTTTTGTGACCCCATGAACTGCAGCACACCAGGCCTCCCTGTCTATCATCAACACCCAGAGTTTACTCAAATGCATGTCCATTGAGTCAGTGATGCCATCCAATCATATCATCCTCTGTCATCCCCTTCTCCTCCTGCCTTCAAACTCTCCCAGCAACAGGGTCTTTTCAAATGAGTCAGTTCTTCACATGAGGTGGCCAAAGTATTGGAGTTTCAGCTTCAACATCAGTCCTTCCAATGAATATTCAATACTGATTTCCTTTAGGTTGGACTGGTTGGATCTCCTTGCAGTCCAAGGGACTCTCAAGAGTCTTCTCCAACACCACAGTTCAAAAGCATCAATTCTTCAGTGCTCAGCTTTCCTTATAGTCTGATTCTCATATGACTGCTGGAAAAACCACAGCCTTGATTAGACAGACCTTTGTTGGTAAAGTAACGTCTCTGCTTTTTAATATGTAGTCTATGTTGATCATAACTTTCCTTCCAAAGAGTAAGCATCTATTAATTTCATGGCTGCAATCACCATCTGCAGTGATTTTGGAGCCCAAAAAAATAGTCTGTCACTGTTTCCGTTGTTTCCCCATCTATTTGTCATGAAGTGATGGGACCAGATGCCATGATTTTTGTTTTCTGAATGTTGAGCTTTAAGCCAACTTTTTCACTCTCTTCTTTCACTTTCATCAAGAGGCTTTTTAGTTCTTCTTCACTTTCTGCCATAAGGGTGGTATCATCTGCATATCTGAGGTTATTGATATTTCTCCCAGCAATCTTGACTCCAGCTTGTGCTTCCTCCAGCCCAGCGTTTCTCATGATGTACTCTGCATACAAGTTAAATGGTGACAATATATAGCCTTGATGTATTCCTGACAGTACATAGCCTTGACGTATTCCTTTCCCAGTTTGGAACTAGTCTGTTGTTCCATGTCTGGTTCTAACTGTTGCTTCCTGAACTGCATGTAGATTTCTCAAGAGGAAGGTCAGGTGGTCTGGTATTCCCATCTCTTTCAGAATTTTCCACAGTTTATTGTGATCCACACAGTCAAAGGCTTCGGCATAGTTAATAGAGCAGAAATAGATGATTTTCTGGAATTCTCTTGCTTTTTTGATGATCCAGCAGATGTTGGCAATTTGATCTCTGGTTCCTCTGCCTTTTCTAAAACCAGCTTGAACATCTGGAAGTTCACGGTTCACATACTCTTGAAGCCTGGCTTGGAGAATTTTGAGCATTACTTTACTAGCATGTGAGATGAGTGCAATTGTGCATTAGTTTGAGCATTCTTTGGCATTGCCTTTCTTTGGGATTGGAATGAAGATTGATCTTTTTCAGTCTTGTGGCCACTGCTGAGTTTTCCAAATTTGCTGGCATATTGAGTGCAGCATTTTGACAGCATCACCTTTTAGGATTTGAAATAGTTCAATTGGAATTCCATCACCTCCACTAGCTTTGTTTGTAGTGATGCTTCCTAAGGCCCACTTGACTTCACATTCCAGGATGTCAAGCTCTAGGTGAGTGATCACACCATCATGATTATCTGGGTCATGAAGATCTTTTTTGTACAGTTCTGTGTATTGTGTTTGTTTCTGCCAAACAGCAAAATGAATCAGTTATACATACACCCACTCTTTTTTAGATTCTTTTCCCATATCGGCAATAACAGAGTATTAGATATAGTTACCTGTGCTATAAGTAAGTTCTCATTAGTTATCTGTTTTATATACAGTAGTATGCATATGTCAATCCCAATCTTGCAGTTTATACCTAACATCGCTACCCTCTGGTAACTGTAAGTTTGTTTTCTACATCTGTAACTCTAGTTTTGTTTTATAGAAAAGTTCACTTGTACCTTTTCTTTAGATCTTTAACTCAGGAATTTAATGTCTTAGATAACCTACAAAGATACAGCTTATTTCTAGAAGAGCTTAGTGTCCACCATTTTCACTTATATACATTGAGACTATTTTCAAGGTTTGATGACACTGTAACTGCTAGTAGTATAAAATAAGTGCCAGAAGAGTTTATTTAAAACCACTTTCCTTTTTGCTCTCTTGCAAAGCTAGACATTCAGAATAATCAATGCTGACTAAACCTTCATATGGATAATTGAAATATAGCATTTCATTCCGAACACCTGTTAGAGCATAATTAAAATATCCTTTAAAAATCAATCCTTTCTGAAGCTATGCTGCTCAAAAATCAATGCTTATTAAGTGATGTTTGTATGATTTCAATCACTTCAAACTGTGCCCACATGCTGGCAGTGAGGTTTTTCTCATTTTGTTGCCAATAATAAATTATAGCCCTAAAGTTATAAAATATCTAACTTCCTCCCCAACTAAGGTGATATATTTGCAAGACTTGTGTTAAATAATGTTTGAAAATAAAGTAATTCATGTATACTTGAGTGTATTTGTCTTACCAACATAAGTATCCAATTTACCACACAAAAAGATGTAGAACTGGAATTACTGAGCATGAATGATGTCTAGACACTAAGTGAGGTAGAATGTTTCCTTGTCAGTAATGTTTGGTCTTTGTTAGTGGGTTCAGGATATCACGCATATCACAGAATGTAAGAACAGAAAAAGTTCATTCTGCTTATCTGGCTTGATCTGTTCTTTCAGAGAGGAGTCACCTAGTATTTAAGTAGCAAAGCTGGGCTGCAAATATTGGCTTCTGAAATTCAAATCCTGTGTTCTTTTGCCTATCTACTGGTTCCCAAATGTACTAAGTCAGAATCACTTTATTAATGCAACTTCGGAAGATGATTTTTGTCTGATTTAAAAATATACCTCCTATCCTGCTCCCCCCCACCCCCGCCAAAAAATATATATATATATTATTTGGATGCATAACCAGAATGAGAACCACAAACCTACTAGTTGTGCTGGAGTATTTTTGCTGGTGCCATGCTTTTCACACTTTGTTGAACATCATAGTCACCTGAAGAGTGAGTTTAAACCGATTCCTGCGTTATCTCAGAGTGATTCTGATTAGTCTGAGATAGAGTCCAGGAATTTGTAGTTCTAACAAGGTTCTTGGGAGGATAATCCTAGGGGTCCAGAGATCACATTCTGAATTGCTTTGTTATGGAGAGCAAGGCCACTGGCACACACAGACTCAGAGTTGAGGTTTTCTCCAAGCATACCATTGGCAGTGGTGCTACACAGAGCACCAAGGAACATGTGTGAGGGGACAATGAATGGTCTGCTTTGTTTTCATCCAGGGTCAGGTTATTCAATATCCTATCATAGATGAGTCTCTTTCTCTTCTAACCCACATTAGACAATGTCAACCAACATCTCTAACTAAAAGTGGGTCAGGCCAGCTGAACCATATGTTTATGGTTCATAAACAAATGTTTATGCCTTAGCTGATCTGGACTCTGGCTTCTCATAGTTACAGCTCTGCCCCATGGTTTCTGTTTTGGGCAGAGATTTTATCTTGAGCAACAGTTATCTTATTCCAAATGCTCCTTTGAACTTGTGCTTACCATAGAGAAACCAACATATCCTGGCTTTCCTGGTACATTCCCAGTTTTAAAACTGAAAGGCTCATGTCATAGTAACTCTCAAAGTCCTGGGGAAACAAAGAGGTTTGGCTACTCTGCCTTGCCATGCCCCTATCAAAAGGGAGAGTATCGTTCATCTCCCCTGAATTTTGCCTTTCTTTAGATGATGATGTTAGCTGTCTTGTAATACTGTGACAATTATTGAATAAGAAGTCATAAAGTGCTCCAAAGAGTAGTTGCCACATGGCAGGCACTCTCACAGCAGCTATTAACAACCTGAAGGAACTCTGAGAGGCAACTGCATGGCAATCAGGCATTCAGTGACAACTCTTAGATATAGCACCCAGGGGAAGTACTGCAGATGAAGTAAAGTGGATGAGAAGATTTGTATAATGTCGGCATTAACAAAAGGACCAAGATATTGGCATCAGCACAGTGCATTGATGCCAGCATCATAAAAGTCTTCTACTCCACCCAGATTCAGAGAGATAAAGGATTAGCTGACAGCTGCTGTTATCTATCTCTGCTTGTGGGTAAATTTGTTCACTTTCTGATCAGCATGGCAAATAATTCCACATTTCACTTCAATTCTGATAATTTTATTTTGGACAGTGTTGGTAAATAAATGTTCATCTGGCTTCAGTTTATCTCCATATTGTTAAGGAAAAAGAAAGGGAAGAGAATAACACTGTTCTTAGGCTAGCTGTCCTAAGCCAGGTGCAGGGAAGGAAGTAAACAATACACAGACTTGTATATATACTTGCACACAACACAACTATGTCTCTTACTTTTGACATGCAAGTTAGAAAACCCCTGGAGAGCTTTAAAAAATTACAAAGCCCTGCCACTCTGAAGCTACAGAATAAAAAGTCTCTACAGGTAAACCTGCAATATACCCTGTCATTAAAAGTTTTATTCCAAAATAATGACTATACACATATATATAAATAAACACACGCACATTTGGAGAAGGCGATGGCACTCCACTCCAGTACTCTTCCCTGGAAAATCCCATGGATAGAGGAGCCTGGTAGACTGCAGTCCATGAGGTCGCTAAGAGTCGGACACGACTGTGTGACTTCACTTTCACTTTTCACTTTCATGCATTGGGGAAGGAAATGGCAACCCACTCCAGTGTTCTTGCCTGGAGAATCCCAGGGACGGGGGAGCCTGGTGGGCTGCCGTCTATGGGGTCACACAGAGTCGGACAGGACTGAAGTGACTTAGCAGCAGCAGCACACACATTTACTTCTATTTTTTAAGTTAAGTATGAAGATTTTTGCTCTGAAAAACAGCTTTTAGTATAGTGGTATTTTATTAACCTAAAGGCAATAAGATCATATTTCTCTAACTCAGACAAGCATCTGAAAAACATAATGTCATTTATTTTGCTAACATAATTAGGCACTATCTTTCTTTAAAATTGGTTTCACTAATGAGATGACTAGTTCTGTTTAGTAGTTGCCTCTTTAGTAAGAATAATGCCACTTTAATATCACACACTGCTGAAACAGATCATTACTGTGGATTCAAAATCACATTAATTTCCTAGCATTTTATCAGAACTAAATTATAAATACCACTTAATAATGTTTTTAACTTTTTGACATTTGAATTTCCTCTACTTCTTACAGAACCACATGCGGTTATTATTACTATGTCATACTTTTTAACAACTTACAAATTGGAAAGAGAACATTGAAAAAATATGGAGCTTTGGGTCACTGAAACCTACCTAATGGTGAGGGACTTCATTAACAAATGTTTTAGTTAATCATTTCTCACCATCAAGGAATTAAGAAAAACATAAACACTTAAGATCATCATGACTAAAGTATGAAAAAATTAAATGTAACCACTAATTTGCAATATTACCATTACTAATTATTTTATTATTACTTAACCTACAAGTTATTTCAAAGTTCTAAGCTTTTCATTTAGTTTCCTTTTGGCTTATCTAGATTAATAGGTAGAGAAAGAACACAACCTACAACTTCCTAAGTTAAATCAAACAGTTCTAAATAAGGGTATTTAAAATATTTTACTAACCATTCATCCTCCTTCAGACAATTTTCAAATGCAAATTCTACTGTAGGTGATTCACTAATCAGTGAAAAATACACAGAAAAATGCAGTATAGTTTATAGGCTAATAGTATTCAGATTCATAGTATATGTAAAGAATAATGATTATAGGATTATTCATTAAAAAATATAGGATTTGTTTTATTGATACTTTCCAGATCTCATTTGATACCTCTCAAATCTCATTACTGACTCCTTGTCCATAAACTCTGGTTCCCTAACCACATACTAACCATGCTCTTTTCTCCATCAATACATTCACATTATGGTATCCATAACCATCACTTCAGACTTCTTTGTATAGGTTAATACCACCAACAACAAAAAGTTCCCATCTCTAAGCCAGACCTCTTTCTAGATCAAAAGTCAGCAAATTATAGGATTTTGGGCCAAATCTGCCCACTGCCCCACCCCCACCCCCAGTCTGTTTTTGAATGGTCCATGAGAGCAGAATTTTTTTTGTTCTTCTTTTTAATAGTTAGAAAAAAGAAACAATACTACATGACATGAAAATTATATTAAATCAAATTTTAGTGTTTTAAGGTTTTATTGCCTCTCTCAGTTTGTTTACATAGTGACCCTGGCTACTTCCCAGTTTCAACAACAAAACTGAGTAGCTGTGACAGAGACCTTATATAACCTTCAAAGACGAAAAGAGTTATTATCTAGTCCTTTACAGTAAAAAATTGCAACTTCTGCTCTAGATCATGTTATTCATTACCTTTTGGGTATGTCATTTCTGCTTCCCATTGGTATCTCAAACTCAATATGCTAAAACTTAATTCATTATCTTTCCTCACAAGCCAACTTCTGTTCCTTTCAATAATGAAAACTCATTTGGGATATCTTTATTCTCACTATTTATCAATGATTAAGTTCCAAATGATTTTGCTTCATCAAATTATCCCAAATTTGTCTTCCTCTTTGTCACTATTGCTAAACCTTAATTCGGATCTCTCATGTGGACTATTAAAACAGTCATTCAACACTTAATCTCAGCTGTCTACAATTTTATGCTCTTCCAAAGATTTCTTCAGTGTTTTACCCCAAGTATGCCTGTATTTCTAGGCTTTTCTCTTATAGAATTTCTACTCTTACCATGGCTGAGAAGTTCTCAAATACTAGTAGTGCCTGAATCTAACAATCTGAAGCTTTCAGGCTTCAGACTATGCATTTGGTTTCCCAACATTTTTAGCATGATGAAAGATGTTTAAGCCCTGGAATAACAGGTTCTGCAAAGCCTTTTTAAACTGTCCCTGTCCTCTGCAATTGATGATTCCTTCTTCAGTGCTCTCAATGGACCAAGGCATAGTTTACTTAATTACTGTTATTGATTATATGCTCATTGCCCTCTACTAGACCATAACTTCTTTGAAATTAGGGACTAAGTTTGTATCTCCAGAACCTAACAACTGGTAGGCATTCAATTAATGTTTGTTGAAAAAAAACTAAAAGGAATTATATCTTTTACCTTTCAGTGAATATTAGGAAAGTATTTTCTTCATTCATAGCACATAACCCCCATAAAACTACTTTAAGATGATTTCAAGTGGATTACTAAAGTCCCAGTGTGGGCCAGTTGTGCATTTTATTAGTAACAAACTGCTGATATCTAAAGAACAAAATTAAAACTGTCATGATCTTTTAAATAGCCCAGAAAAATTGTTAAAAGTGAAAAATATTTATTGATATCCCCTATTGTTATCTCAATATTCTTCATTGATTGTCAATTCACTCATAAAACAGTGTCTTTTAAATCAGAACTCCTTTCTGTTGAAAGCAAGCAAACACCATAAACCTTTCAGTTTCTGTATTTGATTGCTTCCAGAAAATAAACGTTCTTCTATATAAAATCCCAGGCAACTTTATAAATGTGATATTTTTTGTTTCATATTTTTTCTCTTAATTTTTTATTTTACAATTAAAAATGGTTTCTAGTTTACTACACTAAATTTACAAAGATTACCTTGCAACTGGCTTCCTACATACCCAGGACTGTTTCCCCAATTTTTAACATCTTACATTACTATAGTATACTTGTCATAACTAATTCGTTGTTGCTGTTCAGTCGCTAAGTCATGTCCAACTCTTGGCAACCCCATGGACTGCAGCATGCCAGGCTCCTCTGTCCATCACTGTCTCCTGGATTTAGTTCAAATTCATGTCCTTTAATCGACGATGCTATAACCACCTCATGCTCTGCCTCCGTCTCCTTTTGCCTTCAATCTTTCTCAGCATTATGGCTTTTTCCAGTGAGTCTCTTCACATTATGAGGCCAAAATATTGGAACTTCAGTAATAGTGCTTCCAATGAATATTCAGGTTAAATAAACACCAGTTTATTAGCTTTTCCTAAATGTCTTTTTTCTGTTATATGATCACACCCAGGATGTCACTTTACATTTAGTTGCCACATCTCTGCAACTTTCTCTGGACTGTGACATTTTCCTGCATTTTGCTTATTTTTAAGGATGTTGACAATTTTGAGTTCTGGTCAGATAATGTGTAGAATGTCCCTAAATTAGGGCTTGTCTCTTGCCCTGTCTCATGATTAGACTGGGAATGTAGTCTTTTGGAAAGATGGCCACAGAAGTGAAGTGTCATTTCAATCACATTACATCAAGTGAATAAGCTATTAACATGCCTGACTGGTGAAGATATTAGCATTGATCCTATGAGTGAGGTAGTGCTTCCCAAATTTCTCCACTGTAAACTTACTTAGGTTTTTTTCCGCCCCCTTCCATATTGTATTCTTTGATAACAAGTTACTAAATGAAATCAGTCTCTCCCCCTCCATTTATTTACTTGTTTAATCATTTAATGGTATTAGTATGGATTCATGGATATTCATCTTACATTGTTAAGTTGTATTCAAATGTTACATAATTTATTCTGTTGCACAAATTGTTTCCACTTTGGCCATTGGAGCTCTACCCTCTTGGTCACTCTCATCTCTCTTTGACACATCACCATAGTTTTAGTTTTTGAGACTTTTTTTACTTTCTGTCACTGTAAGATTTTCCAGGCTTGTTCTGTACACTTTCTGCCTTAGTCTCAGAATTGGACATTCTTCCAAGGAGCTTGTCCCTTGACTGGAGAATCATTTCAGAAATCAAGTGCTACATGGTTTCTTTTATTTTTGAGGTTGGTTTCAATTATGCAAGGAAGATATTGACTAGTCAACTTTCTGGATGCCCACTGTTATTCCATCACTCCTTCTAAGAATATGAATATAAGCATGGTCACACATATGTAGTTCTACCAATAAAGAAGCAATAAATTCCCACCAACTCAATGGACATGAGTTTGAGCAAGCCCTGAGAGATGGTGAGGGACAGGGAAGCTTGGCATGCTGCAGTCTATAGGGCTGCAAAGAATTAGACATGACTGAGTGACTGAACAACAAAAAATTCCCCAGTACTCTGGCTTATAAATATGCTAAGAAAGACGTTTTCTTAGAAAATAAACTAAATCATATCTGCAAATGAAAACTGTAACTTATCAAAATCCATAACTACCACCAAAAAAAAATAAAAGATATGCTTTCAAAGTATAGGTCTGAAGTCTGGGCTCTTGAAAAGAACCCTTTTCTATAAAAATTATGTACAGTAATCATTATGGTTCATACTTTCCATATATGGCTCTCCCCTATTGAGTTTTACAAATGAACCTGATTCTTATGATGGATATTGGGACTCCTGGAAATTAAGAATATATTTCAAATATTAGGAACTATATATAAACATCAACTCAAGGAATGCAAATCATGTAACAACAACGGCAAACAAAGCTTCAGCAGGTGGCTTTGAGTTTACCTTCTTATGGGTCAGAGGCAAGGGACACAAACATGCTTCTTTAGTGACTCAGGAGAGCAATGTTCTTCAAAATTATTAAAGTAATAATAATACTTTATAGCAGAGAGTACTTTTTAATTTCTCCAAGTATTTTTGTAGCCATTATGCTGCGGCCAAAAGTGAAATTGTGTAGTAGAACATAAAATTACCAGATGATGAGACAGTAAACACACTATGAATGCTTACCAATGCTTTGGGAGTGGAAAATCTGATCATAATATTCCACTCACTTCAGAAACCAAACTCTGGTAAAGTTTATATATATATATATATATATATATATATATATATATATATATATATATTTGGTCTCGATCCCTGGTTCCTGTCATTGAACTCCTAAAATTCTCAGAATATCCTAAGTATTGTGAGTGTCTTTTCTCATTAATAACAAATTCTGAGTTCATCCTAATAGAAGTGACTCAGAGTGGGATCTCTTGATGGAGGGGGCTGGTTACAGAAAGACCAAACACAGGATTAGAGGGTGGGAATTTTCGGCCTATTTGTCTAACCTCCTGGGAGGGGAAAGGGGACTGGAGAGTTGGTTATAAAAACTCTTGAATTCTAGGATTCTGAAAATTTCTGGATTAGTTGAACACATTAATGTGCTGGGAAGTGACACCCAGAGAGGATACTGAGGCTGTGTAGAACCCCACACCTCTTCTTACTTCAATTTGGCTTGTCTTGAGTGGCATGTAAGGCTATAATCCTAAATAATAAAAGAGCATTTTCATGAGTTCAGAGTTCCATGGGTTGCTCTACAGAATTATTGAACCTGCAGTGGGGAAGGGAATCAGAGTTACCCCTTGAATTTGTAGTCAGGCAGCCAGAAGTATGGGTAGCCCAGACACTCTTCTGTGGCTGGCATCTGAGTGGGGGACAGTCTTCTTGGGAGTTGTGTCAGAAAACAATACACACAAACAATATAAAAACATACTTTAAAAAATGAAAGATATACCATGTAGTCCTGAAGAAGGAAATGGCAACCCACTCCAGCATTATTGCCAGGAAAAATCCCACGGACAGAAGAGCCTGGCAGGCTACAGTCCAGGGTTGGACACAGGCTCTCAAAGAGTCATACGTGACTAAGTGACTGAGCACACCATACAGTCCCTAAATATTCTAATTCCAGACTTCCTTTTCTTAGTGCCTTCAATGTAGCATGTGTTCAGTCACTCAGTCGTGTCCAGCTTTTCGCAGTCCCATAGACTGTAGTCCGCCAGGCTCCTCTGTCCATGGAATTTTCCACTTAAGAATACTGGAGTGGGTTGCCATTGCCTACTCCAGGGCATTTTCCTGACCCAGGGATCTATCTAACCTGTGTCTCTGTGTTTCCTGAGTTGGCAGGCAGATTCTTTACTACTGCAGTAGTAGTAAGAAAAAGAAATAGAAACAAAAGAACTATAGTTATTATTTTTAAATTGCAAATGATAACTTCTTTATCCTTTTTTAAAGATAATATTAGATACCAATAGCATAACAAGTATGCTCTTAGTCCAAAAAGGAAGTAGAAGACTGAGAGAAAAACACTAGGAATGCACTTTTATAGAAATTTAAAAAGCACTACAGATTGCTTGCCACTTAGAGAGGAAATGATGCATCATAGCAATGATGCTGCAAAATCTTAAAGTCAAAAAGAAATGTTAAATATTGCATTAATCAAAAAACTGTTTAAAATTGAAGGGTGGGTTTTTATAAGTAAGTACAAAAGCAAGGAATAAGTCATTAGGAAGCTCTTGAAAAGACAAACCCAGTACCTGCCTAAACCAGCGGTTGTGAAGAGCTCATGTAAGAACATATACTAGTCCATGTCACTTCCATCCATAACTTAAAGTAATATCTTTTTACTCTGAGATTATGATTTTTATTCTCATTTTCATCACTGGAACAGGGACTAAAATGTTATTTCTTCTCATGAAACTGATGTTAATAATAGTTTTTTTAAATATACATATATAATTAATATTCTTATTGGCAAAAATGTTGTCAATCTTGGTTTATCATCCTTGATTTATACATATATATATATATATATATATATATGTATGTATTTGGTTAAGTTCTACTAGTGAAAAACAGGCTCCTGTAGGGCATATAACATACACTGTTAGTATAGTTTGGGTGAACTATGTTAAGGATAATAATATATTAGGTAGCAAGGGTGGGACACAAAGCTGGATAAATATATTCAGCATTATTTATCACTGAAAAGCAAAGTATTCATTCATATTTCTTATTTTTGAAATCTATTTATTATTCATTCATATTTCTTTAAGTTACTTAATAATTGCTAAATCTCATTGGAGAACTACTGCTGACTGTGCACATTCTTGATTGTGAAGAACTCACTTCTAACACGAGATGGTATGTTTAATTCGACCAAAGTGGGTCGGAACCTAAAGAAAAACTGAATTTAAAGGGATTCTGTCAAATTTTTACATTAAAAATCGGTGCTATTCTAATGAGACAAATTAAACCATTGTTTAGTGGATATCACATGGCAGATATAGAATGTGTATATGAGAGTAGTCTGGGTTTACTGTTTTGTTTGTTTCATTCTTGTGAAAATCATTTGGGAACATGATTACTCAAATAAATGTTAAGAAATTTAAGTGAAGGATTTCCATAAATCAAACTTATTAACTTTGCTATTTTGGGGAAGGTAACCATGATCTCTGGGCTTTAGTTACCTTGTCTGTAAAAAGGGGAGAAATAGTTCTATCAGAAAAAGTTGTCAGAAGGATATAAAAGCAGTGTGTGCTAAGTCGTTTCAATCATGTCTGATTCTATGCAACACTATGGACTATAGCCCACCAGACTCCTCTGTCCATGGGATTCTCCATGCAAGAATACTGGAGTGTGTGGCCATGCCTTTCTCCAGGGGATCTTCTCCACTTGGAGTGCTTTAAAAAGTACATAGTGAAGAGTTCTGGCAAAACATGATCCATAGGAAATGGCAACTCCCTTGAGTATTCTTGCATAGACAACACCATGGACAGTACAGAAAGGCAAAAAAGATATGAAGTAAGAAGTTGAATCCTTCAGTTTGGAAAGTGTCCAATATGCTACTGGGGAAGAGGTGACGGCAATTAATAATAGCCACAGAAGGCATGAATGACTGGGCAAAGCAGAAATTACCCTCAGTTGTGGATACGTCTGGTGGTGAAAGTAAAGTCTGATGCTGTAAGGAACAATATTGCATAGGAACCTGGAATGTTAGGTCCATGAATCAAGGAAAGACTGGCCATGGTCAAACAGGAGATGGCAAGATTGAACACTGACGTTGTAGGAATCAGTGAACTAAAATGGATAGGAATGGAAGAATTTAATTCAGATGAACATTATATCAACTACTGTGGGCAAGAATCCCTTAGAAGAAATGGAGTAGCCTTCATATTCAATATCAAAAATCTGAAATGCAGTATTTGGGTGCATTTCAAAATGACAGAATGACTGGTTCCTTTTCAAGGCAAACATTCAACAACAGCAATCCAAGTCTAGATCCCAACCACTATTGTCAAAGAAGCTGAAGTGTACTAGTTTTATGAAGGCCTACAAGACCTAGAACTAACATCAATAAAAGATGTGCTTTGCATCACAGGGTACTGGAATGCAAAAGTAGGAAGTCAAGAGATACTTAGAGTACCAGGCAATTTTCCCCCGGGAGTGAAAAATGAAGCAGGACAAAGGATAATAGAGTTTTGTCAAAAGAACACCATGGGCACAGACAACATCCCCCAAGGATGGGGGAGCCTGGTGGGCTGCTGTCTATGGGGTCACACACAGTCGGACATGACTGAAGTGACTTAGCAGCAGCAGCAGCACCATGGAAGCATGCTAGTATGCTCAAAATTCTTCAAGCTAGGCTTTCAGCAGTACATGAACCATTAACTTTGGTTCAAGCTGGGTTTTGAAGAGGCAGAGGAAGCAGAGATCAAATTGCCAAGAGTGGCTCAACCATGGAGCAAGCACAGGAACTCCAGAAAAGCATTTACTTTCAGAAGGACTGATGCTAAAGCCAAAGCTCCAATACTTTGGCCACCTGATGCAAAGAACTAACTCCTTGGAAAAGACCCTGATGCTGGGAAAGATTGAAGGCAGTAGGAGAAGGGAACAACAGAGGATGAGATGGCTAGATGGCATTGCTGACTTGACAGACATGAGTCTGAGCAAGCTCCGGGAGTTGGTGATGGATAGGGAACTGGTGTGTGCTGCAGTCTGTGGGATTGCCGAGTCGGACATGACTAAGCAAATGAACTGAACTGAACTTTTCTTCACTAACTATGCAAAAGCCTTTGACTGTGTGGATTACAATAAATTGTGGAAAATTCTTAAAATAGATGGCAGGACCAGATCACCTACTTTTCCGTATGCAGAAACCTGTATGCAGGTCAAGAAGCAGTAGTAGAATCAGACATGGAAGAAATGACTGGTTCAAAACTGGGAAAGGAGTACAACAAGGCTGTGTATTGTCACCTTGCTTATTTAACTAGTATGCAGTGTACACCATGCAAAATGTCAAGCTGGATGGAACACAAGCTGGAAACAAGACTGCTGGGAGAAATATCAACAACCTCATAAATACAGATGATACCACTCTAATTGCAGAAAAGTGAAGTGGAACTAAAGAGCCTCTTGATGAGGGTGAATGAGGAGAGTGAAAAAGCTGGCTTGAAACTCAACATCCAAATAGCTAAGACCATGGCATCTGGTCCTATCACTTCATGGCAAATGGAAGGGGAAAATGTGGAAGCAGTGACAGATTTTATTTTCCTGGGCTCCAAAATCACTGTGGACACTGACTGCAGTCATGAAATTAAAAGATGCTTGCTCCTCAGAAGGAAAGCTATGACAAACCTAGATAGTATATTAAAAAACAGAGACATCACCTTGTTGAGAAAGGTCCCTAGAGTCAAAGCTATCGCTTTTCCTGTAGTCACGTACAGTTGTGAGAGTTGGTCCATAAAGAAGGCTGAGGGCCAAATAATTGATGTTTTCAAATTGTTGTGATGGAGACTGGACGGCAAGCAGATCAAACCAGTTAATCATCAAGGAAACCAACCCTCAATATTCACTGGAAAGATTATTGCTGGAGCATAAACTGCAATACTTTTGCCATTTAATGTGAAGAGGTGACTCACTGGAAAAGACACTGATTCTGGGAAATATTGAAGGCAAAAGGAGAAGGAGCAGTAGAGAATGAGATGGTTAGATAATATCACTGCCTTAATGGACATGAATCTGAGCAAACTCAAGGAGATAGAGGAGGACAGAGGAGCCTGGCATGCTGTAGTCTGTGGGACTGCAAAGAGTTGGACATGACTTAAAACTGAACAGAAACAAAAATAACAACTTTAAAAAGTGCATGCTATGTTGTCAAGCACATGACAAGTATTTAATAAATAGTTGTAACACAAACTTTCAATAATAATAGTAGTTTTACAGGGATGTGGTTCAGCTGGTAAAGAATCCACCTGTAATGCGGGAGACCTGGGTTTGATACCTGGGTTGAGAAGATCCCCTGGAGAAAGGAAAGGGCATCCACTCCAGTATTCTGGCCTGGAGAGTTCCATGGAATGTATAGTCCATGGGATCATAAAGAGTGGGACAGGACTTAGCAACTTTCACTTCACTTCTCCAGATCAGAGAGATAAATCAGCTACAATTATCAACATTATTAACAATGCAAATTCTATTCCACCATCTTGAGTCTGTGTGTGTGTGTGTGTGTGTGTGTGTGTGTGAGTTGCTTAATTGTGTCCGACTCTTTGTGACCCCATGGACTGTAGCCTACCAGGCTCCCCTATCCAAGGAATTTTCCAGGCAAGAGTACTAGAGTGGTTTGACATTTCCTTCTCCACGTCATAAATCTAACGGGTTACAATCTGGGAGATGGGTCCTGGGAATCTGCATGCCAGGTATTTCTTAAGGATATTGCAATATGAAAACCAGGAGATCCTTAAACAGATACTGGTTTACATTTATTTCTTTAAGAAACAGGGATTGCTTAAGGCCATCAGTGAATACCAGATTAGCAAATCTTGCCCTTGTGAATCACTACCCCCACCTCTGGCCTGGACACTGTGCTAATTAAGAACAGGAATACAAAGAGGGATAAGCTCTGACAGGCTTACACCTCTAGGGCACAAAACAAGTTTCTTTCTTCTATAGTTAATAGCTGGTGGTTTCAAAAGAGGGAAGTTAGAAGTAGTTCTAAGAAGTAAAAAGGTGAGTTCTAAAACAAACTGAACTATGGGCAGAAATATCTGTCTGATAATTCCACATATTTTGAACCTTCATTCATAAAAGTTTTCCACTTTTAACTTCACACATTCGAACTAAATGAAACAAGCAGATTAAATAACCATGGCATCTACATTTTAAAAACAGTTTTTAATTGTATTAAGTAGCACACCAATATAATATCAGTGTTAATGAAGCAGAATTGAGAGAAACCAGGACAAACTCCCTCCCTTTTTTTATTAAAAAAAAGTAAATAAAACTCTTAAAAAACTGTTCTAATAAGTAAACAAAAACCTAATAATATGGCCACCATACTGGCAGTCTCTTAACATGCAAACTTAAAGATCTAAATTTTAAATTGCTTAGGAAAAATTTGGACATTAACAATATATATTTTAGCTATGACATTTGTTTCCTCCATAAACACGTAATTATATCATCAGTTCCTGACAAAGTAAAAGCTGTCTATGTTTTTCTAGTCGTATAGCAAAACAAATCTTTACTATAGTATGTTGACAACGTCTTTCAAAATTTAAAGAAGTAAACCCACTATATTCATTACGTTATATTAAAAACAGTATCACATGTCATTGGAGAGGTTTATTCTATATAATACTTCAAATGAAAAAACAATTTTAAATATAATATCAGGAGAAATGGAGCTAGGGTGAAATTTTTAACAAGATTAAAGTTACTGTACAGTAACTACCCCCTAAAAGTGCCATTTGAATGCACTGAATAAGAACCTTAATTTGTTATTCACATTATAAGTACTTAATAAATGCTCTTGAAATTAATATATATCTTTCTTGATCTATACATCTTTGTTCACTTAATACTAAAGATTTCATAATTTATCTGCATAATATGACTTTTGGATAAATCACTATATTTTAAAAGAAAAAGATAAAAGACTTGAATATCAACATAATATAAATAATAAAAATAGTAGATAAAGAAGATAAAGTTATGTGTGTTTTAGAATAAAATATACAAGCATTCAATTCAAATCTCTACTAATGAATGGTTAAAAATGACATTTGGTTCACTTTTTAATTCACTTTCATTATTAGGGAATATGCTTTTGTTTATTTCAATGGGGAATGCTACTGGCAAAGATGATTCCATGTGGAGACAGAATTTTCAATAGCAGCGTATCTCGATGGGGATAATTTATATTTTGTTGTATCTAAAGTATTTTTTATTTTCCCTTTTGTTGCACAGGGGATAATTTTTATATAGATTACTGACAAAAAATTCATATTTTCTATCTATATTTAAATTTCCACTTAAGTACAATCCTATATAAAATGGAAAAAAAATTAGTGCTATTATAAAGAAATAATAGCCTGGTCCAGAGTATCTTCTTTTTTTGGTTTATTTGTTTTGCTTGTGTTTTTATTTTTATTTTTTATTTTTTTATTATTTTCTATTTTTTAATTTTTTTTAATTTTAAAATCTTTAATTCTTACATGCGTTCCCAAACATGAACCCCCCTCCCACCTCCCTCCCCATAACATCTCTCTGGGTCATCCCCATGCACCAGCCCCTAGCATGCTGTATCCTGCATCAGACATAGACTGGCGATTCGATTCTTACATGATATTATACATGTTAGAAATGCCATTCTCCCAAATCATCCCACCCTCTCCCTCTCCCTCTGAGTCCAAAAGTCCGTTATACACATCTGTGTCTTTTTTCCTGTCTTGCATACAGGGTCGTCATTGCCATCTTTCTAAATTCCATATATATGTTAGTATACTGTATTGGTGTTTTTCTTTCTGGCTTACTTCACTCTGTATGATCGGCTCCAGTTTCATCCATCTCATCAGAACTGATTCAAATGAATTCTTTTTAATGGCTGAGTAATACTCCATTGTGTATATGTACCACAGCTTTCTTATCCATTCATCTGCTGATGGACATCTAGGTTGTTTCCATGTCCTGGCTATTATAAACAGTGCTGTGATGAACATTGGGGTACATGTGTCTCTTTCAATTCTGGTTTCCTCAGTGTGTATGCCCAGCAGTGGGATTGCTGGGTCATATACCCGCCCCATCCCATCTCCCTAGGTTGTCACAGAGCACCAGGTTTGAGTTCCCTGTGTCATAAAGCAAATTTTCACAGGCTTTCTGCTTTATGTATGGTAATATATATGTTTCAATGCTACTCTCTCAATTTGTCCCAACTTCTCCTTCCCCAGTTTGTCCACAAGTATATTGTCTATGTCTGCATCTCCACTGCTGCCCTGCAATTAAGTTCACCAGTATCATCTTTCTGTTTTCCAAATATATGCATTAATATACAATATTTTTCTGACTTACTTCACTCTGTATAATAGGCTCTAGATTCATCCACTTCATTGGAACTGATTCAGATGTGTCTCTTTTCATGGCTGAGTAACATTGCATTGTATATTTGTACCACAACTTCTTTATCCATTCATCTGTTGATGGATATCTAGGTTGTTTCTATGTCCTGGCTATTGCAAATAGTGCTGCAATGAACACTGAGGCACATGTGTCTTTTTCAATTATGGTTTCCTCAGGGTATATGCTCAGTACTGGATTATTGGTAATATAGTGGTTTTATTCATTTTTTAAGGAAACTCCACACAGTTCTCCACTGTGTCTATATCAATTTACACTCCCACCAACAATCAAGAGGCTTGTCTTTTCTCCAGACCCTCTTCAGTATTTAATGTTTGTATCTTCTTTAAGGGCAAAATGCTGCAAAGAAAATGCCTTCTAGAAAGATCCCAGGAAACTAGCACAATTATGCTGACATTTTCTATAATTAACAATACGGTTTGCCTATATAATTTGAAACTTTTAAGCTTAGAGTTAAAATTAAGACAAAGGATCTAAAATGGATCAGTACTATTAGTCACTAAAGCTATCATATAATAATGGTAAGACAATCTAAAGTCTGATATCACATCTGTTCTACTCATTGTATTTCACTGATGGTAAGTATCTAGTAAACTGAACAATAAACTTAAAGCTAGGAAAGAAAATACATTTTCTCTAAGATTCAGTGTCTGCATCTTTAAAATGGAAAAAATTAATAATAATAATAATTCAGAATTATTGTGAGGATAAAAGGAGTTAATCATAAGGTTAAGAAGCAGAGTGCATATGGCCCATGGCATGTACCCAATAAATATTAAGAGAAGACAGACTGACCAGCCATTGTCCTGAGTTAAAGAATTCCTAGTTACTGTTTTAATTAATACCTGGATCAGAGGATATTACTACTTATCTCTTAGGAGTTAAGATTCTGATGTCCTCAGTAAGAGAAATTAGGAAAATAAAATAATGCCAAAAATTGCCTAATATGCTATATCATAATTCAAAGGAATATTCTTTAAGTCAATCTGCTTTGCAGAAGCATTTTGTTTACATGTAAGGTGCTTATACCTAAAATACTCATGGCAATATTCACTGGAGTATGAAAATATTTTAAGCAGTCTTCAAATTAAGAATAAACTAAATGTGTTTGGTTATGTTGACTGCATTTGCTCTTTGTTTGTAAGAAATAAAGTTGTTGCTGGCATTTAGATATTGAATACAATATTTGTAAGAAAGAATTGAAAACTTAACCTAAAGACAATTAAAATCAGAGATGAGAACAAGAAGATACAGAACTGTTTATAAAGGTTACATACATAACTTCTATATAAAATGGATAAAAAGACCCCCAACAAACACTGCAGAGGGAGTGTTGAATGGGGCTATATAGGAAGAGTTAATATATACCAGTCTGTGCCTGATGAAAGAAGGGAGATCCAGTTTTTAAATCACATCTCACAAAAATTATATATAATATTCTTCTCTTTACAGAAAAGCAGAATATGTATTAGAATCTAATCTAATGATACAGAGAACTTGACACTAACTGAAGCCAGGTAACAAATATAGCAGGCAGCATCTAGAAGTTTCTGCACTAAGGAAGCAATAATTCATTGGTAATACAAAGCTAAATATCACTGGATTTAAAGTGAAATTTGAGCATCTCTATAAGCACAGAGGACATTTATAGACAATAGTAAGTGCCCTTATTAAAAAAAATAGTAGGAATTTTTTTCAAAATGAGAAAAGAATCAATAGAACTTAAAGCAGAGAAAAAAAATATTCAGATCAGCTAAATATGATTTTTTTTTTGTAACAGTGGCTGATTTTTCACTGGAAGAAAACATAACTATAACTTTACTGTATGTTGTTAAAAGCTGAACTTGTTAAAATGCATATACTATCTATGTGAGTTCCTTTGGTTATTTTAAAGTATTTGGACAGCTTGATAAAGTACTTCTCTACATACTGGTATGGACAGAGGATTGAATGGGTTTGAACTTTCTTCATTGCTATCTGTCATAATCTAGTCACCTGTGATATCAGTGGCATGTCTCAGAAAATCCTCAGTGAACTCTGATTTTCCTATTATTTGTATATAAGAGGGTCTCTGGAACAGAAAGTACTCACAAGGTGAAGGGTTTGGTGATTGAATTGATTTCTCATTGTATGAGATAATACTATTAAAAGTATTGACCTATAAGTAAGAACTACTATTACCTCATTATCAAAATAGATAATAATTGGTTGGATAAGTTTTAAGATATATGGGGTAATGGGTTAAAATATGTCCTCCAAAGAGAGCATGGCTGAACTCCTGACCCTGTGTGAATGTGGTTTGACTTTATTAAAAAAAGAATCTTTTCAGATGTAATCAAGTTAAGATGAGGTCATACTAGAGAAGGGTGGCACTAAATCCAACTTACTGGTGTTTATCTTTTTTTCTTTTTTCTTTTTTTTGACTGGTACTTAGAGGTACACAGGGAAGACAGTATATGAAGATGGAGGCAGAGATTGGAATTATGCTGCCTCTAGCTAAGGAACTTCTGAAGCTGAGGCAATAAAGGATCTTGTTCTAGAGGCTTTAAAGAGATTATAGTCCAGCTGACATCTTGACTTTGAACTTCTAGCTTCTAGAACTATGGAGTGAATAAATTTCTGTTGTTTGAAGTCATTAAAATATGTGGTGATGATTTATTATAGCCTTCTTAGGAAACTAACTTATGTGATTTCAGAGTTAGAAGAGCTAATATATTTTAGTACCAAAAAAAAAAAAAAGACTGGTTTATAATATAAAATTTTTAGATACAGTACATGGTTTAAAAATATTCTTCCATTCTACTACCATTTAATACATACATGTTTTTTCACTTAACATAAATTCCCAACTGGGACTTTGAAGCAAATAGAATTCTAAGATAAAAATTTAATGATTCTTCATACAAAAAGTATAGTATCTACTTTCAAGTGATACACACACACCCCCCCTCCATTTAAATTGTTAAACATTTTTCTAAGTGGTTCTAAATAATTAGTGAGATTTGGGGGAGAGCCCTACTTAGATTGTATATCAGTGTAACATTTCTGCAAGACAACTGTCAATGAATATTTTAAAAGATGTGGTAGCATTTTGCTTATCCTTTAATTTAGGAATTTCATTACCTAGGAGTTTAGTCTAAGGACACAATCACAGATGGGCACAAAAGATATAATCCCACACCTTGCAAGAATATTCACTGCAGAGCTATTTATAATATGAATTAATTGGAATTATCCTAAATATCTCATAATATGAGAACCATTAAATATACCCATACAAATGAAATATAATGCAAACACAAATAATACTGTAGAAAAATATTTGTTGATGTAAGCTTTTTTCCATGACCTATTTTGAAGTTAATAAAATAGATTGAAAAATAGAATGTACAATAATATTCCCTGTACAAAGAAAACAGAAGATAAGGTAGCTATACATACACTAAGATGACAACACTGCAATTTTCTGGGAAGTGTATATATGAGTAATTTTAAATTTTACTCTTTTTTAATTTTTAACATGTCCTACATGAGCAAGTACATAATTTTAATAAAGATATTATGCAAATATAAACTTTTGCAACCAAAGAATGAAAGAATCACTGATAAAATAATGTAATGACAATAAATATTATAAAAGTGCACTGAGCAGTATACATTAATAGAATAGTACTGGTGGAGGTAATTGTTCACAGAAATTGGTTTACATCTCATCATATAAATATTCACACTGTTTCAGTTAACTATTTTACTGTATCCCTATAATCTCTTCAATTTTCCCCACTCTTCCCATAATAGTTACTGATTTCTATCATTAAGGGTTAATATCACCACTAAGCAAATTTTGGGTCATTAAATAGAACATAGTGGAATATAATAATTGTTAATAGAAGAAAAATATAACAGGACATATGATCAATAGTTATGAATAGTTTCTTACTTTTCCTCATAAGAAATTTTCCAAAAATGTAAAGGGATCATTCCAAGAGAATTTATGTCTAAAAAATAAAATTAAGACACCAAGAATTAAACTATCAAAACACAAAACTGTAATAAAATAAGCTTATTGTACACTGGAAGTATATATGATGACTACACCTATCTACATAATATTTTTGATTAATATAAAGAAGAAAGCTGACTTACTCTAAGAAAAACCCCTTCCTTCTTTCCTATCTTCCATCCCTTTTTCTTTCCTAATATTTAATGGGTAGCTACTATGTGTGCATTAGTCTAGACAGATAACTAGTGTGTAGGAACTAACATTTGTTTTTGACTGGAATGTAAATAATAACTACAAAGAGTGTTATTAAGTGTGAAAGAAATACACCATAGCACAATGAAGAAGCTGGTCAGATAAGGCAAAGAAAATAGTCCAAAAGCTGTGAATGCAGCTTGAGTCTCCTGGAACACTGCAAATAAAAAGAACAAAATAATGCCATTTGCATCATCCTGGATATACCTAGAGACTGTCAGACTGAGTCAAGTAAGTCAGACACAGAAAGAAAATAGCATTTGATAATGGCTTATATGTGGACTCTGAAAAAAAAAAAAAGAGGTACAAATGAACTTATGTATAAAACAGGAGTACTGTCACAGATGCAGAAAACAAATTTATGATTACTAGGGAATAAGGTGAGGAGGGCTAAACTAGGAGTTTGGGACTGATATATATACACAATTACATATAAAAAAGGTAACTAACAAGAACCTGCTGTTTAGCACAGGTAACTCTACTCATGGAGTCACAAAGAGTCGGACACGACTGGGTGACTGAACTGAACTGGACTGAACTGAACTCTACTCAATACTCTATGACAACCTATATGGGAAAATAATCTTAAAATAAAAAAGAGTGGCTGTATTTATATGTATAACTGGCTCACTTTGCTGTACATCTGGAGCTAACACATTGAAAAGCAATTGTAATACAATAAAATTTTAAAATTATTTATCTATGAAGATATGGAGAAGTTTTGCAGAAAAGGCAAGGACAGTTGGAATGGATATAAGGCTGGTACTTGTGAGCTCAGTTGTGTCCGACTGCCACCCCATGGACGTTAGCCTGCCAGGCTCTTCTGTCCATGGGATTTTCCAATCAAGAACACTGGAGTGGGTTGACATTTCCTCCTCCAGGGTATCTTCCCAACCCAGGGATTGAACCCATGACTTGTGTTTCCTGCATTGGCAGGGGGATTCTTTACAACTGAGCCACACATAAAGATATGAAGAGGTTTGCAAAAGGCAAGGACAGTTGGAATGGATACAAAGGCTAAATCAATGACAATCTTTAAAGCAGTAATGTTCAACCTACAAAACAGAAAATTTCTTGCCATTATTCACTTTTAGCCAGTCTTTTCCCAAAATAATTAATAAGATAAATATATAGCTTTTAATTAATTTTTTCTCTGAAAACTTTTTTGAATGCAATTGCTATGGTAAAACTAGAACTGCGAAAAAAGAAAGGAAAGCAAAGATGAAAGAGAAACCACATAAAAATATAATTTTTGCATTTTTATACACTTCTGAGAATCAGAGACCCTCATGAATTGACAATAGGCACAGTCTACTAGTGAAATTATTATTGGATCTCATGCTAGAGTATAACAGAATGAGATTCAGCTGTTGGTGATTCAAAAATCCAACCTAAGAATGGTTAACTCAAGAGACCATTTTCTCTCTCTCTTAAGACAAAACAGCTTTCCAGGGCTAATATTGAAGCAGGCAGCTTCTATCATGTTCTTCACTTCTCTAACACATGAGTCTACTTTGTGATCTATAATGGCTCCCCTAGAATATTGCAACCAGCCAGTGGGGAGGATAAAAGAAGGAAAGGAGAATGCCACCTTCATCCAAGAACACTTCTTAGAAGTTTTACAAACCACCTCTATTTATGCACTGTTGGCTAGGACATATCTTAACTGTAAGGGAAAATCACTTTATTCTCAGTAGCCAAGGGTCCAACTGTAAATGAAAGCCCCATTACCACTGAAGAAAAGGTAAACAGGCACTGGACATCCAGTTGTCTCTGATGCATGGATTTTACATATCTATAGGTTTATATCTACAAATTTAGAAATGATGTCAACTAGACAACTTCTGAGAGTGAAGGAAATGAAACAATTTCATAGCATGAACAACGATTCTGTTTGCGTCTGTACTATCACACCCTTCCCACCTAGGCCTACGTTTTGAAAGCTTTAATCCTATGGTACCCGTTTTCCATTTGAGTCATTTGGCACTTGTATGAATGAGGTAATAATCATAAGAATTATGAGTTGCTCTTTTTCTTGTGTGTGTTTCCTCATAGGCTCCTACTGAAAGCAATCCCATATAGAACCAGTGCCAGAACACCTGTTTCCAATCTCCAGCGTGTAAACTACATCTTCAGTGTATACTACATGCATTCATTGACTAGAAGCTTCCATTTAGCTGATCTTTTCAAGAAAATTCATCAGCTACTGCAAACAATAAATGATGCAGCTTCACACAAAATGCAAACTGCTTTCAACCAGAGCTTATATAAAGTCAACCTCTAACTTCAGGATTATAACAAATCTGATGGATTTTATTCAACTGCAATCAGTACATTAATAAGATTTTGATTTTCTAAATGATACAGTAGATTAAAAAAAACACACACACACAAAAACTAAAAACACTTGAGGAGTAGGCTTTATGGCCAGTTGCTGTTTTATCCCCTAGGAGGATGACTCACAGTAATTTTTTATCTTTGTAACCAAATGCAAAGGAAAACCTAGTTCTCTAGCCTCTTTAATCAACCAGTTGCTGCTGCTGCTAAGTTGCTTCAGTCGTGTCTGACTCCTAGCAACTCCATGGACTGCAGCCTACAAGTCTCCTCTATCCACGGGATTTTCCAGGCAAGAGTACTGGAATAGGGTGCCATTGCCTTTCTCAAATCAACCAGTTACCTAAATCTAAACTCTGAAAGCACTAAAGTAGGATGATGAAAACTTAATAGCCTCTAGTTGTTACAAAAATGAATTATCTTGTAGCTTGAAAAATCCACTAGGTAAAAACAGAATGTAAACTTAATTATATACTTACCTACACAGAAAAATCCACAGAAAACAAGAAAGGGGTGGGCGTGGGGTGGAGACTGTTTAAAAAAAAATCCTCTTAGTCAAAATATGATTTTCTTAGCCACCTGCAAGCATGGATCTCAATTCTCTCAGGTGAATAATATTTTAACCTATAGAACTTACTTTCACATTTCTTTGTAAAATATTGCTTTTGGTATTAAAGGTTTTGACTGTATGGACTTTTATACAATGGTACCTTTTTAACAGCTCTGTATTACAAAAGTTCTGTCATACATAGAAAAACAGATTTAAATAAGTCTTTGGAAGTTTGCCATTTCATAAAATTTTCCCTTAGGAGTTTCAGCTAATTAAACAAATGATTGCAAAATACCCACAGTGTCAACGTTGCTGGCTTCTAAGGGATAACTAAAGTCAAACTTCAGTCATTTTTCTCTATACATGCTGGCCTCTTCCCATGCCCTCTTTTTTCCCACTACAAGTATTACTCTAATAGGAGTGTGTACAAAGATAAGAGCAAAGTCCTTTAGGCAGCAAGGAACTCAAATATTCAAGAAAATAGCAAGCAGGTACAAATGACTTCACTCTGGAATTTTTTTCCTCATGATAATTTATTTGTCCAATAAAAATTTTTTTCTCCCATTCTACAGTTTTGAAATTCTCTCATGGTTTTAAATGATCAGGAGGAAAAGGGGATGACTGAGGATGAGATGGTTGAATGGCATCAACTCAATGAAATGGGTTTGAGAAAACTCTGGGATATAGTGAAGGACAGCGAAGCCTGACAAGGTGCAGTCCATGGGGTCTCAAAAAGTCAGACATGACAGCGACTAAACAACAACAATGGATGTGTTCCTTCCTCTCTGGAAAGACAGTTTGTCCTTCTTGTCTAAAATATTCTTAGTAACAAATCTGTGTTGCTTTGTTAACCTTTTCCCTCAGTTTTCATTCTCAAAATCTCTACCAGCTACTATGTGGTGCTGACATGAAGTTTTGAGTCACTTAAGATGAGCAATGAGATGAAAAGGTAGGGAGAACAGAAAAGTTTAAAAGAACTTCCATAAGGGTACTGGTTATTGTGATTTTGACTTGAAAATCACCTGCGACTATCTGTTAGGCCTGAGGACGTATATGGAAATTTAAGAAACTACGTAATTTATATGCAAATACTTAAGTGAGCCTCCAGCATATTGGAAAGGACTGATGGAGACCAATGATTTTCAGTTTTGCCGAAAGACTGTCATACTTTTGAGTTTTCAAATGTTGAAGGTTTGAACCAGGATTTTTATTGTTGCCATGGTTGCATTTGTTTAGGCAAAACAGGAGAGGAAAAAAAAAGGAGAAACCATAGTGAAGAAAGAAAAGAGGAGGCTGGTGGTGGAAAGGCTGCCTTTAATGTAAAATATGGAATATTTGACTTTAAAACTTAGCCAATGTACATTTTCAGTTTATACTGATAAAGGACACCTGGAATTTAGTTATTACTTTCCCTAGAGATTAGAGGAAGTTTGAGAAGGAAATTTTTGTTAGCCTTGGAAAAGAAAAAGAGAAGGAAGGATGGAAGGAAGCAATCCTTTAAGAAAAACATAATCTAAACCAAGACACACAAACCATCTCTCCTCTTGGCTGAAGGTGCAGTCACTTCCTTAAGTAGCATATTTTGATAGATCATCCAGAGGCATTCTTTAACCTTTTCCTTCATCCAAATCCAGATGCAAACCCAGGAATATAGCTTTCCCTAATTATTTGACCCATTCTTTTTGGGAAAAAATGTCATTTCAATAAGGGACAGCAAGAAAGCTAAGCAAACAACAAACACCTCCATTATAACCTCCTAAAGGGTTCAGTGTTCAGATGGTAAAGAATCTGTGTACAATGCAGGAGTCCCAGGTTTGATCCCTGGTTTGGGAAGATCCACTGGAGAAGGGCATGGATCACTCCAGTATTCTTCCTGGAGAATCCCATGGACAGAGGAGCCTGGTAGGCTACATTCAATGGGATCACAAAGAGTCAGACATGACTGAGTAACTAACACTACCATTATTATTACTAAAGGCCCTAGCACAGTAACTAGTAAAATAAAACAATGAAAAAGAAAAGCAAAGCTAGAAAAGATCAGTTAAAGGCAATACATTATGGCAGAAAGTGAAGAAGAACTAAAGGGCCTCTTGATGAAAGTGAAAGAAGAGAGTGAAAAAGTTGGCTTAAAGCTCAAACATTCAGAAAACGAAGATCATGGCATCCGGTTCCATCAGTTCATGGCAAATAGATGGGGAAACAGTGGAAACAGTGGCTGACTTTATTTTTCTGCGCTCCAAAATCACTACGGATGCTGAGTGCAGCCATGAAATTAAAAGATGCTTGTTTCCTGGAAGGAAAGTTATGACCAACCTAGACAGCATATTAAAAAGCAGAGACATTACTTTGCCAGTAAAGGCCCGTCTAGTCAAGGCTATGGTTTTTCCAGTGGTCATGTATGGATGTGAGAGTTGGACTATAAAGAAAGCTGAGCCCGGAAGAATTGATGCTTTTGAACTGTGGTGTTGGAGAAGACTCTTGAGAGTCCCTTGGACTTCACAGAGATCCAAGCAGTCCATCCTAAAGGAGATCAGTCCTGAGTATTCATTGGAAGGACTGATGTTGAAGCTGAAACTCCAATACTTTGGCCACCTGATGTGAAGCTCTGATTCATTGGAAAAGACCCTGATGCTGGGAAAGATTGAGGGCAGGAGGAGAAGAGGACGACAGAGGATGAGATGGCTGGATGGTGTCACTGACTGAATGGACATGGATTTGGGTGGACTCCGGGAGTTGGTGTTGGACAGGGAAGCCTGGTGTGCTGCGGTTCATGGTGTCACAAAGAGTTGGACATGACTGAGCGACTGAACTGAACTGACTGAAAGGCAATACATGGAACTGCTTATTGATTCAGAAGAGTTAACTCAGACTTAGACTTACAAAGGGTAGTATACTCAAAGTGTGTTATTATTAGTGACAAACTGTTAGAGATTCCCTTTCCTTATATGTGTAAAAAAAAAAAAAAAAAAAAGACAACAAGCCCCAAATGGAGCTGCTTATGGTACGTCCCAGTACAGTTTTGTCTCTCCCAGAAATGGAGTCTTAGTCAGTTGGGAATTGCCTGATAGCTTCCCAGGTGGTGCAGTGGTAAAGAACCTGTTTGCCAATGCAGGAGATGTGGGTTTGATCCCTGGGTAGGGAAAATGCCCTGGAAAAGGAAATTGCTACCCACTCTAGTATTCTTGCCAGGATAATCCCATGGACAGAGGACGCTGGTGGGCTACTGTCCATGGAATCACAGAGTTGGACACAACTGAACACACACAGGCATGCACACTAGTTAGATAATCTGCTTATAGACCCTTGCTGCTACTGCTGCTAAGTCGCTTCAGTTGTGTCCAATTCTGTGCGACCCCATAGACGGCAGCCCACCAGGCTCCACCATCTCTGGGATTCTCCAGGCAAGAACACTGGAGTGGGTTGCCATTTCCTTCTCCAATGCATGAAAGTGAAAAGTGAACGTGAAGTCACTGAGTTGTGTTCAACTCTCAGTGACCCCATGGACTGCAGCCTACCAGGCTCCTATGTCCATGGGATTTTCCAGGCAAGAGTACTGGAGTGGAGTGCCATTGCCTTCTCCGCATAGACCCTTGCCATCCCTTAAAGGAAAGTAACCTTGCAATAATTAGTCTACATTTTTGCCTAGTATAACTTCCTTGATTTCATGCTCTTCTGCCTGTAAAAGTCTTTCATTTTGTATAGCTCCTCAGATCTCCTTTCTATGTGCTAGATTGGATGTTGCCTGATTTGATCAATTTTTTTTTCAAATAAATTCTTAAATTTTAATATGTCTTAGTTTATCTTTTAACATATGTAAACTGGATTTTTTAAAATCACATTAGATGTCTTTGGGAAAGTTAAATAGATGACATTCTATACCATTATATGAGAACCATGCTTTTATAATCTGTAATTTTTCGTATCTCTTCTCTCTAAAACCTATAAGTAAATCAAAAGTAACCAAATCATTAAAAAGAAGAAAACCTGGAAAATAATGACAATTAAAAAGAAAAAAAAAGCATAAGAACTAACAGGAAAAATGTATTCTTATGGTATTTTTTTCAACTATAAATTTTATAGTTATATAAAAACTAAGAATTTTAGAACTACTGCACAAAGTATGAGAGTTTTAAATAGTCCAGCACATGCCTTTTTCCTTCCTGGTCTCCCTCGCTCCACCCTGCCTATGAAGTTTCCTTAATAGAAAATCACTCAATATTCTTGTCTAGAGAATCCCGTGGACAGAGGAGCCTGGTGGGCTGCTGTCCATGGGATCACACAGTCGGACATGACTGAAGGGATTTAGCATGCATGCATGCATTGGAGAAGGAAATAGTAACCCACTCCAGTATTCTTGCCTGGAGAATCCCAGGGATGGAGGAGCCTGGTGGGCTGCTGTCTGTGGGGTTGCACAGAGTCAGACATGACTGAAGCAACTTAGCAGCAGCAGCAGCTATCAACACAACCCTTTATATTAAGTGATTCTGAAGAACACCTCCATACCAGTCTCACTAGTAATCAACTCATAGTTCTTAAAAGGTCATTTCCATTTTCTCTAGACACTTAAGACACATGAATGAATGAGAGTTACAGACAGAGTCTTTTTATTTTGTCATTAAATTAAACCAATTCCCTTATCTCCTTCACAATAAAATATAACAAAAGGAAGAAATTAAATGAATTTGCATATTCAGACATTTTCTTAAAGATAAATGGCACAGACCTTGTTTTACTTCCAGCCAGAGAAGTTATAGCTTTGCTTGTGTTAAAACTTCACTCATTAATATAAACAGAGTTGGGGATTCTTTAAGATGCTCCACATATTAGATAAACCTATATCTATATGCAACCAAAGTAATTCAATTGTACATGTTTGTATGTAGCTCTAGTTTACTTCATAGAAGCAAAACCTGAAGTTTCAACAAATACAAGAATGGTCTCGAATTTACCTGCTTGACAATCTTTCTTTAAATATGACAAATGCTAAATTGCTATGAGAAACTTATGAAAAATTTCCTGTTCATTTCGTCTCCTTTTTATAGAGCTAGGTTCACATTTAAGTAATTTTAAACTACCACGAACTCAAATAAAATAGCACTAATTTTTCAGAAACTTCACAAGGTTTCTTGATTTTTAATTGGATACTTATCTTTATATATAATGAGATGACCAAAGAGATTTATGAACACATTTCTTCCTCTTTGCCCCATGATATAATCCAGCAAGTGTAATTATTACTAATACCATCAAAATGTGGTTTACATATAGCTACAACTTGGGGTCTGGGTAATGTGACCAATGATAATGAGAGTTTGATGAGAAACAAATGTTATCAGCAGCAACAAACAAGACAGTTCTAAAGCTTACTCCTAATTGCATATAGTACATCCTGACAAATGGGATTCATTTCCTTCATTTCACTTTAAAATAAAAATTCAATACCGTTCTTTCAAACTCCAAGTCTAGGAGATTACTATTACCTGATAATAGTGTGTGATCTTTACTTTCTAGAAGGTTATCACAATTGTTTTTGTTTTTACATTGTTTCCTAAGAGATACTGGTATTTTGCTACTTTTATTATATATTTTACTGACTATAAAAATGTGGTTACTGCCCTGAATTTTTCTTGGTGGGGGCAGTTCTCAAGGCAAGAATACTGAAGCATATTAAAAAGCAAAGACATTGCTTTAGTGACAAAGGTTCATATAGTCAAAGCTATGTTTTTTCCAGTGGTCATGTATGGATGTGAGAATTGGAATATAAAGAAGGCTGAGGGCTGAAGAATTGATATTTTTGAACTGCGGTGCTGGAGAAGACTCTTGAGAGTCCCTTGGACTGCAAAGAGATAAAACTGGTCTATTCTAAAGGAATTCAGTCCTGACTATTCATTGGAAGGACGGATGCTGAAATTGAAGCTCCAGTACTGGCCACATGATGTGAAGAGCTGATTCATTGGAAAAAGCCCTGATGCAGGGAAAGATTGAGGGCAAGAGGAGAAGGGGGTGACAGAGGATGAGATGATGGGATGGCATCACTGATTCAATGGACCTGAGTTTGAGCAAACTCTAGGAGACAGTGAAGGAGAGGGAAGCCTGGCATGCTGTAGTTCATGGGGTCGCAAAGAGTGGACACACTTAACGACTGAACACAATAATAGCAACTGCTTGGAATCTTCTCCAGGATTCCAGCTCTAGCACTTAATAGCTGTACAACACTGGTTGAGTTACTGCATCTTCTCTAAGTCTCAGCTTCTTATTTCTGTAAAGAAGATAAAGAGACCTACTTTCCCCAGTTTTCATAAGAATTAGAAATAACCTATGTGAAGCACCAAACACTGTACCAGGTTTAAAACTACCATTCAGTTGGTGGTGACCTTTCTTGTTCTTATTTTATTTGCTAATAGCATTTTAAAGATATTTCCTAAGTCTTAGATTTCAAATTTTTTTCTATTATTCAGTACTACTCGTACAGTTACAGTTGGATAGAAGCTGAGTAAAAGTCATTTTAAATTACATGTGTATAAAGGCAAAGATTTCACATGACAGAATAAATAAAAACCACTCACTAATTCTTTTCTTAATTGAGAAGACATCAAAAATTTCCACAAAAATAAATTTGTTTCATGATAAATACAGTCACTTAAATATGAAATGTTAATGAGTACTATAATAAGCATTCATGAATAATATTTTTATTCAAGGAAAATATTAGCATAAGGAAGACATTTGGGTTTTACATGTCTCTTGATTTGAAATTATGGGTACTTCAGATTTAGAAATGTATAATGGCCTGAATATCACACATTCAAATTTGATTGGTAAAATGAACAAGAGACTATAACATTTCATGTCAGTAATCTAACACTGGCTATTCTAAAACATAGACTACACAAAGGAAAAAAAAAAATTCTAGTGCTTTTGATAAAAGAATGAAAGCACTTAAATTGTTTCCACTTAGCTTTTACAACTTTATGACTCCAAGGTTTCAATTATTTGCATTGCATATATTATTCAACAGTGCATACAATAATGAGTTTACATAATTTGATAGGACCCTAATTATACAATATTTGTTCCTCAGAGAACATAGAATTTTGGAGCTTTAATCTAGCAAGTATTTCTAGTTTAGAAGATGAAAAGATTAAGCCCCAAACTATGTAAAACATGAAAAAAGAATAAAATCATTAAAAAGCTTTAATTCTCAAAAATGTATATAATTTTCCTTAGACTGGGTATATGTCAATCAACTTCTGTAAATGAATCTAATTATTGTCCCCAAATTCCCAGCAGTTTAGTGTATCTGATTTAATAATGATTGTAATTATATTAGAGGGAAAAGAATGCTGTTTACATTTTAGAATTATTCCATTTTTTGCTGATGGAAAGCAATTTACATTTTGCTACCCTATGGCCTAAAATAGATGCTATATCTTAAAATTTTCTGTTAAATTCCATAAACATTTGTCAAATGCTTAGTGTTAAAGGTAAGATTTGTAAATTTAAAGTCTTTTCACTGTGATTGTACACACCTTGAAAAAATTATAGTTAGATCACAGACTTCCACTGTTATTATTACAGATTACAATTGTACTATTTTCTACCATGAACTATTTCATTAAAATTTTTAAAAAAATTCTATTTTTATTAACATCTCCACTTCTTTTATTAAACATTTAAAATCTTTGATCATATATTTTATTGAATTTTCTTTCTATCTTATTGTTCAGTCCCTAAGTAGTGTTGGACTCTTTGTGACCCCATGGACTGCAGCGTGCCAGGCTCCTATATCTTAGCAGGAGTTAAGCCCACTTTCAGTAAGGATGATAACTAAAGTTACTCAGTAACATGGATTTTAAAGACTGTAATAATAGCTGAAAGCAAAAAGGCAAGGTATTCACCTTTATACATTTTTAAATGTAGTATGAACTAAGTTCCTTGCAAAAATTATGCTAGTTATTTTACATGAAATTTCAGGGTAACCCATATTTTTCCTACCAATTATATATCATGATATATGCTCCAATGTGGTCCCAAATGAAGTAAATTTTTGATAGTGGAGATCTAATGAAGTTGTGAGAAAGATACATGTAAGACAAAGGGGAAAGGAAAGTAAATGAATGAGATTCCTGCAAAGTATAGTCTGGTAGTTTAGAATAGGCATGGAGGTCTAGTCAGCTATCTAGTGCTTTGACTGTCTCAGGGCCCTCCTATGTGAAGCTTACTCTGAAGGTTTTGAAATTTTTTTGCCAACAAACTGAGCCTTCATACCAGCCTCCCCTGATTCTGGTTACACTTGCTCAAGGGTTTAGATCTGTAAAAGAGAGAAGTCTAATCAGTTCATTTGGGGAGCTTGCTTCCCTGAAGAGTCTTGGCCAAAATCATTCTATGTCATCTTTAGCATGAGTTTTCATCAAATAAATCTTAACCATATTATTTGGGTTGGTTGTTAAAAGATCATCTTGTACAACCCAGGTCCCTTAATGAACTTTCCAGTCATTCAAGTCAATGAAATAGTCTATAGACTAATATGACTATTGATCACTGATATCTACAGAGAACAGAAATCAAAGGCAGCTATGTCCATGCCAATTAGAGATGTGTCAGTGTAGCCAGGTTTTGCAAATGCATTCTGTCACACCACCAGAGCCTTTTGTTTCTTTAGGATATTAGAACTAGATATCCTCCTCTTCTTTATCCTCGATATTTTTCAGTTATGTGAGACATCCTTCCAAATACATGGTTTCTTTAAGTTTATAGTTCTAATGAAGAAATTCATAATCTTCTGCCACCTAGTTTCCTGTGTGAATGCTACCATTCATCACATTGAAAGCTGGAACTGCGTGGAAGAAAAACAGGTCTGTATTATTAATATATAGGAGGAAGCTTCTTGTTGGCAGCTCCATCCTTTCAAACAGCCAAAGGCAAGTATAATATGGTTTTGGTATTAATGTAGATTCATCCTCATACCATACAATTCTGTTGTCAGTTTGTTAATAATTTCCTGTCTGTATCATTCATTTTGTTCTAATCTGAAAGGTCAAGGTCTAATAGTGACACTGATCATTTAATAGCCTTTGAGATTTCTCTTTCCATGTACTGGATCCTGCCATCACCCCAGTCTTAAGTTTCTAAACAGACAGCAGTAGAGACATCTCTGAAAGAACTTTTTCACAGATAGTAATTTCAATCTGAAGATCTGGAGTCTTCATAACAACTGAAGCTCTCTCTAATACTGAACGTGGAAACAGATATGGTGAAGCTCTGGCTATATTTTCTTAAGTCCAAAGAAAAGGGCTGAAGGGTTCTGTAGATGCCAGTAGGAACATCAATTATGAGAAATTACAAAATGCTAGTTCTGTTTCCCCTATTTCCCTCAGCTTCTCTCTCACAAACTGAAGCTTCTCTTTTCACTATCTCTCACTATCTCTCTTATACATATCATTTAGGTAGTACCACTGTTGATTGGGCTTCCCTTATAGCTCAGTTGGTAACAAATCTGCCTGCAATGCAGGAGATCCTGGTTTGATTCTTGGGTTGGGAAGATCTGCTGGAGAAGGGATAGGCTACCCACTCCAGTATTCTTGGGCTTCCCTTGTGGCTCAACTGGTAAAGAATCTGCCTGCAATGCCAGAGACCTGGGTTCTATCCCAGGGTTGGGAAGATCCCCTGGAGAAGGAAAGGCTACCCACCCCAGTCTTCTTGCCTGGAGAATTCCATGAACTGTATATAGTCCATGGGGTTGCAAAGAGTTGGACACGACTGAGCAACTTTCACTTTTCACTGCTGATTATGGTCCAATGGAATTATTATTGTTTTTGTTATTATTATTATTTTGTGCTAAAAATACTAGAATGAAAATGTACTCTCAATGAACATTTAGATGTACAGTACAGTATTGTTAGGACTTCTCTGGTGCTTGCTGATAAATAATCAATCTGCCAGTGCAAGAGACATGGGTTCAATCCCTGGGTTCTTGCCTGGGAAATCCTATGGACAGAGGACTGACATGACTTAGTGACTAAAGAACAGTATTATTAATGATATGTACCTTATATCATTGTAGATTTCTGGGGAAACTTTTGATTTTTCCTAAGAGTATTATCACTTCTTTACCAAAATCAAATAAAAGTTCATAAGTAAATGATAGAACTGTACTATTATTTTAAATAGATATGCATATTAATATATGCAATTGTACATCACATGTGATTCACATTTACCCTATTCTCAAATTTCATAAATATAAACAAGACATCTTATATTCTAAAATCCTCCAAAGATATCATATTTATACTGTATGTTTAAAAAAGGAGATGGTATTGGGAGAAGGAAATTTACAGTAAAAGTGACATGAAGGGACCATTCATTTGTGTGGCCACTAATTCTGTAGGGTAACTGTTCATAAATTAAATGCCTGACATTCAGTAATAGATGATTATATCTGACATAATGAAGTTATAATGAAGGTGTTCACACACTGCTTGACTATTAAGTGCCCATTTATTGTCCCTGCTCCAGGTGTGATAGTGATAGGTTATACAAATCATCCAGGAGAAATGTCAAAATAGGCTCCTTTGCAGATAAAGCACCACACATGTTTATTAATATAGCAGCTTGTCTTAGAACTGGTCCATCTGCTCATTCAAAACAAATCTTTTCCTGTAAGTATTTTGATGTTAAGAGCATGACCAGTAGTTAATAGATTTAAGGTAATAGGAATGGAAAGGGAAGAGGAGAAAAAGGAAAATAGCTGGAACTTCAATACAATATTATCCTTTCTTTCACCTTAGGCACATCTAATAGAAGAAGAGGTGGCGAGGTAGCTTTTAATGTGCCATTTGCCTTAGATTAGTGCTGCCTGAGTGTCGGCCATTGAAAATGGTCCAGGCTCCAGCTGCTGCTCGGGCAAGGTGGGAAATGGCAAATTTCACCAATGTTTTCAAAATACACATTTCAGTAAAATAGCAATCCCATTGCTGGGCATACACACCAAGGAAACCAGAATGGAAAGAGACACCTGTACTCCAATGTTCATCGCAGCACTGTTTATAATAGCCAGGACATGGAAGCAACCTAGATGCCCATCAGCAGATGAATGGATAAGAAAGCTATGGTACATATACACAATGGAGTATTACTCAGCCATTAAAAAGAATACATTTGAATCAGTTCTAATGAGGTGGATGAAACTGGAGCCAATCATACAGAGTGAAGTAAGCCAGAAAGAAAAACACCAATAAAGTATACTAACACATATATATGGAATTTAGAAAGATGGTAACAATAACCCTGTATACGAGACAGCAAAAGAGACACAGATGCATAGAACAGACTTTTGGACTCTGCGGGAGAGGGAGAGGGTGGGATGATTTAGGAGAATGGCATTGAAACATGTATAATGTCATATAAGAAACGAATAGCCAGTCTAGGTTCAATGCAGGGTACAGGATGCTTGGGGCTGGTGCACTGGGATGACCCAGAGAGATGGTATGGGGAGGGAGGTAGGAGGGGGGTTCAGGACTGGGAACTCACGTACACCCATGGCGGATTCATGTTGATGTATGGCAAAACCAATACAGTATTGTAAAGTAAAATTTAAAAAAAATGAAAAATGAAGAAGTCAGTTAAGAAACTATCCAGGGCTTAATTCATATACATTTAAACTTATCAGAAAATATTTTACCTGGATAAATTTTATAAAGAAAAATAATACCACATATTTTTGGGGGTATTAAAATTCTGAGAATTTGCTTCTAAAAACTCTTGTTCTGTAAGACATCAACACCACCTTTTTATATAACAGAGAAAAACAACAGACACAAAATTTGAATGTTTATCTATTACCACCCCCCTTTTTTTTTTAACTAAGAAATCAGAAGTACAAGGCTAAGACATTTTCCAGCTGGTATCCCAGGTTTTATGTGCTTGCAGTGCAGCCTGTATGTTATGTGTTTCATCTTCAAGAATGGTTTTATCTAACAAAAAAGGAAACAAGTATGCCCTGAGGTGCCCCTCTCAAATGAACATACACACTGGAAATGAAGGAGTACAATTATTCAAAAGAATGAAACAAAGGAAAGGCATGGATCATTTGATGAACAGAGGTGGTTTTCACTCTATAGCTTTGCCTTCATTTATTCATTCATTAAAACCTAAATAAAATCTGGCAGGCATGCCTTTCAGGTTCCAGGAAAGAACTTTATCAGACTCAGTACCCCATAAATCCACTAGTCATACTCTTCTAAATAAATTACATCTTGGGATAACTAACCACCTGGTGACCAAAGGGCCAATTCAATTACTTGTAAAAGGTTAAAGATCTCAGACACCCCTGAAATTATTTTTCGTATCTCCTGTGGACTGAAAGGAAACAAGTTCCAATCACATTTCATTTTGCATGTATATTCAAAGAATTAATAATAGGTGATCTTTAGTTTGAACATGAATTCCCCTTGTCTTCTAGGACAGTATCAATATTCACCCAAATTATCCGAATTAGAAATCAAGGAATTACATATTTTTTCTCCCCAATATATCCAAAAACTCACCATGACCTATTATAACTTAAACTGCAGAGTCTATAAATCCATCATGTCATCTGTTTTCCCAAACCTACTGTCTTTAAGTTTGTAGCCCCAAGAACCCTTTCTTGAAATAGCCTACTAATTTTCTTTATTCTCAATCCATCCTAAACGATGTACTCAAAATTTCTATGCAGAATAGTGGTATTAATGCCTCCTATGCACGTGTGCTAGGTCGCTTCACTCGTTTCTGACTCTGCGACCCCATGGACTGTAGCCTGCCAGTCTCCTCTGTCCATGAGATTCTCCAGGCAATATGAATACTGGAGTAGGTTGTCATTTCCTCCTCCAAGGGATCTTCCCCACCCAGGGATGGAACCGCATATCTTAAAATCTCCTGCATTGGCACGTGGGGTCTTTACCATTAGTGCCACCTGGGAAGCCTTCTATACCCAAAGTAATTTTTAGTTTCTATAGGATACACTGAATTGCTAGGATTAGTACACAAAGATCTGCTATAATCCCTCATGCTAGCTTCTGCCTTTTCATTTCACATCAGATCAGTTGTGAACACTGAAGGTTTTCCCAGTTCCAGAGGCAATGCAGACCAACCTGACCAATAGGTTAACAGTCTAGTAATCATCAGCCAAGAATCTAAGGCTGTTTTTGCTTTAACAGGGTCAATATTCAGTGTACCCAGCCTGGGCATAGCAAATACAGTGTTTTCATGGGCTATCTGTTATCAGGTAATGCCCTTCTTCTCTCCAGGACTATAACTCCTATGCATTTCTGGAATCCAGGCCTGTGTTCCCTCAGGTCCTGCTTCTAAAGGGCTCAGTAGTTAGCCCTACAGCCAATTTCCCAATTTTTCTCTGCTTTTGGATAAGAGAAGTCACACATTACTCAAAGGCCATGAAGGTGAAAAATGGAGTGGGAAGTAGGAAAGAGAATCTTAAAAAAAAAAAAAAAATCAAGTGGCAGGAGGGAACTCTCTAAATGAAATTTAAATAAGCCACAACAATATGGTTGGATCTTATGCTATTTTCTACACTGGATCTAGAGTTATTTTTTAAAAATCAAAATCAGATTATGCAAAATTCTGTGTAAAAATTACTCAGGGATCCTTAAAGATCTTAATATAAAACCCAAACTCCTTGCATGGCCTACAAGGACAACAGAGATTCTTTGCTTGAACAAACTTTAACTAGACTCCTGTACCTTCTTTCAGGTCCATCTGTGTACTTGTAAAATCCAGTTTTAACAATGACTCTGCTAAATTAGTTTAATTATAACCTCACCCTCAGTATCTGATTGCCTTCCACATCTGATCATATTCCTCATCTTCCACCACTGGACATCTGATGATGTCCAATCTCCCTGACCCGTCTTCAGCTAGAATCCTATGAAGTTGGTTCCAGAATTATCCTCACCTCTGATGTTTCCTCTTAGTAGTTTTCCATCCACTGATCCCTGCCCTGTTCCTTGGCTATAAATTCTCACTAGTTCATGCTGTATTTGAAGAGGAGGCCCCTTCTATACCAGGGGCCTTTTATTCTACTGCAATAGTTCTAAAAAAGAAACTTTTCTACCACTTTACTGTCCAACTCTGGTTTTTCCTTTAAAAAGTCCTGTATAGTCTGAGTCCTGACTAAATAGATTGCCTATATCCCCAGTCATCCCTCTATGTTCAGAACTAATCACATGCTCATATTTGTTAATTATTTTGTTCATTTACTCTATCTTTCACTGTCTAGAGTGTAAGTTCCATGAGAACAGAAGTGTTCACAGACCTTTAAACTGCACAGTCCCAGGAGTGCCTGGCACATATGAAGCTCTAATCAGTATTTGCTTAGTAAAAAAATAACACCACGACTTGTCTATGTCAGGGGCTTTGATTATACTATCCTTCAACTTTAATCATGGTTAACTCATTTTCATTGTGATCTCACAGTTCAGCTCAATATTTATCTTTCTAGAACTGTTTTTATTGACCATCCACTTATATACCTCCTTTATAGTTCTAATCAAAACCTATTCATAACCTTGGTTGTTGAATCTATATTTATATACTGGTAAGTTCCTCCACTATCAGGTTAAGCCCAGGTTTTCTCTCCTGTCTATCACTGTATTGTCCATCTCCTCTACAGTGTTCGGCACATAATAATTATTCCCTGATGCTGCTACTGCTGCTAAGTCGCTTCAGTCGTGTCCGACTCTGTGCAACCCCATAGACGACAGCCCACCAGGCTCCTCCGTCCCTGGGATCCTCCAGGCAAGCATACTGGAGGGGGTTGCCATTTCCTTCTCCAATGCATAAAAGTAAAAAGTGAAAGTGAAGTTGCTCAGTCGTGTCTGACTCTTAGCAATCCCATGCGCTACAGCCTACCAGGCTCCTCCACCCATGGGATTTTCCAGGCAAGAATACTGGAGTAGGGTGCCATTGCCTTCTAATTATTCCCTATAGTATAGTTATTGCAAAATTAATTTGACTTAAATTCAATGATATTAACTCAAAAAGGATTTGAGAGAAGAGTTCATTTGCCATTTTACTCAAGGGACACATGGCCCAGAGTGACCTCAAGAGCTATGTTTTCCTGGTTCTATGTCTTCCCACACGATCATCACAAAAATACCTCTACTCCCAAGAGAAAATTGAGGTGTTTTTATTCACATTTTCTGATATCCAACTCACTGTTGGATAAACTATATTTTATGCATAATTTTGAGGGTATCTCAAGATGGGTTTTGTGGGTTTTTTCTAGTCTTACCCAATAAGCTCAGAACGTACCCTATTCATAAGATGTAACAGCACAGAATATTAAATAAAAATCAATCTCTCAGGAAAGGACAGAAAGGCTGATGTATAGCTTTATTGTCTGATACATTTTTGAGATTTTAAATGTACAGAAATTCACAGGGTAAACATGGATATTTTTAATGTGAAAATTTCATAGACATGCCAATAGGATTTAAGGAGTATTAAAACATTGTAAACCCTCTTGAGGACTTATATTCTTGATCTTAATGTGTATGAGGTATAATGAGATATAGACTAAAGTAATAAAGCACTGGTACTAAGTTATATTAATAATATGTGTATAGCAATCTATAGTGTATGAGGCACTTTCACATATAGTATCATATTTGGTGTTTGATACTTAAAAAATCTTGGGAGAGAGTTTGTTGCTGTTATTGGATTTGTCCATGATCATATATAGTTAGAAAACTAAGGTTTGTTATTGTTTAATCACTAAGTAATGTCCAACACTTTGCAACACCATGGACTATAGCATGCCAGGATCCTCTGAACTCCATTATCTCGGGAGTGTGCTCAAATTCATGTCCATTGAGTCGATGATGTTATTTAACCATCTTATCCTCTGCCATCCACTTCTCCTTTTGCCTTCAATCTTTCCCAGCATCAGGGTCTTTTCCAATAAGTTCACTCTTCGCATTAGGTTGCCAAAGTATTGGAACTTCAGCTTCAGCATAAGTACTTCCAATGAATATTCAGGGTTGATTTCCTTTAGGATTGACTGGTTTGATCTCCTTGCAGTCCAAGGGGCTCTCAAGAGTTTTCTGTAGCACCACAGTTTGAAAGCATCAATACTGTGCTCAGCCTACTTCATGGTCCAAATCTCACAACCCTTCATGACTACTGGAAAAACCATAGCTTTGACTATAAGACCCTTTGACAACAAAGAAATGTCTCTGCTTTTTAATATGCTGCCTACGTTGGTCATAGCTTTTCTTCAAGGAGCAAGCATCTTTTAATTTCATGGCTGCAAAGTTCACAGTGATTTTTTGAGCCCCAAAAAGGAAAATCTGTCACTACTTCTATCTTTTCCCCTTCTATTTGCCATGAAGTGATGGGAACTGGTGCTATGATATTAGTTTTTTGGATGTTGAGTTTTAAGCAAGCTTTTTCACTCTCCTTTTTCACTTTCATCAAGAGGCTCTTTAGCTCCACTTCACTTTCTGCCATTAGAGTGGTATCATCTGTATATCTAAGTTCAGTTCAATCACTCAGTCATGTCCGACTCTTTGCGACCCCATGAATTGCAGCACACCAGGCCTCCCTGTCCATCACCATCTCCCAGAGTTCACTCAGACTCACATCCATCGAGTCAGTGATGCCATCCAGCCATCTCATCCTCTGTCGTCCCCTTCTCCTCCTGCCCCCAATCCCTCCCAGCATCAGAGTCTTTTCCAGTGAGTCAACTCTTCACATGAGGTGGCCAAAGTACTGGAGTTTCAGCTTTAGCATCATTCCTTCCAAAGAAATGCCAGGGCTGATCTCCTTCAGAATGGATTGGTTGGATCTCCTTGCAGTCCAAGGGACTCTCAAGAGTCTTCTCCAACACCACAGGTCAAAAGCATCAATTCTTTGGCACTCAGCTTTCTTCACAGTCCAACTCTCACATCCATACATGACCACAGGAAAAACCATAGCCTTGACTAGACAGACCTTAGTTGGCAAAGTAATGTCTCTGCTTTTGAATATACTATCTAGGTTGGTCATAACTTTTCTCCCAAGGAGTAAGTGTCTTTTAATTTCATGGCTGCAGTCACCATCTGCAGTGATTTTGGAGCCCCCCAAAATAAAGTCTGACACTTTTTCCACTGTTTCCCCATCTATTTCCCATGAAGTGATGGGACCGGATGCCATGATCTTCATTTTCTGAATGTTGAGCATTAAGCCAACTTTTTTGCTCTCCTCTTTCACTCTCATCAAGAGGCTTTTTCGTTCCTCTTCACTTTCTGCCATAAGGGTGGTGTCATCTGCATATCTGAGGTTATTGAGATTTCTCCCAGCAATCTTGATTCCAGCTTGTGTTTCTTCCAGCCCAGCGTTTCTCATGATGTACTCTGCATAGAAGTTAAATAAGCAGGGTGACAATATACAGCTTTGACATACTCCTTTTCCTATTTGGAACCAGTCTGTTGTTCCATGTCCAGTTCTAACTGTTGCTTCCTGATCTGCATACAGATTTCTCAAGAGGCAGGTCAGGTGGTCTGGTATTCCCATCTCTTTCAGAATTTTCCACAGTTGATTGTGATCCACACAGTCAAAGGCTTTGGCATAGTCAATAAAGCAGAAATAGATGTTTTTCTGGAACTCTCTTGCTTTATCCATGATCCAGCGGATGTTGGCAATTTGATCTCTGGTTCCTCTGCCTTTTCTAAAACCAGCTTGAACATCAGGGAGTTCATGGTTCACGTAGTTGTTGATATTCCTTCCAACAATCTTGATTCAAGCTGTGATTCATTAAGCCTGGCATTTTGCATGAAGTACTCTGCATATAAGTTAAATAAGCAGGGTGACAATATATAGCCATGACAAAGTCCTTTGTTCAATGTCTGGTTTCAACTGTTGTTTACTGATCTGCATACAGGTTTCTCAGGAGACAGGTAAGGTCGTCTGGTACTCCCATCTCTTTAAGAATTTCCTACAGTTTGTTGTATTCAGCACCATCAGAGCTTCTAGCATAGTCAGTGTGGCAGAAGTAGATTTTTTTTTTTCTGAGTCTTCATTGCTTTCTCCACAATCTCTGATTCCTCTGCCTCTTCAAAATCCAGCTTGTACTTCTGGTAGTTCTCAGTTCACATACTGCTGAAGCTTAGCTTTTAGGATTTTGAGCCTAATGTAAACTAAGGTTATCATGATTAAATACAAGAATTAGAATTGGAGCTGCATGCTTTCTTAATATTCTACCCAGAAAAACCTGATGCCAAACAACAGGACTAACTGCTCCAGTGAGGGAATTCACACCCCCCCCCCCCCCCGGGCCTCTGAAGAACTGGAAATTATTGCTGGACCCAAAGCTATAATTAGCTAAGAGAAAAGTATTTCTCAGCACTGAGGGTGCCAAGTGCCTTGTAGTGTAAAGGCAATGCTGCTTTTGGGTGTCATGGGATTAATAATACCCAAAGTCAATGCTTCCCATACATATAGCTTTTAGAACTAAGAAAACATGATCCTCACTCTCCTCATTCCTATAATATATATGATGTATCTGTGACAGCCTCACTTACTACCATCCAGATAAAAAAGATGAACCTGGAGAAAAGAGATTTTATCACATCTCAGGCAACTGACTGTAAAAGTAGAAGATATTTTAAAGTTTAAGGATTTACTATACATTTTATCCTTATCATACCAATCTTCTAAATCAATTATCAAGAATTGGTTTTAAAGATGGTACTTCTGAAAGGCATATGTATGTGTATGCATGTGTTGTGGCGGTATACCAAAAAAATGAGAACTTTGCAGCTGTGAGTATTCAGCAGGTAGGGATGCAGGCGACTGCTATATTTGGAGTTCAAGCCAATTCCTTCTTCCCCATCCCAGGCTCTGGTGGTGGTGGTGAATACAACTGATAGCTGTCTGCTCCTGGCAGTACAATTATTTTGAAACATTATTTTTTAGTGATTACATAAATAACCATTTTGGGGAGAGAATACTGGAAAACACAGTATACACTCCTTTTGTAAGGAAAAAGTAACACATTTTATGAAGAGTAGAAGGTAACAAGAATGGCAACAGAAAAACATATTCTATTTTATAGAAAAAGAAACACACACACACAAATTATTTCTCTTTGAGCAGTAGTACATAAGCGTCTGAACTGCTTGCCTCATATTGTGTTCTTGAGATGAATACTAAGAGTGGTGAATTTGTTTTATAAAATACTCTATTATGGATGGTCAGACTCCCATTGCTTGCTGATAATATTTTATTACTAAATACTTGCTATAATATGTAGTTTTATAAGTTAAGTCAGTTTGTATAAATGAAAAACTGTCATACCAGATTTTAGATGCCCCTGTTTGAATCTTGGCTCCAATACTTAATACTTGTCTGACATTTGTGAAGTTAAAGAAACTTTCTATCTCTCAGTTTTTTTCATTCATAAAGTTACAACAAAAATACTATCTGATTCATGGGATTTGGGAAATTATTGAAGTACTAATCCATGTCAAGTACTTAGAATAGAGCTTGACACAAACACTAAATATAAATATCAAGTGTTCATACCAAGTCAACTCAAAAAAGTAGTATCTACTGGAACATCCTGACAAATACTATGAGAAGCTGTCTTTGAGAATTGGGAGAAAGGGGATCATATGGATAATTTTTAGGTGATCATATGGCTTAAGGTTAATTTGTATAATCAAAGTTAGCTATTATTATTAATGAGTAGTCTTACCTCGCTGTAAAGTTATGACATCTGGAAAACATTAAATATTTTATTTCTGAACAAAATAAAGAAGTTCTATCCTCATGTATCTTAATGAGACTAAAATCAAAACAAGACAAAGAGAAGTAAGTACTGGAACCTATGGTAGCATTCTTAGGAGAGCTGGGCCACTGAACAATCTTAAGAGGGAGCACAGAGAGCCAGGGGTGGTTGGGAGGTGTGGAGAAGTGTGAAGTTCAGTGAATTGAACCATGGTCATAGCTTCTTAGAGATATCCTAATACATAGACTTTTCCTTGCCTTGAACAATAGCTCCAATGGAGGAATCTTCATGTTCAAGTCAAGGACCATTATCACTGGATCTGCCATTCGGCACACCAAATCGGAAGGGGAATGTACATATCATAACAGTATCAAGCTTCTGTCTTCACGTAATATCCTTTGGATACTAATATTATTTAATCAACCAATGGGGAAGGAGAGTTCAAACAAGCTCTCTTAATCAGGCTCACTGAGAGAACACCAAGATAAGCTGACTAAGAACCTAATGAGATAACCTACCAGATCACACTATTCTCTGGATAATTATTCTCAACACATAAATTATTTTCCACAAGGGACCTTCAAGAGTATACTAAATTATTTTAAATGATAAATGTTGACTTTTCAACAATAATTTATACCTTGAAAGTAGATTACAATTTACAAAACCCTCTGACTTATTCCTAAAGATATTGGGAAAAAAGTACATTTTACCATTGAGTTAGAATTTAACTTCAATTAAATTCAGCCCAAATTCAATTATTAATTTATTGTATTATAGTTGTTTGCTTGATGCTAGAAATAGAATGATGATGACCAATAAGCCTGAATAAAAAGTGACAGGATCCTTGTAAGACTAAAGGAGACAATGTGTATAAAATATTTTTTCCTGTGTCTGACATAAGATACATACTTAATGAAAGGGAGTGGTGTTTACCATTAATAATTACAAGCTATATACTCTCTGTATCTATTTTGTATGTGTTCACAGTGTACTTTAAACAGAACAAAAAAAGCTTGGCATCTGCAACTGTAGGAAGTTTATCCAACATGGTCAAGGTACTTCATTATATGCAAGTTTAATTTTTATTACCTTAGGATAAGGGTGGATAAAGCTTGGGAATTATGTTTTACCATATAATATTTGTTAACCAAATTAGTTAGAAAAACATTATCATAGCACATTAAAGAAGCCTGGAGACTCCTCAGTAAGAATACCAGATGTGTTGATCTTATTTTATTTTAATCAATACACAATGTTTTTATATTTCACTAAATAATATTGTATGTTAATGTCTCAAATTTGTGACTCTATATCTTTGCCTATAGTCTATATTTTATACATATGCACCATACAGGACCATCTGTTTATTTTGAGCTGAAAAAATATTTTCTGTGTGTGGATTTGCTGAATGTAATTCAGTTTGGAAGTGAAACTTAATGCCTGACATTATTCTATTCATTGATTATCTGCCAATGGAACCATGTTTATATTACTCATTTAATTACAGAAAAAGAAGTTTAAAAATGTATAAATTGGTATTGAGTACTGAGTATTAGGCTTATGCAACACACCCTTTAGTATTGAGTATTGAGTATTATTAGATTTATGCAACATCCCCTTTGGGGCATCCCTGGTAGTTAGATGGTAAAGAATATGACTGCAAAGCGGGAGATCCAGGTTCTATCTCTGGGTTGAGAAGATCCCCTGGAGAAGGGAAAGGCTACCCACTCCAGTATTCTTCTCTGGAGATTCCAATGGACAGAGGAGCTTGGTGGGCTACAGTTTAAGGGGTTGCAGAGTTGGACATGACTGTCACGTCACATTAGGCTTATGATCAAATATAAGAACTTACCTAAAAGAAGATTATACCCAATACTATATAAAATATAACAAAGTTTTTGACAGCTTTGTTACTAGAGTCTTGTCATATTGGAAGGCAGAATGTATCTGGGAATAGTCAAATTTTTCTGCAGCATAATATTCAAAATATCACCGTTAGTTACATACAAGGAAGACATTTTTCAGAAGTTAATGTCTTTCCTTGGTTATTGATAGGAACTTATCTGAATTGAATTGCTAATGATGTTGTGAAGAATTTATAGGAAGGGTTCTATCATTAACTGCTAAAGCTGTCAGCCAATTTAATAGAAAACATAATGAAACCAAACCAAACCAAACCATGAAACAACAGTTTCAACTGAAGAGGGTGCCTCAACTGGTATAGCTGAAGATCAATATTCACCTCTGCTTAGGATTCTGATGCAGTTCCCAAAATAAACTATTTCCTAAACACTGAGAGATTGAGTGATTCTGTTTGTAATAGATCTTATTCTGGTACAGAGTATTTTGTGAGTAGTTAGGAAGCAAAATAAAGGTTAGGGAAAAAGGATCCTTGGTGAGGACAGATGACCTTCAGAACTGCAACTTCTATTGAGCCCTGCTATGCTCAAACTACTGCACAATTACACTCATCTCACACTGGTGGCACAGAGGTTAAAGCGTCTGCCTGCAATGTGGGAGTCCTGGGTTCGATCCCTGGGTTGGGAAGATCCCTGGGAGAAGGAAATGGCAACCCACTCCAGTATTCTTGCCTGGAGAATCCCATGGACGGAGGAGCTTGGTGGGCTATAGTCCACAGGTAACAAAGAGTCAGACACTATGGAGCGACTTCACTTTCATTTTCAAACGCTAGTAAAGCAATGCCCCAAATTCTCCAAGCCAGGCTTCAGCAATACATGAACCGTGAACCAGATGTTCAAGCTGGTTTTAGAAAAGGCAGAGGAACCAGAGATCAAATTGCCAACATCCGATGGATCATCAAAAAAGCAAGAGACGTCCAGAAAAACATCTATTTCTGCTTTATTGACTATGCCAAAGCCTTTGATTGTGTGGATCACAATAAACTGTGGAGAAGTCTGAAAGAGATGGGAATACCAGATCACCTGACCTGCCTCTTGAGAATCCTCTATGCAGGTCAGGAAGCAACAGTTAGAATTGGAACATGGAACAACAGACTGGTTCCAAATAGGAAAAGGAGTACATCAAGGCTGCATATTGTCACCCTGCTTATTTAATTTCTGTGCTGAGTACATCATGAGAAACACTGGGCTGGGAGAAGCACAAGCTGGAATCAAGATTGCTGGGAGAAATCTCAATAACCTCAGATATGCAGATGACACCACCCTTATGGCAGAAAGTGAAGAGGAACGAAAAAGCCTCTTGATGAAAGTGAAAGAGGAGAGCGAAAATGTTGGCTTAAAGCTCAACATTCAGAAAATCAAGATCATGGCATCCGGTCCCATCACTTCATGGCAAATAGATGGGGAAACAGTGGAAACAGTGGCTGGCTTTATTTTTGGTGGCTCCAAAATCACTGCAGATGGTGATTGCAGCCATGAAATTAAAAGATGCTTACTCTTTGGAAGGAAAGTTATGACCAACCTAGACGGTATATTCAAAAGCAGAGACATTACTTTGCCGACTAAGGTCCATCTAGTCAAGGCTATGGTTTTTCTAGTAGTCATGTATGGACGTGAGATTTGGACTGTGAAGAAAGCTGATTGCCGAAGAATTGATGCTTTTGAACTGTGGTATATTGGAGAAAACTCTTGAGAGTCCCTTGGACTGCAAGGAGATCCAACCAGTCCATTCTAAATGAGATCAGTCCTGGGTATTCTTTGGAAGGACTCATGCTAAAGCTGAAACTCCAATACTTTGGCCACTTCATGCTAAGAGTTGACTCATCAGAAAAGACTCTGATCCTTGGAGGGACTGGGGGCAGGCAGAGAAGGGGACGACAGAGGATGAGATGGCTGGATGGCATCATGGACTTGATGGATATGAGTTTGGGTGAACTCTGGCAGTTGGTGATGGACAGGGAGGCCTGGTGTGCTGCGATTCATGGGGTTGCAAAGAGTCGGACACGACTGAGCGACTGAACTGAACTGAACTGAAGAATTCCCTTGTCCTTAATTACAAATCTGCTACAAAATTACCAAAGTAGACTTTCACTTCCAATTTAATTCAAAAAATTGGGAAATATGTCTGAAAAGCATAGGAAATGTATATGCATAAGAAATATATAATCTACCCCATTAAATTAAGTACAAATTGTAACAAACATTTTAATAATGAAGGGCTTAAAAATAATAAGGCTTCCAGATAAAAACTATTTCTTTTTAAGTCCTGATTAATGAGATGTGTGGTGACTAAAATTACTATAATGGTGAATGCTGATTCAGGATCTTATTTTTATTAATTAGTTTATAGTGAGGGCTGTGACTATTTTTCTATTTATAGTGGCAGCTCTGGTTAACTACCTTGTAATGTATTGTGACATTAATGCACTAGTAAACTATTGGAATTTACACCCCTGTTCAGTAATAAAATCTGTAAATTGCAGAATGCATATATAATCATCACAGGCATAAATTATGTGACCAAATGCCATGTATGATCACATTAGATTTAAAGAACAGCATCTCTCAAATTTACTCATCATTGAGTAAGTGCTACTGAATTCATATACTTCAGCTACGCTGAAATATAAATTTCAACATTTTATTCAAGGTTATTTGGTAATGTGCTACTACATTTTCCATATGGTTACAATAAGCATGTTGGTCACAGAATACGCATTATCAAAGAAGAAATATATTATGACAAACAAATGCATCAATTTTGAAAGATATACTTTTTGCCCCTAAAAATGAGAGCAAAAGTGAAAGAAATCTAGAAAACTGAAAGGAGGTAGTATGGTGACATGTACATTAAAACTGGAGTGATTCATACATTATATAAAATTCAAGAGCATGAAAAATAAATGGAAATGTAATATAGATATTTGAAAACAATTATATAATTATTTTTAAAAATATCAGTTTAAAAATAATTCCAAAATTACCAATAATTAGTTCACTATCTCAAATATTAAAAGCAAAATCATTATTTTAAAAAAAGTAGCAAGTAATACAAAATTTTGGGGGTGAGAATAGTGTAAAATGGCAAAATATCAGAAGCAATCTGATATATAATTGTATGTTGGATAAATGATACTTTCTACTGAAAAATCCCCTGTGATAACATTGGTAAATGTTTTGTTATTACTGTTGTTCATTTGTTAAGTTGTGTCCTGCTCTTTGTGACCCCATGGACTGCAGCATACCAGGCTTCTCTGACTTCCATTATCTTCCTGGAGTTTGCTCGAATACATATCCATTGAGTCAGTGATGCTAATTAATCTCATCCTCTGCCGCTCCCATCTCTTGCCTTCATTCATTTCAAGCATTAGGGTCTTTTCCAATGAGCTGGCTCTTCACTTCAAGTGCTCAAAGTTTTCGAGCTTCAGCTTCAGAAAAAATCCTTTGAATGAATATTTACAGTTGATTTCTTTAGGATTGACTGGTGTGATCTCCTTGCAGTCCATGGGACTCTCAAGGGTCTTCTTCAGTATCACAATTTGAAAGGATCAATTCTTCAGTACTAAGCCTACTTTATGGTCTAACTCTCACATCTATCCATGACTACTGGAAAAATCATAGCCTTGACTATATGGAATTTTGTGGGCAAAGTGATGTCTCTACTTTTTAATGTGCTGTCTAGCTTTGTCACAGCTTTCTTTCCTACATTATATCATTTTGTATTGCTTTTTTGATGTCAAAAACTTAAGTATGATATTCTATGAAAATATGGTCAAGTCTGTAAAATACTCAAGGAATTAATATGTATATAGCAAGAATTCCTAAAACATGAATATCCATGTACACTAATGGAAACTGGTATAGGAAGGGAGAGAAAGAATACAATGAAATGTAAATTAGTAGGCGGGAGAGGAATATCAAGACATAGCTCTCATAGTTTCAACATATATAAAGTTATGGAAGAAAAGTAGAAAAAGAAAAGCTAAAATAGCTAGTATGTTTTTCAGGTAGCTCAAAGTATATTGCTATATAATCTAACAAAAATTATTAGACATAGAATTCCAAAATAAAGAACTTCAATTATCTTTTTGCATATATTCAAATAAAAATCTATAACATGCATGAGAGACTCTCTCTATATATAAAGATAATTTATAGGTCATTTGCATTATTTGACTTCATAAAAATATCAAAAATATACAGTATAATTAAAAATAGTAAATGATGATAAATGAGTGATAGTTGAAATATTTTTGGTTCCAAAGTAACAATATTGCCTACTCTACACTATTTCCAATATTTGTTTTTAAATGAAATATTAGTTTTCATAAAAAAACAAGATCTTGTGTACTACAATTTTGATGATTTATACAAACCTCTTCATCTAATTAAATGTTCATTTAAAAAAGGTTCAGAACTATAACACATGAGCTAATAACTATAACTGTAATTGTATTAATCAGCATAATTTAAGAGGGCCTTAGGCATATAGAAGGAAGATTTGAGAACTACAAGTTATCAGGACAATCCTTCTAAGGTCGAGAGCACAATTTGAGGTGGCTCAGATGGTAAAAAATAAAACTACCTCCAATGCAGGAGACCCGAGTTTGATCCTCGGGTTGGGAAGATCCTCTGGAGATGGAAATGGCTACCCACTCCAGTATTCTTGCCTGGAGAATTCCAAGAATAAAGAAGCCAGGTGGGTTGCAGCCCATGGGGTCACAAAAAGTCAGACATGACTGAGGGACCAACACTTTTACTTTTTCATAAAGCAGGGACACTGTTGGATTCTAGTAATTCATTCTTCACCACATCAGTGTCATCACTACTTTTACTAAGATGATGCCACTTTATTATTTTTTTTTAACTGTTGTAATATTCTTTTTTTTTCTTTCTTTTTTTTATTATTATTATTATTTTTTAGTTTTTTATTTTTTAAATTTTAAAATCTTTAATTCTTACATGCATTCCCAAACATGAACCCCCCTCCCACCTCCCTCCCCATAACATCTTTCTGGGTCATCCCCATGCACCAGCCCCAAGCATGCTGCATCCTGCGTCAGACATAGACTGGCGATGCCACTTTAAAGTGAAGCTCTTAATAATGCCAACTGACTCTTCAGAGTCTAGTTTATGTCAAGTTATTTGCCAGCAATTGACCCTAACTATTTCACTTAATCATCCTTATAAACTTGCCAGGGTTGCATTACTAGCCTTGTGCTACAGATGGCAGACAGAAGCTGCTTAAGATCATGCAGGTCTGTCTGGCCTCAAGGCCAAAGTTCTTCCCATATGCCACAACAGCAAACCCAAAAGTACATAGTAATAGCCACAATTTATCTAAGGCTTATCAAATGTCAGACTCTAGTCTATATTATCGCTAATCCTCACAAAGACATTGTTGAGTTCTTATTTCTGTCTTCTGTGTAGCAGTTGAGGAATTAAAGACAAGAAAGTTCTAGAACACCCAAGTTTAAAATTATTGTCTCTTAATCCCTTTATCACTCAATTTTTGTCAAATTTTATTCTAAACTTATTTTATTCTATCTGCCTAACTATAATAGGTTGCTTGTATGTGTGTGTGGTCGGTCGCTTCAGTCATGTACAACTCTGAGACCCTATGGATCGTAGCCTGCCAGACTCCTCTGTCCATGGCATTATCCAGGCAAGAATACTATAGGTTGACATGGCCCGAATTCCTCTCCTTCTTCTGTCCATCGTCCTTTAGACTGTGGTTCCTTCTTCAAGAGATGTAGTCTATTTCTCAAGTCTGGGGATGATTATGTGACTGACTTGGGCTAATAGGATATAACATACATGGCACAAGCAGTCTTGAACAATACCTGATCTTTGGGACTTTCCTACTTACTGCTGGGAATCCTGTCACAATGGGAATGAGCTGGTGCTAGCCTGCTAGAAGATGAGAGTCATATGGCTACCACCCAGACGATATCAAAGAAAGAAAGTGAAGTTGCTCAGTTGTGTCCGACTCTTTGCGACCCTGTGGACTGCAGCCTACCCGGCTCCTCCGTCCATGGGATTTTCCAGGCAAGAGTGCTGGAGTGGGTTGGCATTTCCTTCTCTAGTGTATCTTCCTGACACAGGGATCAAACCTGGGTCTCTCCACTGCAGTAGATGCTTTACTATCTGAGCCACAAGGGAAGCCCCAAGATGACATCAATGGCTACCAAACCTGTTAGTGAGTTTTCTCCCCTGAAAAACCGACCAGTCTGCTAAGTACTAAATATCCAGTCTCAGTCAAGTCAGCACACATGCAGCGCAACCAACTCTGAGAACTATAAAAAATGTTTCTTGATTTAAGCCACTAAATTTCGGAGTGGATTATTATACTACTCTACTCATGACTGTACAGTACTCTTCCCAAATTATACTGGGACTATATATGAAGAACTGAATTAAAATCACTAACTTGCATAAGTAGGCCTCCACCTCTGGTGGAAATGACATTCTACTAAGCAAGGTTAAAACAAGGTATCCATTCAAAACTCATATTTCCCTCATGAGGAGAAATTACATTATAAGCATCCAGGTAATTAATCAGTATAGCAATCTTAGAGGTATTTCCGCTCTTTCCCTTGTATCTGTTCAATCAATGCTATGTCTCTTCAAAATACTTCTCAGACCCTACCACTGCCATCAATACACTGTTAATTTCCTATTCATCTTTACCTAGATTATTGAATCAGCCTCTCTCTGTCAATCTTGCATCATCTACATCGACAGTGATATTTTTCTGATATCAAGAACTGGTAATGTTATAATGTAACACCCCATTGACTTATCTAAAAATATTTGACTTTCTTTTTCCAGGATAAAAGACAAACTCCTTGGCATATGACACAGAATCCTTTACAGTCTGCCTCATTACATCTTTCCAGTTTCTTCCTCTAAATCTGCTTTCATGTTACTGTGCACCTAGCATATTTCCTTAAAAATATCACAACTTTTACAAACCCATATTTTGGTACATTCTGTGTCCCCTTTGTGAAATTTCTTATTATCCCTGCTCAGCTTACTTCTTGAAAAAATTGAGGATGCATCCTTCACAATATAGGTTGTCACATTCAGAAATCATTGTATGACTTCCCATTATATGCCAAGCACAGACCAGTGGTTGGAGGAGAAATAATAATTATGACACTTTTGCCCTCAAGGACCTTATTAAAAAGAAAGGGAAACATTCAGCCTGAAAAAATAAAATGCAATGATTTAGATACAATAACTGAGGCAGGCACAGAGGACAGAGGCATGAACTTAGCTTCTGCCTAATACATAGTCAGCAAAGGCTTAACAGAGGAAGTGAAGATAAAGCAGGGCATTGAAACACTGGTAGAAACTTAATGGGTAGAAAAGAAAAAAATGAGACTCCTAGCAGAGGAAACTGTATGGAGAACATGCTCATAAAAGACAGATCTAGTGATTTCTATTGCATATTATTAAAAGTATAAGAAAATATACTGTATTACTTTAAATAAAAAGAATTAACCTTAGGATATTTGGTATTTATGAAACTAAAACGTGTCCATTATTACATCTGATTAAACATTATACAACATTAAAATTTGTTAATAATCCTTTAGAAGTAGAAAGATAAATTCTGTAGATAAGATAAATGTTACTTTTAATTTCTATTTTGTATGACTAGTTATTTTTAAAAATATTTAAACATATGGCATCAATTTAAATATATAATTTAAATTTATACAATTTAAAAATAAATTTTATTAATAGTAAAATGACTTTTTAAAAGAAAAATAAAACATAAGATGTCAATTTGCAAGGAAATAAATTTGTCAATGTAACTTAGTTTAAGATATCTTAATTTACTAAAAAAAGATATAAAAAGATAGTAGAAGAAGAAAGTTCCAATAAAAAAGGCAATGATTATATGATAATCTTTAAATCTAGGCTGGTTTTCAACTAGTATTTCTTTCACTATGGAGCCACATCTCTTATCTGGTTTACAAGAATTTCTGAAAAAAATATTTCACATCTTATTTTATAAATAAGACTTACTCTCTGTTATCATATTCCTTACAAACCATTTTCCTTCTGTTTTCTAAACAAGCACTGCACTGTAACATACATATTTATAATCATCTTTAATTGATTATCTTCATCAAATAATGAATAGAATCTCTTCTTCTTTAAATAATAATATATTTAAAAAAAGAATACAACAACTCACCTCTAACAGGGGGTCTTTCCAAGTCAGAGTCAAGGTGAATTGGTGGAGAGATGTATGATACTTGTCCATGATGTGCCTGCCCTGTGGACCCAAAAATAAATGTTAAGATATTATAATAATGTCTTTATACTTTTTGGTTAGTTTTATGATTTCACACATCTCTCTTCACAATGAATTAATAGCCTTATAGAATGCAAACACTATGTGTCATCCAAACATCAACCAATTAAAACACTCTTTCTTAAGCCAATTTTATTGTTGTTGTTTAGTTGCTAAGTAGTGTCCGACTCTTTTGTGATGCCATGGATTCAACCCCACTAGGCTCCTTTCTCCATGGGATTTCCCAGGCAAGAATACAGGAGTGGGTTGCCATTTCCTTCTCCAATTTTGTTCTTGTTGCTTTTAAATCATGTTTATAGTGAAATGACACTTTGAAAAACCCCATAAAAGCGATTGGCAAAAAAGATGAAATGTAAAAACTGAAAACAAGATATACAAAATACAGTCCCCATTTTTCATTTCTAAAGAGACATTAAACACTCTCAGTTTGCTTTAAATGTTTCTATCACTTTTAATTTTTGCACTTATTTCAAGTCAGATCAGTAACAATCTGCAGACAGGCATCCATGTCAGATAACACTTTTAATAGCACTTATTTAGATAGCACTTATTTACAATCCAAATTAACTTTATATTTATTATTACTTTTTTAACATCTTACTATTATTTAAAACTATTCCTACTTGCTTATTGTATTTGATCGAAAAATAATAACTACCTACAATATAAAAAGCAGGTAAATGGATTCATTCTCTGTTTCTTGTACTTTGTCAGCTCACACACAAACTTGTAATACACTTTCTATTGTATGAGTTAAAGTGTTAGTTCTTTTGAAGACCAAGTTGCTGACTGAAAAAAAAAAAAAAAAAAACAACTCTAACTTAAACACAAAAGGATTTTCTAATGCTCAAAGTAGCTATAGCTTGTATACTGATAATCCAGTAAGCAATTAGAATTTTAAGGCAAGAAAGTATAATTACGGAGTTCAATTACTAAAGCCACTTTATATGAAAGAAAAATTGGGTACAAGTAGAGAACCCATCATTTTCTTTCTACAAGGGATATGCAGTTGTATTTTATACATTTACTAAAGCACTTTATAGGGCTGTTAATCTCTTTTCCTAAACAAGGAAAGTTAACGATACATAGATTATGATAACAGTTAGAGTAACCTTCCCGTTTCAAGTAATATTCGACTTGTAATAAAGTCTGCTGATTCCTCTTATGAGGCACATTTCAAATAATTAATATGGCTCCCTGTTGATAGTAGCTGCTGTTGCTCCCAGCATTTTTCTAGCTAACAGCAGACACAGTGAAAAGGTTGTAATATACAGAGCCCCTCATAATGGTAACTAAGAATATTGTGCATTCACTGGCTATGTTTCAGTGGAATTCTAAAAGCACTATTATAAAAATAATAAGAGAGCAATTGTGCACTGTTATCAAGTTCATGTGTAATAGACCTTATTTAAAATTTCAGATTATATTAATTATAAAAACATCTGATGTTTACTTATGTTGCATACTTTGTTGCAAAAACATTTTTATTTTTAAAGTTCTGTGTTGTTACAAATGAATCAGTTTCAAACTTTATTGATCATGTAAATGAAAATAAGAGTCATTTTATATTGGTTCGAAATAACCTCAGCATATAAAATAGTGTTGATTTTATGTCTAACTAAGGAACATGGCTTTTACTACATATCATAATAACCACTATGTATTCATACATACAGCATCTCATTTTATGCAACCAGTATCACTATAAGGTTTCAAAGGTAGGTACTATATAAGTGTACACATATTTTTAAATAAAAAATATATGCAATTTTTTAAGGAATCTCCACACTGTTCTCCATAGTGGCTGTACTAGTTTGCATTCCCACCAACAGTGTAGGAGGGTTCCCTTTTCTCCACACCTTCTCCAGCATTTATTGCTTGCAGATTTTTGGATCGCAGCCATTCTGACTGGTGTGAAGTGGTACCTCATTGTGGTTTTGATTTGCATTTCTCTAATAATGAGTGATGTTGAGCATCTTTTCATGTGTTTGTTAGCCATCCGTATGTCTTCTTTGGAGAAATGTCTATTTAGTTCTTTGGCCCATTTTTTGATAGGGTCGTTTATTTTTCTGGAGTTGAGCTGCAGAAGTTGCTTGTATATTTTTGAGATTAGTTGTTTGTCAGTTGCTTCATTAGCTATTATTTTCTCCCATTCAGAAGGCTGTCTTTTCACCTTGCTTATATTTTCCTTTGTTGTGCAGAAGCTTTTAATTTTAATTAGATCCCATTTGTTTATTTTTGCTTTTATTTCCAGCATTCTGGGAGGTGGATCATAGAGGATCCTGCTGTGATTTATGTCTGAGAGTGTTTTGCCTATGTTCTCCTCTAGGAGTTTTATAGTTTCTGATCTTACATTTAGATCTTTAATCCATTTTGAGTTTATTTTTGTGTGCGGTGTTAGAAAGTGATCTAGTTTCATTCTTTTACAAGTGGTTGACCAGTTTTCCCAGCACCACTTGTTAAAGAGATTGTCTTTACTTAAAAAATTGCAAATAGAACTACCTTATGACCCAGCAATCCCACTTCTGGGCATACACACCGAGGAAACCAGAATTGAAAGAGACACATGTACCCCAATGTTCATCGCAGCACTGTTTATAATAGCCAGGACATGGAAACAACCTAGATGTCCATCAGCAGATGAATGGATAAGAAAGCTGTGGTACATATACACAATGGAGTATTACTCAGCTGTAAAAAAGAATTCATTTGAATCAGTTCTGATGAGATGGATGAACCTGGAGCCGATTATACAGAGTGAAGTAAGCCAGAAAGAAAAACACCAATACAGTATACTAACACATATATATGGAATTTAGGAAGATGGCAATGACGACCCTGTATGCAAGACAGGGAAAGAGACACAGATGTGTATAACGGACTTTTGGACTCAGAGGGAGAGGGAGAGGGTGGGATGATTTGGGAGAATGACATTCTAACATGTATACTATCATGTGAATTGAATCGCCAGTCTATGTCTGACGCAGGATGCAGCATGCTTGGGGCTGGTGCATGGGGATGACCCAGAAAGATGTTATGGGGAGGGAGGTGGGAGGGGGGTTCATGTTTGGGAATGCATGTAAGAATTAAAGATTTTAAAATGTAAAAAATAAAAAACTAAAAATAAAAAATAAATAAATAAATAAATAAAAAAATAAAAAATATAATCAAAATTTTAAATCAAATTTAAATCAAAATTTAAAATCAAAAATGTAAGTAACTAATAGGCAAATAGCAAGGCCAGCAGCATTTTGACTTTTGACAAAAGCATTTGACAAACAAATTTGAAGTTTGTTCTTTTATATCATAATGTTTCTCAAAGAAAGCATCCTGAACCTTGAAATAATGTGTGTAGATTTTAGTGATTAAATTCTGACAAGTAACTGCCTTTGAAACTGTCACCTTTATATTCAAAATGAAGTAAATGGTCCCTTAAAATGACACATTTGCCTCTGCTCTTGGGATAAACATGTAACTTCAGAGTGTTCCACCCACATATTTTAGGCAGTGCAGGGGTAGGATAATTACAATTGCAGAGGTTCCCTCCAAGGAGTGAGAGGTCTGAGCCCCACATTAGGCTCTGCAGTCTGGGAGTATTGTACCAACCCCCAGAACATTTTTAGTTTTGAAGGCCAGGAGGGGCTTAATGTCAGAGGGCTGTGGGAAAGAGAAACTCCCCTCAAAAGGACACACACAAAATCTCTCACATTCCAGGACTCAAGGCGGAAGCAGTAATTTTAGGTCAGACCCACCAGCTCACCTTGAAGAGCCTTGAGAAGAGGCAGAAGGAAACTGAAGCTCACTGTGGAGATATAGACACTGGTAGCAATCATTCTGGGGAGCTCATTCTTTCATGTGGACAATGGTACTGGTAAGCGCAGTTTGGAATCTTTCCTCAAGTCTATTAGCAATGGGACCTCGCCCTGACCACCAGCATGTTTACACCAGTACTGGGATGCATCAGGACAAGTAATCCCACAAGGGTGGGGCTGCCTTAAGATCCCCTGAGCCCACAGCCTCCCCAGGATACCACCTTGTACTCCAGAGGGCCCAGGATATGGTCCTTCATATCAGTGCACAGGCACTAGGCCTGGTACCCTAAGTCCCTATGGCCAACATACTAGGCTGCAGCGCTGCCCATCATCAGTCAAACAATGACCCCAGAACTGGCTAAAACCATAAATAACTGCCATAAAATTTTCTCTTGGATTTATGGTGAATAATATTCAAGAACAATGTGGTCAGCTTCAAAAAGAGCAAAGAGAGTAAAAAGCATATCAAATACATGTTTTTAAACATCTGACACATTTTTCACCATAATTGAGTCTTATAACTAGTGTTATATCTAGTAGCTGGAATCAAGATTGCTCAGAGAAATATCAATAACCTCAGATACGGAGATGACATCACCCTTATGGCAGAAAGCAAAGAACTACAGAGCTTCTTGATGAAAGTGAAAGAGGAGAGTGAAAAAGTTGGCTTAAAACTCAACATTCAGAAAACGAAGATCATGGCATCTGGTCCCATCACTTCATGGGAAATAGATGGGGAAACAATGGAAACAGTGACAGACTTTATTTTGGGGGCTCCAAAATCACTGCAGATGGTGACTGCAGCCATGAAATTAAAAGACACTTGCTCCTTGCAAGAAAAGCTATGACCAAAATAGACAGCATATTAAAAATCAGACATTATTATGCCAACAAAGGTCCATCTAGTCAAAGCTATAGTTCTTCCAGTGGCCTTTTGTGGATGTAAGAGCTGAAGTATAAAAAAAGCTGAGCACAGAAGGATTGATGCCTTTGAACTGTGGTGTTGGAGAAGATTCTTGAGAGTCCCTTGGACTGCAAAGGAGATCAAATCAGTCAATCCTAAAGGAAATCAGTCCTGAATAGTCATTTGAAGGACTGATGTTGAAGCTGAAAATCCAATACTTTGGCCACCTGATGTGAAGAACTGACTCATTGGAAAAGACCCTGATGCTGGGAAAGACTAAGAGGTAGGAGGAAAAGGGGACGACCGAGGATGAATGGTTGGATGGCATCAGTGACTCGATGGATGTGAGTTTGAGCAAGTTCAAGGAGTTGGTGATGAACAGGGAAGCCTGGTGTGCTGCAGTCCATGGGATCGCAAAGAGTCGGACACGATTGAGAAAGTAAACTGAACTGATACCTAGTTTCACGTCATCCTTGTAACCACAGCTTTGTATATATGATATTCTCCTTACTTTTCCAAATTAAAAAGGATACATATCTGATTATTTTTCCTTCTGATTTTAATGCAGTTTTCTAAATTTCAAAGCAAAAAAAAAATACTGAAATTTTATTAGAATTACATTAATTCTGTAAACAATTTGAATAAACATTCTAACTAGTTTGTCTTCATATATTTTAAATGGATTGATTTTTGTTTGAATTGCTTTTTAATAAAAATATTTTCTGAAGTTTTCTATACTTTGGTTATAAGAATATTTCATTGTGCAAGTATTCTATTTTCTCTATTTTTAACAAAATTTCTAAATTTTCTTGGTGACTTTCACTTATATTTTTTGACCTTCATTGTTATAATTAGTTATTGATTCTACCTTACTAGATCCTTAGAACTATATACACTTATAATAGCATTTTGATTATGATTTGTGATCTTTGTTTCTTATAAGAAATATATTCCCAGGTTAAGACTCACCTGCATACATTTGTATGCATTTGTATGAATACATTTGTATGCATTTGTATGAAGATATCATTGTATGATGGCATTGTATGAAGATGTCATTTGTATGAAGGTATCATATATATGCATTTATGTACACATGTATATACATAGACTAGAGATCTCTTCAAGGAAATTAGAGATATTTCCCTGTAAAACATACCATGTATTTTGTATCCATTAATTAGCTGATGGACTTTGGGAATAATTTTCACCTTTTGACTATTATGAAAAATTCTGCTATGAACCTTCATCTACAAGCTTCTGTGTGGGCATATGTTGCAATTTTCTTGAATATATACACCTAGAATTGGAATTGCTGGGTCACACAGTAAATTCTATGTTTTAAACTTTTGTGGAAATGATTTCTAAAGAAGCAGTTGTTACTCAGTCACTAAGGTGCATCTGACTCTTTGCAACCCCATGGACTATATCGCCCCAAGCCCAGGCCCCTGTGTTCATAGGATTTCAAAGGCAAGAATGGGTAGCCATTTCCTTCTTTAGGGGATCTTCCTGGATTAGGGATTAAACCTGTGATTCTTGCACTGGCAGGCGGATTCTTTACTGTTGAGCCACCAGGTACCATTTTACTTTTCATTTTATATTAGGGTTCCCCTATCACAGAGATGGTTTTGGGGGTTTTTTGCTTGTTTGTTCATTTTAAGCTGATAGTGTAGTTAAGTTAGGGTTGATAAAACCTTGAAATAATTAATATTAAGACAACTGGGAAAGAAATAATCTCACCAAATAAACATAGAAACAAGATTTTGGTCAAATTTCTATAGTTCATCCACATTGAGAGAGAAGAGGAAAAAATGATCTAGCCAAAAAACACACATACACACAGGAAAAGAAAGAGCAGCTCATATTCTGAAGTGAAAATGTGTGAACCATCCAGTGTTAGGCATGCCCAAAATATAGAAAAATTAAGGGTGCTTGTTAGTAGAACCTGAAGGGCCATTTTGCATTTTGGAAAAGCCATTTTTTTTCTATCTTCAATCTCTCTTTCAACTTTCATTTAATTTGCATCTCATTTAGGAATTCTGTGTGATTTCTACTGAAGTTCAAATATAGAAAAGACTTGGCCAGCACTAGGTATAGGAAAAGGCTGTTCCCCCCTCTTTCTGTCAATACCTTACTTGCACATCAGAGCACAGAAACACATTTTTAGAATCATAGAATTTGGACGTCTGAAGACATTTGATAGCATATAGTCCCAAACATTTTAAAATAAGAATACTGACATCTTGAGAAATCGGTGACTTTCAAAAGCCAAATCAAACTAGTGGTTGTCAAGAGTGATGTTAGAGGAACAGTGATAAAGGGGATGCAGTAGCCTGCAGAAAACTGCCCTCAGCTCCCTCTTACCTCTGAAGCCTCAGCAAGCCATTATTCTCAAGGTGTTTGGGTTATGAACTTTCAGGTGTGTAGAGACCTTAAGGGTTGAAAACTATTTATTTACAAAAATATGTACCTATTTTTTTCCTAGTTGGCTATGTCTGTAAACTAAAGGCAGCTTAGTGTAACAGGTAAAATCATGCCCAGGACACAGAACTGCCTGTCTTACTATTGGGATTCTGCCACATTTGAGCCATAGAATTATTAGCCACATAAGTTATTAGCCAGTAACTATAGAGCTGTTTAACTTCTATGTGCCTTAATTTCCTCATTTGGACAAGGGGGATTATAATAGCACGGAGCTCATAGGGTATTCTGAAAATTAAATTTATACATATAGGGCTTCCCTGGTGGTTCAGATGGTAAAGAATCTGTCTGCAATGCAGGAGACCAGGGTTTGATCCCTGGGTTGGGAAGGTGCCCTGGAGAATGGACTGGCAACCCTCTCTAGTATTCTTACATGGAGAATTCCATGGACAGAGGAGCCTAGCTGGATACAGTCCATGGAGTCACAGGGTTGGATACAACTGAGGAACTAACACACTTTCAGCAATTAGAACAGTGCTAGGTGTGTGGAAAATTGCTTAGAATTTTTAGCTTTATGATTATTAATATTATAAATTCATTCATTCATTAATTCATCACACAAAATAAATGGAGTGCCTAATATGTGACAGGTACCTTCTTAGGTGGTTGACATATATCATATAACAAATGACAATCCACACTCTTACATAGGGGAAGATAGGCAATAAGCAATTAATACAACAAATATTATATATGTGAGATGCTGAAGGCAATGGAAACAAATTAAAATAGGCTAAAGGGGAACTGAAGTGGGACTGGCAGGTTGCAATTTTAAACAATGATCTGGAAGGCCTAATTTAATTTCTATGAATAGCATTTGAAAAGCTCAAGAAAAGGCAAGAGATACTATCTGACTTTCATAAGAAATTGTAAAAAGATAAAAATATGGATGAGTCCAAATCTATTTCTATTAATTAAGAATGAAAGATCAAAATGTGCTGCTATCAGATGGTTTTCTTAACATACTTATTTCACATTTTACACACAGACACATTAATAATGTCACTTATAAGTAAAAGACACAAATAAAATATAGCAGTATGTAGTTGGCAATACAACTTTGTTCCTGAAGTAAAAACACACTTTAATAACAAATAACAACAACTGGTTTCTCCAGTTATACCAACTTTCAAATCAAATTTTCCTCATTTTCTATACAGTGCTGTAAACAAATTTAATAGTTTATGGCCATCCAGGAAGATTTCATGCCTTCTTTTTGTTTGCTTTAAATTTTCAACTTCTGAATTTAATTGTTTCCTCTAGGGATATGACATTTTCCCCTTCTTACAAACAATAAAATAGATCTCATATTTTTGTTCATGGGGTTTTTTGATGATATTCATTTTCCTTTTACAAGCTTTAGAATGATAGCAAGTGACATCTCTCCATTTCTCTGCCCTACTATAATAATGATTCCATGTGGGAGGTGGGAACCTATCATTGTTGTTCAATGTTGTTCATGCCCAGTTCTTTGTAATCCCATGGACTGTAGCATGCCAGCCTTCCCTAAACTCCACTACATCCCAGAGTTTGTTCAAATTCATGTCTACTGAGTTAGTGATGCTATCTAACCATCTCATCCACTACCAGCCCCATCTTTTTCGCCCTCAATCTTTCCTAGAATCAGGGTCTTTTCCAGTAAGAAAATTCTTCACATAAGGTGGCCACAGTATTGGAGCTTAAGGTTCAGTAACAGTCCTTCCAATTAATATTCAGGGTTGATTCCCTTTAGGATTGACTAGTTTGACCTCCTCACAATCCAAAAGACTCTCAAGAGTCTTCTACAATACCACAATTCAAAAGCATCAATTCTTCTGTGGTCAGCCTTGTTTATGGTCCAACTTTCACATCCATACATGACCACTGGAAAAAATCACAGCTTTGACTATATGCATCCTTGTCAGCAAAGTGATGTCTGTACTTTTTAATATGCTGTCTGAGTTTGTCATAGCTTTCCTTTCAAAGAGGAAGCATCTTTTACTTTCATGGCTGCAGTCACCATCCACAGTGATTTTGGAACCCAAGAAAATAAAATCTGTTATTCCCTCTACTTTTTCCCCTTTCAAACTTGCCATGAGTGATGAGATCAGATGTCATAATCTTAGTTTTTTGAATATTGAATTTCAAGCCAGTTTTTTCACCACTAGATACATCCACAACTAAGTGTCATTTCCACTTTGGCCTCTTCATTCTTTTTAGAGCTATTATAGTAATTGTCCTCTGCTCTTCCCCAGTAGCACAGTGGACACTTTCTGACCTGAGGGGCTCATCTCTGGTGTTGTATCTTTTTGTCTTTTCATATTGTTCATGGGGTTCCTGAGGCAAGAATACTGTAGTGGGTTGCCATTTCCTCCTCTAGTGGACCACATTTGTTAGAACTCTTCACGCTAACCTGTCTGTCTTGGATGATCCTGCTCGATATGGCTCACGGCTTCACTGAGTTATGCAAGGCCCATCAACACAAGAAGGCAGTGATCCATGAGATGGGCGAGGGGGCCGACACACACTATGCTACCTTTAAAAATGGCATATGAGATTTTTTCTAAGTTTTTCAAATACTCTGAAAGTAGATGAGCCTCCTCAAAAAAGAGCTTATTTTTTTTGTTGTTGTTGAAAATAATCTCAGCTACTGATTAAAAAAAAAAAATACCAGAGATCAGTGTGTTGTATGTGCTGATGGTAAACTGGGTGTGCCTAGTATTGCAACAGCTTGCTTTTCTGTCTTCATATAGTCTGACTATAATCATCTGGCATTCAAAAAGCTAGCTTTCAGGTGACGATGTAACACCAATCAAAAGTAATTACCAAAGAAAAGAGTTTAAATTTGCCAATTTAATGACGATCTTTTCACTCTGGTTTCCATTCCCCCCTTCATCCAATTACTCACACTTATTTTCAATGACTTTAGTAAGATATGAGGTAACAGAGAAACAACTACATGCTTGACTTATTGAGGATATAGTCATTGAAGGAGGCTCAAAGGTCATTGATGGGATTCTCTGTAGATATCACTTGCCACACAGAAAACAAATAGAGTAATTTGAAGCGAAGGTAACTTCTGTGCGTTTTGTTTATGTTTGGTGTGTATTTCATCCAGCAAATATTTCTTCAGTACCTGATCCCATTCTGTGATCAGTATTAACAGTAACCGCAGGAACAAGAAACTACAATGATTCAATAAAAAGATTGCAGCTTGAACACATGTTTAGGTAATTGCAGTGAAGTATGAGATGTACCCAGATAGAGGTGAGAGCCAGAGCACAACAATAGCACTGGACTGAAGTAAGTGAAGGGAGGGAAGAACAGGATCTGAAGAAAGATGAGACTGAGGGAACAGCAAGCAGCAGTGCAGTGAATGAGCATGGCAGGCACCGGGCAGTAGAAGGAAGGGTATTCGGTAACACCCGCCAATAAAATGAGTGGGAGGGATACAGGACAGGAATCCACAAAGGAGGGTAGACAGAAAAAGCCCATTAAAATAATATAAAAATTCAAAAATGTATTAAAAAGGAAAGAATTCAAAAATACATGTGAAGGAGAATAGACTATACCACCCCAAAGCATGCCACTCTGATTTATTGATTATTCTGAATTAAAGTTACTTGAGAAACAAATGATACATAAAGATACTCTGGCCCTTCTTGGTCTCCCTGAAAGCAGGACATAAATCTCCCATGCGAAAGGTATCCTTTCTGCACCAGGTGGACAGACAGAAGGCATCACTGTCCCAGAAACAGGGCTGAAAAAGCTGCATAAACAAGCCTTGTTACTTCACTAATTTACTGCCTCAAGTTCATACCTTTTTGTCTTATAATGGTCAATTCCCTGAGTCATATTTTTGGAGGCAATGTTGTTTCCTATATCATGGCCTATATTGTTTCACTGGTTTCCTCCCAAGCCTCTTTCCCCATCCCAAAATATGGGGTGCAAACCCCAAACATCATATAATTTCATCTGTAAATTACTTGAGTATGTGTCTTTAAAATAAGAGTTCTTTAAAACAACCACAATACCATTATGATACCTAAAAATTAAGAAGATACACTGTGAAAGGAATCTAATGTAAAATTCAATGGAGCAGTTTTCAGAAAGAATTGCCTTTCATATCCGAGAGAAATGAAACCTGTCGGCCTGCAAAATACTTTGCTGGTTGTAGGTTTGAAATTGTATTGAATGGAGGAATGTTTTATATTGATGATGAATTTCAGGTGCTCACAGATATAGAGGGGGAATCTATTTTACAAAACCATACAAATGCTTCCCTTTCTTTCACAAGTGTGAAAAATAGACTTGGTGGTTAAAATGACAAACACTGAATTTTGGAGGCATCACTTCAAAATTATTCCTTGAAGTCTCAAAAACCTATTGTAGCAAGGTTTACAAAAATAAACTAGAAAGAGAATAGAAAAAGGAAAATGAATCAGAGCATTTCTCTTTCCTGAATTTCTAGTTTTTATAGAAAAACTATAGTCCTCTTTTAGTAGTTTTTATAGTCCTATAAGAACAAAGGGAATGAACACTTTGAATACTGAAGATCATATTAATAAAAATGATTATTTTCTACAAGACTAATATCAAGAAGCCCCATGTGAGGTAAATGTTGCTTCCCATTATAGAAATGCAGTAACTAAAGCTTTATAAGGTTAAGTGTATTTTCAAAGGTTACACAACAGTGTGGGTGGGAATCAGGTTTCAAGTCCAGAGACCATGTTCTTAGAATATAGCTTACTGCCTCCACATCCTATAAATATACCCACGAGGGCGGAGAGAGGCAAATACACTAAAATTCTGAAATTTATAGTTCTCCTTTTCTAAGCTAACCTAAAACTAAGTATTTACATTACTAAATCACAGAACAATCGGGATTCTAAAACCAGTTTCCTCAAACAATGGACAAAACATTATGTACTATTTAACAATAGGTTAACTGTATTAGTCGTCCCCTAGAATTTTTAATTTTATTTTAATGGAGGTCTTAAAAATGATAAGGTTCAGTAACACAGATCTGCTTGAAACATTTTGAATCCAAAAGCTAGAAAAAAAGAGTTTTGAGGCAGTCTTCCTCTCCATACACAAACTCAAATCTTTCCTAATGTTTATCATCATTGTACTAACCCCATGCTCTGCATAAGAAGAAAATACTATTGAAGGAGGTAATATTTAGACCTATTCCATTGACAGTATGTGTTCAGGGTGGAGAACTGTGAAAAGCTAGATTGGAAAAAAACAAAAGCAAACCTAATGACCAGAATTGTGATGTTAGCATGAAAACAGGGGTCATAAACTTCAGTTGACCAATCAGCACAGGCCATACAAGAGGCTGTTTCTAAGACTTTTTCTCTTTCAGAGCAATTCTGATTTAGGAATTATAGTCTCCTCAGATATTCTGCTTATAGCTTATGGTAGATAGAACAACAGTCCTCCAAAGATGCCTATCTCCTAATCTTCAGAATCTGTGAATATGTTATTTTATGTGGCAGGAGGGACTTTATAGATGTGATTATGGTGGTGATAGACAGATTATCTTTATGTCAGTAGTTCTTGAAAGTCAAAAAGGGAGGCAGAAGAGTAAGTCAGATTGATGCAATGTGAGAAACACTAAATAAGACATTTCTCGCTCTTAAGATGGAGGAAGGGGACCTGAATCAAGGAATCAGGGCTGCTTTTAGAACTGAAAAACATAAAGATCCTTTACAGTCTACAGAAAGAACTACTTTTAGTCTAATAAGACCCATGTTGAACTTCCATCTTAGAGAAATATAAAGATATAATAAATTACCATTGTTTATCCTTCTAAGTTTGTGGTACTTTGTTCCATCAGTGATAGAAAATTAAGACACAATACAATAAGTAGTGATGTGCTTAGTTGCTCAGTCATGTCTGACTCTTTGAGACCCCATGGACTGCAGCCCATCAGGCTGCTCTGCCCATGGGATTCTCTAGAAAAGAATATTGGAGTGGGTTTCCATTCCCTTTTCCAGGGGATCTTTCTGACCCAGGGATCAAACCCAGACCTCCTGCATTACAGGCAGCTTTTTTATTGTCTGATCCACTAGGGAAGCCTTATGTATATCTTAAACACATCCCATTCATATTAAATGTACTAATTATTTGAATAGCTAATACATGGATGTGGTACATATTTAACTGTGATAAAATGATAGCATTTAATCATATTGATACTTCCCACAGGCAATCTCTTTTATCTAGTATATCATTCTGGAGTTATTCTATGCCCTTATAACACACTCACATACACACAATCTACCATGTATTTATTTATTTGAATTGCTGTCATATTGTAACACACTGATATTCTGCATTTTGTCAGGACTGCTCTAAATGACAGTTCTAGAGCTTCAACTGCTTAACCACATCTTTCTAATGTGTATAAATTCCTATACTACATTATTAAGAATGTACAATCACCTAAAATACAGCCAATAGTATAGACAGGACAAAGTTCTTTCAATCAAAAAAGAGCTCATTTCACAAGGCAACATAACTTGATGACTGTAAATAAATGATAAGCATAAAACACAACTATACAAAATTAGGCAAAACAAAAATCAGAGATGGAATACTTTCATTAGAAATCATCTAGCCCAACTATTGTGATTTACAGGAGGAAATAGGATGAACGGGGAAGCCTGGCGTGCTGCAGTCCATGGGGTCTTGAAGAGTCAGGACATGACTGAGCAACTGAACTGAAGATACAGGACTCATCTAAGGTCACCGTCTAGTTAAGGGCAGAGGCAGATAGCATAATAATTATACAAATTTTACTATCCTGTCTTTTTTATCATTTTTTATGAGGAATTTTTTAGAAAAGTTAAAAATTTACAGCAAAATTAAGGAGGAGGTAGAGATTTCCCATATATCCTGTCCCACCCAGGTATAGGCATTATCGATGCTCCCCACCACAGTGTATACTTATTATAACTGATGAACTGACACTATCACTTTATAATTACCCAAAGTCCATTTAGTATTAGGGCTCATTTTAGGTGTTGTATAGCCAACGGATTTGGACACATGTATAATGATATCAGTTCAGCTCTGTTCAGTTCAGTCGCTCAGTCGTGTCCGACTCTTTGCAACTCCACGAATCGCGATTATGGTATCATATGAGTATTTTCACAACCCTAAATTTGACAATAAGGAGTTCATGATCTGAGCCACAGTCAGCTCCCGGTCTTGTTTTTTTCTGACTGTATAGAGCTTCTCCATCTTTGGCTGCAAAGAATATAATCAATCTGATTTTGGTGTTGACCATCTGATGATGTCCACATGTAGAGTTTTCTCTTGTGTTGTTGGAAGAGAGTGTTTGCTATGACCAGTGCGGTCTCTTGGCAAAACTCTATTAGCCTTTGCCCTGCTTCATTCCGTATTCCAAGGCCAAATTTGCCTGTTACTCCAGGTGTTTCTTGACTTCCTACTTTTGCATTCCAGTCCCCTATAATGAAAATAACATCTTTTTTGGGTGTTAGTTCTAAAAGGTCTTGTAGGTCTTCATAGAACCATTCAACTTCAGCTTCTTCAGCATTACTGGTTGGGGCATAGACTTGGATTACTGTGATCTTGAATGGTTTGCCTTGGAGATGAACAGAGATCATTCTGTCATTTTTGAGATTGCATCCAAGTACTGCATTTCGGACTCTTTTGTTGGCCATGATGGCTACTCCATTTCTTCTAAGGGATTCCTGCCCACAGTAGTAGATATAATGGTCATCTGAATTAAATTCACCCATTCCAGTCCATTTTAGTTCGCTGATTCCTAGAATGTTGAAGTTCACTCTTGCCATCTCCTGTTTGACCACTTCCAATTTACCTTGATTCATGGACCTAACATTCCAGGTTCCCATGCAGATGGTGACTGCAGCCATGAAATTAAAAGATGCTTACTCCTTGGAAGGAAAGTTATGACCAATTTAGATAGCATATTCAAAAGCAGAGACATTATTTTGCCAACAAAGGTCCATCTAGTCAAGGCTATGGTTTTTCCAGTAGTCATGTATGGATGTGAGAGTTGGTCTGTGAAGAAAGCTGAGTGCCGAAGAATTGATGCTTTTGAACTGTGGTATTGCAGAAGACTCTTGAGAGTCCCTTGGACTGCAAGGAGATCCAACCAGTCCATACTAAAGGAGATCAGTCCTGGGTGTTCTTTGGAAGGAATGATGCTAAAACTGAAACTCCAGTACTTTGGCCACCTCATGAGAATAGTTGACTCATTAGAAAAGATTTTGATGCTGGGAGGGATTGGGGGCAGGAGGAGAAGGGGATGACAGAGGATGAGATGGCTGGATGGTATCACTGACTTGATGGACGTGAGTCTGAGTGAACTCTGGGAGTTGGTAATGGGCAGGGAGTCCTGGCGTGCTGTGATTCATGGGATTGCAAAGAGTCAGACACGACTGAGCAACTGAACTGGACTGAACTGACAGCCCTAAAAATTCTCTGTGCTTTGCTGACTCATCCTCTCTCCTCCTTTATTTCTCTTATTTTTATGACAGATAATGGAGAAAGTGTAGCAACTAGGTTGAACAAAATAAGGCCAGGAATGCTGTATTATAGGAAAATTAAGTTTTATATAAAAGGGAGACATGGTGTCAATACACTTTCACAAAATTATCTAGGTCACAGATTTACAGTGAGAATAAAATCAATAGTGACATAAAGATGACTAGTGTCTAGTACAGAATCAAGGCTCATTAAACACACATTTCTTTACCGCTCCTACCCCTTTACTAAATATTTCCTTTTGGATTATTTCATTGTTGTGTAGTGATTTTCTGATACCTAATTCATCAGTCAATATAAATGATAAGTGTAAGTAATGAAAAATAATTTATTTTTTAAAATTGCTTTTTATTACCTAATTTTGAGGAGGAAGAAATTAAGACATTAAAATTTTGGATTAAACTGGAATCATTCTTTGTCACCTTTTCCAACACTCAGAATCTAATTGTTCAGTGGGATATTAAAATGTGGGCTATTATGTATCAGCTGAATTTCTTGTTAATATTCAGATATATTGTGGTATATTAAGAATATAATTTTGTGTAGCACTGTGATAATAAAGTGATTATCATGTTCTTGATGATATATCATTGTTCAAGAATTGTAAATTTTTAAAATAAAATACCAAATGTCAGTTTTATAGAAGTTATTGATCATGGAACTTGCAAAACTGAGTAAAATAACTCTTTAACTCAAATAATGGCAAAATAAAAAGAAATGGTGAATAGCTTTTATTAATTTCCTCAATTACTCATTTATTCATTAGGACAAATATTTAATGAATGCCTATTATACCTTGTGGCTCAGCTGGTAAGCTGGTAAAGAATCTGCCTATAATGCAGGAGACCTGGGCTCAATCCTCGGGTTGGGAAGATCCTCTGGAAAAGGGAAAGGCTACCCACTCCAGTATTCTGGTTTGGAGAATTCCATGGACTATATAGTCCATGGGGTCACAGGGTCAGAAAGGACTGACTTTCACTCTTTATGATCGATACCAAGTGTTGGAAATAAGTAAACTGTTAACTCTTGGAATCTACAATCAGAGGTAAAAACTATGGGATTTAAGTGAAAAATCTACTTGTTAAGGTAAAGGGAGCCCAATAAATATGTGTCTCAGAGTAAGTGTTCAACAAATACTTATTAATTGTATCTATAAGAAAGACAAAAATAACCTTGATTATTAATGTAAAATCTCCTCAGGTGACTCAGGAAAGACTGGCAGGGAACCAGCACAAGGCAGATACTGTGACTCTGTAAGACTAAAATTGTTATGTTCACTCTCCTAATTCTCTTATGATATTTGGGAATATGATTCACCATATTAAAAAGTCCTTTTCAAGAGAGAGAAAAAGAGGTGTTTTCCATGGCATCTGATTTATGGCAAGAAATGCATAAAGGGCATTCTGTTCATTTCTTGAGTCTACTTCTTTTCTTATAATTAAATTCAACTATCAAAACAATATCAAAAGATAACAATTATTTAACCTTTTCAACATGCAGCCTAGGTATCAAATTCTAAAGAATAAATAAGATGATGTAGGCTTTATACTCATTTTATTTAATAAAAATTTATATAATATTTATAAATGTATGTTCTCCAGAAGCTGTGTGCTATGTGGGAAAATATGAGTAGCAATTTTGTGCATACATTTATATTTATTGTCACATGCACACATAAACAAACACCCTCAAATTATTCTAGGATTTCTAAACCTGTTTAAATATTTGTTACGATTTTATAAATATTAAAACTGAAACACCCTTTCACTTCTCTAATTTGCCTTTGTTGTTCAGTTGCTCAGTCACGTCTCTCTGTGACCCCATGGACTGCAGCACACCAGGCTTCCCTGCCTTTACTGGAAGAATAAGCTCACTGAACACAAAAAGACTTTACATAGGACAATCCAGGTATAAGACTCCATGACAGCTGGAAGGGTAACAACTTTCCATGTCTTCTGTGCTGTTGCAGGACTCACTCGAATGTCTTAGTCACTGTAAAATTCAATGCATTTCTGATAAAATTCATTTATGGCCTGAAAAGCATTATTCGAATTACTTTCAATGAGAACTAGCAAATGAAAATTTGCTTCTAGAATCACAGAAGCGAGTAGCAACAAGAAAAGTATAGATTAGGGTCTTCACAATAAAGAAGTTTGTTCCCTGGAGTACAGAGCCAGGAAGATGACCTGCTGTGCTTGTATTTTTAGAGTTCTGCTTCAAAGATTATCTTAGCATGCTAAGAAAAACATAACATGTTAAATTTTCTTTTCTTCCCTGCTGATAGAAAATATACAGCAACACTTATTCACAAAGTAGAATGATAATGCATGTTAAATGTACTTGAAAAAAAAAAGTTCATAGGTGGATGGCAACAAAATGTTTACACTTTGCCCTTAGCTCTGGTCCCCATAGAAGGGTACAGAATATGAACAGTAACAGCCTGGATTTGGTTGAATAAATGCTATCAATGGAGAAGTGAGACAGCACAGATCTCCAAGTAAAAGCTACTGAGCATGTGTTACTCTCAAATGATGCCCTTCAGGCATTTTTCCTCACAGCTCTTAAGTCAGTAAAAATTAGAGAAGGCATACCTATAGAGAATTAGAATGAGAACTTTGGATACTATAGTATAATAAATTTACCTCAAGTTATTTCTGAAATGAAAGGAGTTGAAAAATTCAAATATATTAATTATAGATCCAGTGTTCAAAGAAGTTCTTTATATGTGTAGTGATATAGTTGCTTTGCTGGTGGCTCAGCAGTAAGAATCTGCCTGCACTGAAGGAGGCCCAGGTTCAATACCTGTGGCTCAGAGGGTTAAGAATCCCCCTGTAATGAGGGAGACCTGGGTTTGATCTCTGGATTGGGAAGATCCCCTGGAAAAGGGAACGGCTACCCACTCCAGTATTCTTGTCTGGAGAACTCCATGGACAGAGGAGCCTGGCAGGCTATAGGCCATGGGGTCATAGAGTCGGACACAACTGAGACTTTCACTTTCACTTTGATCATAATTATTTTTTCTCTCCAAAGAAAAGAAATAAGGAGATGCTTATTTTCCCCACAATCAGGCCAATTAGGTCAGAACTTTTTCTCTCTCTTTTCATTAATCCATGGAATCTGTGAGAGGATCGATCATGAAGAGAGCCCAGCAGGATCTGCCAGCATGTTCAGTTAGTTGTTGGAGATCAATATACACCCACGAAAGACCTGAATTCAGAAATTTCTGTGCAAAAGGTATTTCATGTATAGGCTTTCAATAGCGGGACCAGAGTGCTTCAAACATGATAAGACTAAATTTGTACATCAAGAAATAAAAGGGTATGGATATTCTCCCAGGATGACGACAGTGAATTTTACCACGTAATTTTTTTCATAAACTCTGAAATATATCATTGTATAGAATGAAACTGCCTATAGCGAAATTTTGACAACACCCCTCTGTGTGCTAAAATGCTGCCAGCTGAAAAGTCTGAAATCTTTGTGCAAATTGTTCATTTTTGGCAGATTTATCCCACTTTTATGTTTGCAGTCTTAATCAAAGGAATTTGAAAAAGTTAGAATTTAGCTTTACACTCAAAGAAGAGCAAAGCACTATTAGCATAATTTGGAGGTACTTGGCATTTATATTATACTTATCTATGAAAAGTTAAAGTTGTCATAAAAGTGAAAATATTTATAAAGTAAAAGTATACAGTTTGATTGCCGGGAGAAATATCAACAACCTCAGATATCTTCTAACCGCAGATGACATCATGCTTATGGCAGAAAGTAACCTCATACGAAGAGTTGACTCACTGGAAAAGACTCTGATACTGGGAGGGATTGGGGGTAGGAGGAGAAGGGGACGACAGAGGATGAGATGGCTGGATGGCATCACTGACTCAATGGACATGAGTCTGAGTGAACCTTGGGAGTTGGTGATGGACAGGGAGGCCTGGTGTGCTGTGATTCATGGGGTCGCAAAGAGTCGGACACAACTGAGTGAATGAACTGAACTGAACTGAACTGAACTGAAAGAAGAACTAAAGAGCCTCTTGCTGAAAGTAAAAGAAAATGAAAAGCTGGCTTAAAGCTCAACAGTCAGAAAACTAAGATCATGGCATCCAGTCCTATCACTTCATGGCAAATAGATGGGGAAACAGTATAAACAGTGACAGAGTTTATTTCTTAGGGCTGCATAATCACTGCAGATGGTGACTGCAGCCATGAAATTAAAAGACGCTTACTCCTTGGAAGGAAAGTTATGACCAACTTAAACAGAATATTAAGAAGCAGAGACATTACTTTGTCAACAAAGGTCTGTCTAGTCAAGGCTATGGTTTTCCCAGCAGTCATGTATGTATGTGAGATTTGGACTATAAAGAAAACTGAGCACCAAAGAATTGATGCTTTTGAACTGTGGCTTTGGAGAAGACTCTTGAGAGTCCCTTGGACTGCAAGGAGATCCAACCAGTCAATCCTAAAGGAAATCAGTCCTGAATATTTATTGGAAGGACTGATGTTGAAGCTGAAACTCCAATACTTTGGCCACTTGATGTGAAGAGCTGACTCATTTGAAAAGACCCTGATGCTGGGAAAGATTGAGGGCAGGAGGAGAAGGGGATGACAGAGAATGAGATGTTTGGATGGTATCACTGACTCAATGGACATGAGTTTGAGTAAACTCCGGGATTGGTAACGGACAGGGAGGCCTGGCCTGCTGCAGTCCATGGGGTTGCAAAATGTTGGATGTGACTGAGCAACTGAACTTAAGTTGGTTACTTGGACATTTCTATCAAATATATCAGAACCTATCAGGATTTTCCCTGGAACTTGCTAGTGTTAATAGACAGAAAGAATATTCTTTTGAAGAGAACTTGAGCTCCATGAAAAACTTACATTTTGAGATGCCAGTGATCATCTCGCTGCATGTGGAGGAAGTATATTTGAAACAGGAGTCAGTCACAAGCAAGCTGAGCTTAGGGATGAGTAAGATAGAGCCTTGATAACACAAATGAACACTTCCTTTTTAGGTCTGAAGCAAGCCTTTCTCTTTGGAAGTCTACGTATGTCAGACATCTAATTCCTTCCTTTAGCTTTAGCCAATTTGAGTTTTTCTTAATTTAAATAAAATCATCTTGTGTGTGTAGAAATGTGTCTGGGTAGCAGAAGTATTTTCTTCCCTTAATAAGCACACCTTATAAAAGGAAGCTAATTACTTCAGCTTTTTTCCTTGGCCATTTAAAAACTTACTAACATAGTCGTAATTCAATTTATTCAACCACCTATAACTCAACTATCACATCTTAATTTATCACTTTTTGAATGGGAATATATGGTGAGCTAATATACATTTTTTAAAAAAATTGCTCATTATCATACCTCCTAAAGTGCTTATTAACTGGCAATAAAGGGGGGATGCCTTAGAAACTTTAGACAAAAATGTCTACAAAAACTAGAGAAACTAGTTAAATCACTAAATGTTGGTGATGAAAAAGCATTAACTCATTATGGAGAAAATTCATTTCTGGAAATTAACTCTATCAAAATACTTTTATATCTTGAAAATGCATTTTTAGGGCCATTAGGGGGCAATCAATATTGTTAAATCCTACTATGAACTGCTGATATTATATGGAAGTGCTGGGCTTGTTGCTGTATCCTCCTTTAGTACAGAACAAGTAATTGAGCCTTATATTATGATACCAAAGGCTTCTTTGGTGGCTCAGTTGGTAAAGAAACTGCCTGCAATGCAGGAAACCAGTGTTCGATCCCTGGGCTGGGAAGATTCTTTGGAGAAGGAAATGACAACCCACTCCAGTATCTTTGCCTGAAAAATTGCATGGACAGAGAAGCCTGGTTGGCTACAGTCCATGAGGTTGCAATAGTCAGACACTATTTAGTGATTAAACCACAACCACCATCATGATACCATGAGGCATCATAATATTTTTACTTTTCTTTTTGTATTTCATTGCTACAATAACAAATAATTCTAGAATTCTTCACTTTATTCTAGAATCCAACATCTTATTTCTGTGAGATAAATGTGAGAATCTACTAAAAAATAATAGCTAGAGAATGAATAGAATTCAAATCCTTTCAATTTAATTCAAAGTTTCTTCCATGCTTTGGTATATATAAATCATCGTGTCTTACCATTAATATTTTACATCAAGTGCTAGTGCTATACTCAAATAGCCATTATGTTCTAAATGCTCATAGAAATGTTATCTCAAGAAAAAAAAAATCACATAAACCTTCCAAAAGTGATTATCTATAGCCTCTACTTTAGTGATGACTTTACCGATTACCCGTCACTAATCTTATTTCTGAAAATAAACATATTCTGAAGTAGATTATCTGTGCAGAAGAGCATGAGGTCTTACCTACAGTTTCAAAACCAAAAAAGCAATATTGAATATTGATGAGCTGAATTATCTCTCACTGAATATCAAAGGTGATACTGTGCTAACTTCATGGAAGGTTTGAGCCTAGTGGATTCTCAATTATCTTTTCAGTCTGATCAAACTGCACAGCTAACTGCATAGGACAGGAGTCCTATATGTCAGTATGAAGGAGAACATCAGTACTAGAACATGGCTGAGAAAATAAAAGTTGGTCACAAAAAAAGCAATTTTACTTATCTGCCATAAAGTATACTATTAAAGGAAAAATGGTATGTGGTTATTACAGAATATGATTATCACATTATCTATATAATATTATATACATGAAAGGACTATTTTCATGAAAATCCTTCATCGAATTATGTTTGATGGCCTACAACCAGCTCCAGAGGAGTTTAGTCCAAGCATGAAAGTGAAAGCTGCTCAGTAGTGCCTGACTCTTTGCGACCCCAAGGACTATACAGTCCATGGTATTCTCCAGGCCAGAATACTGGAGTGGGTAGCCGTTCCCTTCTCCAGGAGATCTTCCCAACCCAGGGATTGAAGCCAGGTCTCCTGCATTTCAGGTGGGTTCTTTATCAGATGAGCCACCAGGAAAGCCCAAGCCTAGATACTCATAATTCATTAAAGAAAATTATATTATTAGAATATACCAAAGATGTTTAAACAAATATCTTCAATTATAGTTCAAGAAAACTCCACAGGAACTTCTTGATCATGCAGGGTTACTTATCAAAACAACATGAAGGGTTTCAGTTATATATTGAACTTTTATTGTCATTATCTCAGCTCTGAGTTAATGATTTTCAATACATCAATGACCAGACACGTTATAATTTTTTCTGACCTGAATTTATCTCAGTTGAGGTTGGAAACTTTACAAATGATCCTTATCTAAATACTACTCTTCTTATCGAGCAACAGCCAAAAAGGGTGCAGGCAAGAATGGACCCCCTACAGCAGAATTAATATGAAGTAATATGAAAATAATTAGCTAATGAATTTTGACAAGTTGCTTAAAGTATCACTCAATATCCCTATACAACAATTATTCCTGCTGAATCTCATGTTGACAGCATATGTCTTGCTTCAATTGTACTAAGGGAATCTTTAAAAAAAATAAATATACATGAATGTATGTGTGTATTTTTTTTCCCTATATTTATTGCACTCCCTAGCTTATTATTCAGAGTACGCGATGGCATCCCACTCCAGTACTCTTGCCTGGAAAATCCCATGGATGGAGGAGCCTGGTAGGCTGCAGTCCATGGGGTTGTGAAGAGTCAGACACGACTGAGCGACTTCACTTTCACTTTTCACTTTTATGCATTGGAGAAGGAAATGGCAACCCACTCCAGTGTTCTTGCCTGGAGAATCCCAGGGACGGGGGAGCCTGGTGAGCTGCCGTCTACGGGGTTGCACAGAGTCAGACATGACTGAAGAAGCGACTTAGCAGCAGCAGCAGCAGCAGCAGCAGCAGCAGTAGCTTATTGTTACTAGATGGTTAAGAAGCTTAGTCTTTGCTAGACCTCACTTACAAGGCTGAGCTATGTTTCACTAATTCTAATCAAAGCCACATATCCCAGAACACATGGGTTTCAGTAGTGAGGCAGTGTAGTACCATGGTTATGAACACAGGTTGTAGAGACATAAGACCTGTGGGTACTCATACAATTATATCACTTATGGATTCTGGGGAGTGGGTATATTAGTCTTTTAGTGTCCATTTCATCTACAAAAAGCAAACAATAGCATTGCCATTTCTTAGGATTGTGAAAAAAAAATCACAAATATGAGGCAGAGTGCCTGCCACATAATAAGGCCTGAATGTTAAACTTTTGTCATCATTACTGTTTGAGTCATGGCTATTTTACATTTTTTCCTCTGAGACAAAGGAGACAGTATCATTACTGTTCATTAAAACTTTTGAGCATGGAGTAGTTTAACTTGGTGATTAGGAAATGATCGGAACTGAGAATTCATATATTTTGTGGTCAAATTTGGGCTTCCCTTGTGGCTCAGCTGGTAAAGAATCCACTTGCAATATGGGAGACCTGGGTTTGATCCCTGGGGTTGGGAAGATCCCCTGGAGAAAGGAAAGGCTACCCACTCCAGTATTCTAGCCTGGATAATTCCATGGACTGCATAGCCCATGGGGTCGCAAAGAATCGGACATGACTGAGTGACTTTCACTTTCACATGCATGTTCACATGGTAAAATTTAATCTAAAAAGGAATACGTGTTTGGGGTTTTCCCCCTAATAGGGTGAACATTTGGTTAAATATTCAATAAACCAATTCAGTTGGTTTATCAATTGGTTTGGGTAATGATAAACTGCTACAAAAGATAATATAAAAATAAGGATAATGATAATGTTGGTGATATTTGTTGAATATTTAATACTTTGCTAAATCCTCTGTTAAGGATTTTATAAATCCATTTTTATCCTGACAACAAATCAATACAGTAATTGCTCTAGTTAGCATTGTTTAACAAATGAGACAACTAAGTCTCAGTTTAAATATGTTTTGCCCCCATATTCTCTGCTTCAAATTTGTAGTAATTTCAAAGAAAGTATAACCTTCAAATTAAAACTAAGGACTTTAATTTGGATATACCCTTCTGTAGGGTACTTAACATTGGTCTAAAATTAAACAGTTGATACTTTAAAACATTCTTTATCATGTGCATTGAGTCTGAATATATCTAACTCTTCTTAGACACCACAGTTCTTAATTTCTTCTGTTAAAAATTTACATTGCTTAACTTCTGTGTGGATGAAAAGCTATCAAAAAACTGAAAGAAGGAAAGCAGTACCAAATTTCATTTTAATTGTCCATGGAATGAAAAAAGGCCAAGAACTTCTGAGAAATCCTTTTAATTCTTTGGAAAAGCAAAGGGTGCTGTGTTTTAGAAGAAAAAATAAAGTGATCCTGAGAGAAGAAAAAAGAAAAAACACAGGCTGTTAAGTGCTGACCTTTTAAAAATTCTAAAGAATAGGGGAAAACAACTCTACCACAAAATCAAATTGTTCGATTATAAAACTGAAAACACCAGAAGGGATGCAAACTGTTTTCTTTTTTCCTTTTGAAATCTGTTTCTACTTTGTTAGGATGAAATCTATTACTGTTTATTCTAAGGATGTTATGGAAAAACCTGAATGAACTTTTTGGCCAACCCAATACAATGTGTTAAGTGCTATAATGGAGGTCAACAGCAATAAAAATGAGACAAGCATTTCTGTTTGGGGAGAAACCATCACAGAGGAGCTAATGTTTTAGATGGCTCTTAAGTAATGGTTCCATATGGCCCTGTTGACATCAATTTTCGCACTTCCTGTCTCACTAGCTCTCCTTTTCTTCTCAAGTGTCCCAATTTGGGCGATTAATTCTATGATCATCCCAATCTCAAAAGGTACAGAGGACTTGGCTTCCTGAGTGAAGAAAGAAAGACAGCATCAAGGTACCAGAAAATGGGGAAGTTCATTTACATAAAGTAGTACAGGGCCATCTTTGTATTTAGTGCCAACTGCAAGGAGTAAGAAGTGGGACGTGGGATAAGAGACATAAGCAAGAGCAGATTTTGGATATATTTTCTGAAAAGGTCACAGAATAATCTTTCGGGGGAGTAAAAAAAAAAAACCTTTTCTAAAAAGGATCTTTGGGTTTTTTTCTGAACTACATATAATTCTAAGGAACAATGAAAACCCCTACGAATAGCTGAAAAGTATTCCTTTGAACAGATTAGCTGATAAGCTGGAAAAGTGACTTCTATTTACCGTGAGTAGCTGTAAAGTATTCACTTGCAGACGGTAGCTGATAAGCTGAAAAAGTGATTCGTTTCCTTTATGTGTCTATATTTTATTTTTAAATTTGCATAATATAAGTACTCTATAGTCATAGTTAAACAGGGCTGAGTTCAAATGATTTCCTCAAGGTCACATATAAACTGAAAGAAATGAAACTCAAGAATTCTAATCAGTAATTACTCTTTAATCGTTATTGATCCATTCTTTTTTTAAATCTAGGTTGAGCTCACACTGATTTTTTTTTTCATTTTTAAAAAATAGCTATTATTGCTTCTATTTGATATACAGAAAAATCCAATGAATAGCTCTTCAATTTCTCCTCAGTGGCCTGACATAAAGCCATTCATGTAAAATGCATTTATTGCATATGAATTTTTTGAGCTGCTTAGGCATGAAAAGAGGTTAAGAGATAAGAAGTTATTCATGTGGAAGTAATTGTGAATGCAACCGTGATGAGTGACTTTCTTTAGAATAATTTTCAGTTAAGATCTATGCTTAAAATGGTCATTAGTTCACAAGCAAACATGACAGAAAACTGAAGAAGCCATCACCTAATGGTTTTCCTCATTTAGACTCTACGACTTACAAATGAGCAAGTGCCTCTTAAACTCTGTTACCTTATTCTTAAAGTCAGTCAATCATCACCAAGTGCATTTGAGTTCCTCTTCACTAAGAATATCTCCACAGGCAAGTGAACAATCACTTGTCTTTCCTTTCCAGGAAACTCAATAACAGGAAGCTTTCATTTGTTTTAAATTGGAAGAAACAGACAACTAGAAATGAATCATGGCTATTCAGATTTGCATTATCTCAAACTGAATTCATAGGAAAACATCACACTATTTAAGAAGAGACAGGTGTTCTCTTTTTTAGATTAATTGGTTTAAAAACTAACCAATTTGTTCTTTTTAGAAAGTATTACAAGCAGAAATTTCCTTCTTGTTTTGAAGTTAGTAATGGACATCACAAAAATATAAACTTCTACAGTGGAAAAATACCAAAGACTGTACGCTGTAATAATTCATCCACTTACATCTTTACTTTTCTGAGGATAAAATTACCCGCAGCCAATGTTCAGGTGGGTGAAGGCAATGGCAACCCACTCCAGTACTCTTGCCTGGAAAATCCCATGGACGGAGGAGCCTGGTAGGCTGCAGTCCATGGGGTTGCTAAGAGTTCGGCACTACTGAGCAACTTCACTTTCACTTTTCACTTTCATGCACTGGAGAAGGAAATGGCAACCCACTCCAGTATTCTTGCCTGGAGAATCCCAGGGACGGGGGAGCCTAGTGGGCTGCCGTCTATGGGGTCGCACAGAGTCGGACACGACTGAAGCGACTTAGCAGCAGCAGCAGGAGCAGCAGGAATGCTCAGGTGACAGGGAATCCACCCCCACTCTCCAATGGTAAACAAACTTTTAAGTAGGAAAAATGGCTAATTTTGTGTGGATATTGTCGACTGGAGTATATCACATGTTTAAGACTGTTTTAGCTACAAAAATAAATATGATCTACTTGGTTCTCTAAAGGCAATATAAATTTACCAACTATGACTGTCTGCAAAATAGGTTATGACATCATGGAGATGGCACCTAGCATCCTTTCTCGTAAAACATGTTTCCTATGAAACAACAACCAACTCCTGTATTCTTGACTGGAAAAATCCCGTGGATAGAGGAGTCTGGCAGGCTATAGTCTACAGGGTGGCAAAGGGTTGGACATGACTGAGTGACTGAGCATGAGCACAAAGAATATGCGGATCATTATCAGGGAATTATTCTAGCTTTTCCAGCTCTTTAATGTATTTAAAAACCATTAAAATAAGCTTACCTTAATATTCTTATTTAGAAGCTAAAAATATAAGATGTATTCTAATTTACAGTATAAATTTAGATGAAATTATGACAACACATTGTTTATGATGAAGACTATATATTGAGGTTATATTTCTCATGATACAGTTCATAAGGTTAACCATAAAAGCAATAGGAAGTCAAGAAAATAAACTATAGGATTTAAATAATTGTTTTGAGTTTTAGAATTATCTGGTAGCTATGTGGAGGACGGACTGACAATGGGAATGAGGGTGAAGAGGAGTCTGTTGAGACTAGAAGTTGAAACATGAATCAGTTGCTACAAGATAATAGGAAAGTGATGTTGGGAGCCTCAACCAATCTCCCACATTTCAGTCTCTAAATATGTAAGGAAGACACGCTTCCATCAAAAACAGTGATTCACCCAGCAATAATTCTCAACAGGTGAAACTCTGGAGGATGAGGTGGTTTTGGAATCTTCATGTGTTCAGGTGACTGTAATACATAATTTGTAATACCCCTACTCCCACCTGAATAGAGGATCAATGGACTGAAGCAAAACAGTGACAGTGGGGTAAAAGGGGGGATGCCAATGTTGTGTAATTTTAAAAAATATAAATAAATCTAATATCCCAGAATTTAAAGAGAATGGATGCAAGTGAGGTAATTCACTATAACAATACTGTTCTAGCTTCAGTTTTTTATTATTTTAAATATGATAAATGCATTCAATGTAATCCAAGTAATTTATGATTACACAAATAAATGCACAGCCATCTACTGTCATAGGAGATGTCAAAGTTTAATTTAGAACTATAAATGTTTGTAATGAATATATATGTTTTTAGTTATAGGCACTTAATTTCCCATAGTATCACAGTAAAAATAACCCACTTACTTTGAAACCAGGAATTTATATAAGACATATATGTAAGTCAGGTCAAAAGCCACAAACATAATGGTAATCTAGAACAGTCAATTCAAGTTGAGCTAGCTTGGCTACAGGAAAAAAAGGGTGGTTAAATATATATAGCGTACAGAAGAATTTACAGAAAGAATCTCTTCAAAAAGATTAAAATGTGTCTTAAATGTTCTGGCTACTTAAACATTCTCATTTAGATAGAGAATTCAGCTATTCAAAATGACTCATTTTCTGAGAGATTCAAATAGGAAAACTTTCATTCCATTTTTAATAATGAGTGCCGATAAAAGGGCATGGTTCATTTATGCATTTACACTTTATACTGCACATTCCAATTTTGATTATGCAACACTTTTTTGGTGTCATTTTGGAATCTTTACCACTGGAGTTATGGAATGTATATTCTAGTATATGAATATATCTTGGCAAAAATGGAAATAATTTAAAATTAATTACACCTTGCTGGTAATGAAGACATTTCATCCCTTAGAGAATTCTCTGAAAGTGGACTTTCAGTCATTTTCATTATGAAGTACCAATTAAGTACTTAAAGTTCAAACCTGTCAATTAAAGGGAAGCTTAGCATACTACTTAGTTATATTATCTCATGCATAATTAGAAAATCTAAAACAGTAATACATTTTAAATTCTGAAGAAAAAATAAATTTTAAAATGTATAAGATTCCTGAAATATCTGCCCACATATATGATAAGCCTTAGAAAAAGTGATGTGGAATGTAAGATTTTCCTTGAGCAAGTGACAAAGCAATTACTTTACTTAGCACATTTGACAATTAATTAGTATGTGTTTCTATCATATTAAGTCCTCAAAGGACATTTGAAATTTTCTTCCTTTGTTAATAAATACGAACTTATATCTATAATTTTATTTGTATAATTTAGTGAAAAGTATTCCAGGAAAATATAAATTCACTATATAAACACTTGCTTTTCATTCCAAAAATAGATAAAATTTAAGATATATTTTGAGAAAAATATTTTGAGGAAAAACTAAAAACATAGTCAAGATAAACAGCACAGCTTTAATGCATGTGTTCATGCCATAAATATATAAATTTCCAATATTCTGAATCCAAGGTGAAAATTTAGTAAAATGTTTCCTATTCTCTACTTCTGTTTTTAAGGTGAAGAATTCCTTCAAGATCTCATAATTACTCTGAAATTGTTTTAAAATGTGGATTGTACATGTATATAGAGGATTGAGGAGACATACTTTTATATTTCAAATGAAATCATCTTTTGGAAAGTTTTATAGTACTTGGTTTCTTAACCATAAATTCATTATGAACCAATGGAACAATACAGATGCTTAAACTCTGCTATACTCAGTCTGCATTATAATGAGTTAGTATTCTGTACAAAGTTAAAGGTAGATGGAAATCTCAGTTCTTAAGCTGAGTTACGTGATCACAGAGATATATATAGTTCAATCCTTGTAACTTCCAGTTTCTTTATACATAAAAAGGAAAAAAATGAAACCTCACAGTTCATTGGAAAAGCTCAGTAAATTTTAGTGGCGAACCACTGATGATAGTCAAACCACCTGTATATTGGTGGTCTCATTATATCTCTATGTGGTGCCCAGTTTTGAGAATAGAAAGAGAAAAGGAAATAAGGAGTCTTAAGAACATTGTTATGATGATACATGAATGAACACTAAGGATGTTCAGACTGGAGAAGAAGACTGAGAAAAAGCAATTATTACATTTGTGATGAACATTATTTTTAAAGGGAAGTTGATTCTTTACATCCTGCTCCAAAGGGAAGTAGAACACATCTTTTAAACTGGTAAAAGAAATTGATTTCATATAAGGAAAAATTATTGAAATGAAAAAATAGAATCAGTTCTTGACAGTGGAATCCATTCTCAGAAATGGAATATATATGGCAAGAGTACTGGAGTGGGTTGCCATTTCCTTCTCCAAGGGATCTTCCCAACCCAGGGATTGAACCTGGGTCTTCTCCAGGGGATCTTCCCAACCCAGGGGTTGAACCCGGGTCTCCCACAATCCAGGCAGATGCTTTAACCTCTGAGTCACCAGGGAAGCCCTATTAAATATATAATATATATATAATATATATAAAACATTTAATGATTTTTGATATTTGATAATTCAGTTACATAAACATACAAAAATAATTTTTTATGATATTCTCATCAATAGGAAAAGATCTTTATGGTCAAATTTGTGGCCAGATATTAGGTTATATAATATGTCTTTTTAGATATTACTTTTTTTTTAATTAATTTATTTTAATTGGAGACTAATTACTTTATAATATTATAGTGGTTTTTGCCATACATTCACATGAATCAGCCATGGGTGTACATGTGTTCCCCATCTTGAACCCCCTCATACCTCCTTTCCCATCTCATCCCTCAGGGTCATCCCAGTGCACCAGCCCAGAGCACCTTGTCTCATGCATTGAACCTGGACTGGTGATCTATTCCACATATGATAATATACATGTTTCAATACTATTCTCTCAAATCATCCCACCCCTCGCCTCTCCCACAGAGTCCAAAAGACTGTTCTTTACATCGGTTGGACATTACTTCTTCACTGTATTTTTTATTGTTTTTCTTAGTCCTTTTCAGTTTTTATTTATGTGCTCTTAACTCTATGTACTAAAGAGCCTCTTGATGAAGGTGAAAGAGGAGAGTGAAAAATCTGGCTTAAAACCCAACATTCAAAAAAGAAAGATAATGGCATCTGGTCCTGTCACTTCATGGCAAACAGATGGGGAAACAACGGGAACAGAACAGATTTTAAACACTGTGGATGGTGACTGCAGCCATGAAATTAAAGGATGCTTGCTCCTTGGAAAGGAAGCTATGACAAGGAAAGGGAAGCTATGACAAAGCTAGACAGCATGTTAAAAAGAAGAGGCATCATTTTGCTGACAAAGGTCTGTATGGTCAAAGCTACGGTTTTTCCAGTGTCATGTATGGATGTGAGAGTTGAACCATAAAGAGGGTTGAATGCCAAAGAATTAATGTTTTTGAACTGTGGTGCTGGAGTGGACTCTTGAGAGTCCCTAGGACTGCAACGAGATCAAACCAGTGAATCCTAAAGGAAATAAACCCTGAATATTCATTGGAAAGACTGAGCTGAAGCTCCAATATTTTGGCCACCTGATGCCAAGAGCTAACTCATTGGAAAAGATCCTGATCCTGGGGAAGATTGAAGGCAGGAAGAGAAGAGGACGACAGAGGATAAGATGGTTGGATAGCATACTGACTCAATGGACATTAATTTGAGCAAACTTAGGGAGACAGGAAGCCTGGCATGGTATAGTTCATGGGGTTGCAAAGGGTAGGACATTATACAGCAACTGAACAATAACAATTCTATATCTTGATTATAACAGTGAATTTAAAACATTTTATAAAATTTACAGAAGCCTATACTAAAGTGGTGAATTTGATTGTATATAATTTATATAAATATATAAATAATTTATATTTATAAATCATAAATTTATAATTTATTTATAATTTCATATAACATATATAATTTATTAAATTCTTTAGTTAAAAAAATAAAAAAACTTTTTTAAGTAAGGTAGGGCCTTAATAAAAAAAAAATAAGGAATATAACATACAAAGAGTTCTGGCAAACTTTCAATGAATGATAAATTTCAAGAAAAACAGAATTATTTGGAATGGGTTTGTTTTCAATATTAAATTTCACTGGATTGTTTTCTTTTTTCACAAGCTTAAGCTAATATTGAAATCTGTCAAACACTTTCTACAATGTTACTTTATGATATTGAAGGTGCATACAATAAGATTTTCAAAGAACACAGTGGCAAAATATTATTTAATCAAAATTCAGTGTTATACGGTCCTATGAAAAAGTGAAATGTGTTAGCTGTCAGTCATATCCCAATCTTTGTGACCCATGAGCTTGCCAGGCTCTTCTGCCCATGGAATTCTCCAGGGAAGAATACTGGATTGGTAGCCATTCCCTTCTTCAGGGAATCTCCCTTACTCAGGGATCGAACCCAGGTTTCTTGCAATGCAGGCAGATTCTTTATCATCTGAGTCAAAAGGGAAGCCCTATATAGCCCTATACTTTTTAAAATCCATTATGTTACTTTTGGTTTTAAATCTTATATGACATATCAATCAAAGAGAAATGATACCTTCTATTGTGAAGTTAGTCAATTATTTACAAATTTTGACATTTATAGGATATTACAGCAATTTCCTTTCTTATAGCAACCTCACAGGGCATATCTAGTATGGGAAATAAAGAAAAAATATTTTTTAGGGGGCTTCTCTGGTGGCTCAGATGGTAAAGAATCTGCCAGCAAAGTGGGAAACCTGCGTTTGAAATCTGGGTTGGGAAGATCCCCTAGAGGAGGGCATGGCAACCTGCACCAGTATTCTTGCCTGGAGAATCCCCATGGACAGAGGAGCATCACATGCCCCAGCAACCTCCCAGGGCATATCTCATATGGGAAATTAAGAAAACTTAATGCGTTTTGTAATTAATTTATATTCTTGATTTCTCTTTATCTTTGTATACTGCTGCTAAGTCACTTCAGTCATGTCTGACTCTGTGAGACCCCATAGACAGCAGCCCACCAGGCTCCCACGTCCCTGGGATTCTCCAGGCAAGAGTACTGGAGTAGGTTGCCATTTCCTTCTCCACTTTTGTATACTGGCGAATGCCAAAAGAATTAGCATCACTTTGTATGACAAATTTTGTTTTTTCCTTTTCTAATACTAAAGAAACTCAAGTAATCAGGATAAGACTTCACAAAAATCTAATTTGTGTTATTCATATTAAAAATGGGAACGCATGTAAGAATTAAAGATTTTAAAATTAAAAAAATAAATTAAAAAAATAAAAATAAAAAATAAAAATGAAAGTTCTTAAATAAAAAAAATTGCTTTTATCAATAAAGGACTATTTTGGATGTAAGGCTTATCATAGGCACAATATAAAGAGTATTTGCGGGATACCACATGGTGGCTCAGTTAGTAAAGAATATGCTTGAATAACAGGAGACCAGGGATCTATCCTTGGGTCTGGTAGATCTCCTGGAGAAGTAAATGGCAACCCACTTCAGTATTTTTGCCTAGGAAATCTCCTGAACAGAAGAGTCTGGTGGGCTGCAGTCTATGGGGTCCTAAGAGCTGGATACGACTTAGCAACTAAACCACTGCCTGTTTTATTCAGATAGATGAATGACTCTCAATAAAAGCATAAACTGAGAAATCATATTACAATAAATACATGAAAAAATAATGGGCAAGCCTGAGAATATTTTTGGATCAAACTAGTGGAAGTGGAAGGTTTTACCAGTGGTCATGTACGGATGTGAGAGTTGGACATGAGCTCCAAAAAACTGATGCTTTTGAATTGTGATGTTGGAGAAGACCCTTGAGAGTCTCTTGGATTGCAAGGAGATCCAATCAGTCCATCCTAAAGGAGATCAGTAATGGGTGTTCATTGGAAGGATTGATGCTGAAGCTGAAACTCCAATATTTTGGCCACCTCATGTGAGGAGTTGACTCATTGGAAAAGACTCTGATGCTGGGAGGGATGGGGGGCAAGAGGAGAAGGGGACAAAAGAGGATGAGATGGCTGCATGGCATCACTGAGTCAATGGACATGATTTTCGGTATACTCTGGGAGCTGGTGATGGACAAGGAGGCCGGTGTGCTGCTTTTCATGCGGTCACAAAGAGTCAGACACGACTGAGCGACTGAACTGAACTGAGTGGAAGTGATGCAATTCCAGTTGAGCTATTTCAAATCCTAAAAGATGATGCTGTGAAAGTGCTGCACTCAATATGACAGTAAAATTGGAAAACTCAGCAGTGGCCATAGGACTGGAAAAGGTCAGCTTTTATTCCAATTCCAAAGAAAGGCAATGCCAAAGAACGCTCAAACTACCACACAATTGCACTCATCTCACATGCTAGCAAAGTAATGCTCAAAATTCTCCAAAACAGGCTTCAGCAATACGTGAACCATGAACTTCCAGATGTTCAAGCCGGATTTAGAAAAGGCAGAGGAATCAGAGATCAAATTGCCAACATCCACTGGATCATCGAAAAAGCAAGAGAGTTCCAGAAAAAAACATCTATCTCTGCTTTATTGACTGTGCCAAAGCCTTTGACTGTGTGGATCACAATAAACTGTGGAATACCAGACCACCTTATCTGCCTCTTGAGAAATCTATATGCAGGTGAAGAAACAATGGTTAGAACTGGACATGGAACAACAGACTGTTTCCAAATAGGAAAAGGAGTACGTCAAGGCTGTATATTGTCACCCTGCTTATTTGACTTACATTCAAAGGACATCATGGAAACACTGGGCTAGATGAAGCACAAGCTGGAATCAAGATTGCTGGGAGAAATATCAGTAACCTCAGATATGCAGATGACATCACATTTATGGCAGAAAATAAGTAAGAGCTAAGAGCCTCTTGATGAAGTAAAAGAGGAGTGTGAAAAAGCTGGCTTAAAGCTCAACATTCAGAAAACTAAGATCATGGCATCTGGCTCCATCACTTCATAGCAAATAGATGGGGAAACAGGGGCAGGCTTTATTTCTGGGAGCTCCAAAATCACTGCAGATGGTGACTGCAGCCATGAAATTGAAAGACACTTACTCCTTGGAAGGAAAGTTATGACCAACCTAGACAGCATATTAAAAAGCAGAGACATTACTTTGCCAACAAAAGTCCAGATAGTCAAGGCTATGTTTTATCCAGTAGCTATTTCAAATCCTGAAAGATGATGCTGTGAAAGTGCTGCACTCAATATGCCAGCAAATTTGGAAAACTCAGCAGTGGTCACAACACTGGAAAAGGTCAGTTTTCATTCCAATCCCAAAGGAAGGCAATGCCAAAGAATGCTCAAACTACCATGCAATTGCACTCATCTCACATGCTAGTAAAGTAATGCTCAAAATTCTCCAAGCCAGGCTTCAGCAGTACGTGAACCGTGAACTTCCTGATGTTTAAGCTGGTTTTAGAAAAGGCAGAGGAACCAGAGATCAAATTGCCAACATCCGCTGGATCATGGAAAAAGCAAGAGAGTTTCAGAAAAACATCTATTTCTGCTTTGACTACACCAAAGCCTTTGACTGTGTGGATCACAATAAACTGTGGAAAATTCTGAAAGAGATGGGAATACCAGACCACCTAACCTGTCTCTTGAGAAAGGTGTATGCAGGTCAGGAAGCAACAGTTAGAACTGGACATGGAACAACAGACTGGTTCCAAAAAGGAAAAGGAGTACGTCAAGGCTGTATATTGTCACCCTGCTTATTTAACTTCTATGCAGAGTATATCATGAGAAACTCTGGACTGGAAGAAACACAAGCTGGACTCAAGATTGCTGGGAGAAATCTCAATAACCTCAGATATGCAGATGACACCACCCTTATGGCAGAAAGTGAAGAGGAACTAAAAAGCCTCTTGATAAAAGTAAAAGAAGAGAGTGAAAAAGTTGGCTTAAAGCTCAACATTCAGAAAATCAAGATCATGGCATCGGGTCCCATCACTCCATGGGAAATAGATGGGGAAACAGTGTCAGACTGTATTTTTGGGGGCTCTAAAATCACTGCAGATGGTGACTGCAGCCATGAAATTAAAAGACGCTTACTCCTTGGAAGAAAAGTTATGACCAATCTAGATAGCATATTCAGAAGCAGAGACATTACTTTGCCAACTAAGGTCTGTCTAGTCAAGGCTATGATTTTTCCAGTAGTCATGTATGGATGTAAGAGTTGGACTGTGAACAAGGCTGAGTACCGAAGAATTGATGCTTTTGAACTGTGGTGTTGCAGAAGACTCTTGAGAGTCCCTTGGACTGCAAAGAGATCCAACCAGTCCATTCTAAAGGAGATCAACCGTGGGATTTCTTTGGAAGGAATGATGCTAAAGCTGAAGCTCCAGTACTTTGGCCACCTCATGCGAAGAGTTGACTCATTGATGCTGGGAGGGATTGGGGGCAGGAGGAGAAGGGGACGATCAAGGATGAGATGGCTGGATGGCATCACTGACTCGATGGATGCGACTCTGAGTGAATTCCGGGAGTTGGTGATGGACAGGGAGACCTGGCGTGCTGTGATTCATGGGGTCACAAAGAGTCGGACATGACTGAGCGACTGAACTGAACTGAAGTGAAGGTATGGATGTGAGAGTTGGACTATAAAGAAAGCTGAGCACTGAAGAATTGATGCTTTTGAACTGTGGAATTGGAGAAGACTCTTGAGAGTCCCTTGGACTGCAAGGAGATCCAACCAGTCCATCCTAAAGGAGATCAATTCTGACTGTTCATTGGAAGGACTGATGTTGAAGCTGAAACTCCAATACTTTGGCTACCTGATGCCTAGAGCTAACTCATTTGAAAAGACCCTGATGCTGGGAAAGATTGAAGGTAGGAGGAAAAGGGGAGGACAGAGGATGAGATGGTTGGATGGCATCACCAACACAATGGACATGAGTTTGAGTAAACTCTGGGAGCTGGTGATGGACAGGGAGGCCTGGTATGCTGCAGTCCATTGGGTCGGATATGACTGAGTGGCTGAACTGAACTGAATTGAACTGGACCAAGAACTTATTTAGGGTAAGAATATATTATTAGTTTATAAGCTCATCTGTGAGCAAGAACTGCAATTTTAAAAAATCTTTTGTTTATACTATTTAATAAAATACCCTTTTGGATAGGTTATTGGTTAAAAAATTTAAAAAATATATAAAACTATGAGAAATAAAATACTTTGTTGGGTAAGAGCAATTGAGGAATGAGTTTCTCACCAAATATCTTACATCTCCCCTTCTCCTAGAGTCATTCATGCCTTTTTCCTTTTTGAGTATTATATCATCATTTTATGAATGTTCTTCCTATTCTTTTTCCAGCTGGTTTATTCAGTTATCGCTTGCATCCCCAATTGGCCTGCATTCATTTGGGGAAAAATGTTTTTCTATATTGTTTAATTCACACACAGTGCCCACCAAGTATCTTCACTGAAAACAGTGAAGTAATTAATTAATGTTTAACCTGCATGACGATGAGTATGTGAACTTAATTACGAATAAGAGAACTTACTTAATGCCAAAAATTGACTGCTTACTAATCACAACCCTAATCTTACATGTGCCTAATAGGGGGAAATTGCCCTTTTTGAAAACAGTGAAATCAACATTACATAGCTTTCTAGTAGCATAAATGTAGATATGTATCAGTGGAGACACAGCACTAACATTCTATAGATGAAGCTGTGATACTGCAGCTAGTATACATACAACTATCTAAGGTATATAGCCTTCAAGCGGATGTGCTAACACTTATTTTTCTGGATTATTTTTGGATAACCTAAAAATATTGTAGGCTTAGAATACCAAGAGGGAAAAAAAAAAATTCCCTTTTAAGGAAATAATTTTTAAAAACACCATTTCAAAAGCTCCTCTCTCTTCATAACCATGGTTTTACTTTGAAAATGTTACATTATATTAATGTTAGCAGGAGAGGTTTCAGTAAATCCATGAAGAACAGTCCAAGGAAGAAGTCGCCATAGTAGGACCTGTTCCTATAAGAAATCTTAGTAATAACACTGTACTGATGAGATTTTATTTGGTTACAGAAAAACAGAGGCTAAGAAAATTGTTTGAATATATTCAGATAATCTCTGGCCGAAGCACTGCTGGAACAAAGACCCTACCACCTCTGGTTACCAGCTATATTATCAGGTAGTAGGCAGTCATGCCCTAACATGGCATGTACTCAGTTACGTTCCAAACCATTATTAGAATAAATTTTGTTTCCATATTTGGAGTTGACAATATTTCTGAGATTTATTTAGACCTTAAAAACACTGCCACCTAGTTTGGATGAAAGCTGTCAGGTTGCAGGGTTGTTGAAGCTAATTTTGCCAATTCTGCATCATTTTAGAAATTACCAAAATTTAGGAAGGAGGAAAGGACTTCAGAATTATAACTGACTAAATTTTTAAATTTTAAGTTATATTTTATAACATAATGTGATCTGTCTTCACCCTATGGTTTCTAAATACTTGCTCGTGCTCACTGTAGGAAAAATGAAGTATGAAGATCTTCTCATCCACAGACTTCTGGTCTTTGAAGACACCTCTGATTTCTCTCCTAAACCATTCTATTTATTTATCAATAATCTCTTTCTCTCCCCCTCCTTTTCTAGCCATTTCTGCCAAGTATTTTGCACATAATAAATACTCATGAAATGTTGAATAAATAAAATCTGATATTTTGAGTGTGCTTATAACCCATCTAACTAAAAAATCTTGAGAGGCTTTATGTACAACTTCCCGGCATTATCTCTTTTCAAAATATCTCATATCACCAAGCTTCTAACTTCTCTTAGCTTTAACAATGTTGGCACTTCCCACTCGGATGAGACAAACACACACACACATATCTATGATATTTATAAACAAGAAAAAAATACCTTTTTTCCTCATTAAAAGTAACCTCTTCAGGTCTATGATAATTGAATCCATATTTAATCACCCAGTGGGCTTGGCTCAGATATGGAGTTACTGGTGAAGGTGACATGACACAAGAATAAAGTAATGTCACCTGCCACAATCACAATGAATTCCTGAATGAGTCATAGCATCCACTAAAGTACAAATATCAAGAAATGTAAGTTTAACCTCTGTTTAGCCTTCAGGCAAAAATTGACGCTGCATTAAAATACACCAATATAAGCGTTTTCATATCACTGTATCAAATACTACATGACACTCTAATGCATAGCCAGCAGAAGTGAATTTCTGATAACACCAGAATCTAGTAAATGGAGACTGAGAATACTTTGCTTATCAGAATCCAGAGGTCTTAAGTGGACTTATGACACACAAAGTCACTTATAATTAGAGGAAAATATCAGTAGTGACTGTGGGATTCTTTCCAATTATGGATTTCCTGGTGCTTGAATTAAGACTTCTTTGGCTCTAAAATGAAGCAGACTAACACACTCAGACTATGTCTATCAATATTTCTGGACTGGAAAGCTCATGCAATTCCAGAATTCTTGGTAAGCCGTCTGCTTCTTTTACTGGCAGAGTCATCGTCTTCTATCAGAGTGAATTTATTATTTAAAGATGATTGCTTACTTTAGTTTACTGTTAGGAGAAAAAAAAAAACAGGGAAATTGTGGTACATGGGTGAGCATGTTTATCTACACTATTCTTTGGAAACTTAAAGCCAAAGGATTCTAATATGATTTTTGTAATCTGACCATGTTTCCCATTTGTCTAAAGCTTGTGTTTATCTGTGGATGACTACTATAATATTTTCAGTATTACTTACTAAAAGTCATCTCTTGAAATTCTGCTCAACATTACTAATTAACTTCTTCATTATCATAAGCATGCTGCTAAGCCATACTGCCGTCATAAAATTTTTAAATGAATAAACAAAATCAAGTAATATAAACAATGATACAGCTGCTCATTGTTTATACAGTTCAGCATACAATGGCCAAGTGCTACAGACTGAATCAGTGAATATTATTCCTTCTCATTAATGGAAAAAGAAATGAATCTAGTAAAACCTTAGAATATCAAAATAGCAAGGAGCTCATATATTTAAGATGCAGCCAGTGTTACATCCTCTGCTTATAGTACCCATCGATACTCTGCAAAATGATAACTGTGTCCTCCTCAGCCCATTTCAAGCAGTATAATCAGTCCACTTTAAAATGAATTGCTTTGAAATTTAAAAGGATCAATTCCATCACATATTCATTCTAATTAATTTAAGATCTTGAGTACAGAGCTGGGCATAAGAATTCAATAACGATTTGTTAACAGGTTGAATTACATAAAATTTTAGCCTTGTTATGTAGAATAATTAAAGAAATCTAAAAAGCCTCTGAATTATCTCTAAGAGGATATACTTAGAATCTAAAATAGGTAATCATGATGGCTATTAGTGAAACATGATTTTTAGATTTTCCATCTCTTCGATTTTCCTTTTTCCTACAGTTTAGAAATGCAAAAAATCCCAAAAGCTTGTGTGAGGCTTCATATTATTTTATTACTTTGCTATTTCATATTATTTTAAACAGGAAAAATAGCAGAATTACCTTTCATCATAATAAGAATAGAGTACATTCAAAACAAATAAATTAAACTTCAATGCAAGAAGAATGAATGACTGCATTTTCAGCTCTAAATTGGGGGAAGAGACAGTATAAAATTTAAAGAATTAGAGGAAACTGAACAAAAATATCTTCAGAATAAACAACTACTACTCAACCTAGTTACTAAGCCAAACACTTCTAGGGATAACTCTAATAATAGATATATTTTTAAAAATGAAGGGAGGATTTAACATAAAGAAAAGTTTTTCTTAAAAATAGTTACTTTGTTTAGTGACACAGCACTTCTAAGCATAATTTTAATTTAAAAATTAAAATGATATAAAATTTTGAGTGCCTTTTAAGTGAGTTAGCATATTTATTCAACAGGTTCATATCTGAAAATGTGCTTTTAAATTTTACATCCTTATTGAGTCAAAGCCACCAGATGTTTCTGTCTTAAAAAAGAAAAAATGGAGAGCAGCAGCGGGCTGGACAAAAGAAAGTTTACACATCAGTTTGATTCAGCATGGGCATATTTTCTGATTCCACTCAGATCTCAGCTGGCAAAGCTGAATGCCATTCATGCCTGCCTTGAATAGCCAGAAGAAATAGTCATAAAGGGTGATCAGACTCAGAGAGCAAAATAGCATTTCGAAACATCTCATCATCTGTCCATGTTTATGAGAGTTAGTGGGAATGGACAGAAGAAGGACTATCGTGTATTCCTGACTATGTGTTAATATACTTGGAAAATTATGAACATTAATGAAAAATTCTAGCTACCATTACTTTTGAGTATGAAATATAACAGCCTTAAATTAAAATATGGAAGTTTGAGGTATTGCTCATAGGATTATACTATACAGTCCTTCAACTATAGGGATAGTCCTTACTTGTTTTCCTGCCCCTTTTCTTACCTTTGGTGTTTGTTTCCAAACACATGATTAACCATGAGTGTTCCTAAGGCACTGCATGATTACAAAGTGTCTCATTGCTCTTCTCTCTGTGTTAATTTATTCCAGCTACCCAAGGTGAAGATGAATGGCACCTTGCTTTGCCAGGACAAGCCTGTGAGGGGATGTTTCCATCCTGTATTAGGCTACTGTTCTTCTCTGTCAACCACACAGGTAGTAATTCTATGAGGACACAAAACAGGGTCATTTAATTAAAAAAAAAAAAGTGATGCATTTCACTGCCAGAATAGCCTTAGCTCAGAGAGAAGGTAGATAGTATATATCGCTCCACAGATTCTTAATGCATTAAAATAACATTCCTGCTAAGATACAAATTTTATTTATACCTTAGGGAATCTAAAGTAGTGATATATTTTTTCAAACCCGGAATCACTTTTTAAAACTACCATCCCCAGATCCCACTTGACACTGAAGCAACATCTTAGGGCTGTGATTTGAGAGAGACAGGAAATCTGCATTTTAACGTGCTCCCTTAGTGATTTATATAGCTTCTTTCAGACAGGGGATTAGGAAACACTTAAATGCAATCAGAAATTTAGGAAGCAAAAAAAAAAAGTAATATTTTTATTATACTTTGTAGTATATACTATCCTAGCTTATATAATTGAGGGATTATGGCCTATATAGCAATTCTCAAATTTAGCAGCCTATTAAAAATAGATTACTGAGTTCACCCCCAGAGTTTCTGATTTAATTTTGGGTGAAACCTGAGAACGTGCATTTTAAAAAATTTCTGTTGGACTATGCTTTGAGATCCATTATGCTATATAACTTTCTTGCACTGGAGAAGGAAATGGCAACCCACTCCACTGTTCTTGCCTGGAGAATCCCAGGGACGGGGGAGCCTGGTGGGCTGCCGTCTATGGGGTCGCACGGAGTTGGACACGACTGAAGTGACTTAGCAGCATGCTATATAACTTAGCAATCTCTTGCCTATAACCTACTTGGAAATACTGAAGTTTTACTATACAAAGAAATATAAAAAGAGGCTTTAATTCATCAGAGTATTTAAACTCACTGATCACAACAAAATTATTTATCTCCCAAAATAATTACATAAAACTGCAGTAAAACATTTTAATAGTTTATCAACAGTTTTTAATATTACACAAAGATAACAACCATTAGCACTTCTCAGTCATCTAAAGTATTTCTTGATATCTTATTTTAATGAAACTGTGGTGTTGGAGAAGACTCTTGAGAGTCCCTTGGACTGCAAGGAGATCCAACCAGTCTATCCTAAAGGAAATGAGTCCTGAATATTCATTGGAAGGACTGATGCTGAAGCTGAAACTTCAATACTTTGGCCACCTGATGTGAAGAACTGACTCATTTGAAAATATCCTGATGATGGGAAAGATTGAAGATGCGAGGAAAAGGGGATGACAGAGGATGAGATGGTTGGATGGCATCACCGACTCAATGGGCATGAGTTTGAGTAAACTCCAGGAGTTGGTGATGGACAGAGAAGCCTGGTAAGCTGCAGTCTATGGGGTCACAAAGAGTTGGACATGACCAAGCAACTGAACTGAACTGACCTGAACAGTCAATATTCAATAAACGTACTTATTTTCTACTTCTTAGAAAATATAAGCATGCTGTTCTTGTTTACTTGCTAAATTGTGTCCAACTCTTTTGTGACCCATTGGACTATAGCCTGACACTCTCTTCTGTCCATGGGAATTGCCAAGGAAGAATACCTGAGTGAGTTGCCACTTCCTTCTCCAGGGGATCTTCCCAACCCAGGGATTGAACCTGCATCTCCTGCATTGGCAGGCAGATTCTTTACCACTGAGTCATCTAGAGGGTGCCACAAAAAGGGGACAGTTTTATACATAAGAAAATAATACTGAATGTCATAGATGAGCAAATTAACCTTTCTTACTGTCAAAGCTAAAAGTAAAATATTTAAGTTACATCTCTGATTAGGAAGGTTGACTCTTATTCAACTTCAATGCTGGTACATTTAAATACATGGTTCTCTTTTTTTATTTTTTCCTTTTCAATTTTAATCTTTATAAACAACTAGTGAAAACTGATTGCTTAAAAAGTTTAAAAGTCAAAATTGACAGAAAGTACCACTAAACCAAATAATGTCTCAGTAATCAAGGGGTAGAGGTAAAGTTTCTACTAAGTAGATTCAGTCATGTCCGAATCTGTGCAACCCCATAGACGGCAGCCCAACAGGCTCCCCCATCCCTAGGATCCTCCAGGCAAGAACACTGGAGTGGGTTGCCATTTCCTTCTCCAATGCATGAAAGTGAAAAGTGAAAGTGAAGTTGCTCAGTTGTGTCCGACTCCTAGCGACCCCATGGAGTGCAGCCCACCAGGCTCCTCTGTCCATGGGATTTGCCAGGCAAGAGTACTAGAGTGGGTTGCCACTGCCTTAAGAACTACAAATTTTTTTCTATAGCAAAGAAGAAAAAAAAAAAAAGCTAGAAATAGAGCAAGGCTCCCCTCTTTCAGTTTCATTCTCTCAAGAATATTTTGGCCCTTTCTTGTTTGTGTGTCCTAGTCATAAGTGGGTGAGAATCAGTTGGGCAATTGTCCTGAACACAACTAGAAGGCCTTTTAATACCTCATCATAGAATTCTAAAGATTATTATACTCTAGTAATGTGGAATATTAATTTTTAAAAATGTGTTTCATATATTTTGAAGACCGCACATATTCACTAAAGAAATCTGGAGAATCCCAGATAAACTCAAATCTGAACCAATAAGAAATAAAGTGGTTAAGACTTTGTGCTCCCAGCATAGGGTAGATGGATTCGCTCCCTGGTGGAGGAAGATCCTGCATGCCTCATGGCAAGGCCAAATAAAAAAGAATTAGCTACCATTAAAACTTTGGATTCTATGCTTGTAACTGTACTAGATATAATGAGTAGGTTTATTCCACATAAAGCATTTTTAAAAGCTTTGTATAAAATTTTTCATACACAAATGAAAGTAGAAAAATGTATAATGACCTAAATTCTAAATAATTTAAACCTGCTTTAAAAAGAATTAGCAATACATAATGACCATTTCTCATATCATTAAGTATTCTTATACCATAATACTTTTGTAGTTGTATTATTTAGGCACTTAATAAGTGTTCTATCCATATGTTTAATGGGAAAGTACAAATTAATATATGTTTGGGGGAAAAGTTCTCATGTAAATGATTTACACAGGAATAACTATGGAACTCGTTTTTTTAATACAAAGGAATTGTATCACAGATATTACACTCAATTTACATGAATTCATGTAGTGCTGTTATGTAATTAAATTACTGTAAAAGTATACCTTGTTAAAGGTACCATTTATTATGTACAATATACATTACACTATAACATATAATGCTATCTCTGTACTCTAGGGATACATACTTTTTAAAACCTCATTATATTCTATAAACTACTACAAGAGATTCAAAAATAGATTTGGTAATATTTAATTTTACTTTAATAGATGGTTTTAGAATCTAACCCAATATACTTTCCAACTCCACTAGATAATTATTTTTTAAATTCCTTATGTGATATTCTGTCCTGAAATACAATACTTTTATGGCACAAATCTCTTCTGACTAACTCAGCTTTTTCTATTGTAACTCAGAGAATTAAAACCTCAACCTTCATTCACATGTAAATCCGCTAGTTCCCTATTCGGTTTAGAAAATTTTATATTTTCCATGCTTTCAAAATCTGGGCTCTTGAGCTTATGGCATGGCATTGCAAATTCTTAACTCGAACATGATCAACCAACTCAGTCATCCTGTTCAGTCCCTGAAGTATTTTGCCACTATCCTGACAGTTTAAAAATTATCCTTATACTAAAAGCTGTTATAAGAATATGGAATATATGGCAGGTTAGAATGTACGGCAAGTTAATATATTCATACTCATGGGAAAATTCAGTGAAGGTGATATAAAACAAATTTTAAGGAATTAAATCTTAAGAATTGTTTAATATGCACAGTGGCTTAAACACATGAGTTACGATAATAAGTCACACTCAAAATTTCAGAGTAAAATTTCCTTTTCTGACAAAAGTGGGCTTCTTTTACTAACAGTGCAATGATTTCTGAGAAAGAGTTAACAGGAGTTAAAGGCTGTTGGTGCTTGGGAAACTGTAATCCTGGCTTCTTTGAGTTATTATAGCCAGCATGAAACCAGATGGATGATATTACTAGAAAGGGTAAATCTCAAGATTTTTTCTTATTTATCATTTCATGGGTACACATAATGCTTCCCTCTACCTTCAACACTGACCTGGTGACTCAGATGGTAAATAATCTGCCTGCAAAGCAGGAGACCTGGGTTCGAGCCCTGGTTTGGGAAGATCCAAGGAGAAGGGAACTGTTATACCTACTCTAGTAGTCTTGCCTGGCGAATTTCATGGACAGAGGGCCCTGGGGGGTTACAGTGCATGGGGTTGCAAAGAGTTGACTGAACTACTAACACTTTCACTTTTCAACACTGACCAGGGCTTTTATAGTTTCTGGTGCAAGCGAAGATAGATGTCACATTCATATCTCCTATACCAGCTGCTTATTAGTCACTTGGGCAACCACACACAAACCTTGCTCTCTTAGGACAAAAGTAAGAAAGTTTCTCCAGAAGCAAATCTAAAAGTGGATTGGCTAGTATTTGTGTGTGTTAGTCAGTCAATCGTGTCTGACTCTTTGCAACCTGGTGGACTGCAGCCCGCCAAGCTCCTCTGTCCATGGAATTCCCCAAACAAGAGTACTGGAATGGGTTGCCATTGCCTTCTCCAGGGTATCTTCCTGACCTAGGGATCACACCTGGGTCTCCTGCATTGCAGGCAGATTCCTTACCATCTGAGCCACCAGGGAAGCCCCTTGCTAGTATATAAGGTATCACTTAGACATGGGCTCTACTAAATGCATGCTTGGTCACTCAGTCTTATCTGACTCTTTTGCGACCTCATGGACTGTAGCCCACCAGGTTCCTCTGTCCATGGGATTTCCCAGGCAAGATTTCTGGAGTGGGTTTCCATTTCTTCCTTCAGGGGATCCCCTGACTCAGGGATCCAACCTGTGTCTCCTGCATTAGCAGGCACATGTCTTTACCATTTGTGTCACCCGGGAAGCTCCATGTGCTCTACTAGATATTGCCAAGTTTCCCTCAAAAGTGGCTAACAATAATTTATATTTCAACCAGCAAGGCATAAGTATGCCATATTTCTTGTCCATTTACTTTTAGGACAAAAATGTTTATTTCCCTCATTTCTTGCCTTACCACCTCCTTTCTTTCGTTTCTTCATTTTCCCCCCATTTTACTATTCTTGCTCATAGATAGTAACCATAAAAGTATTGCTAGCAAAACATCTAGATTAAGAAATGGAATTAGTATAAGTTAAGTAAAATTGCTCAGAATTTCTGCAAGTTTCTGTCTTCTAATCCTTCAATAATTAAGTCTGTTTCTTCAAGCATTTATAAGAAGACACACGCACATGTATACATGCACACAGAAAAACCATACACCATTATATCACATTCTACTGTATATTTGTGTGCATTACAATTTTTTCATTGTAAATATGAAGTGTCTCAGCTTCATGATTTAGTTAAATAAACCTGGGCTTCTTTAAAGTTCACATCTACGTTCACAAACTGGATTTCTCCAGACAGATGACTTTACATTTCTGAGTCTTACTTTTCACATCTGTACTTCACAGTATTTCTTTAAGTGTTAAGGTATGTATGTGAAACCTAGTGCAATGTGGAGGCATGGCAGGTATTTCTTTGGGAAAACAGAAGTGTTCTGGAATGATCTCTTCAATTCTCCAAATCTCTCTCCAGAAACACCTGTAGCTCCTTATCCTATACCTTCTTCCTGACAAGACCAGTGCACCTCAATTTTATGAGAGCAGGTCTCAGCCGGGTGGGCAGAGTTCACAGGAAAGCAGTGGAGACTGCAAGCTCTTATCCTTCAGGCAAATGAAACCAGAGATCAAGGTGAGGAAGGTCTGCTTGTCTGACAGTTGCCCTGTTGTCATATGCTAATACTGCTTGCCAAGCACTCCAGCAAGGCATATGCAAAGGAAGGCCCTACCCCCCTGCACAGACAGCACACACAGGGCACTGTTTACTAGGTACTTTGCAACACTAGCTGCTGTTTGCTGTCCTTATTCTAAGTGAGTTTAATGTGGCCTTGTGGCTTTGCATTTGCTACTTCACTTTATCTGCTTATATTCTATGTACTACCTGTACACTGCCTTCCTGCTTTCCCCTTGCTCCTTAACTATGGGCACCTGTATTCTTTTTAATTACCAATGGAGGCAACACGACACAGTGGAAAGTCGGACAATTAATACTTTAACCGCAACTCTGGACTATGTATGTGACATTTGAGTTATTTACTGTCTCTGATCCTAAATTTCTTTAACTGGAAATAAATGCTTTTTTTTTTTTTGCGAGATTTTTGTTAGGATTAAATTTGATAATCTATGTAAAAGGCCAGAAAATAAAATACTCAAAAAATTAGTAGCTAATCAGTAGCACTGTTTTCTGACACACCATCCCCCTTTTTCTGTTTCTTCTTATAACTTTTCCCTATTCTATAAGTTTATAGAACAGGTCAATGCCTGGCCTGTTCAACAGTTGTAACCACAGAGCATACCTGAGCTACCTAAAGACCTGTGTCTTAAAGAATGAAAGGAAAGAAGGAAGGGAGGAAGAAGAGAGAAAGAGGGGAAGAAACAACTTTTAATCATTGGACTTCTGAATTAAGCCCAGTTTGGCTCCCTGCTTTGGCTTTCTATAGCAGGCTTGATTTCGTGCCTGAATTTCACTTTTCACCTCTATCTTAATATTTTTCAATTCCACTTTCAAGCTTCCTCTCCACAAACAGGTCAAGGGATTTATTTTTTTTGTATCAAAATGAAGAATAAATTTTCAGAACTGCTCCCCACTATTATCACTATTTCTCTCAGATTTATCTCAGTGGGCTTCTCTATAAAATATAAAAGCATATTTTTAATATGCAAATATATATACTATATAGCAAAATTTTCATAGATTTTGAAAGTTTGTTTTAAAAATTTTTAAAGTTTATCATTTTGTATTTTTATGGAACAAAGCATTTACAAATAAAGTGCCATTTTTTCTCAAAGAGATAATTCTAAGCCATGAAATTAACAAATACCTAATTTCACCTGCATTTGTATATTTTTGGTAGAATTTCATTTTTTAACAATTAGTTTTAAAAATCCAAATTCTAGGGTAAACTAGTTCAGTCACATGACAGTAGGCAATTTGTGTCTTTCAATTTGTGTCTTCTTTGGGGTAAGTGGATACGTAAGAGTTTGGCCAAGGATTTGTATTACTGAAGGGCATGAAGAAAACCAGGAATAATTATTATTAAAGTAAACAAAAATACATAATCCATTTGTTTTCAGGGATATCTGACAACATGTCTCATTCCATAAAGTTATATATTATGGTTGATTATTCCTGTAATTTAGGTATCTTAAATTTTTGGTCATTCATCATTATTATCTGAGAATTTAACTTTGTGGTGTAAAAGTAGTTATTAAGGGGGAAATATTTTTCTGCTTAAATTTGTATTTTTACTTGGCAACCCTATTCTGTTTGTTGTCTAAAATTTAAAAAAAAAAAAAAACAGAAAAATAAAGCAAAAATCAGACTTTACTAGGTAATAAAGTCAGTTCTCACTTACCTATGGTAATATAGATAGAAGCAGAGTATTCTAAAGTGGAATCCCTTGATAACCAGAAATCCCATTTTAATCACTACTGCCAACCCTGACAAGATGTGCTAATAATGAACAGCCAAACTGTTTCAGTTCCACCTGTCTGCCCTCTGGTGGACATGCTAATGAGCAGTGAAATGGTTACAGAAAAGACAGCTGGTGTGAGTGGGAAGCTTATTCACAATAAGTCATCTTTTATGACTGTGAGCTGCTTGTATAAATAATTCTGATTACTGTTCTAATAACTATACATTTTTCAAGAATGTCACTATGTAGGAAAAAAGTTAATAAAAATTTTGAACATTTTTGTCCCTTGCATCTGTCTCCTTTATTAAGAAGGTCACCTCTATGTGGGATGAAAGGCTAACACTGGGTTTGGTTGTAGAAACCCAGTAAAGTTTTGCTTTGTACAGGACTGAGATTTTGATATCAAGAGACTGAAAAGCAGAGGGTGTCATTCTGGAAAGGTTTAGCCTTAAAATTACAAAGAAGAAAAATATAAGAAATGTAAAAACAAACATAAGAGAATTCAGCTGACATTAAGTGACAATAGAATAGCTTTTGCAAAATATTTAAGTTTTGGCTGTGCTCCCTGAAAAGTCACCAGCAGCAATGACCTTCCATCAGAAGCTGTCACTAAAAGCAAAGCAGCAGCAGCGGAGAGAAAGAGAGGGGGCACCTCTGCAGACAGCCAAACAGCTGATGCATAAAAATAAAGACCTGGATGAAATTAGCAACAAGTAGCTATTTTTTTCTTTTAGTGAAGTTCACTCAGTTACTGAGATTTACATCAATTAAACTTTAGAGACAATGTGATATCTCAAGTGGAACCATGAAGCAATCATAACTTATATGCTGAGGGAAAGCTTGATTTAACATCCCACTACTTTCAGGCTATTTGTGACTAGGATGCAACATATTTAAATAAAGGAAGCAGATTCAGCTACCTATTAAGCACGTGACAGCTTCAAAATGTTCAAGATTCTCTGCCCAACATTCACATTACTCAGCTGTCAAAGTAAAGGGTTCAGATATATGATGTGAAAATTACGTTTTAACGAGGTGTCATGTGTGTTTAAAGTTCTTATTCATCACTACATAGCTGCAGCTTTTACTGGAGACACAAATGTACTTAATTAGCATATTATAAGGACAGAAGGTTTACCTTATCTGCATTATTAAACTGTTATGTGTAGGCTTTTTGTTGTTTTAGATTCTACTATCTTAAGCATATACAAAATGATTACATTTACATAATCTAAAATGGCTTTCAAAATTTGGATTGTGTTTGGAAAGCACAAGAGCAAGCACTGGACAGTAGCTACATGTCATTGTTGTCTGATGTTCATACTGAAGGCCTGGTGTGTTTCACTAAATCTCAACCAATAGGGTTGTAGATCTGTTAGATGTACTAATTTTAGGAATTTTGGCATTGACCTTCTCTGTATATTCTTATTATCAACCTGTGCATATTTCTTCTTTCTTCAGGATGAAATAGTGGAAAATATTTGTATATTTGACAATGAACATTTAGATTGTTTGGTCGACAGTTTAGAGACAAAGTGAGAGAATAAATGATAATACCTCACATCTCTTTTATATTAATGAATTATGAACTCAGCACAATATGATTTGAGAGAAAGAACTCCAAGGGTAAATAAAAGTCATTAAACAGCAGTGAACTAAGGACAAGTAAAGTAACTACTTGATTCCCTCACACCAGACATATGAAGATATCAAGTAGAATTTTAGAATCCATGATGGCAACATGAGAATCACTCAAATAACAAGTGAAATAGCTAACTACTGTTTGGAAGTTTTAAAAATATATCTTACAAAAGATAGCCATTGAAGGAAATGATGAATGCATAATTTATCATATTTTATGAGAGGAAAAAGGCTCAGTTAAAAGTACATTTCAGGAAAATTGTATATTTGCTAGTCCTCGGTTTAGGGGAAAAAAAAGCAATTTCACATATTTACTTTTTAGCTCAGGTGGTAATGCTTACAAGCATTTTAGATACTGGTGTCCAAAACTTAACCACCTATTCTGCAGACAAAATATATTTTCAAAGAAACACGCTTACTCACTTGAATACACAGGTGTACTCAATGGATACACTTTTCATTTTCTCTAAGCTGAAAAGATTCATGCAATTCATCAATGGAAAAATCTGAGATGTTCTGAAAACAAAATCCATTGCACTCACTTTCTTTCCCATTGTAAAACTATTGAGTTATTCCATAATTATTTCCAGAAGAAAATGCACTAGGTGCTGTAACGTGCTTTGGCACTTCTTACTACACAAACTTTCTTTATATTACCAAATATCACTACGATCTGAGTGAAGATAAGAAGCAAGTGTGTGTGGCAGGTGGGGAATAACTGGGGTGACTTCCAGATAATAACTTCCAGATCGTAGGAGTGCATGGCCAACAGTGAAGAGGACTACCTGAGAAGCATATGTATAATCTTAATAAAATACACTGTTGGACTATTACTTCAATTACCATAATATTCTGAATAATAAGATATAAAATATGTATGTATATATTATAATTCATTTATTTATTTCTTAAATTATTCAGCAAATCTTCACAGAGTATATGATTTCACCAATGAAAATCAGAAGCACTTTTTTTTGGAGTGCAGATCTATGGTAATTATCTAATCATGAGATCTACAAATTAGATTGACATCTGGAGAGTGCCTAGCACATGGGGATACTGAGATCACTTCTATCAAGTGAATGAATTTGCACACATTGTTTCAGTAAGCATACTTTCCACTTCTAGTGTCACAGAAGGGACCATGACTTTGAAGTTCATTCTGTATTTTAGTAGCTGGTGATTTTTAATAAAATTATATGAGCAGTAGTACCTTAAGCCCCTAAATTAGTTAACATGGATAATAATGGTCCTTGTAGGGTTGGTATGTAGTTTTATGTTAATTTTGCTATATCTATACATATATCATCTCATTAAAATCTAACAATACTCTTCATGGACTTTATCCTGCCAGACAACTCTGTCCATGGAATTCTCCAAGCCAGAATACTGGAATGGGTAGCCGTTCCCTTCTCCAGGGGATCTTCCCAACCCAGGGATCGAACCAAGGTCTCCTGCACTGCAGGCAAATTCTTTACAACTGAACCACCAGGGAAACTCAATCTTTGGACCCAGGTATTATTACTATTATTATTATTTTTACACTTTATAGTTGAGGTAACTAAGACCAAGAGGCCCACAGTCAAACAAGCACTAGAGGCAGAATTAAAACCCAAGTCCTTAGGCTCCCAGACTCATGTTCAGAAGCAGTATGCTAGCTCCACGGATGTTTCACCTGGGGACTTTTATACACCAGGGGAACATATTTGTCTCAACTTCTAATACCCAGATATTTTAATCTACAGAGCAGTTTTTTGGACCCTAAATATTTACAGTAAGTTGGTTTCCTTACACAGTCAAATAAAAATGTCCATAAAAATAGTCAAAAGGAAATTTCTTTGAAAAATGTCAGTGTAATTTATACTAAAGAAAAACACTCCGTTGAAACTGTTTTTGTATAATAGGGTGAACTACTTCCATTAATGCTAGTTTAAATTCTCATATTGATGCATAAAATGGACACATTCTTATTCTCTACTTTTTCTTTCTACCTCTCCACTATAGGAACACACCAAAGTTCTAGCTTAAGTTTAATACAGCTGAAGTTTCACTTTTTTGAAAACAGAAACAATTTCACTGTCATTTAAAAGACTGAAAACTGAATTTCCTGGATTAAGATAGTGATTTGTTTCAAAAGCTGAGCTTTCTCATTTCTCAGTGTTTGCCACTTTAATAATATCCTTTTAACAAACATGATAACTATTATAAGTGGGCAAGATGGCTCATAATCTAACTTCTATAAGCAAACAAAAAGTATTAAGTAAGTGGTATAATTTTCCTATGTCCACGATTACAATGAATTATTATCATACATAGTGACACATGTATGGGATAAAATATAATTTTATTAATGCATGCCAGAAATATTTTTGACAAGTCTCTAAATACATGGGGCTATAGTATCATCTTTAAGGATAATTTACAAAAAGTAAGTTAAGAATTTGCTTCAGTCCATTGAGTTAAAATCTGGAATGCTAATTAATATAAACTTATCTATTAGTCTAAAAAATAATGCATGCTTTTACCAATAAATAAAATTAAGGTATGTTACTGCGCTTATTTCACTAACATCAAAAGATGATTATGTTACTATGTATCATTTCTTTTAAGGCAATTAGAAATTACTTTGGTTACAATTAAAAGTAAAAAAGGCTAAGAACCATTCAACAATAGTTTCCGCTGGCTAAATACTCAAGAATATCACAGACCTGAAAGAATTGTCTTCCCAGAATATTTCAGATGCTTAGCTTTTTAACTGAAATGTGTGTTGGTTTTAGAAACCTTACCTGTACAGAGGTTAGCTAGGTCTAGGGTATTTTTCAGGACTAATAATGAGAAGTTGCTTTTGCTGCTATTGCATATTAGGGTTTTTCTTCTACGAAAAGCAGTTCAACATAATATCAACATGCTGGCCATGGAAAGAACAGCTCTCAGTCTTGTAGAAGCTTCTCAGGCATTAGAGAAAATGCCACCCAATATGAAATTCTATCATAGTGAGAAATAGAAAGGCATCCATTCATGCTTTCATCCATTCATTCATTCAGCAAAGAATTATTGAGTCTTTATTAACTTTATGCTATATAGTACACTAGGATCTAAGAAGGCAGAAATAATGTTCAGATGAAAAATAATAAAAAGATAAGTAAAGCAAGATTACTAGCACTTAGACTCTAATTGTATAAGATGATATGTATATAATGAAGTTAGTAAAGCAAAATGACATACTAGTAAAAGCATGGTAAAAACAATGCAGAAAATAAGAAATAATAACTTGTAAGAATTTTAAAAAATGAACTTTGAATTGCTATGTCACTGTCAAAATTCAGACACTTATATCTTGTTTTTCCATTATATTTTATCAGGAGGAACAATAGTATCACTGTTTCCATTAATTCAGGGAAATGGAATGGGAAACAATGAAAACAGTGAGAAACTGTATTTTCGGGGGCTCCAAAATCACTGCAGATAGTTACTAAAGCCATGAAATTAAAAGAAGCTTGCTCCTTGGAAGAAAAGCTATGAACAACAGAGAAAGCATATTAAAAAGCAGAGATATTATTTTGCCAACAAATGTCCATCTAGTCAAAGCTATGGTTTTTCCAGTAGCCATGTATGGATGTGAGAGTTGGACTATAAAGAAAGTTGAGCACCGAGAATTGATGGTTTTGAACTGTGGTATTGGAGAAGACTCTTGAGAGTCCCTTAGACTGCAAGGAGATAAAACCAGTTTGTCCTAAAGGAAGTCAGTCCTGAATAGCCATTGGAAGGACTGATGAAGCTGAAACTCCAATATTTTGGCCACCGGATATGAAGAACTGACTCACAGTAAAAGACCTTGATGCTGGGAAAGACTGAAGGCAGGAGGAGAAGAGGACGACAGAGGATGAGATGTTTGGATGCCATTACCGACTCAATGGACATGAGTTTGAGCAAGCTCTGAGACTTGGTGATGGTCAGGGAAGCCTGGCATGCTATAGTCCATAGGGTCGCAAAGAGTCAGACACGACTAAGAGACTGAACTAAGCTAACAGTAAAATTGCTAGTAAAACAATTTAACTTCTAAACTAAGATAAATCTGCTCATTTATGCAACTAAAAATGTAAAAGATGAATCAATTCATGACTGTCTTCAAACAATAGTAAAAGTAAACAGTATTTCCTAGAGACGAAAAAGATACTTTTAAAGAAAGGGAGTTGAAATGTCTTTTTTTTTTTTTTAAGCTGAGTTTTGTACTGTTTTTCTTTTATAATTAGATCTATTCTTTTATCTGTATCAGTTATGAACATTTATCTGTATATATCAATTAGATACACTTATACATATTTGGAAAATTCTGAAAGAGATGGGAATACCAGACCACCTGATCTGCCTCTTGAGAAACTTATATGCAGGTCAGGAAACAAAAGTTAGAACTGGACATGGAACAACAGATGGGTTCCAAATAGGAAAAGGAGTACGTCAAGGCTGTATACTGTCACCTTGCTTATTTAACTTATATGCAGAGTACATCATGAGAAACGCTGGGCTGGAAGAAGCACAAGCTGGAATCAAGATTGCCGGGAGAAATATCAATAACCTCAGATATGCACATGACACCACACTTATGGCAGAAAGTGAAGAGGAACTAAAAAGCCTCTTGATGAAAGTGAAAGGGGAGAGTGAAAAAGTTGGCTTAGGCTCAACATTCAGAAAACGAAGATCATGGCATCTGGGCCCATCACTTCATGGCAAATAGATGGGGAAACAGTGGAAAAAGTGTCAGACTGTACTTTGGGGGGCTCCAAAATTACTGCAGACGGTGACTGCAGCCATGAAATTAAAAGACGCTTACTCCTTGGAAGAAAAGTTATGACCAACCTAGATAGCATATTGAAAAGCAGAGACATTACTTTGCCAACAAAGGTCCGTCTAGTCAAGGCTATGGTTTTTCCAGTGGTCATGTATGGATGCGAGTTGGACTGTGAAGAAAGCGGAGCACCAAAGAACTGATGCTTTTGAACTGTGGTGTTGGAGAAGAGAAGACTCTTGAGAGTCCCTTGGACTGCAAGGAGATCCAACTAGTCCGTTCTGAAGGAGATCAGCCCTGGGATTTCTTTGGAAGGAATGATGCTAAAGCTGAAACTCCAGTACTTTGGCCACCTCATGCGAAGAGTTGACTCATTGGAAAAGACTCTGATGCTGGGAGGGATTGGGGGCAGGAGGAGAAGGGGATGACCGAGGATGAGATGGCTGGATGGCATCACTGACTTGATGGAAGTGAGTTTGAGTGAACCCCAGGAGTTGGTGATGGACAGTGAGGCCTGGAGTGCTGCGATTCATGGGATTGCAAAGAGTCAGACAGGACTGAGTGGCTGAACTGAACTGATACATATGAATTAACTGACAATATTCCCAGTAGGGTTGGTCATATATGATGTGCTCAATGAGTTTAACATATTGGTATAGGGCTCCTGAAGAATTATATAACACCAACACTTTGGCATTTCCAAGTAGAGGGCACATTGTAGGGCATGCCACAATTAATTAGGTGGGATAGCATTCTATTTTTGCAACGGTTTTGTATAGTTCACTACACACACAGACACACAAACTAACTAGCTGATAATGAAAATGCCCTTCAAAGAATGGATGAAAATTGGAGACTAGCTGCGTAGAGGAGTAAGAGTCGGATTCTCATGCCTATAAATTTTTTTAACAGTGATTTACAGCAATATTTTTTAGCTAAAAAAAAAATGAATAACTTTCAAAACACAGGCCAGAAGAAAAACCAGGAGAAAGAAGTCTAATCAAAATATACAATAAACGTACTAAGTTCAAGCTGTAAATAGTTCCCTTTAAAGTACCATCAAAAGTCAAACTTACCTGATCTACTATCCAGAGGTCCAAAATCCAAAGAATATTTCACGACGTGATAGTTATTCCATACATAAAGAAGGTTGTCCCTGGGGTTGTAATCCACAGCTGCTATGTACTGGTATGAATTAGGAAAGGGTACATCCACCAAACTGTCCTTACTTTGGTCAGTGTTGTAAATGTAGTCAATCTTATTTCCCGTGGCCTCATTGTCGTCATCCTCATAGACAGATTTGACCACATACAGAATTCCACATATCATGAATGCATTGGAAGCTGACCTTTTATCATATGCAGTATCCCATGTCCCTTCAATCCGTAGGGTGTAAGGGTTCAATTGACTAATGACAATTTTACCATTGTTTTGCTCTGTTGCATAGATTACCCATAGCCCATTCTCGTCCACTGCCAAGTCTATGTCAGATTTGCCTCCCCACCGGTAAGGGGAGGTATCATGGTAATTGGCATTTGCTATGATAGCTTCTCCACTCTTTATCCTAGTCCGCAAATCAAACTTTACTATGTTTCTGGTGCGCTCTTTATTGAAGAACAAAGCTCCATCATACACTACAAATCCTGTGCCATCCACCCTGTGAGGAAGCTTGTAGGTTGTAGTTGGCCTTCCAGCAATGAAGTCATCCTTGGATGAGTACTCAGTCAGGGTGTCAGTTCTGTACGGGGTCCAAGGCATATAATAAATCTTGTCAGAAGCCTGAAGAGGGTCTTTGCACCATGCCCCAGATTGGTGGTCAGATTCAAACAAATGTTCACTCTGGTATACTCCTTTTAGTAGTCCAGGACAAAGAAAAACTGTCAATTGGGAAAGAGTCAAAATAATAATTATATTAATTTAAATATTTTGTCATATATTCTTACTTTTCACCAAGTGGAATTCAACTCTAATAAGAAATGCCCACCACCACTTAATTATTTTGCTGCATTCTTCTGAGAACGTAAAGTATTTTTCCACATTAATTTTGACATTTCTTTAGAATCATTCTGATTTGATTTGCTGATGAAATTTGGCCTTTTCATGAGTGGCTGTGCTTTCCTTTGCATTTTTCCTTTGCATTTTACCTTTGCAAGAGTGTTGCAATAATTTTGGATATGCTATCTACATAGATGTGACTTATGTCTGTGTATTCTATAGATACATAACAAATATAAACATTTACACATGATGGTTTCATATATCTTATTTGAAAGTTTTTAAAAAATATTGTTTTCACTCTGATGCTAGTAACTACTCTATACTTACCATTAAGAAGCAAATGAAAATACAATAGTAATTAAAAACATAATAAGGGGAAAGAAAAACCTTGTGATACAGGCCACTGAATCTTAAAAAAGCCCTTAAAGCTGCTACAGCACACACAGAGCATGCAACTCACACAATTAAAAATGAGTGATGGATGGATACTGGAAGGAAATAGAGAAAGGAAGAAAAAGAAAGGAAAGAAGAAATAAGGGAAGAAGAAAAGGTGAAAAGTTACAGAGGAGAACCCAAGATCTAGATTTTAATCAGTTAAAAATGTCCTGTTAAATACAGTAGACTTGGAACTTAAAAACATGTACCTTTTACTGTTACATGAGAAGAACATTAAAAAAACAAGATTACTAGCTACAATATTTTGCTGCTCATACTTCAGACTGAAAATGGGCAGGACTTGTCTGATTTGTTTTATTTTTCAGTAGCACATCATGTGAGTGGTGGTAAGGAAAGCTTGACTGATTCATCCGTAAAAAAGGGGGCTAAAAAGCAATGTTTCCCAAAAGGAGGTCCTTGAAATACCTATTTATATGGTTTAGATATATAATACACAGAAAAAAACACACACACACACAAAAACAGGGATTCCTAGCCACATATGCTCAAGAAATATTAATTAAAATAATATCAGGATTCTAAGTACTGAGGTACATTAGTGACTCTGCAAGGCAGAAGAAGGGAGTGTGAGCAAATTTCCACAAATTAATTTGATCACAGAACCCTTTCTACAGAGCCTGATGGGATGTAATTTTCTTCTGAACCTGCTATGGGAAACACTGCTCCAATATTTTTGCAGAGCAAACACACTGAAAAATAATCATGTAGTCCACTGTTATGTTTGAAATGATTAGAAGTATATTGGGAAGAGAAATTAGGAAATCGCAAGAAATTTGGAGGTTGACTTGTATTTTAAAGTATTATTCTCTTGATATTAGTGATTAGCTCTTTAACAGCAATTATAAACCTACATCTAAGAGAAAATCTATGATGAGACTCAACTAGGGTTTGCAGGCTATTAAGAACAAAAGTTTATTGTTAAAAAATGTCCAAAGTTTCAATTTGGGGAAAATGAGACATTTAGGGGAAAATTCAACTGTCAAAATCTTCCATAGCAAGGATAGAAGACCATCAAATTATACTTAATAATAAAATTCATTATTGGAAGAATTCTTCAGGACTCTAATATGATGCCTGGGCTTCCCAGGTGGTGGTAAAGAACCCGCCAATCAATGTGGGAGACATAAGAGATGCAGGTTCGATCCCTGGGTCAGGAAGATCCCCTGGAGGAGGAAATGGCAACTCATTACATCTTCTTGCCTGGAGAATCTTATGGACAGAGGAGCCTGGCGGGCTACAGTCCATAGGGTCATAAAGAATTGGACACGACTGAAATGACTTAGCACACACGCAATATGATGTCTATAATTATAAAGGATGGGTAGGTATTATTGTCAAAATTGTATACAAACTTTATGTTAGTTAATAATCAGCCTTTGCTTACAAAAGCAATTTATTTTAATGTATTTCAGAAAACCATCTCCCCTTTTCCCTTAATAGTTACAAATCAAAAGAACAGGGAATCACTCCAGAGCTAGGAAAATTATCTAGTCTAGAAATAAAACAAATCTGAAGCAGTCATTATGCATCAGCATCTACTGGATTTCTAACTACTCATTTAAAAATAAACAGGAATAAAATGCATGGTTGAAAACTTTACACTGTTAAACTGTTTTAGGATAAAAATAATCAAACCAGCACTGGTCAGTACAACAGATTAAAGTGAAGTTGAGCAGCAGAAATAGTAAATAAATTTTCAGAAAATAGATAAAAATTAATAACAATTATTTTAACTAGATGTTAAACTGTTAAATAACTTAGCCTATAAATAGTATATAATTTATGAAAGGTATTTAATTACCTTTTTGTTCCACTTCTATTGGAGAGAGAGAAGTAAAGAGAGAAAGGAGAAAAGAGAATAGATTAATGGTACGATATTGGCCAAGCACTTTTTATTCACCTCTTGCAAACTGAAAGTAAATAATTTATTGCACTCAAACTTGATTTATTGAACATTATGTTTTTCTTAAAAGAACCCATTCCTCTATAAAATTATTTTTTAAGAAACAACCACATTATATGCTTAAAAATACAGTATAAGTTTGAAAAAAAAATAAGGCAAAAGTTAATCAAGCTAAGATTGAATTAATATATCATTCCAAACTATAGACATAGGAAATACAATATTCATAATAATAACACAAGGATTTTCTATTTGAAAGATAGGTTGGTAATTATACATAGAAAGCTTTCAGATAGTTTGGATAGTCTCATTTATTAATGATTATTATACCAGTACTTACAAAATAGTCTTGCTTTTTACCCATCTCAAGAATTGATCTCTTTGGAAGAAACTACTCTGCAACTAACCTCTGAGGGCCTAATATTTTCTGTAGTTAATGAGAAATGTACCTTGTGAGATGACACATTAACAGGAAATGCTCTCATTCTGAATAAATATATTTAGAATCCTTACTGAAGAAGCTTTTCTGCCTCCCACTAATCAGTATTTTATGTTACTGTGGAAAAATACTATCTTCAGGAAAAAATATATCCAAAGGTTGATACAAATAATGAGCCACCTGCTCTGGGCTTTTCTGAAATTCTAGAGCAAGTCTTTCAACAAACTCTTTTAAGAATAAATTGAGATTCTCAAACACATTATGGTTATGTATCTTTCAAATTAGATTCCATTATGATTTTAAGGTATCAATTATTACAAGTAGAGGAAAATTTTGGGAAACTGTAACATATTCATGAAACTCATCAAGAGACATCTTTTTAACAATCAAAAAAAGGATCAGTGGGGAAAAAAGAGGAAAAGACTCAAGAAAGAATGGGCTCATAATACAAACATTAAAAAGAAAAATAATAGGTTCCAAGTGATATAAATCTAAGATAATTTCAGTGGAAGGGATAACCTGAGCTACTATGTACAATAAATAAAACTCTAGGAAAATTTTAAAACAAGGGAGAAATACTTTTTTGGATATTTACTTTCAGGTAAGATTTTGTGCTTTGACCTAAGCTCATGTCTTCAATTACCAGCAAAATCACACTCATTTCTCTCCTTGACTTTTTTGAAAGCTCAAAATCACATGTGTTAGAAGACAAAAATGTTATATAGGAAACCTTATGTTTAGGAAGTTGTAAATGGGGTTATCCTTTTTAAGATATGTCATTAATTTACAAATCTTATTTTTAACAGGATTTTTAGGACTTTTTAAAAAACTCATGATACTTTTATATTATTATAATTTATCATCATCAACATTAATTAAACCTATATCAAGTAAATGTAGTATTTACTGGACTGTATACTTCAGTATAGTCCATTTACATACTTTACCTAAGAGATGAACTTCATGACTAGATTACTAGCAAACCTGAGCTCAGACTGACAAGTAGAAGAAACGGAAGTAAGCACTTTAAAAATTAATCAGTAGTCTCAAAAAGTTTGTACTGGAGGCTCATTTCGCAATGAAAGTGGAGGCTGAGAGTGGGGTCTTACACTGAAGTTGACATTTGTCAAGGACTAGTCTACCAAGGGATTCCTAGAACTAATTTCATTCTTTGAAATAGCGCTAAATATATATGCTTTGGATTATATATGAAGCTGGTTATATTATACAACATAAAATATACAGTCACACAACTTTAGTCTTATTCCATATAAAATTCATCTTATTTTTGTGTGCAATTACTCTAGCTTCCTGGTGACTAGTATTTCTCTCTCCAACAAATATTTAATGAGCAAGATGGATATGTGGCAAAAAGTATTAATAAGGTATATTTATTACAACTTATAACTACTACTTAACAATTTAATGGAGATTTTTATTTTTCAAATAAATTTTACGTTTATTTTCTCAACTGTCATTAGGTAAAGTTTAACTTTTAATTCTCTGGTCCTGGTCTAATTTGAAGAAACTGTCATAAACTGTAGCCCAAGTAAGGTGCACCTCTGGCACTGCTGGTTACTTTAAATTAAGATTTATTAGGCAATTCTATTTCAGAGAAAATTATTATGGTGTTGCCTATGTCATGACTGGCTGTAGTTCATTCATCATTTATTTGCCATTTCTAAGACTAAAGTAAAACAATCCTGTAATTTAAGTTAAGTGCATACAAATCATATTCCCATAACAAAAACTAGTATGGCAAACATAATTTGTCACTGAAAAGCTAAGTAACATTTAGGATTCTCCAGTCATTGTTCATCATCTAATTCTAGATGCTTCCTTCACCTGAAGAAATAAATGCAAACAAACTGCCTGTATATAAAAACCATGCTTACCCTTGCATCCTTCACAAGCTCACAATGCCTGGCACATACTGTATACTCAATGAACATCCACTGAATTAATACACAATCCACATAGAGATAATTAATTGTTTTGAAGATATTTATAGCATGTGATAAGAAGAAAAAAACAGCAGAGAAGAATTTGGGTTTGTTATATAGACTCATACATGGGATGATGTCTTTGAATATATTAAAGGATGGGAAAGAAAGTAAATTTATAAGCAATTTGCATCTTCAACTCATTAAATATAAAACCAGAGGGAAAAAAGGGAAAAAAAAAAGCATGGTCTTGAGGTTATAATGGCAAGAGAAATTTGTCACTATAAAGCAGTCTATGACAATCTAGAAACAAAAGTGGAAAATACTCCCTTTTCTTCTCTCTGTTACGGGATCATGAATAAATGAATTGTATGATGACAACCCTGCTAGGTCTTAAGGACCTCTTGTCTGTTACTCTGATCCAATATCCTGAATTCTGACATTTTAGCTGTTGCTGTTCATTTCTAAACCTCCTTGGAAGTAGTTTCTCTACTTTTCTGTCTTCAATTTTAATACCCAAACTACTTTTTTCATTCATGCAACCTCCATAAATATGTTTATATACTGCCTTAAAGTGATTTTCTTGTTGTCCCTTGTCAAACTTAATGTCATAAGCTACATCCTGTGGTTAGCTACAGGGCAAATTCAAATTAAGGGTAACTGCATTCTGAATAAAAGGAAGAAACAGTAAAAAAAAAAAAAAAAAAAAGACTAGCAAATTTCCCCTTCATCCCACAACAATTCATAAAATATAATACAGTCATGTTATTGTTTAGAAAAAATAAGATGTTATTAGTTCTATATTAGTTCTGTCCATATCTGTACCATATGCAATATTTGGGATTGCATTCTTTAATTATAAAATGTATGGATGAGAGAGCATATGCATGCATTGCCAACCTTTTTCAAATAGTGTTACAAATTACAGGGAAATAAAATTGTCACATGCCAAAAATTGTTAGAACTAAATTGCCATAACTGAGAACTATGAAATTGCATCTAATGCTAATGTAGCTTAAAATTTCTTTCCGTTTAAACTGCAAGTCATACAACCCATTTTCTATCTAAAATTTAAACATTCTAAATGAGCAAAATTTTATGCAATTAATATACCTAATCTAATATTTAGAAATGACATTTATGAAGAGAATAAGATAGTTGTAAAATATTAAATAATTATAAACAAATATTTTTATTATTGAAATGTAATAGTATTTTGAACCAAACTATTTTCTTGGTTACATTTGGCTTAGATTATTAAAATGCATTTGGGTACACTTTTCACAGGACAGCAAAAACAAGTCAGCAAAAACAAGACCGGGAGTTAACTGTGGCTAAGATCATGATCTCCTTATTACCAAATACAGACTGAAATTGAAGAAAGTGGAGAAAACCACTAGACCATTCAGGTAAGACCTAAATCAAATCACTTGTGATTATACAGTGGAAGTGACAAATAGATTTAAGGGACTAGATCTGATAGACAGAGTGCCTGATGAACTATAGACAGAGGTTCATGGCATTGTACAGGAGACAGGGATCAAGACCACCCCAAGAAAAATAAATGCAAAAATGGAAAATGGCTATCTGAGGAGGCCTTACAAATAGCTGTGAAAAGAAGAGAAGTAAAAAGCAAAAGAGAAAAGGAAAGATATACCCATTTGAATGCAGAGTTCCAAAGAATAGCAAGGAGAGATAAGAAAGCCTTCCTCAGTGATCAGTGCAAAGAAATAGAGGAAAACAATAGAGTGGGAAAGACTAAGAGATGTGTTCAAGAAAGGGAACACTGTGTGCAAAGATGGGCTCAATAAAGGACAAAAATGGTCTGGACCTAATAGAAGCAGAAGATATTAAGAAGAGGTGGCAAGAATACACAGAAGAGCTATACAAAAAAGATCTTCACAACCCAGATAAACACAATGGTGTGGCCATTAACCTAGTCAGACATCCTGGAATGTGAAGTCAAGTGGGCCTTAGGAAGTATCACTATGAACAAAACTAGTGGAGGTGATGGAATTCCAGCTGAGCTATATCAAATTCTAAAAGATGATGCTGTGAAAGTATTGCACTCAATCTGTCAGCAAATTTGGAAAATTCAGCAGTAGCCACAGGACTGGCAAAGGTCAGTTTTTATTCTAATCCCAAAGAAAGGCAATGCCAAATAATGCTCAAACTACCGCACAATTGCACTCATTTCACACACTAATAAAGAAATTAACACAATATTTCAATCAACTATCCTTCAATAAAATAAACTTTTTTTTTTGCAGTTTTTTTTTAATTTTATTTATTTATTTTTTTAAATTTTAAAATCTTTAATTCTTACATGCATTCCCAAACATGAACCCCCCTCCCACCTCCCTCCCCATAACATCTCTGTGGGTCATCCCCATGCACCAGCCCCAAGCATGCTGTATCCTGCGTCAGACATAGACTGGCGATTCAATTCACATGAGAGTATACATGTTAGAATGGCATTCTCCCAAATCATCCCACCCTCTCCCTCTCTCTCTGAGTCCAAAAGTCCGTTATACACATCTGTGTCTCTTTCCCTGTCTTGCATACAGGGTCGTCATTGCCATCTTCCTAAATTCCATATATATGTGTTAGTATACTGTATTGGTGTTTTTCTTTCTGGCTTACTTCACTCTGTATAATCGGCTCCAGTTTCATCCATCTCAACAGAACTGATTCAAATGAATTCTTTTTAACGGCTGAGTAATACTCCATTGTGTATATGTACCACAGCTTTCTTATCCATTCATCTGCTGATGGACATCTAGGTTGTTTCCATGTCCTGGCTATTATAAACAGTGCAGCGATGAACATTGGGGTACATGTGTCTCTTTCAATTCTGGTTTCCTCGGTGTGTATGCCCAGAAGTGGGATTGCTGGGTCATAAGGTAGTTCTATTTGCAATTTTTTAAGGAATCTCCACACCGTTCTCCATAGTGGCTGTACTAGTTTGCATTCCCACCAACAGTGTAGGAGGGTTCCCTTTTCTCCACACCCTCTCCAGCATTTATTGCTTGCTGATTTTTGGATCGCAGCCATTCTGACTGGTGTGAAGTGGTACCTCATTGTGGTTTTGATTTGCATTTCTCTAATAATGAGTGATGTTGAGCATCTTTTCATGTGTTTGTTAGCCATCCGTATGTCTTCTTTGGAGAAATGTCTATTTAGTTCTTTGGCCCATTTTTTGATTGGGTCGTTTATTTTTCTGGAGTTGAGCTGCAGAAGTTGCTTGTATATTTTTGAGATTAGTTGTTTGTCAGTTGCTTCATTTGCTATTATTTTCTCCCATTCAGAAGGCTGTCTTTTCACCTTGCTTATATTTTCCTTTGTTGTGCAGAAGCTTTTAATTTTAATTAGATCCCATTTGTTTATTTTTGCTTTTATTTCCAGAATTCTGGGAGGTGGATCATAGAGGATCCTGCTGTGATTTATGTCTGAGAGTGTTTTGCCTATGTTCTCCTCTAGGAGTTTTATAGTTTCTGATCTTACATTTAGATCTTTAATCCATTTTGAGTTTATTTTTGTGTGCGGTGTTAGAAAGTGATCTAGTTTCATTCTTTTACAAGTGGTTGACCAGTTTTCCCAGCACCACTTGTTAAAGAGATTGTCTTTACTCCATTGTATATTCTTGCCTCCTTTGTCAAAGATAAGGTGTCCATATGTGTGTGGATTTATCTCTGGGCTTTCTATTTTGTTCCATTGATCTATATGTCTGTCTTTGTGCCAGTACCATACTGTCTTGATGACTGTGGCTTTGTAGTAGAGCCTGAAGTCAGGCAAGTTGATTCCTCCAGTTCCATTCTTCTTTCTCTAGATTGCTTTGGCTATTCGAGGTTTTTTGTATTTCCATACAAATCTTGAAATTATTTGTTCTAGTTCTGTGAAAAATGTGGCTGGTAGCTTGATAGGGATTGCATTGAATTTGTAAAAAATTTAAAAAAAAAATTCTCCAAGCCAGGCTTCAGCAATACGTGAACCATGAACTTCCAGATGTTCAAGCTGGTTTTAGAAAAGGCAGAGGAACCAGAGATCAAATTGCCAACATTTGCTGGATCATGGGAAAAAGCAAGAGAGTTCCAGAAAAACATCTATTTTTGCTTCAATTGACTATGCCAAAGTCTGACTGTGTGGATCACAATAAACTCTGGAAAATTCTGAAAGAGATGAGAATATCAGATCACCTGACCTGCCTCTTGAGAAACCTGTATGCAGGTCAGGAAGCAATAGTTAGAACTGGACATGGAACAATAGACTGGTTCCAAATAGGAAAAGGAGTACATTAAGGCTGTATATTGTCACCTTGCTTATTTACCTTATATGCAGAGTACATTATGAGACATGCTGGACTGGAGGAAGCACAAGCTGGAATCAAGATTGCTGGGAGAAATATCAATAACCTCAGATATGTAGATGATACCACCTTTTTGGCAGAAAGTGAAGAAAAACTTATAGCCTCTTGAAGAAAGTGAAAGAGGAGAGTGAAAAGTTGGCTTAAAGCTCAACATTCAGAAAACTAAGATCATGGCATCTGGTCCCATCACTTCATGGCAAATAGATGGGGAAACAGTGGAAACAGTGTCTGACCTTATTTTGGGGGAGCTCCAAAATCACTGCAGATTGAAGACATGAAATTAAGAGACACTTACTCCTTGGAAGGAAAGTTATGCCCAACCTAGACAGCATATTAAAAAGCAGAGACATTACTTTGTCAACAAAGTTTCATCTAGCCAAGGCTATGGTTTTTCCAGTAGTCATGTATGGATGTGAGAATTGGACTATAAAGAAAGCTGAGTGCCGAAGAATTGATGCTTTTGAACTGTGGTGTTGGAGAAGACTCTTGAGAGTCCCTAGGACTGCAAGGAGATCCAACCAGTCCATCCTAAAGAAAATCAGTTCTGGGTGTTCATTAGAAAGATTGCTGTTGAAGGTGAAACTCCAATACTTCGGCCACTGGATGCTTAGAGCTGACTCATTTGAAAAGACCCTGATGTTGGGAAGGATTGAACACAGGAGGAGAAGGGGATGACAGAGGATGAGATGGTTAAATGGCATCACTGACTCAATGGTCATGAGTTTGGGTAAACTCTGGGAGTTGATGATGTACAGAGAGGCCTGGCGTGCTGCGGTTCATGGGGTCATAATTAGTCGGACATACTGGGCTACTGAACTGAATTGAACTTCTGAGGACAGCTGAGTAGTTAAGCTAAAAGCAAACAAAAGTAATAAACAAATCAGTCTTCTAAAAAAAATTTGCCAGTGCATTATTTACAAAGAAAATCTCCTATAAGCAGATAACCAAAAGTTCACAATAATATATTAGTATAGTACTTTCTAAACAGTCGATCCTAAAGGAAATCAATCCTGAATATTCATTGGAAAAACTGATACTGAAGCTGAAACTCCAATACTTTGGCCATATGATGAGAAGAACTAATTCACTGGAAAAGACCCTGATGCTGGGAAAGTTTGAAGGCAGGAGGAGAAGGGGAACACAGAGGATGAGATGGTTGGATGGCATCACCAACTCAATGGACATGAGTTTGAGTAAGCTCCAGGAATTGGTGATGGAGAGGGAAGCCTGGCGTGCTGCAGTCCATAGGGTCACAAAGAGTCTGGCATGACTGAGCGACTGAACTGAAGTTAACAAAATATTTTGATGTGACATGGTCCTAGTTACTACCATATCAAACATAAAAGTCAACCAAAACTTAAAAGGTTTAAAAACTTAACCAAGGTCAACACTGGTAGGTGGCAGACTCTGAGCACTCATCTAATATCATATACTGGTTCTCACAACACTTAAGCTTAATGAAACACTATTGCGTTCTTGCTCTCCATTTCCTTTCTGTCACCAAATCCAAGCAGGTGTGCAGAGGAGATAAGTAACACAAATGGAATCTCCCTAAGGGCAGGCACTGTGTCCGCTATAAACTCAACATTCATTAAGCATGTTAATCAAACCAGTCAATCCTAAAGGAAATTAACCCTGAATATTCATTGGAAGGACTGATGCTAAAGCTGAAGCCCCAATACTATGGCCACTTGATGCAAAGTGCTGACTCCCAAAGAGAGTCTGATCCTGGGAATGATTGAAGGCAAGAAGAGAAGGGGATGAGATGGTTGGATGGCATTGCCAACTCAATGGACGTGAGTTTGAGCAAATTCCAGGAAATACTGAAGGACAGGCAGGCCTGGCATGCTGCAGCCCATGGTGTTGTAAAGAGTTGGACATAACTGAGTGACTGAACAACAATTAAGCATGTACTATATGTCAATATTGCATATATACTAATTTAATCATCTTACAACAAACTTATGTGGTAGATATTTTCATTATCTTAATTTTTCAAATGACAAGACAGGTACAAAGATATATGGCTCTTTTATTAAGTAGTAGTAGAATTGAAATTCAAAACCAAGTTCTGGTCTTATTCATCACTGAGTCTTCAATACCCAGCACACAGAAAGAGCTCAATTAATATTTCTCACATCACCATGCAATGATGAATTGTACTGTAGTATTTTCAAAGAAAGGAACCAAATGTCATACTTTCTGAAGCTAGCAGGCTTCAGAATGGTGATGTAATGTATCTCTTCAGAGAAGATAAAATAATAGATAAAAAATGGCATCCTCATTTCTTGGCCAAGGAAACAAGATATTTCTTATCACCAGAAACAAACCAGTGCTGAGTAACTCATGTCCTATTAATTATTATTCTGAAGCAGAGAAAATTCTCTCCTCATGCATTTTACATCCACCAAGAAAATACAAAAGCACTTCAGTAAACAGAAATAAAAAGATCTGTGATGTTCATTAATTTTTGGTATACTGTGTATCAAAAATTCTGAAAGACATCTGTCTCTTTCCATAAACAAAGTGCTAATACTTTTTTTAAATGAAAGACAAGTGTAATCTCTGCAGCTCAGCATCTAAATTATGTTTTTAAATGATACCCATGCACCAGTGAATAAAAGTACTGCTCAATCAGCTTGTATTACAATGGCTTTATATAATGTGTTTCCTAAACTATCACCTCCTAATGAATTTCATCCTGGAGTATGTAGATTGAAAATATCAATAATTCATAGAATCCCTTCACTAGCCACATTATAATTTAAGCACTTAAGTACAATATCTGTAGATGCCACAGAAATTGAGACTGTCTTTTATTTTGTATTAACTCTCTATTCCATTGATTGACTTGTAAAATCCTTCAAACTGTTAATTTAGACCCTTTCAATAAAACAGTGCTACTGGCTGACTCTTTTGTGACTCTATTATAGTAGTTTCTAGTAAAAAATAATAATTTTCAAAGTCATTATTGGTAACAGTAAAGTCAACATCACATTTGGTTTATCAAGGATGTACCATTATCATAACGATTTGTCACACTATGTAACAACCATGTGGCAAGTAGAGTTGTTTAAAAAAAAGCAAAGGCAGTCCCCTCAGTGTGTCTTCAACTATACATTCATGTTTATATATTAGATCCACTAAATATATCTGCTTGTGCAAGGCACTCAGAGATGTGAATACAGAAATAAGTAATAACAATCAAAATACCTAACAATTACTGAATATGTACTATGTGAATAATTATTCAGGAGATCATTTAATTTAATCCTCAAAAAGATGAACCTGGTTGTACTTTTATGAACATGTTACAAAGGAGGTACTGATTTCTGCCTTAGGGACACTTATGATCCAATAACTGGTGATTTTCAAAATACTTTTTTACCAATGATAAGTTCTTTCTAAATGTCTTCAAAAAAACTCATATAGAAAGATGAAAAAGAACAGAAGTGAAGAGCAGAGAAAGGGGGAACTGTTATGAGAAACTGGAGTTACAAACACAAGGCATAACAGTTTGACTACAATCAAATTTCCTATGGAAAATGTCATCCATTTGCTCTTGAGAAATATATTTGTGATTGATGCCTGTTACTAGGTTCTATGGATGCAGCTCTGTATATTTAAAAATAAAATATATTTCAAAGTGAATCTGAATCTAATCTCAGTTAGTAAATACAGTTAATTCTTACAATTAGTTCTCCTTGGGTTCTACAGCTGAAAGGGGTGTGTGTGTGTGTGTGTGTGTGTGTGTGTGTGTGTGTGTGTGTGTTTATCTAGTCACAGTGAAAACTTTATAAATTAGAAAAAAGAAGCCAGAGAATTAATATATTAGTCTCAACTCAGTTTACCTTTTAACTCAATAGTATTAAATCAATGAGAAAAGTGACTTTCTTTTTGAGTCACTTAACGTTGTGCATTGTAAGGGCAAAAATGGCTATCCTAATCTTCAGTTCAGTTCAGTTGCTCAGTCATGTCCGACTCTTTGTGACCCCATGAACTGAAGCATGCTAGGCCTCCCTGTCCACCACCATGTCCTGGAGCTTGCTCAAACTCATATCCATTGAGTAGGTGATGCCATCCAACCATCTCATCCTCTGGCTTCCCCTTCACTTCCTGCCTTCAGTCTTTGCAAACATCAGGGTCTTTTCCAACGAATCAGTTCTTAGCATCAGGTGGCAAAAGTATTGGAGCTTCAGCTTCAACATCAGTCCTTCCAAAGGAATATTCAGGACTGATTTCCTTTAGGACTGACTGGTTTGATCTCCTTGCAGTTCAAGGAACTCTCAAGAGTCTTTTCCAACATCACAGTTCAAAAGTATAAATATTTTGGCACTCAGCTCTCATTATAGTCCAACTCTCACATCCATACATGACTACTGGACAAATCAGAGCTTTTATTAGATGGACATTTGTTGGCAAAGTAATGTCTTTGCTTTTTAACATGCTATCTAGGTTGGTCATAGCTTTACTTCCAAGAAGCAAGTATCTTTTAATTTCAAGGCTGCAGTCCCCATCTGCAGTGACTTTGGAGCCCAAGAAAATAGTCTGTCACTGTTTCCCTTGTCTTTCCATCTATTTTCCATGGTGTGATGGGACTGGATGTCATAATCTTTGTTTTTTGAATGCTGAGTTTTAAGTCAGGTTTTTCACTCTCCTCTTTCATTTTCATCAAAAGGCTCTTTAGTTCATCTCCATTTTCTACCATAAGGGTGGTGTCATCTACATATCTGAGGTACTTGATATTTCTGCTAGCTTCATCCAGTCCAGCATTCCACATGATGTATACTGCATAGAAGTTAAATAAGCAGGGTGACAATATACAGCCTTGACCTACTCCTTTCCCAATTTGGAACCAATCCATTGTTTCATGTCTGGTTCTAACTGTTCCTTCCTGACCTGCATACAGATTTCTCAGGAGGCAGGTAAGGTGGTCTGGTATGCCCATCTCTAAGAATTTTCCAGAGTTTGTTGTGATCCACACAGTCAAAGGCATTGGCATAATCAATAAAGCAGACACAGAAGTTTTTCTGGAACTCTCTTGCTTTTCTGATGCTACAACGATGTTGGCAATTTGATCTCTGGTTCCTCTGCCTTTTCTAAATCCAACTTGAACATCTGGAAATTCTTAGTTCACATATTGTTGAAGCCTAGCTTGGAGAATTTTGACCATTACTTTGCTAGCATGTGAGATGTGTGCTATTGTGTGATAGTTTGCTCATTCTTTGGCATTGCCTTTCTTTGGGATTGGAATGAAAATTGACCTTTTCCAGTCCTGTGGCCACTGCTGAGTTTTCCAAATTTGCTGGCATATTGAGTGCAGCACTTTCACAACATCATCTTTTAAGATTTGATAAAGCACAGCTGGAATTCCATCATCTCCACTAGCTTTGTTCATAGTGATGCTTCCTCAGGCTTACTTGACTTCACACTACAGGAGGTTTGGCTTTAGGTGAGTGATCACACCACTGGGTTATCTGGGTCATGAAAATTTGTTTGTATAGTTCTGTGTATTCTTGCCACTTCTTCTTAATATCTTCTGCTTCTGTTAGGTCTACACCATTTCTCTCTTTTATTGTACTCATTTTTGCATGAGATGTTCCCTTGGTATCTCTAATTTTCTTGAAGACACCTCTACTCTTTCCCATTCTATTTTCTCTATTTCTTTGTATTGATCACTGAAAAAGGCTTTCTAATCTCTCCTTGCTATTCTTTGGAACTCTGCATTCAGATGGGTGTATCCTTCCTTTTCTCTTTTGCCTTTCTCTTCTATTCTTTTCTCAGCTATTTGTAAGTCCTCCTCAGTCAACCTTTTTGCCTTTTTCATTCCTTTTTTGGAGGGCATGGTCTTGGTCACTTTTTCCTATACAATGTTACAAACCTCCGTCCATAGTTCTTCAGGCACTCTGTCTGTCAAATCTAATCCTTTGAATCTATTTGTCATATCTTATTGATGCAAAAAGCAGAAGCTGAAGGAAGTCTAATTACTTTACTTTTGTCTAAATATTATTCTTTCAGTTTTCACTGGAGTTCTTAAGATCTTGTGACTTATTCTTGGAATTGAAAATTTGTATAATCACTTGATGCAAGAGAATAAGACAACAAAACTCACAATGACATTCAGTAAACAAAAAAGAAAATAACATTTTGAGAAATAGCTTAGGGATCTAAAGAGCTGCTACATAATCTGTTACTTGGTATGACTTCCAAATATCCCAACCAAACTGGACTAGATTCAGTAGCCAAAGAGCAGAAAACATTTTGCATTTGGGAATAGCATGGTTAATAAGAATAAGATTAATAATAGAATTATGAAAATATAACTATAAATAAAAACATAGTTAGATCCAGAATTCATTAATACAAAATATACACCAAAAAATCTTACATATGTCATATGAATTTCTTGAAAAGTAGATTTAAGATCCTTACTCATTTAGATTTTGGAATTTGATAAAGTTAACATGCTAATAATACCAATTCATCTGAATAAATTTTAGGTCTTTAGTTTCATTGCTATAAACTTCCAAAAATGTTTTCTTCATGATATTATTCTCATTTTGTGTTTTACTATTTTGTCACAGTATTTTTTTCACTTTCCTTCATATACTTCACACCTATAGTTTTCAATATACTTACACCTATATTTATTTATTTATTTATTTATTTATTTATTTATTTTAATTTTAAAATCTTTAATTCTTACATGCGTTTCCAAACATGAACCCCCCTCCCACCTCCCTCTCCATAACATCTCTGTGGGTCATCCCCATGCACCAGCCCCAAGCATGCTGTATCCTGCGTCAGACATAAACTGGCGATTCAATTCTTACATGGTAGTATACATGTTAGAATGCCATTCTCCCAAATCATCTCACCCTCTCCCTCTCCCTCTGAGTCCAAAAGTCCGTTATACACATCTGTGTCTTTTTTCCTGTCTTGCATACAGGGTCGTCATTGCCATCTTCCTAAATTCCATATATATGTGTTAGTATACTGTATTGGTGTTTTTCTTTCTGGCTTACTTCACTCTGTATAATTGGCTCCAGTTTCATCCATCTCATCAGAACTGATTCAAATGAATTCTTTTTAATGGCTGAGTAATACTCCATTGTGTATATGTACCACTGCTTTCTTATCCATTCATCTGCTGATGGACATCTAGGTTGTTTCCATGTCCTGGCTATTATAAACAGTGCTGCGATGAACATTGGGGTACATGTGTCTCTTTCAATTCTGGTTTCCTTGGTGTGTATGCCCAGCAGTGGGATTGCTGGGTCATAAGGTATTTCTATTTGCAAATTTTTAAGTTTATTTTTCAACTTTTACTTACTCTGTAGCCCCTACCCAGAATGCCTCACACAATATATCTCAGTAAGTCAAACTCTGTCTTTAGGTTATTCCTTCATAAGCACTATTGATAATTATTTTCTAGGTCCATACTGAATATGTATATAATTCCAACAGAGTTTATGAAGGATGGTATTCTATAATGTCCCAGTCCAATGATTGGCGAACTTTTTACAGCCAATTAGTGATTTAGGTTTTTTGAGCCATCTATAAGCTTTGTCACACAGTTGTCTTTGTCTTCCTTTTTTTGAAACAACTCTTTAAAATTGTAAAAGATATTCCTAGTTCATGGGCCAGTATGTAGACAACCCACTGGAGATTTATCCCTTGGCCACAGTTTGCTAATATCTATTCTATTTAATTTCACATATACTGTCTCATTTACTATTCTCCTGGCCCTTGGTATTTTAACCTTCTATCCTTCTTCTGGAAGCACAGCTGACCCTTAAACAATGTGAGTTTGAACTATGCAAGACTACTTATACACAGATATATTTCAATAGTAAATATTATGGTACTCCATGGTCCATGGTTGGTTGAATCAGTGGATACAGAGGGCCATTCATAAGTTATACTCAGATTAATCCCCAAGTTATTCAAGGATCAACTGAACTTAGAAGTTGTTGAAGGCCAAAACTGCTGTATCACTCACTTAGGGATTATAAGGGTCTATCTTAATGTATTATTATAACAGCTGGTCAAAAAATGCTGGCACTGATACACTTTTAAAATCACAGGCAAATAGTTCCAAATATGAACTTGATATGCTTTATTTGATGATATGCACAAAAGAGAAGGGGCAAATCTTACAGACAGTAAAGTACTTCTGGTAAACAGACAAAATTCCCCTTACTTATTATCTTTCTATAATAGAGTCCATTGTAACTCTCACTATCTACCAAAATGATTGTACACAGCAAAAAGTTTCTTCTACAACAATTATTAAGAAACATTTTGTAATTTCTGTGGAATTTCTCCTCAATGATATTGAAACAAATGATTTTCTAATTTTTAAAACACTTATTTAATACTTACCCTATATCAGGCTATTTGTTGAATACTTTATCTAAATTATTTTATTTAATCCTCACCACAACCCTGATGAGAATGTTGTCAGTGTTATACAGGTGAGTTCAGAGTTCACATAATTAGCAGTTGGTAGAGCTGCTATTTGAACTTCTGGGCTTGCACTCTTAACCTCTATGCTATGCTTTCTAGCAAACAAGAAGCTGCTGCTGATGAAAATAATGAGGATAACTAATATCATCTGTGGGCTTACTAATTACTAGATGATCTACTGTTTAAAATAATTTACATTGCTATTGCTAAGTCACTTCAGTCGTGTCTGACTCTCTGTGACCCCATAGACAGCAGGCCACCAGGCTCCCCCTTCCCTGGGATCCTCCAGGCAAGAACACTGGAATGGGTTGCCATTTCCTTCCCCAATGTATGAAAGTGAAAAGTGAAAGTGAAGTCGCTCAGTCATGTCCGCCTTAGCAACCCCATGGACTGCAGCCTTCCAGGCTCCTCCGTCCATGGGATTTTCCAGGCAAGAGTACTGGAGTGGGCTGCCATTGCCTTCTCTGAAAATAATTTACGTATACTATTCATATAATAGATAGCACCACTAACTCAACAGACATGAATTTCAGCAAAGTCCAGAGTTACTAGAGGACAGAGGAGTTTAGCTTGCTACAGTCCATGGGGTCGTAAAGAGTCAAGACACAATTTAGCGACTGTACAACAACAACAATTCATACAATAGTCACATTACCATTATAAAATGACAGCATTATTATTTCAGTATTCAAAGAAGGAAACTAAATGAAGATAAGATAAATTAATAGTAAGTAGCAGATTCAGGAGCCAATGCCAGGCCTCTGATCCAAGAACCAAAGTGCTAATCAGTATCTTTCAAGTGCAAACAACTGCTGAATAAATCCATCAATTGAGGAATAGTATCTCATTTATCCCTATTACTTTCTAAATACCAGTAGTGCTTCATCCACTAAATTATACTCACTAGATATAAAAAAAAGAAAAATATGTGATTTCAACAACCAAAAGCTTTAAAGGGTTAGTATTAATAACTAGCAATAACTTAACTTGAACAAAAGTATTTACTGATTTTCACTAAAGAATCTCTTCTCAAAGCTGCCTATTTAAGATCTCTTTTGTGACACAAGCCTTTCTTTTTTCGTTCCTTGTAGGGCAGTGTCACATCCCAGACTCACAAGGCACACACATGTCACCTATAAAGACAAGAGCCAGCTTCTGACCTAAATCAATAATGTCAGAGAGATTTGGAAGAAACACAGAGGTAGAATAATTAAGGATACAATAATAAAGTTGATAGATACACATAAAACTATCTGCTACTTTTTTTCCTACAGAAAGAAAAATATGTTTTATTAATTATGCATCCTAGAGTAAACTGTAGACATAGCATACTTCTCATAGAAGTTTCTTTACTCTTCATTCTGTTTCTTTATTCTTCAGTGCCCATCACAGCATGTCTATGACAATTTAGCAGCAAGATTTCATTTTAGTCTAGTCAAACATAGCTAATTGCATAGTGAAAAGTTCCTACATTTTTCTCACTCATAGGTGAGAGCATTCATAATGGAGTTTAGCTCTGCAATGTTTTATTTGACATAAGAAGTATTCTTATGTCATATTCTTATGCTCTTAATAACCGGAACACATTCTTCCTTCCTTTCCTTGTCATATTATGTCCTTCCTTTGAGAGACAATAACAGAAGGAATTAATATTCCTTAAAAGATGTGTTGCAAATTAGCCAGGTGAAAGTTGCGAAAGGAAATAATAAGCAGGCAGCTCTTCAAATGAATATACTGTTTACAACACCCAAAGTATAGACATTAAATTTAAAATAAATATGAACAGCATAAAGTGTGTTATCCCATTCTTTATAATACCCAGCCAACATCTGTTCAGTAATTCACTAAATGTAGTGTTTAGTTTGTTTTAGGAAAATATGTTAAATTAAATGAAAGGCAAGTTTCACAGAATAAAATAATCACTATTTTTTACTCTAGTGAACATTGGCAAGATACTTTACAGTTTACTTTAACTTGACTCCAGCTGTTTGTCTGTTAGTTAATTTAGCCTTAAAAGCTATCTGTAGAAGGATCATAAAACATAAATTTCCTGGTTAAAGCATTCAGGAAGGAACTATAAACAATATAACATTATTATATATAATTTTTTCACTTTTTAATTGAAAAAATTCCCATAAATAAGCACCAAAGGGAGAAAAAAAAATGCTAACTTGTAAACTGACAATGGGCTTCCTGTTGGATCAGACAGTAAAGAATCTGCTTGCAATGCAGGAAACCCCTGCAATGCAGTTCAATCCTGGGTTGGGAAGATCCTCTGGAGAAGGGTATGGCAACCCACTCCAGTATCCTTGCCTGAAGAATTCGTGCCTGAAGAAATTCCATGGACAGAGGAGCCTGACGGGCTACAGTTCACGTGATCGCAGTGAGTCTGACAAGACTTGGTGACTAACACTTTCATTTTTACTTTTTTCCACAAACTGACTATAGATGATAATTATTTAAGTTTTTTATTTCATTTTTACAGGTATAACATAAAAATGTTATTATTGAATCTGCCACAGAAGGTGATTAAAAGATACTAAAGACCAAAAATAAATTTCATATAGAAACTATATATTTTCTCAGAAGCATCCATATTATGACATTCTCTATTAATCAACTAGAAAGTTAGTTGTACATATTCAAGGTCCCTCTTTCATTTATTCATTGCTCTGTCCTAGCTCCTAGAATAGTGCCTAGAATATAGAAGCTACTCAATAAATATTCTGAATTTGTTAAATCAATACAAAGGGTCTCAATCTATGATGCTCTTGAATAACTGGTAAAACTTAAATCACCAAAGATAAGATGAAAGGAAAAAAATTAACTGATATATGTAGATTGTGTAATTGCTACAATTGAAGTAAATATTTTCTACATATGCTGTTTGATTAATAAACCCATTTGATATTTTAGATTAATATTGCTTAAAAAAAGAAAAAAACCCACTACATTTAAAAATAATGAACACTGAAAACAAAGTCATTTACATTTTTTGGCATTTTAAAACATGGCAATAACTGCATAATTTGAAACAAGAAGCATTTATACTAACAACAGTTAACAGTTACTGAATGTTTGTTATGTGGAAACCCCTACTATTAACTCATTTAATTATCAAAACAAGTCATTAACGGAAGTATGAAAGTGAAAAAATATTAATCGCTCAATTTGTCCAACTCTTTGCAACCCCATGGATTGCAGTCTGCCAGGCTCCTGTGTCCATGAATTCTCCAGTCAAGAATATTGGAGTGGGTAGCCATTCACTTCTCCAGGGGATCTTCCTGGCCCAGAGATTGAACCCTGGTCTCCTGCACTGCAGGCAGATTCTTTACTGTCTGAGCCACCAGGTACAATCACCATTTCAAACAGATGAAGTATAAGGAGAAATTATTTGCTTAAGGTCACAAATTTAGTAAGAAAAAGAGCTAGAATTTGAAAAAAGACAATCTGACTCCAAAAGCTTATTCTCATCATATGGTTCTACATGGTGTCCTGAGAATTACTTATCAGTTTATACTGACTAAAGTTTCTTACTCAGAGAATATAATAACACAACAGTTTGATGCCCATTTTAAATGTCAATAAATTTGCAAAACAGATTCAAAACTATGATTTTGAATGAATTCTCAAGTTGTGAATGTTGGCTGATTTACCACTTACATGGAAATTATGTGACCTACAGAATTTGGTATCCACTTTCAAATAAATGACATGTGCATTTGGAAAGAGAATGTGAGGTTTCTTAGATTTCTCAAGTTGATATTTTCTAGTTTCAAACAACAGCATCTCAACTCACCAGTCTTCTCTTAGCATCAGTTTATTTGTTATGCATGTACCATGGATTCATTAGAAAACAGTGAGGAACTAAGTTCTGCTGTGCCTAAAAATTTTAGAGGAGAGATTTGATGGAAAATTATAACTCCTTAGCAGCAAAAGTGAAGGTCAAATGCTTATACTATGAAAAGAAGAACAGAGTGCAAAATTCTAGTGTGCAGCAGAGCTATGAAAATGAATTTTCCTTCTTTTTCAAATCAACTAATTTTTACCACCACTGTAAAAAATATTATCTTCATTTCATGTCTAAGTTTAGTTTATGCATTTGGAGAATCTTTTATGAATCGTCTTTCTCAGACTGGTAAACTATATATTGTCTATTTGAATTCGGGGCCATTAAATTTGTGCAAAGTTGTTCCTGCACTATATACATTTTTGGTCCTGTCTCTGATCAGTGTCCTCTTTCTGCTTTACAGCTAATGTATCATTTCTCCATGGCATCAATAGATTAAAACATTTGCTACCAGAAAAAGTATGTGAAAATAGAGCAAGCTCCTTTTCCTACAAGATAACTCTATAAATCTGTCTAGCTTGCTGATGTTCACTTTAATTTAAAATCAGTAAATATTTATCTTGCAAACTTCAAGAAGGCAGAGAGATAAGTTATTTCCCTTTTTTTGTCCCTGACAGAAATGCTACTTTGTTAATGTTTAATAGGACTAGATATATATTTCTGATATATACTTGGGAATATTTAGAACAGGGAAAATGATAAGTTTTCTTAAAATCTATTAAGACTTTAAAAGGTTCAATCTATTGTTTCTCGAGCCATATAACTCTTCAGTATAGAAAGAGGCAAGAGAGCTTAATTGACTAAATTTTATAATGTTAGTTTGATGCTTTCCTTAAATTTACTATAACAATGGCTTATTGACAAACCTAGACTATTTCCATAAAAATAAAATAAAAGCAAATTTAGTCCAATATTCTTAAACTGATAATTGAGGGATTAAACAAAATGTTGTAAATAGTCAGTACTTCCCTTAACAGTATTATAGAGGAAAACATTTTTTTATTTTGAAGGTAGACAAACTCTGCCCTGTTATAGTCCCTTACCTCCCACAGAAGATGGTTATAGATAAGCTTACATAATCAATCCCCTAGAGCCATTCTGAGCAATTGGTCAAGTATGCAACAGTCAGAATAAATGCTCACAGGTAATAAAACCTGCACTCTCCCACTTCTATGTGGCAATCTTATTTTATCCTTGATTATGAAAATATTGATTTTTATTAAACCAGAACATGCCCACAGCTGTAACATAACTATACTATATTTTTACATACCTAGCATAAGTACAAAATATGTCTCAGTAGATAAATGCCAGAATTTTTATTATGATATATTTGATTTTACTTTTGAAAAGCTGTGTGTGAATTGATGTCTTACTTCCATTTTTATATACTATTTTCTTGCATACAAACTTGCCTTTTACATAAGAAAAAACAAGTTGGTTATAGGGTCACTCTCTCTCAAGCTATCTCTTTTGAAATGAAACACAATGATTCTCTTATAGCTGTGCCTATGCACATACCATTGGAGAAGGAAATGGCAACCCCCTCCAGTATTCTTGCTTAGAGAACCCCATGGATGGAGGAGCCTGGAGGGCTGCAGTCCATGGGGTTGCAAGAGAGTTGGACACAACTTAGCAACTAAACAACAATGCACATACCACTTATCATTTAATAGTGACTTTCCCATTCTCCAATACATTTACCTAAGATTAGTTGAAATCCCACCTCTTCTTAGGAGGTTTTCAACAACTTCCTATGTGAACCACAGCTTTTAGGAAAGCCTGCTTTTGAAAAATAAGCCTTAGGAAGAAGATTTTGCAGAAATTGTTCACTTTGGGAGATCTGGAGTAAGACACCACTTCAATTTGTATGTTAACAAGAAATTCAGTATTCAGTAGAATAATAGAGGAGCACTGGTCAACTGTTTCCAACATGTAAAGCTTATTACTTCATCAGCAAGATTATAGCTGCTTTCGAAGAAGGTATATAATATGGTAAATGTTAAAAGAGGTAGTGAGATGGTTAATGTTTTGCAAATCAAATTTACATAAAAGGATATGCAATATTTTTATAACACTAAATAATTACATAATGGTTGGTAGATACTTACTGACAGATGATGCCTACAAATGTTTTGAGTTATTCAAACATAATAAATTCAAGCAATCTTATGTGGTTTGGTATCTTAATTTGGGATCTCTGAAAAGTAGAGCCTGAGACGAGAACTTTGATGTAGGTAGGTTACTCAGGGGGTGATCCCAGGAAAGTAGTTTGAAGGAATGGGAGAGAGAAACTGAAAAGGAAGAAAAGTCACACTACGCATTATTATTGGAATTGCCACTTTTGGCAAAGAAAGCCAAATTCTGTCCAGATCTCTGAAACATTTCTGTGAATAACAAATCTGGGGTAATGATACACAGGCCCTTCTCCCCAGTGGTTGAGGACAATCTTCACGAGATGAACTCCCCTGTATCCAGGTGAATGGCTCAGTGCCAACCACAGAAGCTTGTAGACTTGGTGAAAGTCTTATGGCAGAATATTACAAGACAAAGAGAAAGCACAGAAGGTGAGAATGAGGTAACTGAGGTAGGCCTGAGTGTTCACAAAATAGTTTACTTTGGGTCTGAGTAAAATTTTGGTGGCCCTGCTGGCTCAGATGGCAAAGAATCTACCTGCAATGCAGAATTCTGGGACTGATCCCTCTGCCAGGAAGATCCCCAGGAGAAGAGAATGGCAACCCATGGCAGTATTCTTTCCCAGAGTACTCCATGGACAGAGAAGCCTAGTGGGCTACAGTCCATGGAGTTGCAAACTGAGTGACTTTCACTCATTAGAAAGGTAAAATTACAGTTGAGCCAAGGGGTTGCTATATGTATGTCAGAGGCATCTGCTAAATGCCTCTGTGTGTGTGTGTGTGTGTGTGTGTGTGTGTGTGTGTGTGAGAATACTGGAGTGGGTAGCTGTACCCTTCCGCAGGGGATCGATCCAACGCAGGTCTCTCGCATTGTAGGCGGATTATTTACTGTCTGAGCCACCATGATGTGTATATGCATGTACAGAAGCAAAAACAGTACCTAAACCTTAATCTTTAACTTCCATTAACTCATAATACTGAGTTTCAAATTTATTTAGTCGTCCCTTCAATTTTGGATATAGGAAAAGAGAGTTACTCATGTGATATTTTACACAGCAGTTTTTCTTCACTCCTTCTCCCAACCACCACAAAAAAATAATCTTTACTACTGTAATATTACTAGCTTATTTTTGTAACATCCTTTCTGATCACATGCAGCTGAGAGTGAAAAGTTCAGAAAAGAAGTGTAGCTAGAGGTCATTCCACACAACCTCCGCTGCAGACAGGGGAAAAACAGAACTTGTGGCTGATTCTGTCTATTCTCATGCGAATTCTGGGAATATATAAAGAGAAAGATAAATCACCTAGATCACATATTCTCACTTCACAAGCAGCTAGGACCTAGTGGACAAGGAAGGATTCAACAGATATAATAATTATTTTCTGCTACTTTTTATGAAAACATTCATTTAAATTTAGACTTTTGATAGTCCTTCCTATTTTCTTAAGAGAAAACGTGTTTAGATAGACCATAAGATAGTGTCATAAGAAACTATTAAAATACTACCTATGTAAAAAACATTATTCATTTTTGGGTGTCTTACTACTTGGCTTTTTAAAATACAGCATGTGAAGTTATTTTAATAAATCATGTACAGTTCAGGATGATTAAAGGAACCTAAAATTCTTGAATAAAGAATGAAAAGATGGGCAATGCTGGCCATTTAAATTCATATCTTTTCATTTACTAACTCATAAACAGAAAAGTGAGCCCATGTAAATGTTAAGATTCCAAGAGGACATCATTTAAACTGAGAAGTAGATCAAAGTCGATTAATCTACCACAGTAAATTAGGAAGCAACCTAAAATATTTGTAAGCAATTTAAAGGCAACAAAATGTATGCTTTCTTGAGCACTGGTTACACAGTAAATATTTGCTGAGTTATTGACTTAACGAACACAATGATGAGTTAATAAGAACTAATTTCTAGACAGAGAAAGAAAATACCAAAGGGAAAAAAAAAGAGTGCACTCAGTGCTGGTCATACAAACATAATTGGTTTCTCACTGGAGGAAATGAGTACCAATGACCATTAACTACTTGTATAATTATTATAAAATGACAGTATGTTTATTAATGTAAAAGTAGCTACAGAATCAGGCTAATAATATAGTAATAGGCATTCGTACTTACTAAAATAATTTTAATAATGTCTTATTACAGGAATATATTATTACTTTGTAATGAGGAGGGTATTTGGAAGTAACTGCAATATCAGTCCTCATTGTTTTCCAGGTATCTGGGTGTTATGCAACTCAGATACAGGTTTAACTGATGGCCAATTTTGAAAGTATATGATACTTACTTTTGTCAAAAAGGGCAATTTTAGTTTGAAAACAAAACATTCCAAGAAGAAACATAGAAGGTAAGTATATACAGAGACATGCGACTTCAAGAGACAAAAGCAACCAAAATCACAATGAAGGCGGCTCCATTTGCCTTTGTGCAGATGACAGCCATCCCTTGAATGTCAACGGGTGGCAAGAATGTTCCCATTGTGATATCAGCTATGTAACTGCATGGACATGAAGGGGATCAGAATACACTACCCTATGACACGGTGCCTTGACAAATTAAATATTTTAAGAAACCTCAGGTGTAGGAAGGACTCTCTGACCTTCCTCTTCTCTCCTGAAGTCGGTCATAAGGCCATCTTGTGAGAGGTGGCCTATTCATTCCCAGAAGACAGAGAGATGATAGAAGAATCCAAAAGAAGAGGCCTAAGAAACGCTGGACTGGAAGAAACACAAGCTGGAATCAAGATTGCCGGGAGAAATATCAATAACCTCAGATATGCACATGACACCACCCTTATGGCAGAAAGTGAAGAGGAACTAAAAAGCCTTTTGATGAAAGTGAAAGAGGAGAGTGAAGAAGTTGGCTTAAAGCTCAACATTCAGAAAACAAAGATCATGGCATCCAGTCCCATCACTTCATGGGAAATAGATGGAGAAACTGTGGGAACAGTGTCAGACTTTATATTTTTGGGCTCCAAAATCACTGCAGATGGTGACTGCAGCCATGAAATTAAAAGAAACTTACTCCTTGGAAGAAAAGTTATGACCAACCTAGATAGTATATTCAAAAGCAGAGACATTACTTTGCCGACTAAGGTCTGTCTAGTCAAGGCTATGGTTTTTCCAGTAGTCATGTATGGATGTGAGAGTTGGACTGTGAAGAAAGCTGAGCACAGAAGAATTGATGCTTTTGACCTGTGGTGTTGGAGAAGACTCTTGAGAGTCCCTTGGACTGCAAGGAGATCCAACCAGTCCATTCTGAAGGAGATCAACCCTGGGATTTCTTTGGAAGGAATGATGCTAAAGCTGAAACTCCAGTACTTTGGCCACCTCTTGTGAAGAGTTGACTCATTGGAAAAGACTCTGATGCTGGGAGACATTGGGGGCAGGAGGAGAAGGGGACGACAGAGGATGAGATGGCTGGATGGCATCACTGACTCGATGGACATGAGTCTGAGTGAACTCCGGGAGTTGGTGATGGACAGGGAGGCCTGGCGTGCTGCAATTCATGGGGTCACAAAGAGTCGGACACGACTGAGTGACTGAACTGAACTGAACTGAAGTTACTTCCAGTTTACCAACCTTCATTTAAACATTTTGTCCTCTCATGTTTTTCCACAGATTCCTATTCTTTATCAATCTTGGTAAAAACACTCAGGTTAAGGTCTTCATTTCCTTATAGAAGCTCAGTGAACTATGTAGTCCAAGTATATAAATCATACAATTGTGATCAACAAGCTTGATATTTCGATCCAGATACGTAAGATTAAAAAAACCTATATTCTTCCAAAAATTAGTTATAATTGAAAATGAGATACTGATACTCAGGGTAAATCCATGAAATACAGAAAAGTTATGAGTTTTAACACAAATGATTGCATAATCAGGATATACTTATGGTGGACTTCTCATAGCACATTTTTAATAAATGTTTTGTTAGATAATAAAAAAACTTATTTGTTAATAAATGATTTTTCAGATAATAAAAATACATTCTAACCAAAATGCTATATGTTTATTTGTGGATATAATAGAATATGGAATGAAATGCAAATGTAAAATATAATTTCACTTGTGATGATTCCAAAAACCCTCAAAAATGTTTTTTTCTGACACTGTTTAAAGCTAATGGCATTCTAATTAATTTTCTGAAATAGTGGCATCTATTAATTCTATAATTGTACTATTACAGCAAAATCTCTGAAGCATATGTTTTAAGACAGCACTGTTAGGTTCATAGCTGAAGCCAAATGGATCCTAACTTTAGTAACAGACAAGAAGGATAAAAAGAAGCAATAGCAATCTTTACATATTCTTTATTTAAGAGCAACTCAACACTGCAAACCAAGTATCATGTACAGCTAGTGTAGTGAATAACATTTTCCATTCAAATTATAACAGGTAAGTAATATTGTTGACAGCCACGCTACCATATGCGTTTAATGAGCAAAGCAATCTCTGATATAAGAAGAGACTGTACTTTTTTTAAAAAGGATCTAATCATCTTAATCTTCAATTAAAATAAATAAATTTATATATAAAAAAAAGGATCTAATCAGGTCATTGAAATTTTTGGAGTTGTCCCTTAGATTTAAGGCCCATGTGTGCTGACTTTTATGGACAGTCTAAAAAGTCTACAGAATTCATAATATACCACAAATCCTTTACAAATGTTGGGCCAAATTTTGATCAGTGTGCAAAATCATTATCATAATACAACTGAGAAACATAATTCCACTGGATAAAATGGTAAATTGAGTGGAGTCAGGTGATAACACATAGGTTGCAGCCACTGTCAAAAATTAAACCTTCCAAAATAAACATATTTTCAATTAACCTAGGGGGTGGGATGGCGAGGGAAATGAGAGGGAGCTTCAAAAGGGATGGGATATAAGAAAGCCTTCCTCAGTGATCAGTTCAAAGAAATAGAAGAAAACAATAGAATGGGAAAGACTAGAGAGCTCTTCAAGAAAACTAAAGACACCAAGGAAACAATTTCATGCAAAGATGGGCTCAATAAAGGACAGAAATGGTATGGACATAACAGAAGCAGAAGATATTAAGATGAGGTGGCAAGAATACACAGAAGAACTACACAAAAAGATCTTCAAGACCCAGATAATCATGATGATGTGATCACTCACCTAGAGCCAGACCTCCAGTAGTGTGAAGTCAAGTGGGCCTTAGGAAGCATCACTATGAACAAAGCTAGTGGAGGTGATGGAATTTCAGCTGAGCTATATCAGATCCTAAAAGATGATGCTGTGACAGTGCTGCACTCAACATGCCAGCAAATTTGGAAAACTGAGCAGTGGCCACAGGACTGGAAAAGGTCAGTTTTCATTCCAATCCCAAAGAAAGCCAATGTCAAAGAATGCTCAAGCTATCACACAATAGCACTCATCTCACACGCTAGCAAAGTAATGCTCAAAATTCTCCAAGCCAGGTTTCAACAATATGTGAACCATGTACTTCCAGATGTTCAGGCTGGATTTAGAAAAGGCAAAGGAACCAGAGATCAAATTGCCAACATCCACTGGATCATCAAAAAAGCAAGAGGGTTCCAGAAAAACATCTATTTCTGCTTTATTGACTATGTCAAAGCCTTTGACTGTGTGGATCACAATAAGCTGTGGGAAATTCTTCAACAGATGGGAATGCCAGACCACCTGATCTGCATTTTGAGAAATCTGTATGCAGGTCAGGAAGCAACAGTTAGAACTGGACATGGAACAACAGACTGGTTCCAAATAGGAAAAGGAGTGTGTCAAGGCTGTATACTGTCATCCTGCTTATTTAACTTATATGCAGAGTACATCATGAGAAACATTAGGCTGGAGGAAACACAAGCTGTTATCAAGATTGCCAGGAGAAATATCAATAACCTCAGATATGCAGATGATACCACCCTTATGGCAGAAAGTGAAGAACTAAAGAGCCTCTTGATGAAAGTGAAAGAGGAGAGTAAAAATGTTGGCTTAAAACCCAACATTCAGAAAATTAAGATTATGGCATCTGGTCCCATCACTTCATGGCAAATAGATGGGGAAATAGTGGAAACAGGGACAGACTTTATTTTGGGGGGCTCCAAAATCACTGCAGATGGTGATTGCAGCCATGAAATTAAAAGACGCTTAGTCCTTGAAACAAAAGTTATGACCAACATAGACAGAATATTAAAAAGCAGAGGCTTTTTAAGAGTCATGTCCGACTGTTTGCCAACACAGGTCCATCTACTCAAAGCTGTGGATTTTCCCGTAGTCATGTATCAATGTGAGAGTTGGACTCCAAAGAAAGCTGAGTGTTGACAAATTGATGCTTTTGAACTGTGGTATGGAGAAGACTCTTGAGAGTCCCTTGGATTGCAAGGAGATCCAACCAGTTCATCCTATAGGAAATCAGTCCTGAATATTCATTGGAAGGATTGATGTTGAAGCTGAAACTCCAATACTTTGGCCACCTGATGCTTAGAGCTGACTCATTTGAAAAGACCCTGATGCTGAGAAAGAAAGAAGGTGGGAGGAGAAGGGAAAGACAGAGGATGAGATGGTTGGATCTCATCACCAACTCAATGGACATGAGTTTGAGTAAACTCTGGGAGTTTACTGGTGTGCTGGACAGGGGGGCCTGGCATGCTGCAGTCCATGGGGTTACAAAGAGTCTGACACAACTGAGTGACTGAACTGAACTGAAGTGAACTGATATGTATACCTATCAGGGAGGCCTGGCATGGTGCAGTCCATGGGGTCACAAAGAGTCTGACACAACTGAGGGACTAAACTGAACTGAAGTGAACTGATATGTATACTTATGGCTGATTCATGTTGAGGTTTGACAGAAAACAGCAAAATTCTGTAAAGCAATTATCCTTCAATAAAAAGATAATTTAATTTTAAAAAAGAAAAATCCAAATAATATTTACTTGAAATGTATAAAATAATTTTACATGTGTATAAGGATAGCAGTCCAGAAAAGTATTATGTTGAGATGGGAACACACTAAAGTGAATATATAGTGCTGTATATTTGAATGAACTTGAATTCATTCAAGAGACCCACCAAGATTCTGGTATTTGATGTTTCTTAATATATATACATATACACACAGGTTCAGAATCATTAATATATACTCTAGGTATAATCTGCAATAACCTTACCCAGTACAGTGCTTATAAAATTCTGTCTGGAAATGCAGATGTTCAACAGAATGCTATACTCCTGTTGGCCTGTCATCTGGGCAGAAGAATCAAAGGATCTATGATTTAAGAAAAAGGGAACTACATCCTGCAGGTGAGGGTCTCCAGGCAATTAAATAGGCATTTTGAAGAGTGACCTTCCATGGCATAAATTTAAGGGTATTATAAAGCTGAAGACTGGATTCATGTCCATTCTCCAAGAATAATCCATTAGATTTCCTCTAGGGGACCTTCCTTATCCAGGGATTGAACCCAAATCTCCTGCACTGGCATATGGATTCTTTACCACTGAACCACCAGGGAAGTTTATGAGTCCCTTTTATGATTTTCATAATTTTTCTAAAGATATTATTTCTACTAATTGAATAATTAGAAGTTTAAATACATGGGCAATTAAGTAATATTTAAATATGAAATAAATTACCCGATTAAATATTTACATTGGTGCAAAAGTAATTACAATTTTGTATTGTTGAACTTTGCCATTTGATATTGGAATACATTCTTAAATGTGGTTATGTTATACATCCTTTTAATGCAACTTTCCTGCTTTATGCATTTTTGCTAATGCATTATTGCTTGCTATTTATTGTATATGTATTTTAGACTATGGAAATGATGTTAGAAAGCAAATTTGAGTGATTTTCTTATTCTAGTTCAAAATGGGTCACAAAGTAGTGGAGACAATTGATAGAATCAAAATACATTTGGCCCAGGAACTACCAATAAATGTACAGTACAGTGATGGTACAAGAAGTTTTGCAAAGGAGATGAGAACCTTAAAGATGAGGAGCATAGTGGTCGGCCATGGAAAGTTGACAAGAACTTAGAGCAACATCAAAATGATCCTCTTATGTAAAACTTCATGAGAATTTGCCCAAGAACTCAACATTGACCATTCTACAGATCTTTGGCATTTGAAGGAAGTCAGAAAGGTGAAAAAGCTCGGTAAGTGGGTGCCTAATGAGCTGACTGCAAATCAAAAAAATGTAATTTTTGAAGTGCCATCTTTGCTTATTCTATGCAACAATAATGAACCATTTCTCAATCAGATTGTGACCTGTGAGTAAAAGTGGGTTTTATTATGACAACCATTGATGACCAGATTAGTGGCTAGGCTGAGAAGAAGCTTCAAAGCACTTCCAAAGCCAAAACCGCACCAAAAAGAGATCATGGTCACTGTTTAGCGGTCTGCTGCTGATCTGATCCACGACAGATCTGAATCCCAGTGAAGCCATTGTATCTGAGAAGTATGCTCAACAAATCGATGAGATACACTGGAAACTGCAATGCCTACAGTCAGCATTCGTCAACAGAAAGGGCCCAATTCTTTTCCATAATGCTCAACTTCACATTACACAACCAATATTTCAAAAGCTGAATGAATTGGGCTACGAAGTTTTGCCTCATCTGCCATATTCACCTGACCTCTCACCAACTGACTAGTACTACTTCAAGAATCTTGACAACTTTTTGCATGGAAATGTTCTACATCCAGCAGGATGCAGAATAACTTTCCAAGAGTTCATTGAATCCCAAAACATGGATTTTTATGCTATAGGAATAAACAAACTTATTTATTGTTGGCAAAAGTGTATTGATGAATGGTTCCTATTTTGATTAATCAACGTATATTTGTGCCTAGTTATACTGATTTAAAATTCACAGTCTGAAACTGCAATTACTTTTGCACTAACCTAATATAACTCGAGATAAAATAAAACAGCCCAAAATAAAGTGCTAAATTTAAGTAGATACAATTGAGCTATAAATTGTAAGAAGGGTATAATAGCAAAATGGATATAACTCTATGAAATGTTCTGTTGGTTAAGGTGGGACTGAAACTGAAAGATTAAGAAATGTTAAAAATCTTATAATTTATCCTTTAATTTTGATCAATTTTCATTTATAACTTAAAAAATAAAAGTAGAAAGCATCATGTGTTTTCTTAAATTTTTATTGAGTTTTTCAGTTCCTACTTAAAAAAAAAAAAAAAAAAACAGACCAAAGTAGATCTAAAAGAGTCTAAATTTTCAACCTGGAAACCTCATTAAAAAAATCTAAGACCTTAAGGGTTTAAAAAACCAGTAACAGTACATTAAACAGAAAACAGTACATTAAAAACTTGTTTTAAACCATCTTTAAAGATATTAATAATAATCAAAGTTTTCTTGCTAGTGGTGTAGAAAAAAAAAACTGCCACTGCAATTAAAGAAAGGCATTTGAAAGGTAAGATTTATTACTCTGATACATTACCTTATTTAGAATGAGAGAATTTATTATAGCCTTAAATTCCTCTGTAATCCAAATGACACTCACTGTTGGCACCACAACCATTTTCTCCCAGTGCCAGTGTAAATTCACATGGTATTTTTCATGAATAAGCATGAAAATGTCAGCAATTCTAAACAAAAGGGAGATGGCAAGTTTGGAATTAAGCCAATAACTGTGCCAAATGACCCAGGAAGCTTGAATTTCAGAAAAAGAATGTCTGAAATTGGGATAATGTTGAATGCAATATTCTGAAGAAAACATACTTAAATTATACATTATAGCCACAAAAGGGGGCAAAGAAGGAAAGTAAGATGAAGTGACCCACAGTAAGCTTGAAATAAAATAGTAGAGGCAGTGACATGGTGAATTAAGCCCTCCGCAGTGCTCATATTGGGGTCCTGGTAGACTTGCAGCCAATATGCAAGCACATATGGGCCTTTCATCAGGGAGTCTTAAACAGCAGACAATCTTACACACCAAGGAGTATACGCTGGGTTACATATAAGGAGAGACAAGCACATGAAGCCTAAGGGTTTTCATTTCTTTCTCATAATACTTTGTTTGCTTAAAAAATTTCTCAGTACACTTAATCATGCTGAAAAGTGTCTCTAAGATCTGATTAGATAGCTAGAGATGTTTACATGTTTGAAAAAAGCTAAACTAAATAAGGCTTTAAAAATGTCAAAGTCAAACAAACACGTTTAAAATCATTGATGAGGGGAGGAGTCAAGACAGCAGAATAGGAGGATGTGTAGTTTGTCTCTTCTCACAAATACATACATCAAGAATACATCTACAAAAGGGGCAATTCTCAGAAAGGACCTGCTGAATGTAAGTGGAAGATTTCAGAAACCTAAAAGGACAAGAAAAATACCTTCACAACAGGTAAGATGAAAGAAAGAAAAAAAAAAAGAGAAATAAAAAAGATTAAGACCCTGGAAAAGTTTGTGGAAGAAGCCCTGGCACCATAGAAGCAAAGCATTGTTATTGAGTGGCATGCAAGGGGCATGGCAGCCATTAACCCACTTCCTCATCTTCCAGCTTCTGCCTCCATGGAAACTGGGAGGGATTAATTTCCAAAATACACAAACAGCTCATGCAGTTCAGAATCAAAAACAAACAACCAACCCAATTAAAAAATGAGCAGAAGATCTAAACAGACATTTCTCTAAATAATACATTGTTGTTTAGTTGCTAAGTTGTGTCCAACTCTTTCATGACCCCCATGGACTGTTGCCCACCAGGCTCCTCTATCCATATGATTTTCAAGGCAAGAATGCTGGATGGCCAACAAACACATGAAAACATGTTTAATATCACTAATTATTAGAGAAATGCAAATCAAAACTATAATGAGGTATTACCTCACATGGTCAGAATGGCAGAGTCAAAAAATCTATAAACAATAAATGCTGGAGACTATGTAGAGAAAATGGAACCCTCTTAAACTGTTAGTGGGAATGCAAGTTGGCATAGCCACTATGAAGAGAAGTATGGACATTCCTTAAAAAAACAAAAACAGAACTACCATATGACCCAGCAATCCCACTCCTGGGCATATACCCAGAGAAAACTATGATTCAAAAAGATATACTCACCTGAATATTCACTGAAGCACTCTACCATAGCCAGGACATGAAAGTAATCTAAATGTCCATCAACAGAGGAACAGATAAAGAAGATGTGCTACCTAAGTACAATGGAATATTACTCAGCCATAAAAAAGTAAGAGAATTGTGTCATTTGCAGAGATGTGGGTGGATCTAAAGGTGGTTATACAGAGTGAAGTTAAGTTAGAAAGAGAAAAACAAATATTGTATATTAACCCATACACGTGTAATTTAGAAAAGAGGTATACATGACCTCATGTGCAAAGCAGAAATAGGATACAGACTTAAGAGAACAAATGTATGGACACCAAGGGTGAAAGCAGGTGTAAATAGATTAGGATTGATATACATTCACTACTGTGTATAAAATAGAAAACTAATAAGAACCTACTGTGTAGCACAGGGAACTCAACTTGGTGCTCTGTGGTGATCTAAGTGGGAAGGAAATTCTAAAAAAGAGGGGATATATGTATAGACATGGCTAATTCACTTTGCTATGCAGCAGAAACTGACACAGCAGTGTAAAGCAAATATACGTCAACAAAAATAAATCAAATCATTAAAAAGATATAAAAACATTAAAAAGAAATCAATACACTGTTATTTATTTTTTGAACCAAAATACTTTATAGTTTATCTTTCTTTCCAAATATTTGTACTCCTATGGAAATGTGTATTTATTGATAAATGGAGATACTTTGATACATAATTTCCAATCAGTCTCAGATGTGCTGTGATATCAAATAACAAAGCCTGGGCACACTTGACTTCCTTTAACAATTACACTTTTTATGTTCCCCTTACAATCCTTCAGCTGGTAATAGTGTTGCCCCTTGAAGCATTGTTAATGAGTTTCCAAAGACTGCTATACATCGTCTAGAGAGTATAGATGCTACCCCCAAAGAAGGTATCTCCACTCAACTTTTGAAGCAAGCAATTCTGAGCCCCCAATGATTAGAAACCACTTCCCTAAGGTGCAGATACTATTCCTCATCTCTTCTCCATTCTGGCCTCTAAACAAATGTCTTTATGTAAAGACATTTACATAAAGAAAAATAGTTAAATATCAAAGCAAACAATAGATGAGATATATCATAAAAGAGTATCCTATGGCCTGTTGAAGGAAGTGGATGTAAATTCTGTGGTGACAAGGTTTGGTTTTTTTTTAGCACCCATTTTCTGTCATCTGCCTCTCTGAGTCACTACCCAGCAAGACTGTCCTAATTTGCTCTCACTGACAATGGAAAGAACAGTCTTGATGTCTATCTCTTTTATAAATTGATCCATTTTTCCTAACACTATACCCTATTTTTCTGAAACTTGGCATTGTAACTTTAAATTCAGAAAGTTATTTTAAGATGTTGGATGTATAAACAGAATCCTTCACTATTACATATTTTTTACTGGAAAGATGTGTCCCACAAGCTGTTTTTGTAGAAACAATTAAAGACTAAGTTCCCAGAATAAGTCTCACACTCCTTAAGCTTAGTAATTGAAAGAAACTTTTGTATGTATTCAATGACTTACAGTTCCCCAAATTACTTTCACCCTAGGTTTGTAAATGGATCTAGGTTCTTAGTCAAGACAAGGACGCTGAAAGAATAATATCCAGGATTTGTTCAGCATTTACTGTGCAAAGTACATTCCAGCATTTAAGTTTATTTAATTCTCACAGTGCTGTGAAAACTGAGGTAGAAAGAATTTGAGTGCATAAATGAAGATTCTAAAGCCACTATGCTAAACTACCTTAAAAACAGAATAATAAAATACAAAGGAAGGTTGTGGGGAAGCAAGAGGAAAGACACATGCCTTTAGTAGAAAGGGAGGAAATGTATGTTTAGAGAAACATATTAGTGATACTGACGTAGGGTACAAGCTAGATTCTAGAATTAGGAGATGGGTACTAAGTACATGAAAACAGAATCACAAATTATATCAAAGTAATACCACTTTCTTCATAGCAAATCAGGAAATACAGGAATAAAGATTTTACAGGACACCACATGGCTTTGAAAAAGCTTATCCTAATATGTAAGTGGATAGATTGTAGAAATAAAACAACAGAGATGATTAATTTAAGAGAAAAAGCCACACCCAATGAGCTGGATGCAATTAATAACTGCACTCAAAGATTTCTGGGTAAATTAAAGTTGGACAATGATTATAGCAGCTTTCAGCAAACCGTTGTCCTTCATGCTGATCACTCTAATATTAATATTCAGCTGGAGAAATCAAAGGCATAAAAGTAAAATCTGCAATTCACACAAAGCTAGGGGCTTCCATAAAAAGAAAGTCAGAATGAATATTTGAAAAAGTCCTTTAAATACCAGGCAAAGATAAAGGGCTTATACTAATAAAATGTAAATGTAAATTGTAATGCAAAGTTATAAAATAACCTTAAAAAGGTGTTTCATTCATGTACAAAAGTTCAATAGCTACTAGAAGAATTTTAAAGATTCATATAAATTAAATACAATTGAATAAAATTCAAAGAGTACCCACCCTCTGATCATGTTGTCAGAAAAGATAAAACACACAATGCCCTAGAAAAAGGCAAGGGATTCTGTCTTCAGTTCTAAGCAATAGTTTTTGAGATCAACATAATCAAGGCAGACGAGTCCAACGATTGAAACTTGAAAGGAGTGGAGTCTAGAAACCATGGAAAGAGAAACTGGAGTCATTGCCAGGACAGAATAACTCAGGGACTGGTATTCCTATCAACCTTTACACAGCCCAGAGTCCCAGTAGTTGTTAGCTTTGTAAACAATCTGGCTCCAGGGTAATTTTAACACAGTCATTAATCTAGTGGGCCTCACCCTTTCCTCCTAATTCTACAATTCCACAACTCTCTTTCATTGTTTACCCCAATTCCTATGTCCAGATTTAAACTGTCCTTTTATCTCTGCAACACCTCTTTTAACATTTCTTAGAATCTAGTGACTCAAGAGCTCCCCTTTAAGAATCTTCATCCTACCCCTAAATGATTCTTTTCTTAAAATTATATTCAAATATGTAATTCCTAGGTTTAAAACATTAAAAAAAAGAAGATGCTCACTAAGATGAAGTTAAATTTAATATTTCTCTATAGCTTTAATGTGCTAATTTACACTGTGATTCTAGAAGATGAGGAGAAAGATGGCTGTGATAACCTATTATTTTGAGTCTTACAAACTTACTTGATATGATAGTTGCAATCTTTCCTTTGCACTCCTCAATTATGTTGCATGGCTAATGTTCCATAGAACATATTTTGAGAAATTCTGCTCTACAGAATTCTACAAGTTAATGTGTTTCCTTTTTTCTGTGAATTTCCTTCTCCTAGTTTTTTGTGACAATAGCCTTTTCCGTAGGTTCTGGACTAGCGTCTTTCAACTTTGACAAACCTTCTGCATATACATATCTCCATCCTGTTTTCAAAGTTTATGTTCTCTACGCTCCCCGCTCCTCAACCCCAACCTTTGGTTTGTTTCAGATACTTGCACCACTTTCAAAATTCCACTCGTACCTCTCTACAATTGATTCTCAAATATTTCGTTCCTTCTGAAGTGGAAGTATAGTGGTTTGGTTAAAAAAAAAAAATATATGGTGAAGGAGGTTAAACTTTAGGTCTACTTATTAGCTGTATGACCTTGGGTTTGAGAATTAAGTTAGGTTTCAGGAAAAATGCCTCAAATATTTTTTATAAGCTATTCTTTTCTTTCCTGCCTCAAGTTCTTTTCTAAACCCAGGGCTATCATCACTGCCGAGCACTATAAATTTCCCCAGCACCTCAAACTTCAGATTTTAAGAACTTACTTCCAATCCCACTTCACTGAATTCTACACATCACCATTTCTTCATTTTCCTATTGTAAATAATAGTACTGCTATTTGCATAATCTCTATGGCTCAAAACACAGTACTTGCTTTTTTTTTTAAACCACACTCAATAATTTGTTAGTTCCTGTCAAATTTTCTTCACCACTTCACCCTAATTTCATTTCTCCCCCTCACCATCATCATCAGTTTAGTTCAGGTGGAATCACTGAACACCTAGATGGTGGCATTCATCTATTTAACTATTCTTTCTGGAATTTAAGGCACTTGAATGCAACTGTCACAGCATTTTCTAAAGTTCTCTGATCTATTGGTCTTCTTTCAAACTGATATTTAAGGTAAAATCTGTTCTCTCTTGAATGAAAACTTGATATTTAATGTCTACTATTCTCAAATTTAAAAACTGCTTTGGTTCCACAGTTAGATTAAATTTCTTCTTTCATATTCTATTTTGTGGTACTTCTGGTAGGGTGCCTAGTGTTAGAGTTTGGGGCAAGCATGCAGTCCTTCCAATAGACTATGACCACTGAAGACAAAGTCTTTGGTGGTTCAGTTGCTAAAGAGACTGCCTGCAATGCTGGAGACCTGGCTTCAGCCCTGGGGTCAGGAAGATCCCTTGGAGAAGGAAATGGCAACCCACTCCAGTATTCTTGCCTAGCGACTTCCATGGACAGAGGAGCCTGGTGGGCTACAGTCCATGGGGTCACAAAGAGTCAGACATTATTGAGAGACGAACACTTGACACCTGACTGAATATAAACACAGTGTAATACATTTACATCCTCTTTATAACTTTCCATAGTGTTTGGGAAATAAATGACACCACTATTTGTGAGTTTTTAAGTATACTTTCTTGAACTGACTCATATAATATATAGCCTCTTTCTCTTTTGCTGGTCATTTTCCCCTTAAGTGATGATTTTCTTTAGATAATACCCTATCTAGCCAACAAGACACATAGATAGGTAGATACTTGTTATCTGAGTACAGATCTAAACTTTCCAATCAGTCTACAATTTCATAAAAGCATGATTTACCTACAATACTTTCTCCGAAGTTAAACAATTTTCAAGAAGTTCCTGAATAAACAAAGCAGCAAAAAATTAAATACATCCAACATTACTTATTCCTATATAATTGCACATATTTCTAGAAGTTATTATTATATGTTCAGGAACCACAGAGCACATGGTGAAGTTTTAGAGCAAAAACAACCAATATACAACATTAGAAATAAAAATCCTAATGGATTTTCTCTGCTCACTGTCTTAAATCCCCTATTTCACATTCTATTGGGGATGATTCTTCTTTAAAGCTTAAACATGCTCTAAGCCCTTCAACAAACTTAAACCAAGTCTAAAATCCTTTTCTTGGCCCATAGGCCTTATAGGAATCTGAACCCTGTGTCTTCTTGTCCCACTTCACCTGGTTCTGTTTTGCTTTCTGCTGTACTCAGTGTTTAGCATACCACTGGGCCAGAGTAGCCAGTTAATGAATAATGACTGGAAAATTATTTTTAAATGAAAATTAAATTTTATAACTGCTTATATTTCTAAAAAAAATTTATATTCTTGTGGAGTTCCTCTGATATTCAACTTATCCCTTCTCACATTTAAAATCATGTTTGGAGAACTCTATTTTTCTCCTTCACCCCCTTTTTCCATCTGTAAAACTGCAAAAATTCTTCTCAGCTAGTGGCTACATCTCAGGGAGGTGGAAAACATTAATAAGGTCATATTTTAAAATGCTCAAGACTTCTCTGGATGAAAGATGTTACTGAGTATAAAGTATAATTACCATTTCTGATAGGATTACATTCTGGATGGGAAAGTATAAACGGGAGTCCCTAGAGGAAGAAGAACACTAATGGTTTAAGTGAGATGCTGAAGCCTGAGGATAAACTAATTTAAGTCAAAGCTCCAGAGTTAAAAAGAAAGTAATTTTAACTGGATTAAATAACGCCACCCATTGCAAAAGAACAGCCTGCCATTTACATAAGACATAATTTAAAGTGGATTTTCTGGAACTCTATGTAATATGCAGTTACCTCATTTTATAGGCTGGGGCTGGAATCAAAGATTGCAATACACTGTGATGGAATGAAAAAGAACACACCAAAATGATTATGATATTTAATCATATTTTTTCTTGAGATAATCTCACATACTAAATAAACAACTCTAAATAATTTATTTAATGTATAATTAGTGGACTTTAAAAACTAAGCATTTGAAAATATCACAAGAACTTGAATGTGTGTAACCTCTTTTCATTCTGTAAGGTCAGTGACCCACTATTTTTTTCACTTTTTGCGTCAGCTTTTCACTAAGTGCCTAGCATATAGCACTGAAACTCAAGTAAATGCCTTTTTAAAAATAAATCCTGAATTTTACAATCATTAATACTTTATAATTTCACATAGTGGAATAAGTTTCGATACTACTGTCTCAAAGAATGAGTCAGAAACCAAACAGAAAAAACTAGTTCAGTTCAGCTCAGTCACTCAGTCTCTGTTCGATTCTTTGCGACTCCATGGACTGGAGCACGCCAGGCTTCCCTGTCCCTCACCAACTGCCAGAGCCTACACAACTCATGTCCATCATGTTGGTGATGCCATCCAACCATCTCATCCTGTATCGTCCCCTTCTCCAGTCTTTAATCTTTTCCAGCATCAGGGTCTTTCCAATGAGTCAGTTCTTCACATAAGGTGGCCAAAGTATTGGAGTTACAGCTTCAACATCAATCCTTCCAATGAATATTCAGGACTGTGTTCCTTTAGGATGGACTGCTTGGATCGCCTTGCAGTCCAAGGGACTCTCAAGAGTCTTCTCCAACACCACAGTTCAAAAGCATCAGTTCTTCAGCACTCAGTTTTCTTTATAGTCAAATTGTCACATCTATACATGACTACTGAAAAAACCACAGCTTTGACTAGATGGACCTTTGTTGGCAAAGTAATGTCTCTGCTTTTTAATATGCTGTCTAGGTTGGTCACAGCTTTTCTTCCAAGGAGCAAGCATCTTTTAATTTCATTAAAGTTAAAATAGAAAACTAAGATGAGTGATATTCTTCTCTATGGTTCCTAATCCTGAAAGGGGGGAAGCTCCTTGAATAGTCTTTTGTTGTTCACTCACTAAGTCATGTCCAGCTGTTTGAAACTCCATGGTCCGCAGCATACCAGGCCTCCCTGTACTTCACCATCTGCCATAGTTTGTTCCGACTCATGTCCATTGAGTCAGTGATGCTATCCAACCATCTCATCCTCTGTTTTCCTCTTCCTCCTCCTGACCTCAATCTTTTCAAGTATCAGGTTCTTTCCCAATGAGTTGGCTCATCTGATCAGGTGGCCAAAGTATTGAAGCTTCAGCTTCAGCATCAGTCCTTCCAATGAATATTCAGGGTTAATTTCCTTTAGGATTGACTAGTCTGATTGCCTTGCTAAGGGACTCTCAAGAATCTTCTCTAGCACCAAAGTTTGAAAGCATCAGTTTTGGTCCTCAGCACTCTTTATGGTCTAATTCTAGTATTTAGTAATTATAAATATTATTCCATAGCTAAGAGATAAGGGTATAGATCAGATTGATTTATTCTAGTCTTGTAATCACTCCTGGCTTTCATGTGGCAGAAATTTCTCTGTGGTTAAGTGATGCACATAATAGAATAACTTGAGATTAGTAAATGAAGTGCCATGCTAACAGTATAGACCATCTCAAGAAGAACTCACACAGAAGTTTTGGGAATTTACAAAGAGAATACTAGCTCAAATTCAAAGACACGGTAATGTACCCTACAAATAACCACTATATGCTACAATTATTAGGCCAGTTTCTAGAGAATTCAGAAATGGACAGAAAAAGTTGATAGTGTTTTCTTGGAAACATCTCTATCACTACCACTTCTTGCATAGGGTCCTCTGCTGTTTCACTGAGTTTTTGAATGTTCCCACCTATTTGTTTTTTATCAATTTTCAAATAATATCAAATACTTTTTGACTTAAAATATTATTACAACTAATTTTTTAACTCGCTTCACTGTATTCTTCTACCCTGAATCTTTGGCAATTTTTGCTTTTGAATATTTCTCTCTACTTCTATAGAAACTGGCTCATGAGAATTTTTATTTTGCACATATAAAACTATAAGAGTAATTCAGGAATTTGTATTTTCTAATGAAATTGGTTATAAGCTTGTTAAGGATATTAAGGTTATCTTTGTAGTTAGTCTTCAATTGGTCACTGAATATATACTAAGTATAATATATATTTAGTGATATGATACATGTATGGATGCTAAGTTACTTGAGTAGTGCCCAACTCTTTGTGACCCTAAGGACCAAAGCTTGCCAGACTTCTCTGGCCATTAAATTCTTTAGGCAACAATACCAGAATGAGTTGCCATGCCCTCCTCCAGGGGATCTTCCTGACCAAGGGATCGAACCCATGTCTCTTAAGTCTCCTCCACTGGCAGGTGGGTTCTTTATCTTGTCAAGTAAATATAATGTGACACATTATTCATAGTATACTTTCTACTTACTTCTTCTTTATATATGTCATCAGTATATTAAAAAAGGCACTGTAAATTTTCAATAGCACAGGGTAGAAGAGATGATTATGTGATAGGTGTCTGGATTAGAAATGAAATGTAGAAGACATACTGTTTTAAAGTCATTATCATCTGCTTGATTCAGAAATTATTTTGTGAATTATAAAAGATATATATATATATACACACTCAATATTTGAAGAAGTAGAATACAAGAGAGAAGCATAAGCCAATTAGAAAATGAATATCATACTTAAAACCTGCAGATATAATACAAACTTTTAGCATTAGGGGGCTATCAGAAGTTGTCAACTATCTTAACGAAGAAGTTGGACTTCCTGATGCTCTTTTAAATAGATTCCAAGTATATCTGTTTCATATTAATATAGATATTCTTTACCAACCTTCACAATATGCTATTTAATATCAAGCTGAAGAAAGATGACGTGACTAGTTCTTTCTTGCCAAATACTGGAAAATTTAATTAAATAGACATTTGACTTCAAGTTGAAAACTAAATAAACTTTATCCTTTTAACTTTATTGACTGACCAAAGTAACACAAAATCATCAGTACTTCATCTGCAATAAGAACTCATATTGGATGAACTTTGTCTCTGTCAAAGATGTGATTACTAATGGAGGTGGTGGAGCCAGACTTAAAATCAAATTACTATGATGTGACAGCTTAATCTCAGACTTAACATAATCTTTATTCTACCACTTTGAAACTTCTTGGTGATTTAATAACACTCAATTTAAGGTTATAACATTAAAAGCTTTAGGCATGCCAGTTAGAATTCTGGCATGCTAAATTGTTGGTTTGTATAAAACTCTCACAAAAAATGGAATAAATTTTGCTTGGCACTAAAGTGATCCATTTCCTTTGAAGCTTGAAAAGAGTGAACGTGACAGTTTAAAGGTTAATCTGGTTATTTTGTGTAAGAAACTAAATAACAGTGGCTATATTGAGTTAAAGTATAATAATAGAAGAGCATAAAACAAAAGCATACACTTTCTGTTATTATTCTAATCTTTTCACAAAAGTGAAGATCATTAAACCTCAGAAAAGTAAGGATGAAAGAAAAATTTTCTTTAACTCATTCATGGATTCTGGCATTTTTCCCTGGGTTCTAAATTACTGTCACACTGGGACGCTTTCTAAAAATGAAATTATATAATAATTTGGGAAGATGAAGAAATCACAAAGGAGCAAAAAGACTGGAGCATGTTAATTTTCAAGATAAGAACTCACATTATTTCATAAGTAGTCAAGAATACACTGAAGCTACTTGTAACATGGCTGTAGAAGGATTAGGATCATGGAATTCTATAAGAAATTCAACAAAATAAAATAATAATTATGAGATTGAATTGGTGAGAGTGCTTCAAAATTTAAAGAACATTGATAAATCAAAAGGAAGAGTTTAGTAAAGAAGGAAAAAGTAAATGGTCACAACTATTGTGGCGATATTGAAAAACAAGTTCTGAGAAAATAAAATTTGACTCAAAGTTTCACACAGTTTTTGATAAAATATTATTAGTAAATCAGTGGAGGGAAAATATGGTGGGGAAATAGCTACTAACTGCTTAAGGAATATCATTAAGGTCATATATATATATATATATATATATTCCATTCTTATAAAAGCACATGTGTTTATACAAATGTATAAAGCAACACCTAAAATAATGGTTGGCACCAAAGATAGTTGAATTTACCTCCAGTTATAGAAACTCAAGTAAACTTTACTTTCATCTTCATTTATATTTTTGTAATATTTTTATTCAGTGATCACTTATTCTTTATTTATGTAATCAGAAAAAAAGACACTTTGCTGTAGAAGAAAAAGGTAAGCAGACTGGTTTCAATTTAATCCATCAATCCGAAATCAGCCAAGGACTGCCCATTTTCTCCTAGATATTATGAGATATGAGCATTCTATGATAGTTGATATTTGATAAACAAGCATATTTAGTTATTAAGCAATAGAGCAATAGAGCTTGACATAAATTCTTGAAGAATATTCTTGAAGTATATTCTATACTGAACTTTACTCTTTTTAAAATAAAATCATGCACTTTAATTTAAAAAAAAAGTGTGGAAGGATCAATAATGCCCTCTTTCTCAACTGTCCATACCATAATCCCCTGAGCCTGTGCATGTTTTAATTTTCATTGCAAAATGAACTTTTACAGGTATGATTAAGTTAAGGATTTTGAGATGAGAAGACAATCCTGAGTCATCCAGGTGAGCCCATAATGGGTCCTTATGAAAGAGAAGCAAGAGGGTCAGTGTCAGAGAAGAGACCTGAGGGCAGAAGCAGAGGGTGGAGTGATATGCTCTGAAGATGCAGGAAGGGGTCACAAGTCATAGAATTCAGGTACCCTTTAGAAGCTGGAAAAGTCAAGGAAATAGACTCCTCTAACAGAAATGGATTCTATCAATAACCTTATTTTAGACTTCTGACTTTCACATCTGTAAGGGAATAAAATTATCACCATGTAGTGGTAGTAGAAAACTAATGCCAAGTATTTAACAATTATTAACAGAAACAAAGCATTATAAATCAGATTCAGTTCAGAGAAAGACTTGCAAGATTTTTAAAATGGGAATTATACTACATAAATAAAAAAAATTGCTATAAGAATAAAATGATATAGCAAAAGTGACAGTGATTACCCTACTCACTAACGAGTTTCTCTCGTGTATGCCTTTGTACTAACACAGGTTCCTAACAATGATTCCCACCTCTTGATGAAAATTGTTTTCATGTCAAGCTAACTTCAGCAAACATGACTCTGATTTTTAGGTATCGCCCTAAAGAATAGTAAAACATTTTGCAAAAGATAGCTGATAAGAATTGTCAGTTCCCAGATAAGAAGCTATTTTTACCAGCCTTTAATAAAATGAACAGAATTGCATAAGTCAAAGGGACCTGTATTCAAATCCCCACCCCTTCTTTCCACACAGCTACTAAGCATGGGAACTTGGACAAAATAAGGATTAAGAATATTTTCCTGTGTTCCTTATTTTTTAAATGGGAACTACACTACATAAATAAACAAACTGCTATAGGACAAAACTGTTACCAAAAGCAAGTTGTGTGCCTGATGCACAGTGAGACCAAACAATACCAGAATGTCAGAGTCTGGAACAGAGAAGGAGATGGGTGGCTCATGGCTTGAAAAAAACCAAATTACCGAAAGCTTTAGCAAAGCCCTTTTCTAGGAAAGGTGAGAGATGGGAGTGGTTAGTTGTTGCAAACTTCTTGGTGTCAGATCCTTTGTTCTTGAAGTCAATAATGATGTTTCTGTAAATCTCTGCCATTTGTGCATGCATGCTAAGTCACTTCAGTCGTTTCCAACTCTTCTGTGACTCCATGGATTTTAGCCTGCCAGGCTCCTCTATCCATGGGATTCTCTAGAATACTGGAGTGGGCCGCATGCCCTTCTCCAGGGGATCTTCCCAACCCAGGGAGTGAACCACTGTCTCATGTCTCCTGCAATGGCAGTTGGGTTATTTACCACTAGAACCACTTGGGAAGTCCCAAATCTCTACCAAACAGAAGTTTTTCTCTGTCCTGTCAAGAAAGGACAAGGTCCTGAGGCAATACTTTCACCTTCTAGGGACTCGGTCATGGCTAAGAGGAAGCAGATTTTAATTGGTAGCTTCCTCAGGCCAGCAAAATGCCTGGGGAGGGTGGTATGACAGCTCCCACAACCTGCAACCCAGGCAGACTGAGCTGCTGTTAGGTCACAGAAACAGGGATAGGGAAGATATTCATCACTACCTCAATGCCTGGGCCAAGGCCAGTGAGTGCCCTTAATGAGGGCTCTCAAGCCCTGCCAAACACAGCCCCCAGTTCGTCCCCTGAACCCCCAGCTAACATGCTGTTTCAAGGCTGGGAGAGCTGGAGGGCCCCAGGGAGAGACTGGGATCCGCCTCTTACCTCACTCTCCACTAAGGCCACCACTTTCCCAACCTTTGGCTAAAATCCTCTTCCTAACTGACACTCCTTGGTAGTTGGCTGCTTGTGGGTGGGGTCCACTGCAGTGCTGACCAGAGGCTCAGCATGACCACTAAGGGTCACTTATTGACAGTTGGTTGCTTGTGAGAGGGCCCTCTGTGGTGCAGACCAGTGGCTGAGTGGGACCTGTTGCCTGGTAACAGGGTGAGCGGTAATGGCACACAGAAGCAACTGCATGCTAAAGGCTGCACTTGGCCTTGCTGTTAGGAAATGATACTGTATACAAAGTATTTAGCATGGTGTCAGCACTTGGTACTTGCCCAGATAACAATGTCTACTATTCAGGAAAAAATACTTCATTTTTCTCTAGCGATTTCTCCCTTTTATATTTTAATTTTGACAAAGAGAAAGAAAATCAAGTAGAAGGGTTACAGTCTATTTTTATTAAACACTCCACAATGTTCTTTCTCAATCGTTTCCTGAGCCGTCAGGTTCTAAGTCACTCCAGTTTCCACTCCAATCAGACAACGATCTGTTAAATGTTTCAGAACTATTTGCATCAAATAGTTACCTAGCAACCATCACTAATGTAAAATTAGATTTGAGTTTCTGTTAAAGTATATAGTATATACTGAAATAATTCAAAGATAGATGAATACTAGTCCATATCAGAATTTTAACTCTTAAAAACACACTCAGGTAGAATATCTGAAGAGCCCAAATCAGGAAAGTACAATACTATTTATAGCTTGGGGATTCCTTGGTGGTTCAGCAGTAAAGAATGATGTGGGCTCAATCCCTAGTTCTGAAAAATCCCCTGAAGAAGGAAATACCACTCCAGTATTCTTGCCTGGAAAATCCCATGGACAGAGAGGAACTTTGTGGGCCCCAGTCCATGTGGTCACAAAGAGTAGGACACTTAGTGGGACACTTAGTGACTAAAGAACAACAACAGTTCAGAATTTTATTATTTATTGGTGTTTTCAACAATAGACTAAGCTCTCTACCCATATTGTATGAAAGATTAAAATATTAATAGCAAATTTTTATCAAGCACTAATTACATACCAGATATTATTTTATTCTTTTGTGTGTATAGCTATTTGAAGAGTCAAAATAACTAATGTAAGTGCTTGTATTGAAAAGATAAATCATATTTTAAAACACTAGATTCATTTGAATATTTCTGGTAAACAGTGAGACTCCTTCAACTCTATTTTTTCATCAGTGAGGCAGACAAGATCCCAGCTTTCTAATACTTAAGTAAAATAAAATGACCTTCATACATTGGTCCCTATTAGTTCTGAATCTTCAGCACTTTCAGAACCAATGACAAATGGGATTTTTAGTGAAGAGTCACAACCAGTGTTTAAGCTACTCCCTGATGATAAAGAAAAGGCATTTCAACATTTTAGAAAATATCATCTGACACCCCCAAGAAGCAGAAGCTGGTAAGATTCAATCAAGTAATATAACATTACGAACTCTTGAATTTTGTGTTAGAATCAGTGCTAATCACAAATGTAGGCAAATGTTGAAAAATGACTAAAGGACTGCTGGGTCCTAAAGACAAAGAATAGTTTATGTTTTCCACTTTACGCTTATCACTCATTCTTTAAAACAGTAACACATACCATCTGTTGCAGGGCAGTCATTTCATAATTTATGAGACCTGAGCTTGATATTTGAAACTCGTTTAATATGAGTATTAGTCCTTGATAATCTCTGCAATATTCTTTTACTAGGCAAGCACTTTTCCTGGAATTCAGCCTGGATGAATTTGGGTAAATAGCTCGATAAATAGGATAGAACAGATCAGGATTATGCCAGAACACAGTCATAAGAAAAGTTTGTTAGAATTTGATGCGCACAGCCAACTACTAGTTCAATTAGTACCTGAGAAAACAGAATGAACACAGAAGGTAAAACAAACAAACAAACAAACAAAAATCCCTCAAAAGCCTTGTTGCAGAAATAAATGCATTTTGTTTCCAACAAATTTGAATATGGTCTTCATCTGAGTTTTTCCTTTTGTCTTAATAAACTTAACAATGAATTTTCTAAGATTAAGAACAGGAAAGAGAGCAAGTCAAGGAAAACAACAGTATAGGAAAGCCTTTTGAGAGAGAATCATTCCTTTCTTGTCTCCATAATTACATTTGCTGGGTTTTGTTTGGTTGTTTTTAACTTCAGACAGTTTTTAGAAACTATTAAATCTCAATGTAACTGAGTAGTGAATCTATTTCAAGCTACTTTAAAAACTAAAATGAGAAAGGATTTGCTGCAGAAATTTGGGTGTAAATTTGAAAGTTTCCAAAAGTAAATAGAAATGGCACACCCCATCTTCTCTAAAAATGTTCACTTTTTGGCTTTCTCTAGGTAATTTTGAAATAAATTTATGAGACATGTTACAAGACTTGAAATCAAGCTGTATACACAAAAGATTGCTCTTTCATGATATTGAGAAAGTTGGGTTTTTTGATGCCTCAATATGCTATCCTAAATTGTATTATGGAAAAGGAAATGGCAACTCACTCCAGTATTCTCGCCTGGAGAATCCCACGGACAGGGGAGCCTGGTGGGCTGCTGTCCATGGGGTCGCACAGAGTTGGACATGACTGACGCCACTTAGCAGCAGCAGTAGCAGCAAATTGTATTAATTACAGGCTATATTGAAGGTAAAGAAACACAAAATAACCAAGTTATTCACATGAGGGAAATTTTGAATTTTGAAATCTTCATGGAAGAATTTTAATTAATATGAGAAACTGAATTAGAATGCCAAATATCAATTAAAGGGGATATATTTTAAACTTCTATCTTTTAAAGAAGGCCTTACTCACTCCTTCTGTCTATTACTGTTGTTCTGTTGTTCAGTTGTTCAGTCATGTCTGACTCTTTGTGATCCCATGGATTGCAACAGGCCAGGCTTCCCTTAACTTTACTATCTTCCCGAGTTTGCTCAAACATGCTCACTGAATCGATGAAGCCTCCAACCATCTCATCCTCTGTTATCCCCCTCTCTTCCTAACCTCAATCATTCCCAGCATTAGGGTTTTTCCAGTGAGTGTGCTGTTTGTATCTGTTGGTCAAAGTATTAGAGCTTAAGCTTCAGCATCAGTCCTTCCAATGAATATTTAGGGTTGACTGGTTTGATCTCCTTGTAGTTCAAGGGATTCTCAAGAGTCTTCTCCAACACCACAGTTCAAAAGCATCAGTTCTTTGATATTCAGCTTTCTTTATGGTTCAACTGTTGCATTCATACATGACCACTGGAAAAACCATAGTTTTGAGTATACAGACCTTTGCTGACAAAGTAATGTCTGCTTTTTGATACACTTAGGTTTGTCATAACTTTTCTTCCAAGGAGGAAGCATCTTCTAATTTTATGGCTGCTGTCATGGCCTGCAGTGATTTGGGAGCCCAAGAAAATGAAGTCTGCCACTGTTTCCATTGTTTCCTCATGTATTTGCCATGAAGTGATGGGACTGGAAGCCATGATCTTAGTTTTTTCTTTTTTTTTCTTTTTTTTTTAATTTTAGTTTTTTATTTTTTAAATTTTAAAATCTTTAATTCTTACATGCATTCCCAAACATGAACCCCCCTCCCACCTCCCTCCCCATAACATCTTTCTGGGTCATCCCCATGCACCAGCCCCAAGCATGCTGCATCCTGCGTCAGACATAGACTGGCGATTCAATTCACATGATAGTATACATGTTAGAATGGCATTCTCCCAAATCATCCCACCCTCTCCCTCTCCCTCTGAGTCCAAAAGTCCGTTATACATATCTGTGTCTCTTTCCCTGTCTTGCATACAGGGTCGTCATTGCCATCTTCCTAAATTCCATATATATGTGTTAGTATACTGTATTGGTGTTTTTCTTTCTGGCTTACTTCACTCTGTATAATCGGCTCCAGTTTCATCCATCTCATCAGAACTGATTCAAATGAATTCTTTTTAACGGCTGAGTAATACTCCATTGTGTATATGTACCACAGCTTGCTTATCCATTCATCTGCTGATGGACATCTAGGTTGTTTCTATGTCCTGGCTATTATAAACAGTGCTGCGATGAACATTGGGGTACATGTGTCTCTTTCAATTCTGGTTTCCTCGGTGTGTATGCCCAGAAGTGGGATTGCTGGGTCATAAGGTAGTTCTATTTGCATTTTTTTAAGGATTCTCCACACTGTTCTCCATAGTGGCTGTACTAGTTTGCATTCCCACCAACAGTGTAGGAGGGTTCCCTTTTCTCCACACCCTCTCCAGCATTTATTGCTTGCAGATTTTTGGATCGCAGCCATTCTGACTGGTGTGAAGTGGTACCTCATTGTGGTTTTGATTTGCATTTCTCTAATAATGAGTGATGTTGAGCATCTTTTCATGTGTTTGTTAGCCATCCGTATGTCTTCTTTGGAGAAATGTCTATTTAGTTCTTTGGCCCATTTTTTGATTGGGTCATTTATTTTTCTCGAATTGAGCTGCATAACTTGCTTGTATATTTTTGAGATTAGTTGTTTGTCAGTTGCTTCATTTGCTATTATTTTCTCCCATTCAGAAGGCTGTCTTTTCACCTTGCTTATAGTTTCCTTTGTTGTGCAGAAGCTTTTAATTTTAATTAGATCCCATTTGTTTAATTAGATCCCAGTTTTTTCTGAATGTTGAGTTTTAAGCAAACTTTTTCACTCTCCTTTTTTACCTTCATCAAGAGGCTCTTTAGTTCTTCTTCACTTTCTACCATAAGGGTGGTGTCATCTGCATATCTGAGGTTATTAATATTTCTCTTGGCAATCTTGATAGCAGCTTAAGCTTCATCCATTACAGCATTTCACATGATGTACTCTGCATTTAAGTTGAATAAGCAGGGTGACCATATACAGCCTTGATGTACTCCTTTCCCAATTTTGAACCAGTCCATTGTTCTAAATTTAGTTATAACGGTTGCTTCTTGTTCTGCATACAGGTTTCTCAGGAGGCAGGTAAGGTGGTCTGGTATTCCCATCTCCTTAAAATTTTCCAGAGTTTGTTGTGATCCACACAGTCAAAGTTTTTAGTGTAGTCAATGAAGCAGAAATAGATGTTTTCCTAAAATCCCCTTGCATTTTCTATGATCCAATGAATGTTAGCTATTTGTTCTCTGGTTCCTCTGCCTTTTCTAAATGGAGTTTGAACATCTCGAAGTTCTCGGTTCTAGAACTGTTGAACCCTAGCTTGCAGGCTTTTGAGCATAACTTTGCTAGCATATAAAATGAGTGCAATTATGTAGTAGTTTGAAAATTCTTTGGCATTGCCCTTACTTGGGATTGGAATGAAAATTGACCTTTTTCAGTCCTGTGGTCACTGCTGTGTTTTCCAAATTTTCTGGCATATTGAGTGCAGCAATTTCACTCCATCATCTTTTAGGATTTGAATAGCTCAGCTGGAATTCCATCACCTCCACTAACTTTGTTCATAGTGATGTTTCCTAAGGCCCACTTGACTTCACACTCCAGGATGTCTGGCTCTAGGTGAGTGACCACATCATTGTGTTTATCCAGGTAATTAAGATCTTTTTTTGTACAGTTCTTCTGTGTATTCTTGCCATCTCTTCTTAATACCTTCTGCTTCTGTTAGGTCCAAACCACTTCCGTCCTTTATTGTGCACATCTTTGCATAAAAAGTTCCCTTGTTATCTCTAGTTTTCTTGAAGAGATCGCTAGTCTTTCCCACTCTATTGTTTTCCTCTATTTCTTTGTATTGATCACAGAGGAAGGCTTTTTTTCAATCTCTCTTTGCTATTCTTTGGAACTCTGCATTCAGATGGGTATATCTATCCTTTTCTCCTTTGCCTTTCACTTCTCTGCTTTTCATAGCTGATTGTAAGACTTCCTCAGACAACAATTTTGCCTTTTTGCATTTCTTTTTCTTGGAGATGTTCTTGATCACTACTTCCTGTATAATGTCACAAACCTACATCCATAGTTATCAGGCACTCTGTCTAATCCCTAGAAAAAGCAATTTCCTCCTACTTTCTTCAATTTAAGTATGAATTTGGCAATAAGGAGTTCATGATCTGAGCTAGAGTTAGCTTCTGGTTCTGTTTTTGCTGACTGTATAGAGCATCTCTTTCTACGGCTGCAAAAAATATAATCAATCTGATTTCAGTATTGACCATCTGGTGATGTCCATTTGTAGAGTCTTCTCTTGTGTTGTTGGAAGAGGGTGTTTGCTATGACCAGTGCATTTTCTTGGCAAACTCTGTTAGCTTTTGCCTTCTTCATTCTGTACACCAAGGCCATATTTGCTCATTACCCCAAGTATGCCTTGACTTCCTACTTTTTCATTCCAGTCCCCTGTAATGAAAAGGACATCTTTTTTGGGTATTAGTTGTAGAAGGTCTTGAAGGTCTTCATAGACCATTCAACTTCAGCTTCTACAGCATTACTACTGGTCAGGGCACAGACTTGGATTACTGTGATATTGAATTGCTTGTCTTGGAAATGAATAGAGATCAATCTGTCATTTTTGAGATTGCATCCAAATACTGCATGTTGGACTCTTTTGTTGACTATGATGGCTACTCCATTTCCTCTAAGGGCTTCTTGTCCACAGTAGTAGATACAATGGTCATCTGAGTTAAATTCACCCATTCCAGTCCATTTTAGTTTGCTGATTCCTAAAATGTCGATGTTCACTCTTGTCATCCTGTTTGACCACTTCCCATTTGCCTTGATTCATGGACCTAACATTCCAGATTCCTATGCAATGTTGCTCTTTACAGCATTGGACTTTACTTCCATCAGCAGTCACATTCACAACTGGGTACTGCTTTTGCTTTGGCTCTGTCTCTTCATTCTTTCTGGAGTTATTTCTCCACTGATCTCTAGTAGCATATTGGGAACCTAGCAACCTGGGAAGTTCATCTTTCAGTGTCCTATCTTTTCACCTTTCATACTCTTCATGGGGTTCTCAAGGCAAGAATACTGAAGTGGTTTGTATTCCCTTCTCCAGTGAACCATGTTTTGTCAGCACTCTCCCCCATGACCCATCCATCTTGTGTGGCCCTTCATGGCATGGCTCATAGTTTCATTGATTTAGATAAGGTTGTGGTCCATGTGTTCAGATTGGTTAGTTTTTTGTGACTGTGATTTTCAGTCTGTCTGCCCTCTGATGGAGAAGGGTAAGAGGCTTATGGAAGCTTCCTGATGGGAGAGACTGACTGAGGGGGAAACTAGGTCTTGTTCTGATGGGCAGACCATGTTCAGTAAATCTTTAATCCAATTTTCTGTTGAAGGTTAAGTCTAAAGAGGATGCAGAGTAGGGAATATGCTAAAGAATGCACAGAATTGAGGGTGGAAGAGAAAAATTGTTTGATGTGTCTTAGTACCACGTTGGGGTCAAAGAGAACAACTGCATAAAATAGCACTGTTTCAAGAGCTAAATCATAGGACAGATTGCTCTGCAACTAGTTCTAAGAAGGACTCAAAATCCTGAGGTGATCTAAAAAAAACAAAAACAAAAACAAGAACGAAGACAAAAAGTCTTGTCTGTGAATCTATACTGACAGTCTAGAGCAATAGAGATGGCTAGGATACCCAGGGCTTCCTGGGATAAATTAAAAGCATAACAATTCTAAGCCCAAGTACACTATAGCACTGATTGTCAAAAAACTTCAGAAATGGGTAAAATGTCACAACCATCTTAATTTTAATAGCTATGATATACTCAGAATTTACTATATATACTGGGAATTTAATATATATACTGGGAATTTAATTTAATAGGGCCATCACTAGATAAACCTTTTTATGTATATTTAATTTTAATTTTCACAGACACTATGTGACTTGATTATGATCCCTACTTTCTATGTGAAAAGACTCATTCACAGAGCAATAAAGTCATTTCACTAGAAAACAGCTATTAATTAGCAAAATCAGAACACAAATTCTAAGGTTCTCACTCTTACTGTTATAGTATCATGCTTGAGAGAACTGGTAAGGGAATGGAAAATGTGACAGGACCTGCCATGTGCCTAAGTAATAATTAGAAATATGTCATTGCCATGAAAAACACTTGGAAAGAGTCACTTCTTTTGTGTCTATATCACTTATTATTCTATCCTGCATTGGTTTCTATTCCAGTTGAAGTATAAAGCAATTAGCACAAAGAGGACAAAATCTATTATTAAAACACAATTGTAAAAACAAAGGAATATTGAGTTCCTTTCCCTTTCTGATTCAATGTTAATATGATTACTCTAAGGATGACAGAATTATGAGATGATTATGGTTTCTTGGAAGTTAGAAAACAATCATATTTATAATATTGGCGGCATTTAGGCATTGTGCAAAATTTTGAAGATAATTAGGTTTTTATTGGGCTTCCCTGGTGGCTCAGATGGTAAAGAATCTGCCTGCAATGCAGGAGACCAGGGTTTGATCCCTGGGTCAGGAAGATCCCTTGGAGAAGGAAATGGCAACCCACTTCAGTATTCCTGCCTAGAGAATCCCATGGACATAGACTGGCAGGCTATACAGTTCATGGGGTTGAAGAGTCAGACATGCCTGAGCAACTAAGTACTGATAAAATGGAATTAAATTAATACATGCAGAGTTGACTTGGAAGTCCATAAATAATGGATTTAATTCAAGTATTACTCAGTTACTGTGAAAAATTCTTCTTTGCTTAAAGTACAAGAAAATTTAAATGGAAACTCACTGCATTTATTCACCCTATCTGATTAGCTCATATGTTTACCATAAACCACTTATTCACCCATTCAATATTTTTGCTGCCTATTATAAGTAGTTCAGTTCAGTTCAGTTGCTCAGTCGTGTCCGACTCTTTGCAACCCCATGAATTGCAGCACACCAGGCCTCCCTGTCCATCACAAACTCCTGGAGTTCACTCAGGCTCATGTTCATCGAGTCAGTGATGCCATCCAGCCATCTCATCCTCTGTCGTCCCCCTCTCCTCCTGACCCCAATCCCTCCCAACATCAGAGACTTTTTCCAATGAGTCAACTCTTCCATGAGGTGGCCAAAGTACTGGAGTTTCAGCTTTAGTATCATTCCCTCCAAAGAAATCCCAGGGCTGATCTCCTTCAAAATGGACTGGTTGGATCTCCTTGCAGTCCAAGGGACTCTCAAGAGTCTTCTCTAATACCACAGTTCAAAAGCATCAATTCTTTGGCACTCAGCTTATTATAAGTAGTAGATATATGTAATACATTAAAAGTGATTTTTTGAACGATTAACTTGACTTTGGTTTGCTTTAGGCTTGCTATATTCATAGAATTAAAATGATTTCTGTCTATAACAACATGTTGTGCATCTCATATCCAGCCATTTCATGCAAGAGACAGTTTCCATGTTTACCTTTTAAAAATATCATTAGAGAAATACACAACAATCTTTATTCAGAAAATAAAACTGTCTTCACTAGTTTATGTCATAAGTAATGTTTTTTTTGTCAAATATGTTAATCATGTCAGAAAAAAATGTAATAGGTTATACTTAGTATTCTCATTTCAGTTCAGTTCAATCGCTCAGTCATGTCTGACTCTGCGGCCCCATGAATTGCAGCACGCCAGGCCTCCCTGTCCATCACCAACTCCAGGAGTTCACTCAGACTCACGTCCATCGAGTCAGTGATGCCATCCAGCCATCTCATCCTCGGTCATTCCCTTCTCCTCCTGCCCCCAATCCCTCCCAGCATCAGAGTCTTTTCCAATGAGTCAACTCTTCGCATGAGGTGGCCAAAGTACTGGAGTTTCAGCTTTAGCATCATTCCTTCCAAAGAAATCCTAGGGCTAATCTCCTTCAGAATGGACTGGTTGGATCTCCTTGCAGTCCAAGGGACTCTCAAGAGTCTTCTCCAACACCACAGTTCAAAAGCATCAATTCTTCAGCGCTCAGCCTTCTTCACAGTCCAACTCTCACATCCATACATGACCACAGGAAAAACCATAGCCTTGACTAGATGGACCTTAGTCGGCAAAGTAATGTCTCTGCATTTGAATATGCTATCTAGGTTGGTCTTCTAGTGGTGCTATAACAAAATACCACAAACTTGGTGATTTTAAACAACATACATTTTCAGAAGTTCAAAATGGGTCTTAAGGGCTAAATTTAAGAGGTCAACAGAATTGTGTTCATTCTGCATGGTCAAGGGGAACGTCTATGTCCCTGTTCTTTCCAGCTTCTTGCAGGACACCTGCATCCCTTGGTCAGTAGCCCCTGCTTCCATCTTCAGTGTGCATCCCTCCAATCTCTGCTTCTGCTGTCATATCTCTTCTTTTGAATATTACTTATTATTTTCTTTTATAAATTTTATTTTTAGTTGGAGGATAATTGTTTACAGTGCCATGTTGGTTTCTGCCATACAACAAAGTGAATCAGTCATAAGTATATATATGTCCCTCTCCTCTTAAACTTCCCCCTACACCCCCACCCCATCCCACCCCTCTAGTTTGTCACAGAGCACTAGGCTGAACTCCCTCTGATATATACCAACTTCCCACTAGATTTATTTTTCATATAGTAATGTGTAAGTTTCAGTGCTACTCACTCAATTTGTCTTATCCTCACCTTCCTTCACTATGTCCACAAGTCTCTTTTCTACGTCTGTGTCTCTATTACTGCCTGCAAATAAGTTTATTAGTACCATTTGTTTCTAGATTATATATATATATATATATATGCATTAATATATGATATTTGGTTTTTTTCTTTCTGGCTTACTTCACTCTGCATAACAGGCTCTAGGTTCATCCACCTCATTAGAACAGAATCAAATTCACTCCTTTTATGGCTGAGTAATATTGCATTGTATATATGTACCACAACTTCTTTATCCATTCATCTGTTAATGTCTTGCCTCCTTTTTATAAGGACATTTATGATTAGATTGGGTCTCCATGGATAATCCAGGATAATTTCTCCTTATCAAGATCTTCAGAGTCTGTAAAGTCTGCAATCAAATCAGCAAAGTCTCTCTGCCACTTATAAACACCTACTCATGGGATTAAGATATGGATTCTTTAAGGGAACATATTCAGTCTACCATACAAGTATTTAATTGTGTAAAATAATTTGGCTTTAATAGCAGGGCTTTGAAAAAATTTTAAGCAATTTTAATAAAATTTACAACATTCACAGGATCTGTGATCTATCACATATAGGAGGAATTTTGAGAAATTACTCAAAAATAAAACAAAACATTAAACTTTATATACATTTATCCCTTTACTAATAACACAGTTTATTGAGGTACTATGATGTGAAAATTTTAATATTTGGATTAAGTGCTTTCTACACAATTGATTATTTTTTCTGCTTTCATAAGATTAATGATTATAATACACTAATACCCTTTCATAGTATTTCAATTGATTTTATAAGAATTTAGAAAAAAATTTTCTGAAAAATAAACTCTGAAGATCTCACACATCATATTTGCTATAAGATGTTCCTAGTAGCAAACACTTTGGAAAGAAAGCCTTCACTTTCACATGTTTTCACTACTTTTTGTTCCATATGCTGTATATTTTAAAAACAAAATGTTATATTCCATGTCTCTTTAAATGTCATGTTTATGTTATTCAATTTGAGGGTCTTATAAAATTTTATTTGAATTAAGTTTAAGTGCATTAGTTATATAATCTTACTATTTCAAATGAGGTAAGTGAGTATGGGTAAGTTAACCTCTCAAACTGCAAGTCTATAATAACAGTTTGCTTCCTAAATCAAATACTTTCCTAACTCTCCAAATCCAATTAATTTTTAATCCTTGAAGAGTTGACACATTGGAAAAGACCCTGATACTGGGAGGGATTGGGGGCAGGAGGAGGGGAGATGACACAGGATGAGATGGCTGGATGGCATCACCGAGTTGATGGACATGAGTTTGAGTGAACTCCAGGAGTTGGTGATGGACAGGGAGGCCTGGAAACTGTGATTCATGAGGTTACTAAGAGTTGGAAATGACTGAGCAACTGAACTGAACTGAACTGAATTGAACTATAATTCATCTTGTTTACTGATAATTAGCATCATGTCTACATTTACATATTATTCAGTACAGTACAGTCACTCAGTCATGTCCGACTCTTTGTGACCCCATGAATCGCAGCACACCAGGCCTCCCTGTCCATCACCAACTCCTGGAGTACACTCAAACTCATGTCCATCGAGTTGGTGATGCCATCCCACCATCTCATCCTCTGTTGTCCCCTTCTCCTCCTGCCCCCAATCCTTCCCAGCATCAGAGTCTTTTCCAATGAGTCAACTCTTCGCACGAGGTGGCCAAAGTATTGGAGTTTCAGCTTTAGCATCAGTCCTTTCAATGCACTGGTTGGATCTCCTTGCAGTTCAAGGGACTCTCAAGAGTCTTCTCCAACACCACAGTTCAAAAGCATCAATTCTTCAGTGCTCAGCCTTCTTCACAGTCCAACTCTCCCATCCATACATGACCAATGGAAAAATCATAGTCTTAACTAGATGGATCTTTATTGACAAAGTAATGTCTTTGCTTTTGAATACGCTATATAGGTTGGTCATAACTTTCGTTCCAAGGATTAAGCGTCTTTTAATTTCATGACTGCAATCACCATCTGCAGTGATTTTGGGGCCCCCCAAAATAAAGTTTGAAACTGTTTCCACTGTTTCCCCATTTATTTCCCATGAAGTGATGGGACCAGATGCCATGATCTAAGCTGTCTGAATGTTGAGCTTTAAGTCAACTTTTTCACTCTCTTCTTTCACTTTCATCAAGAGGCTTTGTGTTCCTCTTCACATTTTGCCATAAGGGTGGTGTCATCTGCATATCTGAGGTTATTGATATTTCTCCCAGCAATCTTGATTCCAGCTTGTGCTTCTTCCAGTCCAGTGTTTCTCATGATGTACTCTGCATAGAAGTTGAATAAGCAGGGTGACAATATACAGCCTTGATGTACTCCTTTTCCTATTTGGAACCAGTCTGTTGTTCCATGTCCAGTTCTAACTGTTGCTTCCTGACTTGCATATAGGTTTTTCAAGAGGCAGGTCAGGTGGTCTGGTATTCCCATCTCTTTCAGAATTATCCACAGTTTATTGTGATCCACACAGTCAAAGGCTTTGGCATAGTCAGTAAAGCAGAAATAGATGTTTTTCTGGAACTCTCTTGCTTTTTCAATGATCCAGCAGATGTTGGTAATTTGATCTCTGGTTCCTCTGCCTTTTCTAAAAGCAGCTTGAACATCTGGAAGTTCATGGTTTACATATTGCTGAAGCCTGGCTTGGAGAATTTTGAGCATTACTTTACTAGCATGTGAGATGAGTGCAATTGTGTGGTAGTTTGAGCATTCTTTGGCATTGCCTTTCTTTGGGATTGGAATGAAAACTGACCTTTTCCAGTCCTGTGGCCACTGCTGAGCTTTCCAAATTTGCTGGCAGATTGAGTGCAGTACTTTCACAGCGTCATCTTTTAGGATTTGAAAGAGCTCAACTGGAATTCCATCACCTCCACTAGCTTTGTTCATAGTGATGCTTTCTAAGGCCCACTTGACTTCACATTCTAGGATGTCGGGCTCTAGGTGAGTGATCACACCATTGTGATTATCTGGGTGGTGAAGATTTTTTTGTACAGTTCTTCTGTGTATTCTTGCCACCTCTTCTTAACATCTTCTGCTTCTGTTGTGTCCATACCATTTCTGTCCTTTATAGTGCCCATCTTTGCATGAAATGTTCCCTTGGTATCTCTCGTTTTCTTGAAGTGAGCTCTAATCTTTCTCATTCTGTTGTTTTCCTCTATGTCTTTGCACTGATCACTGAGGAAGGCTTTCTTATCTCTCCTTGCTATTCTTTCGAACTCTCCATTCAGATGGGAATAATCTTTCCTTTTCTCCTATGCTTTTTGCTTTTCTTCTTTTCACAGCTATTTGTAAGACCACCTCATACAGCCATTTTGCTTTTTTGTGTTTCCTTTCCATGGGGATGGTCTTAATCTCTGTCTCCTGTACAGTTTCATGAACCTCTGTCCATAGTTCATCAGGCACTCTGTCTATCAGATCTGGTCCCTTAAATCTATTTCTCACTTCTACTGTATAAGGGATATGATTTAGGTCTTACCTGAATGGTCTAGTGGTTTTCCCTACTTTCTTCAATTTAAGTCTGAATATGGCAATAATGAGTTCATGATCTGAGCCACAGTCAGCTCCCAGTCTTGTTTTTGCTGACTGTATAGAGCTTCTCCATTTTTGGCTGCAAAGAATATAATCAATATGATTTTGGTGTTGACCATCTCTGATGTCCATGTGTAGAGTCTTCTCTTGTGTTGTTGGAAGAGGGTGGATTATCTGGGGAGCCCATAATATACCAGGTACAATATAAAAAGTAATGGAAATTACATGAAGTAGCAAAGAACAGACCCTGTTTAAAAGGTGCAGCACATACTCAGCTCTGGTCTGCAGTTGCCCAAGGGAATGTAGGTCAAGTATTTCTCCAGACTTAATGTTAAAACTGACTTGTTGATATCTGAGAGGCCTAAAGAAATCCCCTGCAGGCTGTATTTAGCACAGGACTAGCTCTGAGACTTGGTGATGGACAGAATTCTGGCATGCTGCAGCCCATGAAGTCACAAAGAGTCAGACATGACTGAGTGACTGAATTGCACAGTCTACTGAGGAGTTTGCTTCTTTTTAATTACATGTAGGCTCTTTGACAACCCCATTCTCTTTCCTTGGCAACAACTGAATTTCATGGAGTCCTGATACCTGCAGGTTGCTGGCCACCATGCAGTCCCTGGTGGCTCAGATGGTAAAGAATCCGCCTGTAATGCAGAAGACCCAGGTTTGATCTCTGGGTTGGGAAGATCTCCTGGAGGAGGGCATGGCAACCCACTCTAGTATTCTTGCCTGGAGAACCCCATGGACAGAGGAGCCTGGCAAGCTATAGTCCATGGGGTCACAAGAGCTGGACATGAGTTAGTGACTAAACCACCACTACCACCATTATTCTTGGTTAGAGAATTCCAGGGATAGAGCACCCTGTCAGGCTACAGTCCATGGGGTCTCAAAGACTAGGATATGACTGAGCAACTAACACTGAGTTCCAGCAGAGATATTTACAGGACTTAGATTACACAGACCATTTTTGGAACTGCTTTATCCAAACACGGAGTCCTTGCTGTCTACTAACACTGTCTAGATTACTGGATCTTGAGATTGGCCTTTTTCTCTTTTGATTCTGGAACTATTACTCTGTTATTTCCCAACCCTCTCTCCCCCAAAAGACTGTTTTTCATCTTAGTCAGAATTGTTTTTTGCAGATTACAAACAAGTATTTCTAATTAATATATTAGTTAATCACATTAAAAATAATTTTCTACCTTTGTGTTCCTCACTGTGATGCGTATCAGGACTCAAAAGAATCCCAGCATAGAGGGGCATCAGGATTTCTACCCTGCCGATCTATGGTTTCATTTCCAGTCACTCTTGTATTTTGTTTTTATACAAATACCGAACTGTTTTCATTTTCCATTCACCATAACAGTTTCTTATCTGTCATTGCCCCATCAGCCAAAACTGATTGCCCTTCTCACTAAAGTCTGCTCATTCTTTGAGGCTCAGCTCAAGGGCCATCTCTTTCAGAAAACCTTCCCTAAAGATGTACCCACCTGTTACAAACATCAAGTGCAATGAGACGGACATGTCTCCTCAGTGTGCTGTGAATATGAAGTGCTCAGCTGCTTTGCTGAACTAGTAACAGTGTAACTTTGGGGGCCTTGAGTCTCACTGGGCTAAATTCCTCAAAGACAGAATTTTTATCTTAGCTTTCTACCAACTATTTAGCACAGTGTCTGGTCTGCAATATAAACTGATTGAGGAAAGGACTATAAGAGAAGGAGATCTTGAAAGCAACTGATATCATCTAGTTGAAACTAACTTCCATAAACATATGAAGCAGTTGGACAAAAAGCATGAGAGAGTTTAGGATGAGAACTTCTAAGAAAGTATATAGTCCACTCGTCCTTCCTGTTTTTCAAATGTATAATAGCAATTTTTATGAATATTTCATATTTATTATATACAATAAAAGTTTTAATTAACTGCTAAATAATCTGACTTACAAAAGCTTTATAAATTGTATGTTAGGTGCAGGATACTGTCAAGTATAGAGAAAATATTTAAGAAAGAAACTAGTGGGGAGAAAAAGGAGAAAGGAAAGGAAGAATTTTGATGTTCTTTTAAGTATCATTCTAAAAACAGAATTTAGATAACTGATATTCTTCTTATAGAAGGATAATACTTGATATATTAAAAGAAGTTATAAAATAATAATATGGAAAACAAATTGGTTGCTAGTAGCATTCTTGAGGTACTTCCCAGGTGGCACTAGCGGTAAAGAAGATGCCTGCCAATGCAGGAAGCATAGAGACACCAGTTTGATTCCTGGGTTGGGAAGATCCCCTGGAGAAGGAGATGACAACCCACTCCAGTATTGTTGCCTGGAGAATCCCATGGACGGAGGAGCCTGGCAGGCTACAGTCCATAGGATTGCAAAGAGTTGGACATGACCGAAGCGACTTAGCACAGCACAATATAGCATTCTTGAGGAATATAGTAACAAACATCAAATAACTTGGAGAAACTAAAATTAATAAATACTTTTTTTTTTACCATAGATCTTTCCTTTGAGTTAATAAGGTCTGTCTTATAGATAAGAGTTTCTTTTGTTTATCATTCTAGCAATGAACATAATACTTTTAGAGGATTAAATTTTGATCACATTTCCTTTCTTCTTTCAATCATTCAGTACACATTTATTTAATATCTCCTATGTATCAAGCTGGAAAATGTACTGAGGCATTGGAAATCAAATTATATCTTGACATTTTTTTATATTTAAAAACTTAAACCTATGGGTTAATTTCAGTACAATGAGCTTTAGAATATATAATGACTTATTTACATAATAAATACCAGTAGGAAAGCAATGTGTGCACATTTTAAAATATACAATCAGTGCACATTTTAAAATATATACTCAGTTAAACATTACTTGTAAAATCTATTTGTGTGTGTGTTAGTAACTCAGTCGTGCCCGACTCTTTGTGACCCCATGGACTGCAGCCCACCAGGCTCCTCTGTCCATGGGATTTTCTAGGCAAGGACACTGGAGCAGTTTGTCATTTCCTTCTCCAGAGCATCTTCCCAACCCAGGGATTGAACCTGGATTTCGTGACTGCAGGCGTATTCTTTACCAACTGAGCTACCAAGGAAGCCGTAAAATATATTGTTATTTATAATTAAATATTTAAAGGCTTTGTTCACTTTAAATGTTGAAATTATGACATTTTTAGTTAAAAAAGTAGATTATATAATTATAAATATTAATTTCTGATAATGCCCTTTTTGCAAGTCTTTCTTTAAAGACAATCTTATACATAACTCCAAATGGCTAATGTGAATGGTGAAAAAGTCTGTAAGTGCTATAAAATTAGACTGGTTTAACCAAACACTTGTTTCTAGTACCTCTCCAATTGTGTGCTTCCCACATCTATCTCCTAAGAAAATCTACCAGAGGAGATTACTAGAATAAGTAAAATGTGCTTTGTAGTTTTAAAAAGAAGAAACAACTGAATAGGAAAGCTGGACTGTGAGAGAAGACATGCACTTTTTGAGTGTAATGTGCGTGAAATTGTATCCCTTGGAAGAAAGACAAATTGTCAGCAGGATATAAAGTAAAGAATTTTTTGCTCAGAAATACTCTGTGTAGGTGGTTCGTTGTTTTATTGTTTTCTTTCTAACTAAGTCATCCTCGTAAATTGGCTAAATGAAGGAAGCTCTGCTTAAAGATGCTTACAATTTTTTTTATCCCAAATCAGACTAGAAGTCATGGGGTAGGGTGAGAAGAAGATGAGAGAGCAAATATGTGGCACTGGTAAAGGCTGAGGTTTAACCTCTGGAATATTTGGGTCATCTCTTGGAGAGAAAATATCACACAGGAGGAAAATCAAGTCGCAGAAGGAAAGGAAAAAGCTATCAAAGCCACAGGGGAACTAAGGGGTGACAGCAACAGAAAAAATATGAATTCATCCTACCCCAAATTAGGGTGCTTATAAACCCAAACAAGAGAATACAAATAGTAGGAAGAAAAGATTAAACACAACTTTTACAATTTGAGAAAAAAAAAAAAAACAACTTAGTACAAGATATCCAAAAAACTCAGTGTAGAACAATTCAGTAGCCTCACTACATAGTTAACAATTACTCATTTTCCTTATTTTATTTCCTACTGTCATCTTTTCAAAAGAAGTCATAACATTTGATTGATTCAGGTAAAGGTTCTTTTAAAACTTATTGTTCAATTATCTACCTATTTACTGACTCCTAAAACTCTGTGTAAAAATTATTGCAAGCTTATCTTAGATATTTTCAACTTTCCTTCTCCTATGTGATAAACAGACTTTGTTGAATTTTTCTATATTACCTTTAACATGCTTATATATAATTAATATTGATATGTTTTTATACATAATTTTGTTTTTCCCTATATTTCTATATCTCCTTCTTTTCTATATTTTACCAAGAAAAAGTATCACATTAAAAATCAATATTACTATGGAAAAATACAGAGTGTGTATATATATACATAACATATATATACATATAAATATAAAATATCAATATTTTCCCATACATCAATATTAAGATCAAAGCATTCATAAATATAAAATATATCATCATATACATTTTAAAATATCATCTTAAATTCAAAATTAAAATGGATATTATAAAACTATATGACAAACAGAACCAAACAGCATCTCTTGTTTGGTTGTTTATTCAGTGGTACATTAGAAAAGCTTAAAATATTAATATTGAATCCTAAATATAAAGTCTGTCTTCTACTAATACAATGAGGTCTTTTTAACACACAGTTTAATTAAGTACAAGGATTTTTTTTTTTCTTATAATGCAGGTAATTTAAAAAACTTTTAAAGTTACTATGTAGGTAAAAGCCTCATTCTAAATTGTGGGTAGTATTTTTAAAGCACAAATTAGTCTTTGCCATTAAGCTTCACTAGGTGTTTGGGAAAATAAAAGTTTGCAGCGATTCAGCTGCTTTAAGAGAAGAATACAAACCTCTTAAAAGTAAGTAGCAAAAGAACTGAGAAAAAGGGCCTGGTTTCTTGAAGTTCTTTCTTCATCATGTGCCATTACTGTACTGATGAAGTTGAATACTGAACACCACGGAATAACTCATGAAAATATAAAGGGGAAAATCTATGTGTGGAAGTAGAGTTGCATCCTTAAGAACAAATATTACAAACAGACTCAACTCTTGCCTCTGCCATTTTCTAGCTATTCTACATTTTATAAGAAACACTCTACTTGTACTATTGAGTTTGTTTCTTCTTTAGTAAAGCTGTGACACACATATCTAACAGGGAGAAGACTGTGAGAATTAAACAAAAGAGGGTATGTAAACATAAAGGGCTTCCCTAATAGCTCAGTTGGTAAGGATTCCATCTGCAATGCAGGAGACCCCGGTTTGATTTCTGGGTCAGGAAGATCCTCTGGAAAAGGGATAGGCTACCCACTCCAATATTCTTGGCCTTCCCTTGTGGCTCAGCTAGTAAAGCATCTGCCTGCAATGTGGGAGACCTGGGTTCAATCGCTGGGTTGGGAAGATCCCCTGGAGAAGGGAAAGGCTACCCACTCCTGTATTCTGGCCTGGAGAATTCCATGGACTATGTAGTCCATGAGGTCACCCACAAAGAGTCCTATAACCAATGTAGTAAATGACATGTAGTAAATTTTAATAAATGTCAGCTCTTTTTATAAGTGAATATTTTCACTTTTGGGAAAACAACAACAACAACAAACAGTGCTTTTTTATTCTGGAGAAAAGTAAAGGAGCTTATCATCACCTAAATCAGGACTTGTAATAGTTTCCCACTGACTTACCCATGCTAAGATCATTCTAAGGGGAATATATTCTAAGACCCTCAGTGGATCCCTAAAACTGCAAATAGCACAAACCCCAAATATACTGTTTTTCTTCCTATACATATCTATGATAACATTTAATTTATTAATTAGTCATAATAAAAAAAAATCCATATTTCCAGCATCACTCCTCGTGCACTTTGGGGCCCTTTACTAAGTAAAATATCGGTTACTCGAACACAAGTACTATGATGGCATGATAGCTATCATCACTAGACAGCTGAAGTGATGACCCAGATGACTACTAAGACACTAACAAGAGGGTAGTGAATGCAGTAAAGACAAGAGGATGATTCATGTCTATGGTAGGACAGCAGATTTCATCCAGCTACCTAGAATGGCATATTATTTAACACTTATAGATTGTTTATTTCTAGAGTTTTCCATTGAATAATTTCAGAGTGAGGTTGACAACGGGTAACTGAAATCATGGAAAATGAAACCACAGATAAAATGGGATGACTGTACTATAGATGAGGGCAAGTTGGTAAGGTGAGACTCAGAAAATTTTAACAGCTTACCTAAGCTAAAAGATCCAGATTTTTGTTAAGTTAACCAGGACCCTGCTACCTGGGCATTTTTCTAGTAAACTACCCTACCTTTCAAACTAGTCACTCTATTTTATTTTATGGTTTTCAACTTTTTTTGGATTCTTTTCTTTTAAATTCAAGTTAAACTTACTAAATGAATTTCTAGTTATTCATTATACTTTTAAATGAAACAGACTGAAAATACTTTAAATAAACATAATCATACTATATCATATAAATTAAACCATGTATAACCTGGATAGTGGCTGCACCTGTGTTTATAATTGTTATTTAATGAAATAATCAGATAAATATTCTAATATAGTATGGACATACTTGTAAAGTAATCAGTACATTTTTAGGATTATCAGAAACCTGTAAATACAGGATATTCAGGAATCAAATTGCCCAACTCTAAAAATTTATAAGAGAGAGAGGAAATCTGTGATAAATCACAATCCTGTTATACAAATGTGTGGGAGCAAGTTCTCATTTATATCAAAATGATTTAAGAAAATTATTTTTTCAGAATGAGTTTGGCACAGGATTTTGGAGTAGTTATCTTCAAAGAAATTTGGAAAAAGCATATAAAATTGAATAAACAGCTGTGAAATTCTTTAATTTTTAAAAATTGTATAAAAAACCAATATTAAACAAGCCTTCTTCAGCTTTTATGTTTCAAAAATATGAATGTAAGTTTCTTAAAACTGTCTTTAAAACTGAAGCACACGTTAATTCATACTTTTAAAAAATGCCTTCGGAAGTAGCAATTCTACATTTTTCACATAGATATTATTATTATGCAATCCAAGTATAATTGTCACAGTTCTAAAATAGACTACAAATTTTAGTTCTTTAAAATAACACTGATGAACAATAAATGGTCATTTAGCTTTATATTTTTATACAATGGTCAGTCTCTGGAGATAACAATATAAGAAGGGAACCTCAACTGGGATTTCAATAAAACCTATACACTTATGGGCTTCCCTGGTGGCTCAGAGGTTAAAGCGTCTGCCTGCATTGCAGGAGACCTGGGTTCGAACCCTGGGTCGGGAAGATCCCCTGGAGAAGGAAATGGCAACCCACTCCAGTATTCTTGCCTGGAGAATCCCATGGATGGAGGAGCCTGGTGGGCTATAGTCCACAGGGTCGCAAAGAGTCGGACACAACTGAGCGACTTCACTTTCACTTATACACTTATGCTTCTGTATAATAAAGTTAGCCTATAAAACTTCACTAGATATATTTCTAATCAACCACATCTTAAATAAATAAACAATGGAATTTTCTCCTGATTGCTTTCACTATTACTTTTACATTTAAATCCATTTCTTGCTGGCCAAATTTCTCTCTATTATCAGAGTATACACACTTACAGCTCATAAGCAATGCACTGCTTTTTAAATAAACAGAAATGAGTGAAGCCCAGAAATATCTCTCAGCACAGTATACTTGCTGATCCCCAGACAGTTCGTTTCTTCTGAGATGTCAAAGGATATTGGAACCTGGGATTTGTTTTTGATCCCAGGAGTTTTCTACCTCTAGGATGAGCTGCATATTTAGTATGAGAATACAGGATTTCCTAAGTGCTCTTCACTAAGGTATTCCATGAATAATTAACTAGTTAGATCAAAATTTTTTCTTTTGAGATGGTGATTCTAAGTTTGAATTAGAAAAAAGGAACAAAAATATTTCATTTTTGAATGTATGACTTTTTATTATTCCTGAAGGAAAAAAATAAGTTCTTGGTATATATTTTTTCTGACATAAGGTTTGTAAAGACTAACTTCTTGAGAGTATAAAAGATGCATTCTAAAGAGTGCTTTAGTTCATGTAATTCTTGCATTTTCTACCCAGCCTGTTCCCTCTGAATGAATATTTTTAATTCTCAATATGTTGGCAGCAGAGGAAGCTTAGATTTAATTGTTTCTATCAAACTGAAAATGCATCAATTTCTATGCTATCCTATATACAAGCATATTATTCACTTTTACTGCTGCTTGTTGGAACTAGAGGGATATAGTACTGACATATCATTCATTCATCCTTTTTCCTAAATATTTTATATTCTTGCATTAAGAAAAGAGTTTTAGAATAAGTACTGATTGATATATAGAAAGATATAGTCAAAATTAAATGCTGCAAGATCATGCAGGCAACATCTAATTAGTCTAAGTGTGAAGATAATGTATGACCTTGAAAAATCAAAATTATCCAGTTTTTAATATAATTTATGTGATTATTTTTATGTTTTATAGAGAATATGTTGTCAATGCATGCAAAGCAATGCTTAATATCTTTCCTTTTTTAAAAGAAGTATAAGAATATACATACTGTAAGGAACACATTCATACTGCACTTCAAGGTATTTATAGGTTCCTGGACAAGGGTCTGGAAAAACATCAGGACCTGCCACCACTGCACACTGGGTTCTGTTATTGCACCTAAAGTCAAAGGAAAAGAAAAAATAATAAGTGTCTATGTAGTTAAGTAATTATTGACATAAATACAAAATTTATCTGATAAATACTTTCTAATTACAAAGATTTAAGCAAGGTTTTGGGTAATTCAGGGTTTTAGGTTTACTAAGGTAATGTCTATAGTATACTTTAAAAAGCTAGACATTAAAAAATTCATTCAGTTTATTCATAGTAAATAATTGAATATTAAACTGAGCACAGCACAATATTGAGTTAGAAGTTAAAACACAGCTTAAGCAACATTAACTGGCCCATAGGATATTGTCAATGTGAAGACAGGACTATTTGGTAGGAAAATACTCTCATTATATAAATGAATAATAATAATTAAGAAAATAGAACCACAGAACTTTATTAGGCAGTAGTAAAATATATTCACTGATTATCATATCACTTTTATAGGCAGTGAACATATGTTTTTGAAACACTTTTAGCTACACCTAAAAAATAAACTCAGTAAAATGTTAATATTTAAATATCAAAATCTAAGAATTTAATTTATATAAATTAGTATAAAATACATAATCCCATAAGTAAGACTACTTTTAAGAATGTACTCTTATATTCCTCATGATCAGCCAAATAATGACATTAATGTTGCAGATTCCTATTCACAAATGTCAGCATCTAAGAGTTGACTTATTGGAAAAGACTCTGATGCTGGGAGGGATTGGGAGCAGGAGGAGAAGGGGACGGCAGAGGATGAGATGGCTGGATGGCATCACTGACTTGATGGACGTGAGTCTGAGTGAACTCTGGGAGTTGGTGATGGACAGGGAGACCTGGTGTGCTGTGATTCATGGGGTCGCAAAAAGTCAGACACAACTGAGCAACTGAACTGAACTGAAGATTACCAAAGAGAAAGATCAGACATTACTAATGAAGTTGAAAAACAAATTAGGCATCTTTTGTGGCTTTGGGCTAAACAGATCTGGGGTACCTAGATTTCAGTTCAGTTCAGTTGCTCAGTAGTGTGGTAGTTTGAACAAATCTCATGGAGGTGATGGAATTCCAGTTGAGCTCTTTCAAATCCTGAAAGATGATGCTGTGAAAGTGCTGCACTCAATATGCCAGCAAATTTGGAGAACTCAGCAGTGGCCACAGGACTGGAAAAGGTCAGTTTTCATTCCAATCCCAAAGAAAGGCAATGCCAAAGAATGCTCAAACTACCTAGATTTACTCATGGGTAAATACACATATAATGAAAATGATTTTGGCTCTGAAAAAGACACTCAATTTCAGAGTAGCCTCATTCTAGCAAATTTTACTCAAAATCTTTTTAGAGTCAATAATTTATCAATAAGTAAACATTCCTATTAAAATATATATATATGACTTCTCCTACCCAAAAGAGTATTGCTAAGCACACAGTATGAGAAATTCTCGCTGTCGTTTGCTTTATGTTCTCATCTTACTCTTCTCAGAAATATATCTCAAGCTAGATTTTTTCTCTCTCTGTTTCTTTATTTCTTTATTATTACTTTTTAAATTATTTTCTTAATGATATGTTTCATTTCCTGGTATGACCTATACCTCTGAATCCTTGCTAGGATACTAGCTGGATAAGGAGCACTTAGGGCAGAACTCATTTTGATTTATACTAAAAATGGTTGAGTTTACTTGAGGCTACCATTTGTCAGGCATAATGAGGTTTTTATTTATTACCTAAATTAAAACAGATTTATTAGTGAATGTCTTAAACTTAAAAATATATTTTGTATTGTCAGTGAAAGAGTAATAAAGGCCAATATTCCATGTTCATCAGGCAGTTTATTAGAATAATAGCTAATTCTGATGGTCAACATACTATAAAATTCTCTTGCATAGATTTAGGTCTAAGAATGATTATCAAACAATTGTATAATAACATTAACATAAATGTGGCTGTCACCAACATACATAGAAAATAGGTGGTGCAAGTATTTTAGTGTATTAACATTTTTTAAAATCAGCAGTACTTTCCTATTACATACAAAAACCCTTTGAGAAAGTTGTCTTAAAAGACATAACTATTTTTTCGCAGTTAAGAAATACAATTTTAACATCACACCTTGAAAAGATAAAATCCTAAATCTGTGTTAGGATTTTATACAATGAGCAGCTATAAAAACTCAGTTATATCCAGATCATTACAGAAAAATCAGCTATTATCAGGAATGAATTCAAAGCAGAAATAATGAAAAATGAAAATATACATGATGAAAACAAGATTATATTTAAATATTCTATAAATAAAATACTATTGTTAATCTCAAGTAATTATAAGATTGAAATAAATATTATATATATTATATTCAGTTCAGTTCAGTTGCTCAGTCATGTCCAACTCTTTGCAACCCCATGAATTGCAGCACACCAGGCCTCCCTGTCCATCACCAACTCCAGAAGTTCACTCAAACTCATGTCCATCGAGTCCATGATGCTATCCAGCCATCTCATCCTCTGTCATCCCCTTCTCCTACTGCCTCCAACCCTCCCAGCATCAGGGTCTTTTCCAATGAGACAACTCTTCGTATGAGGTGGCCAAAGTATTGGAGTTTCAGCTTTAGCATCAGTCCTTCCAATGAACACCCAGGACTTATCTCTTTAGGATAGACTGGTTGGATCTCCTTGCAGTCCAAGGGACTCTCAAGAGTCTTCTCCAACACCACAGTTCAAAAGCATCAATTCTTTGGCGCTCAGCTTTCTTCACAGTCCAACTCTCACATCCATACATGACCACTGGAAAAACCATAGCCTTGACTAGACAGACCTTTGTTGGCAAAGTAATGTCTCTGCTTTTGAATATACTATCTAGGTTGGTCATAACTTTCCTTCCAAGGAGTAAGCATCTTTTAATTTCATGGCTGCAGTCACCATCTTCAGTGATTTTGGAGCCCAGAAAAATAAAAGTCTGCCACTGTTTCCACTGTTTGCCCATTTATTTGCCATGAAGTGATGGGACCAGATGCCATGATCTTAGTTTTCTGAATGTTGAGCTTTAAGCCAACTTTTTCACTCTCCCTATATATAAATATAATGGTTTGTTTCTTGGCCTATTGTTTTACTTCCTATTATCAACCTATTTCCTAATTACTACAGCTTTATAGTAATGAAATTAATTTTGAATCTGTGCTATTTTTATAATTTTCAGATACAAGTGGACAATTTCAAATGTATATTGTTTAAACAATCAATGTTTGATACCAGCAAACCAAATTACTAGTTATTTATGAGTAGGGCATAAAGGTTAAAATTTGCAATTATGACAGTGTTTGTTTCTAAGAAAACTGTCTTGAATCAAAAATAATTTCACATGGTTATAATTGTATAGCTCAGATATTAAAATATATGCATATTATGTACATCCACCCATCTTACTATCTAAACATGTGAACTGATCATTCTGCATATCATATACTATTTAATTAACAAAAATACTAATTATTAATGTATACATAGGAAAACTGAAGCAAGCTGCCAGGAGCCAGCATGAGGAATCCCACCCATGACAAGGTCATGTGGAAGGAAGCCTGACAAAACACAAGGACGTGATTGGCTTCAAGGATTCCCCCTGGAAATTCCTGAGCATCCACCCCCCAAGACCAGAATCTGCCTGCTTTACTGTGTTAGGCTTTCCACCTACTCTTCTGTCATTAACAGGGGACTGTCCCCCCACCACCTTTTTCTGGAAAAAATTGGAGCTTTTAGATAAAAAAAATCTCCTGGGCATAATACGAGTGTTTCAATTCAAAAACCCCTTTGATGGCTTTTTAGCCTGCCTGCAGGACTCGTACAGCTGCACATGTGATTGTTTGAGGCCTCCTGACTGCGGGAGGCACAGGAAGCTTAAAACATCCTAGGAATGTAGGGGCTTCCGAGGAGTCAAAATCATTAGAATAGGACTGATTAAAGGTTTCATTTGTTGAGCCAGTACTTGCTGCCAAATGTTCATATCCTCTATTTTTAGATATAGTTGGTATATAGAAAAACAGGTAGTAGACCTGGTATTAGCAACATTAGATCTTTGAGTTAAGTACTTTCTTTGTTATAACCCACTGCACCTTTGTTCTACAGAAATGCAACTTTATTTAGTACTTTGAGGGTGATGCAGAGTAAAGAAAAAACACTTCTGGGGAAAAGGAGTTTTCTGGTTGATAGACAATAATCCAGGAAGAGAGCCATAAAAATGTTAACAAGCCTCTTGGCCAGAAGATAATGTAAACCACCTGAGACCTTTTGTATATGGGAGGGTATGCAAAAAGAAAGCCTTGTCTCAATGAGGGTCAGGACAGCTGCCCCTGCATAACTCTGCATATTCCATTATGTACAACTTGGGGTATATAAGCTGATTTTAAAAAATAGTTTTTGGAGTCTTGCACTGATGCTGGGCTTCCCCATGTCGTTCTTTTCTTTTTCTGGCTGAATTCCCATCTGGAGCGGGGAGGCTCACCATGTTTACTTACTTGTCCTGGCTTCTAAGATCCGTAAGAGAGAGAGCCCAAGGCGGGGCACTCTCCGACATTGAAACGGATGCCGGTAGCCTAACGTAGATGGTGCAAGTTCCTTGTCTGGAACTTTATTAGCTTTCCACATATACTAAGTTATTCAGCCTCTTTTCTCCACCAAATTTTCCTACTACACTATTTCTTCCAAATCTAATCTTATATTAATAAATAAATAAGTCTTTCCTCGCCAATGCCGTCCCCGCTTCGAATTCCCTGGATCCACCGGGGCTGGACCTTGGCAGCAAGCCACATATATTATAAACGTTAGATGCTGTCATGAGTCCCAAATATCGTATTTAAGGGTAACCAAAGAAGAATCAAGAAAGGCTTCTAAATGATGAGACATGTGTTTGAAGAGGTATGTAAACCAAACCATGCTACATAAATAATATTGCAGTTATTGTCATCATTGTTCTATAGAAAACAATGCTTTACAGTATTTTCAATAGGTTATATTTTATTACTTTTCCTGTATCAAATGCTTTTCATAAATTAAGATCTTTAGAAATAAAAAGGTAGACAACCTCTAGAATATTATTTCTGTATCAGATATATTACAGATTGTTTAAAAACTATCTACATTTCTAAAGCTGCAGATTAAAGTCTATCCTCTTATTTATCTTTTATGATTTCAGTCACTGTGAGTTAAAATTGAATTAATATATTAAAGATTATTGATCAATATATACCAGTAAGAAAACTTTTACAATTATATCAAAGTTGTCATAACTAAATTTACTCTACTTTTGATGATAAAAGCAAAATAAAATAATTGAATGTTCTGATGTGTTTTACATTCAGTTTATTCTTTAATTTCATTTTAATTCAAGTATACATTTAAAAATGATTTTCAATATCTCTGATATCAAAGATATTCTTAAAACTCACAATAAAGGATGAGAAAAGATTATAAAATATAGTCAAATGCAATCGAATCTACTAATATTCACAGGAAAAAATGCCATTATCTTATAATAGAATTAAGGCTTCAGTATTTGAAAAAACTTTCAACATTTTTTATCAGAAACTTTAGGCAATAAAATTTTTCTATATCAACAATAGACAATTTTCAAATAAAGCATTTGAATTAAAAAGCAGGTGACAATAACAAATATCCGGTAGAACTCTCAAAGAAATATTGTGCAGTTTCAGTCTTTACATATATAACATGGAAGTCAAATTATTTTACAACCTCATAAAGTTAATTTGTTTATAAAACTGTATTAAAACTCTGTAAAGTATCATACAAATGCACAAGATATACTATTAATTACTGTTGCTATCCTCATTATTATCATTAGTCATTTGTTTTGGCATGGGTTGGTCACACTTTATTCTAGATAGACTGAATCTTTTGAGATAAACCTACAACACAGAAAAAGCTGACACACAGAAAAGCACAGAAATTCTTTGGATTGAGAGTAGAAATAGGAAAAAAGCAGATTTACATTTCTTTTTACAGTAGGCCAAATAAATAGCTATTGTCATTTAGTTGCTAAGTCATTTCTGACTCTTTTGCAACCCCATGGACTGCAGCCTGCAAGGCTCCTCTGTTCATGGGATTTCCCAGGCAAGATTACTGGAGTAGGTTGCCATTTCCTTCTCTAAGGGGTCTTCTTGACCCTGGGATTGAACCCATGTCTCTTCCATTGGTAGGTGGATTCCTTACAGCTGAGCCAAATAAATTATTTGTGTGCAAATTACATTTGCCAGCATACAAAAAGCTTGAGATTTACAGTAACTCTTTAATCAAGCACATTCATGCATTTGTTACTTGCCACTTCTTTTTGAGATGAATATTACTAGCCCCAATTTCACAGCGGAGGGAATAGGTGTGGTGATGTGAAATAACTTTTCAGACTCTCTTAATTGAACAATAGGCACTGGACTCCAGAATGGTGACCTGAAAACCATGATCCCTTTGCCTTGTGTGAGTGTGTCATATATTTCATGGCACTCTGGGAAACTAACGTAATTCACTCTTATAGGTTTTGGGGAGTACTATTATGACCTGGCTCCTGAGAAACCTGTATGCAGGTTAGGAAGCAATAGTTAGAACTGGACATGGAACAATAGACTGGTTCCAAATAGGAAAAGGAGTACATTAAGGCTGTATATTGTCACCTTGCTTATTTAACTTATATGCTGAGTATATCGTGAGAAACACTGGGCTGGAAGAAGCACAAGCTGGAATCAAGATTGCCAAGAGAAATATCAATAAACTCAGATATTCAGATGACACCACCCTTATGGCAGAAAATGAAGAACTAAATAGCCTCTTGATGAAAGTGAAAGAGGAGAGTGAAAAAGTTGGCTTAAAGCTAGATCATGGCATCTAGTCCCATCACTTCATGGCAAATAGATGGGGAAACAGTGGCTGACTTTATTTTGGGGGGCTCCAAAATCACTGCAGATGGTCTTTGCAGCCATGACATTAAAAGACGCTTACTCCTTGGAAGGAAAGTTATGACCGACCTAGATAGCATATTAAAAAGCAGAGACATTACTTAGTTAACAAAGGTCTGTCTAGTCAAGGCTATGGTTTTTCCAGTGGTCATGTATGGATGTGAGAGTTGGACTGTGAAGAAAGCTAAGCGCCAAAGAATTGATGCTTTTGAACTGCAGTGTTGGAGAAGACTCTTGAGAGTCCCTTGGACTGCAAGGAGATCTAACCAGTCCATTCTAAAGGAGATCAGTCCTGGGTGTTCATTGGAAAGATTGATGTTGAAGCTGAAACTCCAATACTTTGGCCATCTGATGCAAAAAGCGGACTCATCTGCAAAAACCCTGATGCTGGGAAAGATGGAGGGCAAGAGGAGAAGGGGACAATAGAAGATGAGATGGTTGGATGGTATCACCGACTCAATGGAAATGGGTTTGGATAGACTCTGGCACCTGGTGATGGACAGGGAGGCCTGGTGTGCTGTGATTCATGTGGTGGCAAAGAGTCGGACACGACTGAGTGACTGAACTGAACTGATGATGATCTGATGAGGTAGACTTGCTGTGAAATATATAACTTGCCCAGTTTTCATTCAGATATGGTGTGAATCAGGCATTCGAAGGATGTTATGAATTTAAATTAACATGACATAATGAGGCCCTCTCAATTCAAGTTGGAATGAAGCAATCAGAAAGATGAATTGCTGAACATAAGTTAGAAGGAGTGATAAGACTTACATATATATATATATATATATACTTACATATATATATATATATAAGATTTACTTATATATCAGACATAAAAAAGGAAAAAGGATAAAAACAGGCCATTTTAATTCAATCCATATACAAAGATTCAAACTAAGCACAGTTGCTTCCTATTGATAAAAGTTTAAAATATTACATAATATGTTTAATAGGATTGGTTATTAGTACTAATTTTAAAGCAATATTAGTACTAATTTTAAGGTAATATTGCTTAACTTAGATGTCTTATGATGATTGTCAGGGAAGATATACATAATTACAGGATTATAAATTAGATATAGAATCATTTGTTGCTAACTTATTCATTCTAATATTATTCATAGCAGTATAAGAAAAAAAAAGTTAAGTATGATAATGAAAAAGTAATATTGGGCAAAATTTCACCATAATGTATTGCAGAAAATAATAAAAATGAAATTGCTATGTTTATGCACATATTATCTATTCTGTAAGTTCTAATTATATAGAAAATAATCAGCCTCTTTTTGCTGAATTTAATAAAGTGACAATTGTTTTAACTTCCATATCTAGGTAAAAATTATCATCCCATTAGCTGCTATTTAGTTAAAATACTTATAGATGAAGAATATCAAATGAATCCTAAACATAACTGTATTTCAAAACATTCTTATAGACATATAAAGATTATATTGGTTGGTTCCATGGCTCTAGTATTTTACTATGATAAAACCAAAAAATTTAAATAAAGTATGATTGTATTTATACACTGGGACTGTGACACATAGGGTTCTCCATTAATAAACCCAATTACATATTTTTATTATGCTCTTAAATTAGTGTGTACAAAAAATCCAATCCAACAAATGTTTAGAAACTTCTCAATTAATTCTTTAGTCATGCAAATATATAAAATTCTATTTAAAATCATTGGAATTATAAGATATGATCATGTTAAAAAATAGGTACTTTGTATCTTTTGCTAGCAAAATTAGTCATATGAATTTATGTTAGTATTTATCACATGACTGATGAGAAACACATACACTGAGTATACCCAAGTAATACAGTATCTAAAATATGGCACATCAATATCTGAGCCATATATGAGTAAGGAATTCTGTTCTAAGAGTAAAATGTTTTAGATTTATTCAAGAGATGTGGGTTCAATTCCTGTGTTTGGAAGATCCCCTGGAGTAGAAAATGGCAACCCATTCCAGTATTCTTGCCTAAAAAAAGTCCATGGAGAGAGGAGCATGGTGGGCTACAGTCCATGGGGTTGCAAAGATTTAAACATGACAGAGTGACTAAGCACATATAATTTATGCAAAAAGCAAGGTACTATCCTCAGGCTACATTACTGTTAAAAATCTGAAAATGGTTTAGGTAATCAGGATTTCCCTGCTGGCTCAGTGATAAAGAATCTGCCTATCAATGCAGAAGACATAGGTTTGATCTCTGATCTGGGAAGATCCCTCAAAGAAGGAAATGGCAACCCAAACCAGTATTCCTGCCTGGGAAATTTCATGAACAGAGGAGCCTGGCATGGTATAGTCCACAGAGTTGCAGAGTCAGACACAACTTGCTGACTGAACAACAACAGGGTTACTAGCAATTTTTAATTCTCAGGATGGGCTGTAGTGATATACAAAAAATGAATTCATCAATGAATATCAATAAGATTTTGCTCAATGTCCATAATCAGAATAATTATCTTTTCCTTAAGACGCTACTTTCCCTGTGTTTCACTGTCCATTGCTCTGAGGCCTACAAATACATCATTCAGTTTGGACTTGCTTAGGAAGAATAAGGCAACTATCTCTTGGTAGAATATGAATATATGTATCATAAAGGAATCATGCAGGTCTCAATTAGTATGATAACTAAATGGTCAGAGAAAAATCAATCAATATTTTTAAAAATTCTCTAATTCTTATGGTTTAGCTTTATAGCTAAAATTAACAAAAGAATCTGCCAAAGTTGTTTACATACACTTTAAGTGACAATTTAAAAAGAGCAACAAAAGTGATAAGGTTCTTATTTGCTGTTCATATTTTTGAGAACGTTGATTCTAAGCCATAAACTAAAAGTATTGTAATGTCTTACAGAAGACACTGTAACAATGAAGTTAAATCAAGTTATATGATTCACAAGGTAATTCTTTAACCCTGTCATTCATATTTTATATTTTTATATTTTATTTCACATTCTTTACATTACAAATGTGATATGACACAAGCAAGTAAAAACAACCAAAATGAGGAGTAAGGAGGACCACAGAAACTAGGATACTGTGTTTGTTTTCTTGTTGCTTCTGGAACGAATTACCACAAAATAGGTCTGGCAGTAGAAGTCCAAAATAGTCTTCTATGACTAAGACAAAGGTGTTGGCAGAGTTTGTTCCATAAAGGGTCTGAGAAGAATCTGTTTTCTTGCCTTTTTTTTTCCAGTTTCTAGAGGCTTGCCCTCATTCCTTGGCTTGCAGCCCCACACCACATCACCTTTTTCATACTGATTCTGACACAGCACTACCTTCCTTCTTTGAGTTTCTTGCTTCCCACTATAAGGACACTGTGATCATATTTAAGGCCCACATCCATAATCCTGGATGATGCCTCCACCTCAAAAGTCTTAATACTGTTGCATACATAAAAATCTTTTATCTATATAAAGTAAAATTCACAGGCTACGGGAATAAAGATGTCAAGACCATTGAAGCGGTATTATACAGCCTACCATAAGCACTTAGCAAAAAGACTCACTGAAATTGCTTCCTGTGGCAGTCACTTTACAGAAGTCTTACACAGGAAGATGCATGTTATTATAGTAGAGCATGTTTAGTAGAGCTAAGATGTTCAACATTTCCATAATATACAGTTTTATTTATTAAAATGATGCATAGGCCTACACTTCCATATATAATGTTTCAGTACAAATAAACATTTTGATTACAGCTTGGCTAAAAGACATCATGTTATACTTGGTTTTTTTTTTTTTTTTTGGATCACAATGGGATTTTCAGTGGATAAAGCTTATTGCAATAGATGTGAGAAAATGAGCTAGGTTTGCCTGACCAACAAAGGCAATTATTAAAGCATTTTACAGAAACTAGGTCATTGTTTCAATTTTTTTATTTCATAACGTATAAAATATCACAAAACTTTATAAAATGTGAAATATCAAACATTAAGAAATTATTAATGAGATCCAACTGATGTATTAATTCATGTATCAGTGTTATTATATGACTATTTCAAGTTTGCAGACTTAAGTAAACAGTTTTAGTTTGACAAAATTCAATTTAATATACTAATTTTCTACTGCACTAAAAAGATACTGTTTGCCTGTGCTTGAAACTATTGCTGTGGCAATTTAAAACAAGAAAAATTTTCAGATTGTCTTACTATAGTATGAACACATTTATGAACCTTAAGGGTTTATTACTGGGAATATTTTTTCAAATTGCCTTAGTAATATTAGTAATATTCTGAAAATACAGAAATAGTTTGAAAATGCAGTAATCTTGTAAGGAAGTCCAATCGCCAAATATTCCACACATCTCTGGGTAATATTTGCTAGAACAAATTATCATAATCATCAGTCACCATCCACAGAATATTTATGGAGCCCATTCCAAAAACAAAATGATTAGCTATGTCAGACATGAATACAACTCATAGAAGCATGCATTCACAATAAATGGAAATGTACATTTAAAATTAACATGCTCACAAGCATTGCTTGGAAAAGCATTTCAGTTCTGAGTTATGTGCCAGTGATTTCTAAGCTGTAATCTTCTAGTACTAGCTGAATGCTACAACAATGGATATATAGAATTATGACAAACTTCTCATTTAAAAATAATTGGAATTGCCTCTGTATTAGTTTATTAACCATCTACTTGCAGCTGCATATCAGAATTGAACATTTTTGAAGTTGCATGTTTGGTTAACCAAATAAATCAATGTGTGTCTGAATATATTATCTTAAAGTATAGTAAATGGAGGTATAACTTGTTTTCTTCTAAAAGAACAATATTTGCATGTATGTATTTTTCTTATTGAAGACAATGTTCACTTTGCAGACAGATTTTCTTTTTTTCAAGGTAAAAACAGACATAACTGATTACACTTCCTGTGAGTGCTGCAAAGCATTCTTCTCGTCCTCAAGCTACAAGAACTAGCTGCCATGATAGGACTAAGACTAGAGATGTCATACTAATTCAGTTTAGTCTTTTGTCTTCTCAATGTGCAATATTTTCAGATCAAACTATTTATGTGTGATAAAAATAAAAAGGAATAAAATCATATCCAGAGAAAGAAAATTGCAAATGGTATTTCAGTAATGTTGGTGCCTGAAATCACTTAACATGAAAGCTTATGAAAGGAATGGCATGAGCTCAGAAAGATGTCTTCGATTTCTTCACATTTGCTTTTAATGAAGTGCCAAATAAAAGCAAATGAGTAACTTTGTGTGTATGTGTGCACATGCCTACATTAGGATGCATATAAGAAGACTTCCAAAGGAGAATATATAGCAGAAATAAACTTTCATGTCTAACTGTCCTCATACATGGGCTTTTTGAAGAGTGCAAGAGTAAGATTTATATCACAAAAAAATAATTTTAGCCATCTTTATGGTGTGTAACTATAATATACATGGTACAGCATAATAAACTGTGAAAGAAAGCCCACATGTGCCAGTTTCTGAAGACTATTAAATCTCACAGGTCAGCGTCCTTTCTAAGATGCTTTATCTCTCCTTTCTGGTACCTGGCCTGGTTGGGTTGGCTCTTTTGAATTAGGTCCAGTCATGACCTCAGACAGAGACTCTTCTATAGCGTACATCCTACCTGCTTTAAATTAAGGTATTTCCAGAAAGCAATAAGTACAAGATAAATGCAAGGACATTTCTACTTTTATCAGAATAATTTAGGCTATTATAAACAAAACAGCAAATGTAAATTAAAGTAGCTTAAAAATAAGGGTTGTATCATCTCACATATTAAATTTGGAAGATGAATTGATTCAAGTTCATTAATTCAGAGATTTAACACTGAACATTTAACATCATGGCTCTAACTTGGATTCTGTGAAATTTTATTGGATTTATGTCCTTTGGTCTTAAAATGGGCACTGTATTTGTAGTTCTTACATGAATAAGTTAAATCCAAAAAAAGTAAAATTCCTACCTTGTGTCTCATTTTAAGAGTAAGGATGTTCTACACCAAAAGCCACTCCATAGGCAGCCCTTAAAGAACAGTGGCCAAAATCAAAAAAAGGCCTATGCCTAAAACAATCGCACAAAGGGAATCCACATGACTGGTTTAACCCAGTGTGGGTTCTTCATCAGAAGGCTAGAGAGGTAAGCAGGCTCCTTTGATGCACTAGCCACTTACAGAAGAGGGAATAAATTGTGGTTGATAGTGAGGATGGGTTTGTCACAAGCAAACATGTAGATATACCATTCTCTCAAGATTCCTTCTTTAGTGAAAAGCATCTCATATAAAAATATTATAAAGCCTTCAGCACAGCTATCAAAAATATTGGGACATAAAATGTCTTTATTCAAATTTAAAACATAATAGTTTATTTTGAAAGCATATACTATATGCATTCTAATGTACAGAGTCTGGTTAGATATATTAAAATGCATGCCTATTGTGGGATGCTAGATAGCATTTCTAAATAGGAAAAGAAGTACATCAAGGCTGTATACTGTCACCCTGCTTATTTAACTTATATGCAGAGTACATCATGAGAAACGCTGGGCTGGAAGAAGCACAAGCTGGAATCAAGATTGCAAGGAGAAATCTCAATAACCTCAGATATGCAGATGACATCACCCTTATGGCAGAAAGTGAAGAGGAACTAAAAAGCCTCTTGATGAAAGTGAAAGAGGAGAGCGAAAAAGTTGGCTTAAAGCTCAACATTCAGAAAACGAAGATCATGGCATCCGGGCCCATCACTTCATGGGAAATAGATGGGGAAACAGTGGAAACACTGTCAGACTTTATATTTTTGGGCTCTAAAATCACTGCAGATGGTGATTGCAGCCATAAAATTAAAAGATGCTTACTCCTTGGAAGGAAAGTTATGACCAACCTAGATAGCATATTCAAAAGCAGACATTACTTTGCCAACAAAATCCCGTCTAGTCAAGGCTATGGTTTTTCCTGTGGTCATGTATGGATGTGAGAGTTGGACTGTGAAGAAAGATGAGCACCGAAGAATTGATGCTTTGAACTGTGGTGTTGGAGAAGGCTCTTGAGAGTCCCTTGGACTGCAAGGACATCCAGTAAGTCCATTCTAAAGGAGATCAGTTCTGGGTGTTCTTTGGAAGGATGATGCTAAAGCTGAAACTCCAATACTTTGGCTACCTCATGCGAAGAGTTGACTCATTGGAAAAGACTCTGATGCTAGGAGGGATTGGGGGCTGGAGGAGAAGGGGCTGACAGAGGATGAGATGGCTGGATGGTATCACTGACTCGATGGACATGAGTTTGTGTAACTCTGGGAGTTGGTGATGGACAGGGAGACCTTGCTTGCTGCTATTCATGGGGTTGAAAGCGTTGGACACCACTGAGGGACTGAACTGGAACTGGAACTGGAAGCAACTAACATATGCATAGGAAATGGCAACACAATCCAGTATTCTTGGACAAAGGAGACAATTCCATGGACAAAGGAGTCTGGTGCGCTATAGTCCATGGAGGCACAAGAGTCAGAAATGACTGAGCACACTCACACATCCATGTCATGATATCTGCCATTTGATAACAGGTTCAAAAATTCATTCAACACTGCTTCCTAAACTTCTTTCTCGTCCTTCGCAACATTTAATCAGCTCCTTCCCTGTGTGTTCAACCCATCTCCAGTATCCCTTCTTAACCAGACTTCACTACTGCTGCTTTATCTCAGCTTTTCTCATAATCCTTACTTGACTTTTATGGTCCTTCATTTCCTTCAGATTAAGAACTAAACATGACACATCACTCTTCATAAGTAGACTCTACTTTCTGATTAAATTAAGTCTGTGACAGTTCTGGGAAAAAAAGAGTATGATGCCTGAAAATGAATCAGTAAGTTATAATTTCTTTCATTTATATTTTATAAATAAGCATGAAGTAATTAGATATTTTTCCCAAAGCTACACTAACAATGAGGTCCCAGGGAAAAGAACTATATTCTGTTTGTTTCTGATTCAAGGTATTTCTATATTCTTTCTCTTTGTAGTAATGAGAAAATAAAAAATCAGATTATTAGGTATTATGTGACATTATCAACTCTTGTAATCTTTTGTATCACAAAACCTATTTTTAAATAGTGAACAATAATATACTTACTTAATTGACATGTATTAAAAGCTTATCATGTGTCCTGGGCTAGGAAGACAAAGAGATTAGTCTTGGCACATGCTCTAGAGAATTTGAAATCTATTAGAGGAGATACATGAGCAGTTTATTAAAACATGATGAGTTAAATGCAAAAACAGCTGTATAATAGGTGATATGAAAGTACACATGAGAGTCACTATTGTTGGTGGAATTGTCTTTCAAAAAATGTGTTTAAGTGCTAATCCCCAAGCACCTAAGAATGTGGCCTAATTTGGACTTAGACTTCTTGCAGATTCAACTAGGAAAAATGAGGTCAGCCTGGAGTAGGGTGGGCCTTTAATCCAAAATCACAGTAGAGAGAAATTTGGACACACAGGTAGAACATCATACTATAACTGAGGCAGAGATTAGAGTGATGAGGCTGCAAACCAAGGAATACCAAGTTTGATGGCTATAACCAAAAGCTAGGAAGGCAAGGAAGGATTCTACCCAGGATCTCAGACCCATGACATTTAGCACATCTGACTTTCAGAACAGTGACAGATTTTCATTGTTTTAAGGCACCTAGTTTGTGGTACTTTATTTTGGCAGTCCTAGGAAATACAGATATCTTATGGGACAGAACAGTGGATATCAGGGCAGCTTTCCTGGATATGACATCAGAATTGAGTGTTAAGAGATGAATAATAGTCACCTTGGTAAAATTATTGGAAGAAAAGAGCAGGCATTTCAGACAGATGACAAGAGAAAGAAAATTGAAACTATTTACAGATGTAGAAGCCACTTTTTGTCCTTGGAGTAGAGGACACAGTCTGACAACAGAAGAGGTCAGTGAGGCAAACAGAGGCTCAAATGCAGAGATTTTGTATAACATGTTAATCAAGAGAGTAGCTAACAAGAATCAATCGCTTCCTCCAAGTTCAACACTGTGCAAAGTGCTCTATGTGCATTATCTTGTAATAATCTTCACAATGACATTAATACAATTATATACATGTGTACATGAGAAAAGCAAGGCTTTGAAAAATTGTTATTTGTGTACACATTATCCAGTTAGTTATTAATGGAGTCTGGAGTCAGTCTATTTGGTTAAGTGAGATCCCAGAATGTGTTACAAGCAAGGAAGTATTGGGTTGGCAAAAATTTTGTTCAGGATTTCCATAACATCGTATGGGAAAACTCGAATGAACTTTTTTGTCCATCCAATAATAAGCTCTCATTATTTTTGATACAGGTTAATCTGACATTTCTATAGAAAATGAATCTGTGAAGTACAGGCCAATAAGCATGGGGATTGTATAACAAAGATGGAGAAATAGGTGGATTCAAAATATATTTAAGGTGGCAAAACTGAAAAGTCTTGATAATTGCTTGAAATGTCAAGACTTAAAAGGAGGGCGGAACCAAGGTTGAAGACTCTAGCTTTGGAAATTAAATGTCTAGTGGTGGAACAACACAAGAAGGCAGAGAATAGAAGGAGGGGATATATCTATACTTTTGACTGATTCATGTTGCTGTATGGCAGAAAAAAATATAACATTATAAAGCAATTATCCTCCAATTATTAAAAAATATTGAAAAGGAGTCAGAGAACACAATGGGCATAATTTATAATAGATCTACATTAGGAAAATGATACATGAAGCACTGGTTCTGGGTTGATGTGTATTTTGTGACCCCATGAACGGGTAGCCTGCCAGGCCCCTCTGTCCATGGAATTCTCCAGGCCAGAATACAGGAGTGGGTAGCCATTCCTTTCTGCAGGGAATCGATCTTCCCAACCCAGGCATCGAGCCCAGGTCTTCTGCATTGCAGGAAGATTCTTTACCATCTGAGCCACCAGGGAAGTCCCTGTATACAATAGGAACTCTAAATGGTTAATGTCCTTCAACAAGCACTGTTTCTCTGCTATATTCTGCTGTAAGGTATCACTCTGTTAAACAGACTCCAAGCAGATTCTCTTGTTCTCCAATGTTTACCATTATCCTTAAAGAGATTAAGATATAAATCTAAATCTCATATGTCAACAGAATTATCTGGGGTATACACCCTTTGGATTTCTAATACATAACATGAAATGTTTAACAATTTCTATTGCAATATGCACATTTAAATAACCAGATTTCGTTGTTTGTTCATTCTCCAAAGAAAGAAACATTTTCAAAATTAGAAAGATTCACATTTCTTAGAAGAACAAATATTAGAAGTGGTTGAGGCAGTCAGTTAGCTACAGAATTAAAAGGACAATCTTGTTTCTTGGCTTTAGTGTTAAATGAGAACTTTTACAACAAATTTTAAAGAACTGGGTCTCCAGAGAGAGCAGTACTTAAGTGAATAAAATCCCATGCTGTCAGATATTGATTAAAGTTACTATCACCTAGCAATATATTTTTGAACATATGCAATTATAAGTAAGCATTTATATGGCATATATGTATGTATGTAGCATTAGCTCTTGAGGATTATAATGTCTGAGCATGTTTCAGAGATGATAGGTAGTCCCTAAAGACAAGGAAGAAGGTGGCTGTTTCCTTCTGCAGCATTCCCTGTGGTCTAATTATACAGCAATACTTTCCTCAGTTTGAGAGAAAGGCACTCCCATTGAGGCTTCTCAGCTGGAAGCAAGTTACATAAAAATGATAGAAAGAAAATGGAGAAGCCTGAAGGAAAGTATAAGAATGGACAGCTTGGGGCTGGTGCACGGGGATGATCCAGAGAGATGATATGGGGTGGGAGGTGGGAGGGGGATTCAGGATTGGGAACACGTGTATACCCGTGACTGATTTATGTCAATGTATGGCAAAACCAAAACAGTATTTTAAAGCAAAATAAAGTAAAAATAAAAATTAAAAAAAAAAGAATGGACAGAAGCAAAGGTGAAAAAAATTATGCTTTTTACTGCTTACCATATTTCAAGAATTTTAATTCACCTGATAAGTAAATAGACTTTTATCAAAAGGGTCAACATTTGGCAAATGTATGCAAACTGAAGGATGTGTTTGCTGCTTTTACAAGGGGAGAATAGTACTGGGAGACTGACATTACTAACACATCAACAGAGAAAATCAGTGGAAGTTCACCAAAGAGAGAAATAGCAGGGGATAAAAGTTAAGTAGCAGCAATGGCTAAGTGACTCTGAAATATCTAAGTGGACATGAACAAGGAGTCAATTAACAAGTATAACCTGGGTGAGAAGGCAGCAAAAGTTAGGAAATTCATTGCTTTTTCTACATTATACATTGGCATTTTTTGTCCCCATCAATGGAGACCCACTCTAGAAGTGTAGGATGTAACTATTGCATCTCAACTTGCCAAAATTTACAAACTAGTGAGATAAAAACAAAATAAACTTTTTCTCAACTTAAATGTTACCTAGGGACAAAATAACTCATTTATATAGTTATTTATAACACACAGTTTTAAAATTTAGATTTCAAAATTAAGGGATACAGGTTCCAATACATATTTATTCTTATCATCAAGGACTTGCGTTCACTACATGCAGCAGTAAATGGAAAAAAAAAAAAAGTTTAACAAGGAAAACTTTTTATATGTGTCAACCAATTTATGTATGCATAATGCAAGTTATTTCACTCAACAAATGATCACATACAACTTTAATTTCATAGAAAAAAACCTGAACTACAGATTCATACTAATCTTTTAAAGATTTTTAAGATGTTGACTTAAACAATAATACATATAAGTTGTCGTACCAAAAGAGAGTACTAAGGGACATTCATAAAATTTGTATCTCTGTCTGCTGAAAGATGAAATATATGACTCACTAAAATGATAAACATCCTTTTAGCAATATAATGAACACTTAATGCTTTACTTCAACATTAAACGCATGATTAAGAAAATGCATGAAAAGCCACTGGAGAAAACCAAACAGCTGGGACCAAGCCAACCAATGATCTTGAATTTTAACATTAACAAGGAAGCAGGTATTTTTTTTTTTTAATACTAGTTAGAAAAATATATTCTGTATATATATACAGAATCTCATACATCTAAAGGAAATACATGTTTTTATTCAAAATTTAAAGCTATGGTAATGTATTTTATTTGAATTAAATTAAGTCAACTATATAATAGGCTGATGCTGAGTTTCATAAGAAAAAAATAATAAATCTTCTTTAGAAACTTGACTTCTGCAGAAGCCAAATTTGCCAATTTTTATATCATAATTTACCATATCAGCCACCATATAGAACTAATTGATTTAAAGTCTTTTTGAATGAACCTATCAAGTTAGAGAAAAATAAGGGACTTAGTTGCTGCTAAAAACAACCTCAAGCTTGAGGCAAAAAGCTTTAACTAGGAAAGACAGGCATTTGCCTAAAATCAACTCAGTTTTTAGGTTATTTTCCCCTAATGTCAAGGTGTTTTTGATTATTTAAAATGTTTTCTCATTTAAAATTGTTTTATTTTATTTAACTTAGTTACTATTAATTTGACTTAATGGTATGCCTGAGGAAGAACATTACTGTTCAATGCAATCATAGAGGATTTCCTAATGAAGTTTTTTTCTTTTTATAGTTCTGTGTATTCATGCAACCTCTTTTTAATATCTTTTGCTTCTGTTAGGTCCATACATTCTGTCCTTAATTGTGCACATCTTTGCATGAAATATTCACTTCAGTTCAGTTCAGTCACTCAATCATGTCCGACTCTTTGCGACCCCATGAATTGCAGCACACCAGGCCTCTCTGTCCATCACCAATTCCCAGAGTTCACACAAACTCATGTCCATCGAGTCGGTGATGCCATTCACCCATCTCATCCTCTGTCATCCCCTTCTCCTCCTGCCCCCAATCCCTCCCAGCATCAGAGTCTTTTCCAATGAGTCAACGGTTCGCATGAGGTGGCCAAAGTATTGGAGTTTCAGCTTTAGCATCAGTCCTTCCAATGAACACCCAGGACTGATCTTTAGAATAGACTGGTTGGATCTCGTTGCAGTCCAAGGGACTCTCAACAGTCTTCTCCAACACCACAGTTCAAAGCATCAATTCTTCGGTGCTCAGCTTTCTTCACAGTCCAACTCTCACATCCGTACATGACCACAAGAAAAACCATAGCCTTGACTAGACAGACCTTTGTTGGCAAAGTAATGTCTCTGCTTTTGAATATGCTATCTAGGTTGGTCATAACTTTTCTTCTAAGGAGTAAGTGTCTTTTAATGTCATCACTGTAGTCACCATCTGCAGTGATTTTGGAGCTCCCCAAAATAAATCAGCCACTGTTTTCACTGTTTGCCCATCTATTTGCCATGAAGTGATGGGACCAGATGCCATGATCTTTGTTTTCTGAATGTTGAGCTTTAAGCCAACTTTTTCACTCTCCTCTTTCACTTTCATCAAGAGGCCTTTTAGTTCCTCTTCACTTTCTGCCATAAGGGTGGTATCATCTGCATATCTGAGGTTATTGATATTTCTCCCAGCAATCTTGATTCCAGCTTGTGCTTCTTCCAGCCTAGCGTTTCTCATGATGTACTCTGCATAGAAGTTAAATATGCAGGGTGACAGCATACAGCCTTGACGTACTCCTTTTCCTATTTGGAACCAGTCTGCTTCATGTCCAGTTCTAACTGTTGCTTCCCGACCTGCATACAGATTTCTCAAGAGGCAGTTCAGGTGGTCTGGTATTCCCATTTCTTAATCTCTAATTTTCTTGAAGAGATGTCTAGACTTTTCTATTCTGTTGTTTTCCTCTATTTCGTTTCATTGATCGCTGAGGAAGGCTTTCCTTATCTCTCTCTCCTTGGCATTCTTTGATCTCTGCATTCAAATGGGTATATCTTTCCTTTTCTGAATGAACAACTGAACTGAATGAAGATTTTATATATATACTATTGCTTTTATTATAAATATTTTAAAATTCATGATTTTCAAATTACATGACAGAGGTAATTGGAGGTTCAGTTCAGTTAAGTAGCTCAGTCGTGTCCGACTATTTGAGATCCCATGGACTGCAGCACACCAGGCCTCCCTGTCCATCACCAATTCCCAGAGCTTACTCAAAGTCATGTCCATTGAGTTGGTGATGCCATCCAACCATCCCATCCTCTGTCGTCCCCTTCTCCTCCTGCCCCCAATCCTTCCCAGCATCAGGGTCTTTTCCAATGAGTCAGTTCCTCACATCAGGTGGCCAAATATTGGAGTTCCAGCTTCAACATCAGTCCTTCCAATAAATATTCAGGACTGATTTCCTTTAGGATTGACTGGTTGGATCTCCTTGCAGTCCAAGGGACTCTCAAGAGTCTTCTCCAACACCACAGTTCGAAAGCATTGATTCTTTGGTGCTCAGCTTTCTTTAAGGTTCAACTTTCACATCCATACACGACCACTAGAAAAACCATAGCTTTGACTAGATGGACCTTTGTTGGCAAAATAATATCCCTGCTTTTTAATATGTTGTCTAGGTTGGTTATAACTTTTCTTCCATGGAGCAAACTGAAACTGAAGTCACTCTGTCATATCTGACTCTTTGCAGCCCATGGACTGTAGCCTACCAGGCTTCTCTGTCCATGGGATTTCCCAGGCAAGAGTACTCGACTGGGTTGCCATTTCCTTCCAGGCGAAATTCCCAACCCAGAGATTGAACCTGGGTCAGATATCTGGGTAAGAGATCTCACATTGAAGGCAGACACTTTACCATCTGAGCCACCAGGGAAGGAGCAAGCATCTTTTAATTTCATGGCTGCAGTCACCATCTGCAGTGATCTTGGAGCCCCCAAAAGTAAAGTCTTTAACTGTTTCCATTGTTTCTCCATCTATTTGCCGTGAAATTGGAGGAAGTCTTGCACAATTTAAAAACATTTGCTTAAAAATTATGCAAACTTGAGAATCTATCACAGGTCAATTATCAGCTATTATAATTTATATAAGTTACTTAACCTCTCCAAGCCTCAAACACCTAACCTATATAATAGGGATAACAGTATCCATATTTCACAGGGCTCCTGTATGAAGTAAAAGAGGTCAACCATATAGTATAATTAAGTGTAAGTACAATATTGCTTAAAAAGAAGACACTTTCTTTTAGGTATTAATAGTGCTGATAGCAAAAGCCATGCCAAATATATATATATATATATATATATGGAAGGCAGCTCATGTAAAAAGGTCATGATTATTCTAGAATAATTGCATTTTCAAAATAGTTTCTTTTCCAGTTTTCTTTATATACGTATATAGACAATGTCAGGTCTTTTGCTATCTAATATAAATTTCATAATCAGTTTTATTTTAGGCAGTAATAGAGCACGGAAGAGAATTCTAAGAAATACAAAACTGTTAAAATCATTTTCATATTTAATTTTCAAGTTGGTACTTATCTTACAGTATATTAACAATCTTACATATTCCCCTGGAAGTATTTCTGGGCTTCCCTGATGTCTCAGCAGGTAAAAAATTTGCCTACAATGCAGGAGGTGCATGAAAAACACAAGTTTGACCCCTGGGTCAGGAAGACTCTTTGGAGGAGGAAATGGCAGTTTACTCCAGTATCTTTGCCTGAAAAATCCCATGGAAAAAGGATCCTGGAGGGCTACAGTCCAAAGGGTCACAAAGAGTCAGACACAACTGAGCAAAGAAATATGTCAATCTTACCTCATAGGGAATAATGAAATAGACAATCCAATCTAATAATAATGCTGTATTTATATTTATACCTAAATTTGGGTACTAAGATGTTCCTACATATATATACATATATATATGTAAATATATATATATATTAATGTAAGTCACATTCATTATAAATTTTTCATTAGCAGTGATAAAAAATTGAAACTTTAAAAAATGTTTCAAATTTCTAAATTAATTAATCACCAGGATATACACAACACAAACTTTTACCAAAAAATAGTGTAGTCTTCTCCCTATTGATTGATTCTCCATGACCAAATATAAAAGTCATATTATTTTTAGCCCAAAATATCACAAAGAAAATCCTAGTTATATAGAATGACATATTATTGAAAAGTTTCCCTAGAAGAGGTTTTCAGGTTAACTGAATGCAGTCAATATCAATTTGTCCACCTAGCACTCACACTATTAGAGTATCTGGATTTTGCTCTGCAGAAAATTTTGCTCTGCAGAATCATTGCTCACAAGCTCAGTCTATTTAGACATGTGAGCCACATCTGCCTAATGAAGCTCCCTGGTCACATTGACTGAATCAGGGATGGGCCTGCAATCCAACAGAAATCAATAATATCCAAGCTTGGAATTTTTGCTGAAAACATTGGGGTGGGGGGGAATGCTGGTAACCTAAAACTGAGATTAAAAGTTCAAGTACATAATCCTGCTGCTGCTTAAAGCCAATATGCTAACACTTAAAAATGAAGCCCAATACAAAGTACAACAGAAGTGGAGAAAGACAGATTTCTGGCGGCTTCACTTGAGCACGTAGATGAAGAGAGACCTAAAGTCAATTAAATCTGGGGCTTTTCAGGTAAGAGAGTAATTCCTTTCTCTGTAAGTCATTTTAAGTTAGGCTTGAGCTCCCTGCAGTTTAGAGTAGTAAACAGCTGAGTTTCCTTCAGGCCTGACTACATCTTGCCCATTGCATATAACGCATGTGTTGATTTAGATTATCTCTGACTCTCTCGGTGGACTGTGAACAAAATTATTCACTTGGATATCATTAGTACTTACAGTTTTTGTATCTAGCAAGTGTTCAGTAATTAATTAAGGCATTAATTAATTATTTCATTGGCAGACATTATATAAAACATGCTCTTACAAGAAAAAAGATGATTATGACAGAAATACAAATATTGTGGATCAGGGAAGCATAAACAGAGATAATCTTAGAAGAGTTTATATATTCTGTAGCCAAGGGTTTTTCTTCAAAATGATTTCTAAAACACACTATAATATGGCAATAATCTATATATGATATACATGTATGTATTCCTTTGAGAAGTCAGCATAAATTTTCTTTGAAGTTCAGGTGGTAAATACTTTAGGCCTTATGGGATTGATGGGCTCTGTCACAACTATTCAGCTCTGTCATTGTAGCAAGAAAGTCTCCACAGACAAAAAACAAATACAGAAGTTGTGTTACAACAGGTCTAGTTTGGAATGAGGTCTAGTTTGGCATTGCTTGATCTCCCCTGCTTTATTTAATCAATGAACCTAAAGAATCTCTTTATTTGATTTCAACCATAATAGCTACCTTTAACTTTTTGACTGGGTGAAAAATAAGATGAACAATATTTATTAAAATCCAAAGCATTCCACCATTAAGTAATACTTTTAAAATTTCCCCCAATTTAAAATTATATAGATTTGCATTCCATGCATATATTGATATCTAAAACAAAACAAACAAAAAAACACAACTACTATCAGCAACAACAAAAAACATTTCAGTATTCTGGGATATTCTGTTGAAGTTAATTGTACTAACGCTACCCCTTAGATGCTTGGCAAAACATAGAGAATAAATTATGTTTTCTCCTATATACTTTTCAATTCCTTTAGGTGGTATTAAGGAAATTATTTTTAATATGCATATGCAAACTTTGTCAGAAAGACTGAAAAATAAGTTAACTCAATTATATTGCCTTCTTTGGCTTAAATATTTTTAATAACAATTTTGTGTTTAAAACATTAAAATTATCTTAAATATTATCTTAATAAGTAATTTATTTTAAAACATTACTCAATACAACTTTTAAGCCCTTCCCAAAGTAATACTGGTCTCTGTGTAAAAGGCACTAAACAGCACAACTACTTGGAATATATTTTCAAATTTGCAGCTGGTGGATAAGGCTATTAGATAAGGATATTAGAAATGTTCTCATATAACAATTAATGACAAGACATGGTACTAATTCAGTCAATTTTTTTTTTTACTGATTCAATAAATAATGTAAATATATCTGGTGGTAATTTAGTGATTTAGGAAATAGTTTAAATACAAAGGGTTTATAGTCATTGTGCACATTTATTACCTTATTTATCAGTTTTCATCATTTCATCATCCCATTTGCATTGTTTGGTGATTGCAATTATCCATGTAATATGATCCAAAAAAATACTCATTTCTCCTTTCTAATGGACCAGTAATGAGTTGCTAAGATATTTAACCTCATTCTCATATGGAAAGTGCCTGCATAAGCTAAAACCTTTCCTCCCAACATTTTAAAACTACAACATTAGTGGGAAAAATTATTTTATTCAAGAATTATATTGATTGAAGTTAATTATACTATTTAAATATCTTTTGTCATGTCATTAATCCCTGTCTTTTATTATCATTATTATTATTATTACTTTTTGTTCTTCCTAAGCAGGCAATCAGGTATTCAAAAAATACCCTTAAAGAACTTCTTGATGAAAGTGAAAGAGGACAGTGAAAAAGCTGGCTTAAAACTCAACATTAAAAAACTAAGATCATGGCATCTGGTCCCATATTTCATGGCAAATAGATGGGAAAACAGTGGAAACAGTGACAGACTTTATTTTCCTGGGCTCTAAAATCACTGCAGATGGTGACTGTAGCCATAAAATTAAAAGATCCTGCTCCTTGAAAGAAAAGCTATGACCAATCTAGATAGTATATTAAAAAACAGAGACATTACTATGCCAACAAAGGTCCGTCTAGTCAAAGCTATGGTTTTTCCAGTAGTCATGCATGGATGTGAGAGTTGGACCATATAGAAAGCTGAGCACCGAAGAACTGATGCTTTTGAACTGTGGTGTTGGAGAAGGCTCTTGAGAGTCCCTTGGACTGCAAGGAGATTCAACCAGTTCATTCTAAAGGAGATCAGTCCTGAATATTCATTGGAAGGATTGATGCTGAACTGAAGCTCCAATACTTTGACCACCTGATGCAAAGAACTGACTCATTAGAAAAGACTCCGATGCTGGGAAAGATTGAAGGCAAGAGGAGAAGGGGATGACAGAGGATAAGATGCTTTGACGGCATCACCAACTCGATGGACATGAGTTTGAACATGCTCTGGGAGTTGGTAATGGACAGGGGAGGGTGGCATGCTACAATCCATGTGGTCGCAAAGAATCAGACACAACTAAGCAACTAACTGAACTGAAAAATTATTTATTGTTCTTTGGCCACAATCAGCATAGATTTTGCCACGTCACTGATGACTCATATATAAATATAGGGGCTACATTAATTTTAACTATTTTCATAGTTTATTTTATTTGATTATTTTATATACTATGGTTAAGGTGACAATAGCTGTTATTCTCCATCATGACTTTGTAGTTAGAAAGTCAGATTCATCTTCTTCAATTGATAAGGATACAGGTCAAATTAATATCATTTATTTACTAGTTCACTTGATAATCACCTATGGCCAAAAAATTACAAAAACAAAATAAAACAATTATCATAAAACCCAAAAATACATATTAAAATAAAAATGCCAAACTCAGAAACATGAGGGATAGTAGTCATAATTTTAAAATAAACAGTTATGAAAACATTAAAATTGGCCTTTAATATTTAAGTTTTAGGAATATACTATTATAAAAGTTTTAGGAATATATCATTACAAAATATAAAATAGAGAAAATTCAGACAAGGTAAAGAGTGCTTACAAGATTGTTGCATATGGAATCTGATAAAACTTTTGGAGGTCTTATAATGTGCTTCCATTCAAAACAATTTTCCTAAAGTTATGGAGTATGTATTCCCAACAATTATAATTTTTTTTCTTAAAATGTAGTATTTTGAATAAGATTCAAAGTCTAATTTTGATTATACTTTATAAAATAGCATTGTATTTCATTGATTATCCTCCTTAATAAATTTTCCTTGTAAATCCTGATAACATAAAATATACAAATATATTTATTATTTTTAAGACAAAGATTAAAAGGTATTATTACTTTTGGTAGATTTAATTGCCCTAAGTTGCTTCTTCATTTTCACACCTTTAGCTGGTTTTACTATATGTAATTATTAACAATACTGTTCTAAAAGGGCGGGAAAGACACCAAACAATGGATTGCAACTCCAACTCCAACTGCTCAACCTGAAATAGGTCACAGTGAAGGCTAGACAAGGGTAGATTGGTAAATGTATGCCACATTTACTGGAATAAGAATCACAGTTCTCTCCTAAATTTAGAAGGGTTTCTGTAATAGGAATACAAATTGAGATGTGGACTCAATTTCATGTTTGTGTGTAGATGGATATCTTCCAGAGATAATAACTAGAGAGTGCTTCTAACTTTGCTATTTACAGGTCAAAGAAATATGGTATTGATATGTTAATTTTCTCATCTAAGAAAAAGTAATTGAACTTTCTCTAAAACTTTCATCATAAACAACAAAGGGTGTAAAATGATAAGAAACCAATCATTAGCATTAGCCCAAAAGACATTCTGTATTTTGTTTAGAGCTTAAAAAAAGAAATCATAGATCATTAAAATAAAGAGATGTGACAAAAGGTTAAACCCTTGCACAAAGTAAATAAGAAACCTCTTTTTATTCTCAGAAATGAAAAACCTCTAAAAAATAAATAATAATATAAAAAAACAAAGCAAAGTTGAACCTATAAATTTACTGAGAACTGAAGGCATACAAAGAAAACATAAACATGCCCAAAGTAAGAAGCCTAAAGCTTTAAAAATTTATTTGGCAAATTTAGATATTGCCACTATTAAAGATGAATTAATTAGAGATGTTTATCTTATTAACAAAATACCAAATATCAGAAGGATATAACTTATTATATTATTATAGAAATTTATGAATTTGATTTTCTCATTAACTAGTCAGTGATGATTCTTCTATATGTAACAATCAGAAAAAAATTAGATAGCACTATTTTTACTAGCATTCTTTTCCAAAACTTATTTTGACAGCTAATATCCATTTTAACTGTTTTATATCTGGAGCAATGTTTAGAGGAAGATCTCATTTTCTTAAATATATTCATATCTGATTGTTAAAAGTGGTTACTTAAAAGGACTAAAATGTGTTTTTTTTGGGGGGGGCATTACTTCTGTAAGTTAAATTACTTAAGAGGGAGAAAGATAGTATAAAGAATAATGGAAAGAGAAGGCTGAAGTTCTAGGAAACTGCATTCCTACTATGTCCCTAGTACTTTTTTTTTTTTTTTACCTTATTTTACTTTATAATACTGTATTGGTTTTGCCATACATTGACATGAATCCACCACGGGTGTACATGCGATCCCAAACGTGAACCCCCCTCCCACCTCCCTCCCCACAACATCCCTCTGGGTCATCCCCGTGCACCAGCACCAAGCATGCTGTATCCTGCATCGGACATAGACTGGCGATTCGATTCTTACATGATAGTATACATGTTTCAATGCCATTCTCCCAAATCATCCCACCCTCTCCCTCTCCCTCTGAGTCCAAAAGTCCGCTATACATGTGTGTCTTTTTTGCTGTCTTGCATACAGGGTCGTCATTGCCATCTTTCTAAATTCCATATATATGTGTTAGTATACTGTATTGGTGTTTTTCTTTCTGGCTTACTTCACTCTGTATAATCGGCTCCAGTTTCATCCATCTCAACAGAACTGATTCAAATGTATTCTTTTTAATGGCTGAGTAATACTCCATTGTGTATATGTACCACAGCTTTCTTATCCATTCATCTGCTGATGGACATCTAGGTTGTTTCCATGTCCTGGCTATTATAAACAGTGCTGTGATGAACATTGGGGTACATGTGTCTCTTTCAATTCTGGTTTCCTCGGTGTGTATGCCCAGCAGTGGGATTGCTGGGTCATATGGCAGTTCTATTTGTAATTTTTTAAGGTGAAAAGCTGTTTTTAAAAGTTATCATATCCAATGAGCCTCAATTTCTTCATCAATAAAACTGAATTTCTTCATTTAAATGCCTGACTTAGATGGGGAGCAATTGAAATAATATATGAAAAGTGCTTAACAGTGTCTGGCTCACAGCAGTTACTTTATGAATACCAGTTTACTCATTTTCCTCCCTTTTTCATTAGTGAAAGTCAATACTGTTCATATTCTAGACTGTTTTTTCTCCCATAATTAGAGAATAGGCACATAGCTTATTAGATATGTAGCTTCACAGACTTGAAAGAGGAAAAGGCATTTTTTAAAAACCAAAAAACAATCAAAACCCTCCTAGTACCAATGATACCTGTAACTGATAGGAATGGTAATGGGACAAATCCTTAACTTGATTAACTGAGTATCTGAGAAAGGACTGTGTTATTCCAACATTGCTGAACAGGATATCACTGATTAAGAGATATTTTCTACTTAAAAATATATGCAGATTCAATCCCCCAATTCTTCAAACCTGCTCACCAAAATTTTAGATTAAAATTTTCTGTTCTGCAAAGGACAGTGTCAAGAGAATGAAGAGACAGTCTATGGACTGGGAGAGAATATTTGAAAAAAAAAAACATCTGATTAAGGACTGCTATCCTAAACATGGGCTTCCCAGGTGGTTCAGTGGGTAAAGAATCTGCCTGCAATGCAGGAGACATGGGTTGGATCCCTGAGTCTGGAAGGTCCTCTGCAAGAAAGCATGGCAACACATTCTACTATTCTTGCCTGGCAAATTCTATGGACAGAGGATCCTGGTGGGCTACAGTCTATAGGTTCACACAGAGTCAGACTTAACTGAAGCAACTGAGCACACACGCATGCACCCCAAACATAAAAGAACTGTTGAAAACAACACAATTTAAGAAATGAGCCAAAAATCATAAAAGTCATCTCACCAAAAACCATATAGAGATGGCAAATAAACATATGAAAAGGTGTTCCACATCCTATGTCACTAAAGAAAAGTAAAACCAGATACTACTACACACATATTAGAATGATCAAAAACCAGAACACAGGCAACACTAAATGCTGACATGCATGTGGAGCCAAAGGAACTCTCATACACTGCTGGTAGGAATGCAAAATTTATAACCAACCTTGGAAGACAGTTGGGCAGTATCTTACATAACAAACATACTAGAGGATCGAACAATCACTTTCCTTGGTAATTACTCAAATGAACTGAAAACTTACGTCCATACAAAAGTCTGCACACAGATGAATATAGCAGCTTTACTCATAACTGCCAAGACTCAGAAGCACTCAAGATGGCCTTCTTTAGGTGAATGGATATACTCTCGCAAATCCAAATGACAAATATTATTCAGCTATAAGAACAAAACAGCTCTCAAACCAGGAAAAGACGTGGAAATACCTTAAATGTGGATGACTAAGTAAAATAAGCCAATCGGCAAGGGCTACAGACAGTATGATTCCAACTATATGACCTTCTGTAAAAGGTAAAATTATAAAGACAATAAAAAATATAATCAATGGCTGATGGTGGCGGTGGGTAGGAAGATCACAAAGAAATTTTAGGGCAGTGAAAATATTCTTTATGATACTATGATGACTCATGTATGTCAGTATATTTTTGTCCAAGCCCATAGATTATATAACACCAAAGGGAAACTTTAAAGCACACTATGGTGAAGAAGGCTGAGCACCGAAGAATTGATGCTTTTGAACTGTGGTGTTGGAGAAGATTCTTGAGAGTCCCTTAGACTGCAAGGAGATCCAACCTGTCCATTCTGAAGGCAATCAGCCCTGGGATTTCTTTGGAAGGAATGATGCTAAAGCTGAAACTCCAGTACTCTGGCCACCTCATGCGAAGAGGTGACTCATTGGAAAAGACTCTGATGCTGGGGGGGATTGGGGGCAGGAGGAGAAGGGGACAACAGAGGATGAGATGGCTGGATGGCATCACTGACTTGATGGACGTGAGTCTGAGTGAACTCCGGGAGTTGGTGATGGACAGGGAGGCCTGGTGTGCTGCGATTCATGGGGTCGCAAACAATCGGACACGACTGAGTGACTGAACTGAAATGAACTGATGGACTGTGGGTAATTATAATGTGTCAATATAGGTTCACCGTTAATTAAAAAAAAAAAGTATCATTCTGGTGAATGAGGCTGATGATAGGGAGGCTGTGGAGCACAGGGGGTATGAGTAGATATAAGGAAAATCTCTGTACCTTCCTCTTGATTTGTTAACTTAAACCTGCTTTTAAAAAATTACAAAAAAAATTTTTTTAAAGATCTATATCCATTAATCTCAAACACTGAATAGTCAAACAGAAAATGAAAGTTATGTCAAACTCTGGTTAATTCACAAAGGAAAACAAATTTATTCTAGAAAAATAAATCATTTTTGGTTTTTTGATGGTAAAAAAAAAGAGCCCATCCAAGCAGAACTCAAGAATGATAATGAAACCCAATGACCTATAAAAATAGTATCTTTTTCTAGGTACTGACTGGAGGAAATCAATATTATTTTAAGAGAAAGTGTCACATACAAATAAAAACTATCTATTGAGTATCTAGTATGTGTCACAAAGTTCTAACAGAGATCACTATAACTGATAAATTAATAAAAAGGAATTTTCACACCCAGAGTTATGCTATGGAGAAGACATGGATATGCACAAATAGATTTAAAAAGTATATGATGGATACTGTCACAACTATATGGTCATATGGAGAATACAGTGAACCAGGGTTTGCTCCCAAAAGCCCACTTTATGAAACTGTGTTCCCTAAAAAGGCAATTATGACTAACTATATAAGAGCAATCTTCTGCACGGTAGCATTAACCTTCTTAGTTCACACTACAGAAGGCAAAAGTATCCTCCAATGGATACTGTCAGTGGCAGAAGGATCTGTTATGTAACTTATTCTCAAAAGATGACATCTGCTAAAAAAACATGTCATGTAATTACTACTTCCTTTACTTTTTTTTCTATGCAAAATGAAGACATATTTTTTTCTCTTTCATATTCTGCTTTCTGAATAGATTTAGTTGGTGGTGGCAGCATGATATGATCTGATTATCTGATCACAGCAGTTTAAATGATTCTAAGTAGTAAGTTTGCAAAAAGTAAAAAGAGGTTTAACTATTCTGACCACTTCTTGCCTAGGGGAGTAAGGATATTACACTCTGAACTGTTCTCTAGATTCCAGCTGTCAAGAGTAAAGTCAGAAGTAATTTATTCAGACAATTCCATTTTCCTTTAATGAGCGAGGAGTACCCGTTAGCCTCTGTGAAATACAGATGGTCTCAATTGTTTTTTTATGTAATCTGTAACATGAAAGACTAAGTAGAAATCTAGATAGATACTAAAATTATTTGAGAAAATGGTCAGTATTAATTAGAACTTAATATGGCCTCTATGACTAAAGTTTAAAAATTATGGTTATGAACACATAATTCTGGGTGAGAAATATCTGGACTCATTTTCTTTCATTTAACTCACTACTGAGACTACAATTTAAAAATCCTTTTTAATGAGATTTTATGACCTCTCTGCTACCAGTTTATACTTGTTCAGCCATTGTCTTCAGCAGGATATTATATTTTATTAATTGAGTAAAATAAATCCTCCTAATGAATCTGTCCTATTTTGCATGATAAACCTACTTTCCAGGGAGATTCTAATTTATATTCAGTCTTTCCTGTTTTGAGTTACAAATGTAACTATTGAAATGTCATTTCTATGATCTCACCAGTATATAAGTTTTGATGATCGATTTCAGAACATAGCAGTAATGTTTTATACTACTTTGGAAGATACATTTTCCAATTTTTTTTAATTGTGCACATCATTTTACTTATTAAGATATGCATTATTCACATACTACATTAAACATTATTCCAAAGTTTTACATTTCTCTTAAGAAAGTTGTTAAGACCTAATGTGTCAACAACCCAAGATCTTTTAATAATCGTCACAATAGGAACTTCCCAAGTGGTCCGGTGGTTAAACAATCTGCCTTGCAAGGCAGGGGACATGGATTCAATCCCTGGTTAGGGGACTAGAATCCCACATGTTGTGGAGCAGCTAGGCCCATGCATTGCAACTACGGAGCTTGCGCGCACACCACAACTAGAGTTACTGCTACACAACTAAAGATCCTGCGTGACACAAGGAAGATCGAGAGTGCTGCAACTAAGAACCAATGCAGCCAAATAAATGAATATTTTTTAAAAAAATCATCACAACATATCTAACAGCCTTGGGGAGGTTTAGGAAGGAGGGTAACAGAAAAAAGAATATGGTTAAAAAACATATAGGTTTCATACTTGAGAGTACAAAGACATATCGAGTTGGCATTTCTTCTACGTCTAAACCTGTTACACGCACAACAAAATAATCTCACTCTTGCCATTGGCTGTTTTCAATAACTAGGTTTGATTCAGGGACACAGAGGTGCAATATGACTGGCTTAAGACAACTGAGTTTCCTGCATTGAAGGCAGATTCTTTACCATCTGAGCCATCTGGGAAGTCCTAGAATACAGGATCAGTGCAATAAACCACCAAGCCCTTTGGCACTCAGTGATCCAAGAGAACTACTTTACATAAACAAAACATAAGCAGGCAGGTTAAGTGAGAGTTGAGAGAGGGAGGAACTCATTTTACATACAATTATGTTTTCAGTAGAAGAAATTCACTGAAATGAGACAGAGTCAAAATATTTTCATTAAAGATTCATTTTGTCCACTTATCATCTCATTGATTCTGGAATAATAAACGAGTGACATCATCCTCTCTATAAAACAGGGATAATCATACTGAGCCTTTCCTGTTTAACTTGGAGTGATTTTGAAGCCCAAGTCAAATACTATATATGCAGAATACTTTGTAAACTGAAACTTAGTATAAACATTTATATTAAATATTTGTGGTAGTAGTAGAAAGAGAAAGAAAGAAAGTGAAGTTGCTCAGTCATGTCCGACTCTCTGTGACCCCATAGACTGTAGCCTACGAGGCTCCTCCATTCATGGGATTTTCCAGGCAAGAGTACTAGAGTTGCCATTTCCCTCTCCAGGGGATCTTCCCAACTCAGGGACTGAACCCAGGTCTCCCACATTGTAGGCAGACGCTTTACCGTCTGAGCTACCAAGGAAGCCCTAGAAGTGGTGGTAGTAACTGGATTAAAACAGTGCACATCGTTCACTCAAGATAAAGTCAAGTAAAAATTGATTGCATGCCAATATAAGTAAATGTGTTTCTTATTCCATTTTTTTCAAGTTGTATACATAAAGAGATCTTAAATGTATTTCAATCAATTTTGGCAGATGTCTAGATTCACCTAACCCACACCACTATGAAACATGGGTTATTCTCATTACCCCAGGACCCATATATGCCTTTCTCACTGCATCCCTATGCTGCTGGAACACACATTTCAAACAAACAAACAAACAACTCATCGGATTTCTATTACCAAGAAATCAAACAGTATATATTTATCAGTCTTGTTCCCTTTACTCAACAATGTTTTCAAGAATTTTACTTTCTGTGGCATCCATCAGTGGTTTGTTCCTTTTTATCAGTGAGTAATCTCATATTCCAGCAATATACCACAGTTTGTTTATTCATTCTCCTATGGATAAACATGTAGGCTGTCTCCTGTTTTTGGCTATTATCAACAAATCTAGTATGAACATCCTTGTATACAAATATTTTTGTGGATATGTCTTCATTTTTCATTAGGATTGGAATTACTCAGTCATAAAGTTGATACATGTTAACTTTTATAAGAATCTGACGAACTGTTATGATCCAGTCTGGCAATTTCTGCCTTTTATTTGGAGTCCATTTATCTTCATTGCAATTACTGCACCATTTAATTTAATTCACTATTCAGGTGTTTGATTTTGTTTCATGCAATCTGTATTGTTTCTTTCTTCCTTCTTTCCTCTTTCTTCTTCCTCTCTTGTTTCGGGCATGCATTAACCAAATATTTTTAGTATCCCATTTTACCTTCTCTACTGACTTTTTATTTGTGCCTTCATTAGTTTGCTAGGGAATCTGTCCTATATCCTTCCCCTTCCTTCTGGTGGTTTGCTGGTGATCTTTGGTGTTCCTTGGCTTGTTGAAACATCACCGTTATTTCTACCTTCATCTTCAAATGGCATTCTCCAGCATTCCTGTCAGTGTCCAAATTTCTCCTTTTATACAGATTCCCTGGTGGCTCAGACGGTAAAGAATCTGCCTTAGTGCAGGAGACCTGCATTCAATTCCTGGGTTGGGAAGATCCCCTGGAAGAGGGCATGGCAACCCACTCCAGTATACTTTGCTGAAGAATCCCCATGGACAGAAGAGGTTGATGACCTATAGTCAATGGGGTTGCAAAGAGTTGGACATGGTTGATTGACTAAGCTCACAATCACATTGAATGAAGGGTCCACTCTACCACAATACATCTTCATCTTAATTAATTACACCTGCAGTGATGCTATTTCTAAAGAAGGGTATATTCTAAGATATTGGGGTTAGGACTTGAATTTGGGGAGAATTCAATCCATATAAATGCCTTGCTCTGTTCACTTCAGTTATTGCTCAAAACATTACAATATGCATCTTTAAGTTGTCACTACTTATAAAAATAAAACATAAAAACCTTACAACCATATATTTTCAATTATCATCCATCCATCTTCTGTACTCTTATTACCATATGTTTAACTTCTATAGATTTTTCCTTAATCACACAAATGTCTAACTAGATTGATAACATATTCAATGTCTTTCTATGTGTTATATAAAATATGCATATATTACATGCATACCTATTCCTGTATATATATATATTCATATGTATATATTTCATATTTTTAAGGTATTCTTCACCTAAAAGCAAACCAGATACATATCTGCTATCATTTTCCAAGAGGCTGAAGAATCTTTTTTTTTTTCTTTTTAATTTTAACATATCTGTAATGGAGAACTCAGAGAAAATTTTGGCTTTTTTAATTTAGAAAAAAAGTCTTCAACTCACTTTCTTTTCTGAAAAATATTCTTGTGAGGTGTTAATTCTAAGTTGCCAGATCTATCTTTCAGAACTTTAAAGATGCTATTCTGTTATTTCATGGATTCCACTGCATCTGATGAAAAACAACATCATTTGCATCACTTGTCCTATATTTAATACTTCTTTCTCTGGTTGCCTCCTTGAGTTTTCTTTCTTATTTTGATTTTCAGTGTTTGATTAGGATATCGGAGGTATGTTTTTCTTTGAATTTACACTGATTGAAGTTCTCTAGTGTTTTGATCTGTGGTTTGATGTTTTTCATTAATGTTGGGAAATTATCAATTTTTATTCAAGTATTTCTTCTCTCATTCTCTTTCTTTTTACATCTTGGGATGCTAATTAAACATAGTCTTACAGAAATTAGTCACTTTGTTATATTTCTTCCTGTGCTTTAAGCTAGAAAATTTATATTGCTCAGTGTTGGCCAAAATCACTATTTCATGTGTTAGATTACTGAAAAGATCACAAGAACTATTTAACTCCAATGCAGTATTTTTTTTTGCCTCTAGAATTCACATTTGATTTTTTTGATAGTTTCTATCTGCTGAAATTCCCTATCTGCTCACATATGTTATCATTTGTTCAAGAAAATTTCTTAATACATTGTGAAGTGAAGTCACTCAGTTGTGTCCGACTCTTTGTGACCCCGTGGACTGTGGCCCACCAAGCTCCTCCTTCCATGGGATTCTCCAGGCAAGAATACTGGAGTGGGTTGCCATTTCCTTCTCCAGGGGATCTTCCCGACCCAGGGATCGAACCCAGGTCTCCCGCATTGCAGACAGGCGCTTTAACCTCTGAGGTATTTAAAAAAATTTTAACGGCTGAGTAATACTCCATTGTGTATATGTACCACAGCTTTCTTACACAATGGAGTATTACTCAGCTATTAAAAAGAATACATTTGAATCAGTTCTGATGAGATGGATGAAACTGGAGCTGATTATACAGAGGGAAATAAGCCAGAAAGAAAAATACCGATACAGTATACTAACACATATATATGGAATTTAGAAAGATGGCAATGACGACCCTGTATGCAAGACAGCAAAAAAGACACAGATGTGTATAACGGACTTTTGGACTCAGAGGGAGAGGGAGAGGGTGGGATGATTTGGGAGAATGGCATTGAAACATGTATACTATCATGTAAGAATCGAATCGCCAGTCTATGTCTGACGCAGGATACAGCATGCTTGGGGCTGATGCACGGTGATGACCCAGAGAGATGTTATGAGGAGGGAGGTGGGAGGGGGGTTCATGTTTGGGATCGCATGTACACCCGTGGTGGATTCATGTCAATGTATGGCAAAACCAATACAGTATTGTAAAGTAAAATAAAGTAAAAATAAAAATTTTAACAGGAGGATATTTGCTTTGCAATGTTGTGTTGGTTTCTGCTGTACAGCAACGCAAATCAGTCATATATATATATACCCTCTCCCTCTTGAGCCTCCTGTACCCCTCCCAGAGAGGTGCCAGGCTGGGCTCTTGGTGTTATATAGCAGCTTCCCACTAGCTATCAGTTTTACATACGATATTGCACATATATCAATGCTACTACATCAATTTGTCCAGTTCTCTCCTCCCCTTGCTGTGTCCACAAGCCTGTTCTCTATGTCTGTGTTATTAGAGGTATTTTAAAATCAGAATGATAACTGCAATATCTTAGATCTCCTTCTATTGATTCTTTCCTCCTTTGACAAAGGATATTTTCTTCTGTATTGTAATTTTTGGATTGAAAATGAACATCATATGAAAAAACAATAAGGACTGAGATGAATAATATTTATACAAAGAAAAGGGTACACTACAACTCTTGTTTGGATTGGAAGTCAGAACAATTTACATAGACATTATAAACTAAAGTGTATAACCTCAAAATTTATATGTTGAAATCCTAACTCCTAGTACTTCAAAATATGATTGTGATTAAAGAAATGGTCTTTAAATAGCTACGTTAGGCTTTAGGTACTCATTAGCCTGGATCCTGTCTCATTATGACTAGTATCCTTCTAAGAAGAGGAAATCTGTACACAGAAACACATAGAAGGAAAACCATTTGAAGGCAGATAGTGAAGTCTGTTACCTATGATCCAAAGAAAAAAGGCCTTAGGATGAAACCAACTCTGATGACACCTTGATCTCAGTCTTTCAGCTTTCAAAATCATGAGACAATTAGTTTCTGTTAAGTCACTCAGGCTACAGTTGTTTGTAATAGCATATCTATCAAACTAGTACAATGCACCAGAGCTTTGGTGTTGTTTAAATTCAGTCTACCACAGGCTTAAATGTTGAAAGTAGAATTAGAAACTTCACTTTACAGTCTAAGTGACAGCAGATTTTGTCTTAGTTGTCATACTCTGCTTTCAGATGTCCCAGAGTTATATCTCAGCAATCTTTTTCCTGTCCCAGTGGTATAAAAACACTTCCTGGTACTCTTAATGGCAAGGGCCCAGAGTGCCTGTCAGAGTTCTCTCAGTTCTGATCTTAAACCCCAGTGCGCTGGTGACACTCATTCCTTCTCCATCTTCAGACTTCATTCAACAGCATCTCTGCACCTGTGACTTAGGAAACTTCTTTCTCAACTCTCTTCTCCCTCCCCTAAAGGAAGACAGACACTGACTCACTCAGGGGAGGGTGCCTTTGGGCTTCTCTCCATTCTGCCTGCCCTCAAACTTAAGTAGGCTCTACAGGAAGTCTCAGCCCTCCTAGACCTCCCCACCACCATACCCTGCCTCAGCCTTATGCCAATGAACCTCAGATGGGGCCAGGGGGATCTCTCCTGAGGCGGACTGCTTCTGCTGCTTATTGAACATGAGTCCCCAAATGCAGAAGCATTTCTCTTAGTTCTCATCGGCACATGGAGACTGTAGCAGACTTGGTGAGCCTTCTCCTTGTAAGATGAACTTCTCAGTTCTCCTGACCTTATCCTGACCTTTCTCATGGGCTCTCAAGTGAAGGCCAATGAGAAAGAAGACAAGGAGAGAGCAAAGATTCCTCTTGTATCTAGGACTCCTAGAAATTCTAAACTCCTACTCCCAGCCCACATTCAGCATTTAAAAATTTAAAAGTTCAGCTGCTTTATTTTTACTTTAGTGAGTTCCTCCTCCCACATTTCAAAAATGAAAGCAGCTATGTATCCTAAGAGAGGTTTGTCAAATTTTGGATTTTAATTTATTCAATTGCTTTGGGCCTGATTGTTTGATGGGCTAAACTTACTGATTTTATAGTTTATTCAGCTTGTTTTTCCTTGTTAGGTTTGGAGGGACATTCCCCTGCAACACTGTACATCCTCATTAGAAATAACAGCCCCTTTGCATTTCTTTTTAATTACCCTATCTCATTCCCCTGTTTCCCTTTTCATTTCCCTCTTCTCTGCATGCCTGTATGCTTTGATGTTCCAGGGGTCTCAATATAGTTTCAAGTTTTCATTCCTATAGGGAAAGAGCAAATTAGCCAAGGTGGCGTGGTCAGGCTCTCTTGCCCCACGGCCTCTCACTCTTGCCCCATGTTTTATAAATAATGATTGTGTAACAGCTGAGATCTGAGATCGCTTATAGCACTGTGCGTGAATGTCACGACGTACTTACTTGCTCATGGGCTACTGTGTGCAGTATGCCTGTATGAGCTTCACCATGAAAGCCCTGGCTGCTGCTGCATCTGGGCAACATTGGAGCAATACCATGGTTACGTTATACGAGGTCATGTTATGGCCACATTATAGCTATGTTATGCTTATATTATGGCTGTTGCTACAGTTGCTGTATCAGCCAGGAGAGAGGCTGTGTATGGCTGCTGTGCCAGCCAGGAGAAAATAAATATGTCTGCAATTCCTATGGCTCCTAGAGTCTTCTTCCAGCCTCCTAGACCATGCCTTGCCTACCCTTGGTTCAGTGAACAGAGTGAACACTGTGAACAGCAAGACAACTAGCATCATGAACAGGACCAGCAATTCAATTCCATTTCATATCCATGAAAACTATTTTCACGGCTAAAAATTAGCAAGTGGTTACTAAGTAGAAACACTGTATTAAGTGAATTACACATATTATGGGCTATCCTGGTGGCTCAGATGGTAAAGAATCTGCCTGCAATGTGAGAGACCTTGGTTCGATCCCTGGGTTGGGAAAATCCCCTGGAGGAGGGGATAGCAACCCTCTCCAGTATTCTTGCCTGGAGAGGGTTGTCTCCTCATGCCCACGGGGTCTCAAAGAGTCAGACATGACTGAGTGACTAAACACACACAGCACACATACTATGTCATTTCCTTTTCAGAACAATTTAACAAGGGAAATGCTTTAATGGCATTCCCTTTACATGTAAGAAAAATGATTCTTAAGTAACGTAGGCCAGATCACAAAGCTCACTTAGAAGGAGGGAATTAAAACCCATGTGTTTTGACTTTATAGGTTATCTTGATCAGTTCAGTTCAGTTCAGTCGCTCAGTCATGTCCGACTCTTGTCCATCACCAGCTCCCGGAGTCCACCCAAACCCATGTTCACTGAGTCGGTGACACCATCCAACCATCTCATTCTCTGTCATCCCCTTCTCCTCCTGCCCTCAATCTTGATCAGAATACTGCTTTTACTTCCTAGCACTGTAATATTTGTTTCTTTTCTTTGCCTTTAGAATATGTGAAAGAATATGCTTACAAAGTATGGTAACTCAGAAGTGATTTGAAATTATCGTTAATGTTGGGATTCTCTCCACTTGATTTTTGCACTATAAAACTAAGTTGCAAAAGGTAAAACAAACTCAGGACTGTACATGAAGTAGATGTTAAACCTAAGCGTGTATGTCAAACAATAATCATTCTTTAAAACAAAAAATTGTAACATGGGGCAGTGTTATTAAATTACTACTTCAGGAATAAAGGAGTAAGGAATACAGGCTTTGGAGTCCCAGCTCCAAAACTTACTATATGTATGAGGACACAAAGTAATTGACTCTCCAATAATGAGTTCATCCCTTCATTATTTGGAATAATAATATTTATGATCTTCAGTGTTGCTGCAAGGACAAGATAAGATAATATATGTGAAAGCACATCTGCAAATATGTAAATTACTTTCAAATATAATCTGCGAACATCACTGTTATTATCAGGAAGCTCCAAACTTCAAAAACTATCAATGATATTTCCTACAAAAAGTAAGGAACCTTTTAAATTATTAATAATGTGAAGTCACATATAGTAAATCAATGCGAGCCATATACAGTAGATCAATTAAGGTGAAAACATTTTGGAAACCCAGAAAGGTCATTTACCTCAGCCAACAATTACATTGTACAGAAAATTTATATATACACCTTTAAGGATAGCAATAAAGACTATATGCAATCATCCTTAGCAAGAGGAATAAAATAAGCATGAGTAGAGGAAAGTTGTTTGGGGGTAATGAAGCTCTGAAAAGCGAAACAATAATTACCTTCCAGGTATAAAACATCAAGGACCAGTGTCTAGGTTAGACTGAGACCCTGGTTCATTTTTATCATGGACTTAACAGGCATGACAACAGACTGGGCATTTAAATGCTCAAAAAAGAGTCTTCCTAAGCTTCAAGGCAGAGGAAAAAAATTAAAGTGCTAAGAGCAAAACAGAGAGCAGATCCCTTATTGTTTTTTAACTACTGCATGCTTTGATGATCACTATTCCTTCTTTTCATTAACTTAAAGGCACAAGCTAATACTCATGAAGATTTGAAGGCTCAATAACAAATTCTTAGTGTGACTTTCATAATATTTAGAGAAATGTTTTATTTAAAATGGAAAATTATTATGACAATATTTCTGGTACACAAAAATAAATATATTTTCTGGACAGGAATTTTAAAATGTAAAACATTTCCCAATATCATCATTAAAAATAAAATAACATATACAGAGGCAACTAAATGTTAAGGAAGTTATGAACAAAATGACTGCAGTTTGATTTTGTCCCAGTAGCGATTATTACTTTTGAGATGGTATATATAAGAAGCTATTTAGATATTTTGTTTCATAGTTCCCTTATGAGAACTTTACTCATTTAGATACATAAATAATTAGTTTTTTTTTTAAGGAAAACAGTACTAGTTATCTTTTTTGAAATTACCTTAAGGTTATTTCAAGTAATATAATAAATGTTATATTCTAGCAAATAATATCTGACTTTAATTAAACTCATTTTCTTTTTTCTCTAGGTGTTAAATATGGTCAATAGAATTAGTAACCACTCTCTATATGCCCATTACATAGTGCTATTTCATAATTATTGTTTCAACAGGAATGTATAGGGTGCAGAGACTCAACAAGACAAGAAACAAAGAGAAAGTGTTTAATTCCTTCTAACACTCTACATCTCAACATTTCCCAAACATTGATATATAGAACACCAGTCTCATGAGATTCAAACAGACACTCCATGATAAAAGAGTTAATTGGTCAAATGTTTAAAGAAATGCTAGGATAATCAACATTAAAAACAGTTTCTTTATTGTAGAATTTATCAAACAATAATGTCCACTGTGAATATCCAAGGGGTGATAGAGTATGCATCTTTTCCAAATTTACTTGAAAACAGAAACCTTTTATTATTTTTTCCCAGAACACACATTAATACTTCACTGAATATGACTGTTCCACAAAACTCAATTTAGAAAGTGTTGATCTAGGAGAAGTCAGGATTAGGGAGATGTCATTGGAAATATTGAGAAAGGTACAAATTTATTAAGCATACTGGAGGGACAGCAACAAGAAAAATGTCTGAGACTGTGCTAAAGAGGCATAAAGGAGATAACTGTCATGTTGTTTAGCCTGGGAAATGGGAAAATAATGAAGTTATCAACATAAATTGAGATACCAATAGGTATGTCAGCTTGCCAACTACTTCATTCATTTAATCAAACAATAAATGTTTATTTAGAATTCAGAATTATTTAGGCTAGGTAGGCGGCCAGTGAGGAATAAACTAACATCTAATTTCATGTATCATAGTTTAATGACTGAATACAATACTCTTGAAAAGATAATATAACTGAACACCTTTTATGGTGTCTGCCCACCTCTTCTTTGAGAGCTACCACCTATATTATTGTCCATTAAAAAGGCTCCATATTTATGTATGCACTTTTCACACATTCACGAGAAAATGAATGTGTGACTCTCTGTGACCAAGGTTTACAATTCAACCTAAATGTTCTTTCCTGAGTGCTTGGCTAGCCAGTTTTGGCTGGTTTCTTGAACTGCAGACACGTAAACTTGATTTCAATGGGATCTTTTTCAATCCTTACACAGAGTAACTGTAAGAAACATTGAACACTGGAAAACTAAGGAAAAAAATAGAATTAAAAAGAGAGTAATGGAGAAAAAAAGAATGAGAAAGTATATGGTAGAGAGAAAGACCCATAGCTTACTGAGTCTATGAAGTCTTAACAGTTCTTTGTTTCAGGAAAATGTAGTCAGTAGACAACACAATATATTTCTAAAAAATAATTACTTTCTCAATCAAACTACTTTTACTAAGATTCTATTTCTTTCACTAAAAAGACCTATGATTAAAAGAGAAATGTCATGGGTAATATTATACAAATATGAAATTACAACAATGTTAATGGTTAACAAAAGGCTTCTATGCCATAAATGGACAACTGACTCCATAGTTTATTGTGTGGATCACAATAAACTGTGGACAATTCTTCAAGAGATGGGAATACCAGACCACCTGACCTGCCTCTTGAGAAATCTGTATGCAGATCAGGAAGCAACAGTTAGAACTGGACATGGAACAACAGATTGGTCCCAAATAGGAAAAGGAGTACGTCAAGGCTGTATATTGTCACCCTGCTTATTTAATTTTTATGCAGAGTACATCATGAGAAACGCTGGGCTGGAAGAAGCAAAAGCTGGAATCAAGATTTCTGGGAGAAATCTCAATAACCTCCGATATGCAGATGATACCACCCTTATGGCAGAAAGTGAAGAAGAACTAAACAGCCTCTTGATGAAAGTGAAAGAAGAGAGTGAAAAAAGTTGGCTTAAAGCTCAACATTCAGAAAACGAAGATCATGGAATCTGGTCCCATCACTTCATGGCAAATAGATGGGGAAACAGTGGCTGATTTTATTTTGGAGGGCTCCAAAATCACTGCAGATAGTGACTGCAGCCATGAAATTAAAAGACGCTTACTCCTTGGAAGGAAAGTTATGACCGACCTAGATAGCATATTGAAAAGCAGAGACATTACTTTGCCAACAAAGGTCCGTCTATTCAAGGCTATGGTTTTTCCAGTGGTCATGCATGGATGTGAGAGTTGGACTGTGAAGAAACCTGAGTGCCAAAGAATTGATGCTTCTGAACTGTGGTGTTGCAGAAGGCTCTTGAAAGTCCCTTGGACTGCTAGGAGATCCAACCAGTCCATTCTGGAGGATATCAGCCCTGGGTGTTCTTTGGAAGGATTGATGCTAAAGCTGAAACTCCAAAACTTTGGCCACCTCATGCAAAGAGTTGACTCTTTGGAAATGACTCTGATGCTGGGAAGGATTGGGGGCAGGAGGAGAAGGGGACGATAGAGGATGAGATGGGTGTATGGCATTACCGGCTCGATGGACATGAGTTTGAATGAACTCCGGGAGTTGGTGATTGACAGAGACACCTGGTGTGCTGCAATTCATGGGGTCGCAGAGTCGGACATGACTGAGCGACTGAACTGAACTGAACTTCACCTTTTGATTAGCATTATATTATTTAGAGAGTTTCCCAGGTGGTGCTAGTGGTAAAGGACTCCCTTGCTAATGCAAGAGATGTAAGAGATGCAGATTCAATCCCTGGGTCAGGAAAATCCCCTAAAGGAGGTCATGGCCACCCACTCCAGTACTCTTGCCTGGGAAATCTCCCAGACAAAGAAGCCTGGTGAGTTATAGTTCATAGGATCCCTAAGAATTGGACACCACTGAAATCACTTAGCACTCATTCATGCATGCCAGTTAGAAAGTTAAAATGTGCCTGAATATTACATATGTATAAATCTGCTTTAATATTTCAATTACCCATTCAGTTCAAAAAATAGGATAATATATGGGTCAACTATACACAATACAATAAAATCCATTAAAAATATCATCCTCTTGAAGTAGTGATTTCACAGGAGTAATCTTTCACATTTAAATAAGGTGGGTATGTAAAATACATAGACAAAGAGATCTGTCAAGCTGCTCTCATTCTGGGATGTTAAAATAGCAGTATTGGGAAGCATTTGCCCAAAGACTGGCAGGAATTCTGTCAACGATTTAGCATAGTAATTTATGGGAAATCCAGAATGTTTAGACAGAATTGATTAGAATTAGTCTCTACAGAATATCGTGCCAACACATGGATACAATTAAGACACATGTTCAATGCAAATGACTGATTCTGGTGAATCCAAATTTCTTGGATTTTTGTGTTAAAGATGGAGAAAAAACATGTAGTACCTCTTCAGATACTAATAACGTATGGCCCTACAATGAAAGATGTATGTTACTGAACTACAAATGGAAGTTCACTAAATAAGTAACAATGGAGACAGAAATAACTAATCTTTCTACATCAGCATGAATATACATTTTAGCCCTATGAATTTCTAATAGTATCGGCACCAGTTGCCTGTGATTATTACAAGTTGTCCTTTTACAAAATGAAAAGGAACTGTTTCTATTGGCATAGCACTTTCAAGGTAAAAAGGTTCCTAAAGAGACTCTCAATCTGTATAGGGTAAATTTCAGTTATTCTCACTTTGCTGATCTGCAAATCATATGATTCTCACTAAAGTCTCACTTGTGTCTTCTGCATGGATTTGTTAGTTGAGTGAGGTAGCAAGATCTCACATTTCAGAGACCCAGAGGTTCTCAGGCAAGCAAGGTTGTATTTGCTTTGCAGGAATAGGTGCTATGTAAACAGAAATCACCACAACTATTCTGTGGCAGCACTTATTCTCCAGGTAATTTACATATTATCAAAAAAGAACAAGGTCCAATTTTATTTCTTAAAAACTAAGATTATTAAGTGGGACTGTCCCTAAGCTATATTTTGAAGCAGAAAAAATTGAGTTATGGCAAAACAGTTCTCAACCTCCTTACAGCCATCTCTTTCAGAAATGAACACTGCCCTCAAAACTTTAAAAGAATAAGAAAAAATGGAAAGAATAAAATATGAGAGAAAAGAAGCAACCATCTTTCATACTAGAGAGCGAAACAGAATTTTCTCTGCAAGCAGGTTAAGATGTCAAACTGTAATTTAAGCTCTTATTGCTCATTTATAATTACTAAAGAGCCTCTTGATGAAAGTGAAAGAGGAGCATGAAAAAGTTGGGTTAAAACTCAACATTCAGAAAACTAGGATCATGGCATCCGGTCCCATCACTTCATGGTAGATAGATGGCGAAACAATGGAAACAGTGGCTGACTTTATATTCTTGGTCTCCAAAATCACTGCAGATGGTGACTGCAGCCATGAAATTAAAAGATTCTTGCTCCTTGGAAGAAAATCTATGACCAAAGCAGGCAAATATTAAAAAGCAAAGACACTAATTTCCTGAAAAAGGTCCATATAGTAAAAGCTATGGTTTTTTCCAGCAGTCATGTTGGATGTGAGATTTGGACCATAAAGAAGACTGAGAACCAAAAAAACTGATGCTTTTGAATTGTGGTATTGGAGAAGACTCTTGAGAGTCCCTTGGACTGAAAGGAGATTAAATTAGTCAATCCTAAAGGAATCAATTCTGAATATTTATTGGAGGGATGATGCTGAGGCTTAAGCAGAAATACTTTGGCCAATTGATGTGAAGAACTGATTAACTGGAAAAGACATTTATGCTGGGAAAGATTGAAGGCAGGAGGAGAAGGGGACAACAGAGGATGAGATGGTTGGATGGCATCACCAACTCAATGCACATGAGTTTGTGTAAGCTCTGGGAGTTGGTGACGGACAGGAGAGCCTGGCGTGCTGCAGTCCGTGGGGTCGCAGAGTTGGACATGACTGAACAACTGAACTGACTGACAGGTAATGATGGAAGAGATTGTATCAGTTCTGGAAGGTTAAATGTGTTTTATCTTTGGAAAAACCTAAAAAATTATTTTAGAAAGGATTACATCATATGATTCAAACATGAAGTAAGATATTAGAGGATTTTTGTGTTTGACAATAAATTCATATTAAAATCTTTTTAAATTGTAGAGTTGTGACCTAGAGTTCAAGCTCAGCTATGTTTGAACATGGTCATGTTCTTTTTCATTTTTTTTTCAAGTTATCTTTTTTTTTGAAGGATGGGGTCTTAGAAAATTAAGACTGCTGAGTAAGCTCTGGTTTTACTAGCAAGAAGCAAATAGATAAAATAAGTTAGGGAAGAAGTTAGGACCTTACATTAGAGAAGATATGTGGCAAAGACATAATAAAACAGTAGAATAAGTTTGAAAGAGGTAAGACTGGGTCATTTTTTTTAACTGCAAAAATGTTACATTAGGCCATGATGGGTAAGAATGATCCTGGTTAACTGTCAACTTCAAATTAGCTTTTAACATATTTTCCTATTCACTTTTCTATTAAAATGACCATTGAAGGAAACTAAACATTTATTTTTCAATATTTTCTTTTTTCTTCTGAGATGTAAAGACTGTGAACTAAGCAGCTGGTTTTCTCAGTATTTCATAATTGTTCCTGAAAAACGGCATTATTATAGTTACATTATGATTGGACTAAATTGCCACTAAGGAGGAAGTGGTATGCAAGAATGCTATGGTTCTATTATATCCTTGAAAATAGGATATAATTGATCGAATGAAATGCTTTGATTTCATTCTCAGCTTCTTTGCTCACTAGCCTTATGACTTTTGAAATATTTAAAAATTTTCCCTGCTCCAGTTGCTTTAAATGGAAACAAAATTTTTATCTACTTAATAGTGAAGATTCAATGAAGATGTTCACATTAAGCACCTACTAGAATGCCTGCATCCGGCAAATATTTAATAAATTCTAGCTATTCTTTTTACCTTTATCATGATTTTCATATTATTAGTGTATTCTTATTTTAATATTATTATCCTACAAAATGTATAAAAAGTTATCTTAACAAATCAGATTGAATTTATAAGAGCTTTGAGGAAACGGGAGGCAATGATGAGCATGTTAAGATAGACCACTTTATAATGCTCAAGGAGGACTTCATATGGACAATTTTTAACCCTGAAGCCATAATATCAATATTGGTTTAGATTACTGTTATCTTATTTAACAGAATACCCTCAATAGAATTTATAGAATTTTTTGAATGAAAATAAATACAACTGGCTGACTAATATCAGATCAATGATTGTATCATTTTCTTTAGGATATATATTTTTTCAATATATAAAAGAGATGCACTTCCAAACTTTGTTTTGTGCATATGCCTCAAATTTGGTTCTATAAACTCTCAGAAAATGCTAAAGAAATACTGACTACTTTGATATAAATATACCAACAGCAGTAACAGAAATATAAGCAGTGTCTTGATGAATAATTAAAGTGGTCTAACTGTCTGACCAAAATTTTGCTTATAAGTACAGACATAGATGAAAACAGCAATTTCTTTTACCCTTCCACCTTTGAATAAATTATGTAAGTAAAAATTAATTTCCCTTTTCCCATTTTATAACAGGAAATGAAAATACAACTATTTTTTTCTTTAATTTTAAATTTCACAGCAAAAATTAAAAGCATCAAAAAAAACCCCCTAGAAACTGCCATTTTGCACACAAATTAGCTCTGCTGTCCTAGTGACAGTATGTAAAAGGAAAATTAGCTGTTAGAAGAATTAACTAAGCACACATGAGCAATAATGGATAATGTTGGTTTTACTGAGAACAAACAATATACTTACAAAGACTCTTATTGTTATTAAGTGTATAATATTTTTAAACAGTTCAGTGAAGAGGAGCAAATGTTAAAACATGATAAAATCCCAACATTGAAGAATTTTTTAAAAATATAAATTTATTTATTTTAATTGGAGGTTAATTATTTTACAATATTGTATTGGTTTTGCCATACATCAACATGAATCTGCCACAGGTATACATGTGTTCCCCATCCTGAACTCCCCTCCCACCTCCCTCCCCGTATTATCCCTCTGGGTCATCCCAGTGCACCAGCCCCAAGCATCCAGTATCATGCATCGAACCTGGACTGGTGATTCCTTTCATATATGATATTATACATGTTTCAATGCCATTCTCCCAAATCATCCCACCCTCTCCCTCTCCCACAGAGTCCAAAAGACTGCTCTATACATCTGTGTCTCTTTCGCTGTCTCACATACAGGGTTATCGTTACCATCTTTTAAATTCCATATATAAGCGTTAGTATACTGTATTGGTGTTTTTCTTTCTGGCTTGCTTCACTCTGTATAATCGGCTCCAGTTTCATCCACCTCATTAAAACTGATTCAAATGTATTCTTTTTAACGGTGTGTAATACTCCATTGTGTATATGTACCACAGCTTTCTTATCCATTCATCTGCTGATGGACATCTAGGTTGCTTCCATGTCCTGGCTATTATAAACAATGCTGTGATGAACATTGGGAAACATGTGTCTCTTTGAATTCTGATGTACTTACTCGGTGTGTATGCCCAGTAGTGGGATTGCTGGGTCATAATAAAATTCAAGATTAACAAATTTCCTTTCCACACAAATTTTACAAATTTACTATAGAAAGTTTTCCTAGGATTTCTCTGTTGGTCCAGTAGTTAAGAATATGCCTGCCAATGCAAGGGACAAGGGCTTGATCCCTGATCTGGGAGATTCAACATGTCAATGGAACAATTAGACCTGTCTGTCACAACTACTGAGCCCAACTCCTAGAGCCTATGCTCTGCAATAAGTGAGGGGTCATTGCAATGAGAAGCCACATATCCATAGTAGCCCCAGCTCACTCCAAATAGAGAAAACCCACACACAGCAACAGACACAGACTCGCCAAAAATAAATTAAGTAATTTTTTAAAGTATTGTCACACTTACACGCACTAAGAAATTTCCAAAAAAGCCAACTGCAACTTGAGGTCCACTGGGGTAATGTGGTGCAGGTGGGGCATGAACCATCTTTTTAGAGATCACTGTGTGCTTGTCATCATTGTTATTATTTAAATTCCAGATAAGAATTTAATCTGTGATAATTTCATTATAATCATCAGTTTCAATTCATCCATTTTATTAAAATAAGCTATATAATAAAGAAAGGATATAGGTAAAGAAGCTAGGGAAAAACTTAGAATATAAAAACAAGATTGAAATGCATTCAGTTCAGTTCAGTTCAATTCAGTCACTCAGTTGTGTCTGACTCTGTGACCCCAAGGACTGCAGCATGCCAGGCTTCCCTGTCCATCACCAACTCCTGGACTTTACTCAAACTCATGTCCATCGAGTTGGTAATGTCATCCAACCACCTCATCCTCTGTTGTCCCCTTCTCCTGCCCTCAATTTTTGCTAGCATCAAGGTTGTTTCCAATACGTCAGTTCTTCACATTAGGTGGCCAAAGTATTGGAGTTTCAGTTTCAGCATCAGTTCTTCCAGTGAATATCCAGGACTGATTTCCTTTAGGATGGACTGGTTTAATCTCCTTTCAGTCCAAGGGACTCTCAAGAGTCTTCTCTTAACACCACAGTTCAAAAGCATCAATTCTTAAGCACTCAGCTTTGTTTATAGTCCATCTCTCACAACCATACATGATTACTGGAAAAACCATAGCTTTGACTAGACAGACCTTTGTCAGCAAAGTAATTTAATGTCTCTGCTTTTTCATATTCTGTCTAGGTTGGTCACAACTTTTGTTCCGAGGAGCAACTATCTTTTCATTTCATGGCTGCAGTCACGATCCTCAGTGATTTTGGAACCTGAAAAAATAAAGTTAGTCACTGTTTCCATTGTTTCCCCATCTGTTTGCCATGAAGTGATGGGACTAGATGCCATGATCTTCATTTTTTGAATGTTGACTTTTAAGCCAGGTTTTTACTCTCCTCTTTCACCTTCATCAAGAGGCTCTTTAGTTCCTCTTCACTTTCTGTCATAAGGGTGGTATCATCTGCATATCTAAGGTTATTGGTATTTCTCCCAGCAATCTTGACTCCAGCTTATGCTTCCAGCCTTGATTCCAGCCTGGCATTTCACAAGATGTACTCTGCATTTAAGTTAAATAAGCAGGGTGACAATATACAGCCTTGATGTACTCCTTTCCCATTTTGGAACCAGTCTGTTGTTCAGTGTCCAGTTCTAACTGTTGTTTCTTGACCTGCACACAGACTTCTTAGGAGACAGGTAAGGTGGTCTGGCATTCCCATCTCCTTAAGAATTTTCCACAATGTGTTGTGATCCACACAGTCAAAGGTTTTGGCATAGTCAAGAAAGCAGAAGTAGATATTTTCCTGGAACTCTCTTCTTTTTTGATGATCCAACAGATGTTGGCAATTTGATCTCTTGTTCCTCTGTCTTTTCTAAGTCCAGCTTGAACCTCTGGAAGCATTAATCATTAATCAATACTAAATAAAGCTGTAAGACTGTTCACTATTGACTTACACTCTTTAAATGAGGGGAATCTTCCACAGTCCAATGGAGGCTTAATTGTTTAAAACAGAACAAACAAAAAACTAAAGGGGACAATAGAAAAAAAAGAAAGCCAAGTAAATCCATAAAATTAGATACAGAAATGAACTATTGTACAGGAAGGCATAATTTGCACTACATACATTATAAAAAAGGGTAGAAAATAAGTCAGCCATACTATTTCTTTGTCTTTTACTGCTTAAGAGATGAGCAAAAGAATAAAAGGCAAACAAGAGACACTTGTGTAGATTCAAGTGTTCAGGCTTCTCTGTGAGTGTGGCTTATTAAATAGCTATTTTTATTTTCTTTTCCACCTCCAGTTGGATCAGTACCATCAGTTCCTTAAGACCTTTGCATGGGATTGATTTTAGGCTTTCTGTAATGTTAGAACTGAAATTTATCAGTTATACTCAAATAGTTATTTACTATTCATCCATCTGCTTTCCAGCTTCAAAACCTGCCTAGCTACTTTTTCTTTATTTTCTTTCCATTCTTGTAGCATTTATATCTTTAAAAAAAAATCTCTTCATTGTCATTTCTATGATATTCAGAAGGGAAAGCAGTTTGTTGTATGAGTTAAATCTGCTAAATATATTGGAAATTGTTCTTGTTTGTACCTTCCTATATTATTAAAGAACTCCCAACAATTTAAGAAAAAAGTCTGTAATGCAAGCTTCATTTTATTTATACATACTGTATATGTATATATATATATATCTACATTAACTACATGTATATATATGTACATATATATACATATATCTAAAACATCGAAAAAAGTACCCAAAAGTATCTAAGAACAGATTTTAAATATTTTGCTTATAATTTTACTCTACTTGTCTCTTTTTTACTGGTAAAAACTCTACCAGAAACTTGGTACAGAGAAATTTTAACTATTTTTTTCTTTACTAGGATAAGTAGCAGCATATTTTTGATTAATCAGCAGTAACCTCTTGACATTAAATTTGTTTTCTCCAGAATGTAAAATCCTTTGGAAGGATATGTTTCTTTTGAAACTGATGGTATATTTTAAGTAGAGAAAGAAAGAAAAAAGTGAGGTAAGTTTCAGTCCCTAGAACTTCTAAGTGTGAACTGCAGTGGCTACAGTGTCTCTGCTCTGAATGGCACCTGGGTAGCCAGAAAGCAGCAATGAGCCTTGTGAGCTTCAATCACTAGCTAGGACTACTTTGGACACCTGGGGGCAAATAGGATAAAAAACATAATCAGAGTTGCTATATATCCAAAAGCATGACTACATATATATACACATATATATATGTATATATATATATATATATATATACGCAACATACTCTGCAGAAGCCTAGCAATAAAGCTACCAAACAAAAACAGAATATTTCAAATGTGGATACTTAGTAGCACACAATGTCTTTTAAAAATAATTTTACTATCTCCTTCCAAAGAAAATAATTATTTTCTTACTTTGATTTCTAGAAAAAAATCTACTTGGGGAAATCATTTTATGGAAGAGTGCGTTTAAAAAGACCAAGTAGAAAGAATACAGGAGGTCTGTAAGGAAACAAATGTGTTCAATTAATAGTAACAAAAGCAAACAAATGTCTGTGTCTCTAATCCTGTACAAATAGGTTCATCAGTACCATGTTTTTAGATTCCATATATATGTGTCAATATAAATATTTTATTCTCTCTTTCTGACTTACTTCACTCTGTATAACAAACTCTAGGTTCATCCACCTCAATTCAGCTGATTCACATTCATTCTTTTGGCAAGGATGGGGAGAGGGAGGGAGGATCAAGAGGGAGGAGGTACATTTATACTTATGGCTGATGTGCCTCGTTCTATGGAAGAAACCAACACATTGCAAAGCAATTACCTTCCAATTAAAAATAAAATACAGATAATTCAACATTCAAATAAAAAGGGAAACCAATTTTAAAAAAGGAAAAAAAAACAGATCCACTCTTCATACTGTAAATGTATAACTAATAATTAGTCCTGAGACAAACTGGAATGCAATTTTCAATATGGAAAAAAACCACAATGAAATAAGAAAAAAAGAATAAAATGATAAAAATTAAAATCTACAGGGTGACTGTAAATTACAAACATAGCCACAGATCATTCCTATCCATATACAAATAATGTTTGAAATCTGAATTGCAACTATTCCCTTAAAAAGAGGTGAAGCTTCTTTCTCCACAGTTGTCTCCGGGATTGGCCAAAGTGATTTGGTTTGGCTAATAGTTCACTTTTAAAAAACATGACTCAAGCAGAGATTTGAAAAGTGCTACAATACTGCAACTTACTCTACCTTGCAGTCCGTTGGAACCTTGAGACCACCTTTTAAAGAAGTCTGGAGAACTGGAGGCCAGGGAAAGCTCAGACAATCAGTTCCATCTAATCCCTCCAACTCTCCTCTAACCAATGGACTTTTTCTGCCAACCACTACCACCTACGATAGGTGTGGCTATCGTAGACCATCAAGCCTCAGCCTAGCAGGCCAAGATCTGATAAAAAAAAAAAAAATCACACAGCTAACCAACAAAACTGCGAATCTGATAAATATTTATCATTTTAAGACACTAAGTTTTGGGATGATTTGTTAAATAGTAACTCCTGATAATGGCAATTTTATGCAGTATCTTATTTTTATTAAATTTCACTTTTAAAGATAACATTTTAAAGCAAGTATTAATAATAATACAAAAATTTATAAATTAAATAAAAATATAAACCTTATAGTTTTTCTCACATTCATTCTGTTTCATATCTGGGCTTCTGCTATTAGAAATATCTTCCTATATCTTGCTTACTTTTCCAAGACAGAATCTTTCTCAGGAAGCTATTAAATTGCTGCAAAAGTAATCATGGTTTTTCACTGCTGAAATTTGTCAATTCATATTGGAATACATTCTAATAACTGTTGGAACATTATACACCATTTTATTGCACATTCCTTGCTTCATGTTTATTTGCTTGTTTTGTTGTTGTTGTTGTTAATGACATTACTTGCTGCTTATTTTTATATTTATTTTAGACTAGGAAATGATTTTAGGAGAAGGCAATGGCACCCCACTCCAGTACTCTTGCCTGGAAAATCCAATGGACGGAAGAGCCTGGTAGGCTGCAGTTCATGGGGTCGCTAAGAGTCAGACACAACTGAGCAACTTCACTTTCACTTTTCACTTTCATGCACTGGAGAAGGAAATGGCAACCCACTCCAGTGTTCTTGCCTGGAGAACCCCAGGGACGGGGGAGCTTGGTGGGCTGCCGTCTATGGGGTTGCACAGTCGGGCACGACTGAAGCGACTTAGCAGCAGCAGCAGGGAATGATTTTAGACAAAAACAAATCTAAGCGATTTTCTTTTCAAGTTCAAAATGAGTCATACAGCACCGAAGACAACTAGCAACATCAACAACACATTTGGCCTAGGAACTGCTAATGAAGGTACAGTGCAGGTGTGGGTAAAGAAGTTTTGCAAAGGAGAAAAGAGCCTTGAAGCTGAGTTCAGTGGCTGGACATCAGAAGTTGACAACAACCAAATGAGAGCCAAAATGATGCTCTTACAAAGACATGAGAGGTTGCTGAGGAACTCAACGTCAACCATTCTAAGGTCATTTGGCATTTGAAGCAAATTGGAAAGATGAAAAGCTCAATAAGTGAGTGCCTCGTGAGCTGACCACAAATCAAAAAATTCTTGTTTTGCACTGGTGGTCTCAGATGGGACCTCAGACATAAGGGACTTTTCTGTCCCTCACTCTGGCTGGCATGCTCCATTGAGACAGACACCAGCTATAACAATCCTACTCAGCTATTGACTGGGCACCCCGGTGGGCCCCCCTCCCAACCAAGTGAGCAACTGTCAAGCAGCAACCAGTTAACAGTCTTGCTCTGCCATTGGTCGGTGCAACTGAAAGTCCCTTCCCCCTCTCTGCATAGAATATAAAAGGACTCTGTATCCTGAATGAGATAAGATGGTTCTTCCAGATGCTAGTCTGCCAGCTTCCTGGTCTGCTGGGCTTTCAATTAAAGCCATCACTCCTTGCTCCAACAACTAGTCTCCTGATCTACTGACCTGTTGTTTGGTGAGCAGAATGAGCTTGGGCTTGGTAACAGTTTTGATATGTCATATTCTCTTATTCTACACAACAACAACAAACAATTCCTCTATTGGACTGTGTTGGGTGATGAAAAGTGGACTTTACACAACAAATAGTGATGACCAGCTCAGTGGTTGGACTGAGAAGAAGCTTCAAAGCATTTCCCAAAGCCCAAATTTTCATCAAAAAAGATCATGGTCACTCTTTGGCTGTCTGTTGCCCATTTGATCTACTACAACTTTCTGAATCCTGGCAAAACCATTATATCTGAAAAGTATGCTCAGAAAATAAAAAATACACACAGAAAACTGCAATGCCTGCAGCTAGTATTGGTCAACAGAAAGGGCCCAATTGTTCTCCAGGAAAACACCCACTCACACATCAAACAACCAAAGCTTCAAAAGTTTAATGAATTGGGCTACAAAGTTTTGCCTCATCCACCATATTACCTGACCTCTCAACAACTGAGTACCACTTCTTTAACCATTTCGACAAATTTTTGGAAGAAAATGCTTTCACAATCAGCAGGAGGCAGAAAATGCTTTCTAAGAGTCTGTCGAATCCTGAAGTAAAGATTTTTACGCTAAGAAATAAACTTACTTATTGTTGGCAAAAATGTGTTGATTGCAATGGTTCCTATTTTGATTAATAAAAATGTGTTTGAACCTAGCTATAATGATTTGAACTGCACAGTCCAAAACCACAATTATGTTTGCACCAACCTATTAGTCTTCAATTTCAATATTGAGCAAATATTTTTTCTAGATTCCAACAGAATCCTGATCACATCTGTAATTACAGGGCTTAAAATATTAGGCTGAAGTTATCTATGTATGTGACTTTTACTAGATTTTTATCTCTTCAAAGACAGGAAGATGTCATATTGTCAGTGAGCTCTAATAACTCAGGCCAATTAAAGATTTTAAAATAGTAGATATTCATATGATGTTACTGAGCTTAACTTACTAGAACAAGTTCCCTGTTTTGACAGTTAGAGAGCAGTCAGAGAGACCCTAAGGTAAATAATAGAAGTAAGTAGACACTCAAGTAGGGTCTGTAACAGAAATTAACAGAACAGATAGGTCAGGGTGAAATATTAAGCACGTCTTCAGAATTCAAGCTATGTCAATAAGATTCATATTGAAAAAATAAAAATAGAGTTGCTGAACAAGAAGCATTCAAGTGACTTGAGATGGGGCGGATGCTATTTGAATTCTTGGCTGCCTCAGACTTTCCCATTTTATATTTGGCGCAACTTTAAAAATAAGGTTCTTTTTGATTGAGAGGTGCCAATTTTACTGGAAGCACTCAAACTAGTTTGGGGAAAAAAGCAAGAGGTGGAATGGCCAATTAATGACCACCAAAAATAATGAGAGGAATTAAACACCTAGAAAGGAAGTGGTCATTGAAATAGCTGAGATAAAGCAGACGTTTAGGGATTTTGAAGCTTAAGAAAATATGAATCATATAATGGAAACAAAAGTTAAAAAAAATAAACACAATATGGAAAAATGAATGTATTCAAGCAATTATCAGAAATTCTAAAGGCCAATATTTGTCCTGAATAGTATAAACATCAAACTTGATAGGCCCACTATTAAATAAAAATGCAGTATTCTTATGTGTAATTTGTATTTTCACACATTTAGTACAAAGGGAAAATCATTTGCATCTGTGATCAAATTCCTTAGAAATCAAAATTAATTAATCCCATATCTATGAAAGTATCTCAGTAATTCTAGATTTCCATGAAATGGATTAAACAAAATAAAAATCTACTGTATCATAATGATCAGATTTTTACATAGGAAGAAAGCAAAAATTATGGAATAATATTTAAATATTAGCAACCCACCTATTGCTACTTTTTTTTTCTAATTTTGGATACCACTCTAAAAGAATACAACATACTTATAAAAGCTTATTTTTTAAACATCAGTCACACTATATAGTATGGATAACAGAATTGAAAGTAAAAAAGTAGTATCAGAAATCTAGCTTTTTCTTCCAGGTACCAATCAAAATCATAAATAAAAATTAAAAAGAAAAAAAATATTTGTCAACATGGGAGGCTGTATCAACAACTGGATTGGGACTATCTCACTGGCAAGACAGCACTACTTAAAAGAAAAAGAAATCTTCCATCAATCAAGCTGCTTGTGAAAAACAAGCCTTCTCATGCGGTCTTTGTGTTGCTTAAAATTCTACACAACATCTTTGCAGGACAGAAAATTTTAAATCCTTTCTCTGATTACAGAAGTGAAAATTAATTTCTAGTAGTGATAAAATTGTTTTTTCCCACTAAACTACTCAATGGTTTTCACTCTGAAAATAAAAATATAAATGACCTTAAATTATAGTTTATAATGTTAATTGCATCAGCTTTAGGCATTTGTTATGCAAATTTTAATATTTTCATAGACATTGCTTTTCAAAAGCTTTATTTCTAATAATGTTTGTTTTCAACATATCCCTACTTCACAGCTATTATGCAACAATTAGTCATTTTGATCAAATATCTTGAGTCTATGTTTTCTTTTCCTACCACTTATATTGTCAACCTTAAAAAATAAATATTTTGGACCATTTTTCTCAGTGTCTAATTTTCTCATAATTTCCAATGGGAGCTTTAGTATATTTTTTATGTCCTTCCTGTGATAGAACAAAATGTTCAGTTTTGTTGAAACATATGTTCACAGACTCTCTGAGATGCAAACATTCCTTAGCCATCATTTTCTACAGAAAAAGTTTGTTCCTTATATTAAGATGTCTCTAAATCATTTAGAACAGAACTCTGCCTTGATTCCATATAAATATGAGGAAGAAAATGTCAGACTTTTAAATTGAAATATATATGTATCGAGATTATTTTTGGTGCCTTATTCATTTATCTTTAATAATTAAAAAAATCTATGATAACAGCTGTCTATCCAAGCCATAAATTCCAGTCCATATCAAAATAACTCACTAAAGTATTTGGCATAGCCACTTTCTTAATACTCCTACTGCTTTAACTCCAGCCCTTAAGGTGTGTTCTTACAATTGGGGTCACATTAAAGAACGAATTTCTAATATCCAAGGGCATTTACTGTATGTAAGGAATTAGCTTATATTTTATGAATCTAGAATGGTGTTACCTATGAACCACTGGAAAAATTGCCAAAAGACTCACTCAAATAACTTTCTATAGGACTTAATTTCTCATAGAAGCCCAGCTGAGAGAGTCTTCCTGAATACTAGCTCTAATGATGATTCAAGAATGTCATAGACTAGAGGTGGCAGTTTACAGGAGGAAGGAAGATACATAGTTCCATGGTTAATCATTTTTGGAAATATGATATAACATTCCCCCAACTCAGAGATTCATGAGGCACACAACAGTACTGAATTTGCTAAGAAGTTTTGTAATAATAATAGTAATAGCAATAATAAAATAATAAAGCAAATAATAAACCTTTTATCTTTGCTTAATATTCCCAAAACACAGCTGACCTTGCAATATTTTTTTCATCCGCTCTCAACAGTCATTCCCCAAAGCCAGCATTCCACTGAAAAAACTTTGGGGGAAAACCAGAGGTCTAAGATATCAATCTCCCACCTTTCCACTGTCTCCCTCCAATGTATTCACCACATTCTGGACATAGAAATCATTTTTTAAAAATACAATTTTGTTCAAGTTATAGTCCCTTGCTTAAAATTCTTTGGCAGCTTCCTATCAGCTAGAGAATAAAATGAAAATGTACTCTCTTAATCTGATGCTCAAAACCATAATTTGTTCCCTCTTTATCAGTCTCCTGTCAGTCTGTCACACAGACATGTGATTCTGACCAGAATACGCAAATTCTTTCTCACACCTAGATCCTTTATGTCTAACCGATACACAAATCTCTATCATATTTCAAAATTAAATTTAAATAGTACTTCTTTCTCAAAGCTTTCCCTCAATATTGCAAGGCATTTCCTCACTTTGTTCCCACAGTGCCTTATACTAGCTTCTATTTTAACACATACATTATTGATTCAAATATACTCTAGCTGCTTTCGACTCTCTCCAGATAGTGGACCTTTGAAGGGCAGGACATATACTCTATTAATCTTATTATGCATAAGGTTTAAAGTAATGTCAGGCAAAGTAGGGATAATTTAATAATTACTAAAAGTCAACATATTAGCAATCATAATTCAAGATGTTAGATTTCTTAACATCTTCATCCTTATGTATATCTCATATAAATATTCATTTTTTCTCTCAAACTGTATTTTTTATCATTATCTTATACATTAATAGCTTTTTGTCCATTTTAAAGGGTTCTCTGTAAAACTCTTTTCTATACTCATACTCTGAGATTGTTTATTAAAAAAAATTCCTTACTTCAGCTCCAGTGAGAAAAAAGGATAATACAATCCTTTTTACTCCACAACATTCTTTTATTTTTAAAGTGCCTCATACTCCAGGTACTGTTTTAGGCAACAGTATTTTGCAGTAAGCTAAAAAAGACAAAGTCCTTACCCTCATAGAGATGATACTCTAGTCAGATGAGACATACACATACATGCATACATTTAAATAGTTATATAGATTGGTAATCATATCTGAAGAAAAATAAATGAGAAGATGGAAACAAAGTGTGTTTGAGGGTAGGGGTCACCATTGTTCTTTCAGATATGGAGGTCAGGAAAGAAGTCTTTAGGAGATGATTTTTCAGCAGAGACTAAAGTATCATTCCACATCCAATACATCATTTCTTGGCATCCTGGATTTTTTCTCTGTATTAGACTTGATGAATTTATCTGAATTCTCAGAGCACTAGGGTGATTACTATGTTAAAATGTGCTTTAAATCTAGTGCAGCTTATTGAGACTATCAGAAGCTAGCCTTTATATTTTAGCCATCATGATCCCAACTGATTGCTCACATCCGGCAGTACAAATATTCTCAGTAGGGATAAATGGTGCACAGAATAAGCAGTGACCTTAAGCATCACTGCCTCATAGCAGACAACAGCAGCTGCTTAATAAGATCAATCACTTTCTGAACTGCATGCTATGAAGTTTGGAAAGAGAGCCTTCTGAAGTTTGCCACTTGGGATAAATTCAATTTTTTGAGATCACTCTCAATGTAAGCATGCATAATGCTATTAGTGAGAGTATGGTATGCTGGCAGCTTTTGAATCTTCCAGTGACAGCTTTCAGTTCTGTGGCTGTGAATATTGCAAATACAGTTAGCAGTAGGAACTTTTTACTGTGCAATATTTTTCTTGAGACCTGGATATTTTATTTCCTTTGTAAAAATAATTGTTTTCAACTTTATTAAAAATTAAACATGTGGGGAATTAATTCACTACCCATAATGCATCTCCACCAATAAACTCTGGACAAATTCACACTGATGATTTTGATGCATATACCATTTAGGAATTAACAAGCACCTCTGTCTTTGCAGTTGGAATTTTGTACTCAATAGTGTCAAGTTGCAGCACTGCTATCGCATTCTATATTTTCACACGTGATATGTTTCCATAATAGGACAGAGGATAAGATGGTTGGATGACATCACTAACTCAATGGACATGAGTTTGAACAAACTCCAGGAGATGGTGACGGACAGGGAAGCCTGGCGTGCTGCAATTCATGGGATTAAAAAGAGTCAGACACAACTGAATGACTGAACAAAACAAATGTTTCCATAACTGAATCTCAGTTTATGCATTTCATGTAACACTGTACTGATTACAATTAAATCTACTACTGCAACACGTCTCCAGGACCCACTCTTAATCAATTTTTTAAAAGAAATAGTTCATCAAAAATATCAGTGAAATTCTCATAAGAACTCAGAATTTTATGCTTAGGCCTAGAAAAATAGAGAAGAGAAATTAAAATTATGCTCTTATTTAAGCCAGCTTCAAAGCTTCCCCAGACCACACAAAGAAAATGTTAAAGGGGCAAATCTAGGATCATAACATTTGAAGGGAATATGGGAAGAATAGGGATCATGGTTAGGAGATAAAAATGAGACAGGAGTCCATATCATATTGAGTCTTAAGGGCCATGGTAAGTCAGAAAACTATGATAATTTAAGGGATAATCTGCTCCTTTAATTACTTCAGCTCTATGACGGTAAAGACTTGGCCTAAATAGATTTCCTATACAATGATTTGGGATGATGAAAATAAAAAGACAAATAAATTAGCCCTCTTGAGATTTAAAGAAGCTTTAAGATTTCCTCTTCTCCCCTTTCTTCCTTGAAGCAGATATCAACTTCCATTCATGCTCTTGAGGTTACTTTATGGGGGACTGCCAATTTTATGTACACATTGGCTAGACTAAACTGGTAAGCATACAATTCGAGACATCCCATGTTTAATAATCAATAATTTAGCAGTGCTCAGAGTAGTGAAATCTATAAATGGTCCTTTATTCTGCATCAGTTCAGTTCAGTTTAGTCACTCAGTTGTGTCTGACTCTTTGCGACCCCATGAATCACAGCACACCAGGCCTCCCTGTCCATCACCAACTACTGGAGTTCACTCAAACTCATACCCATCGAGTTGGTGATGCCATCCAGCCATCTCATCCTCTGTCGTCCCCTTCTGCTTCTGCCCCCAATCCCTCCCAGCATCAGGGTCTTTTCCAATGAGTCAACTCTTCGCATGAGGTGGCCAAAGTATTGGACTTTCAGCTTTAGCATCAGTCCTTCTAATGAACACCTAGAACTGATCTCCTTTAGAATGGACTGGTTGGATCTCCTTGCAGTCCAAGAGACTCTTAAGAGTCTTCTCCAACACCACAGTTCAAAAGCTTCAATTCTTCAGCGCTCAGCTTTCTTCACAGTCCAACTCTCACATCCATACATGACTGCTAGAAAAACCATAGCATTGAGTAATACTACGTCGCAAAAGCCTAAGTCCATCCCCTGTTTGTAGATAGTAATATAATCCATTTTCTCAATGGCAAAAGACTGATAATTGTATTAAGTATATTTCTGAGTGCCTTCATCTTTTATTCTCTCTCAAAGAATATTACCATCTCTAACAAGGGTAATAATCATCTTGTAAAAGTAAAGAAAAAGTCATTACTGTACAGTAAATTATTTAGAACTAGTTAAAAGACTCTTCATATTATTGGTTGATCCACAAATAAGTAAAGGTGTATGTTTTCAAGATAAATTACAAGAGTCACTGTGATTACCTTCACTATCTAATATCTAGTGAGCCTTTGAGTATCATCTCTGTTTTCTCATGAGTCTTTTAGCAGAATGAATCACTTGCAGGTTTCTCAAAGGTAAAGAGAGCAGACTCCCCAATGGTAAATGCTTCAGTTGATAAAATTCACAATGATGAAAGATGGAAAATATCAAAATATCAAAATCATGCCAATTATACTGTATTGTGCTATATCTGCTTTTGTGTCTAAATTACTTGTCTTGTGCTTAGGTTGGCCAGATTTCAATCTGACCAGAATAAAGGGATTTTTTTTCTTTCATCATGTGAACTAACGGAAATGTTTTCTAACAGGAAAATTAAGCAAACCCTATTTCATCTTTTTAACTTTTATCTCTTCAGATCATCCAATTCCCACTTTGTAATGGCTAAGTAAATAGAAAATGTGTATGATATACAGTAAAACACTAGGGTAGATGAGTTACTGATTACTAAAATTCTTTCCCATTAAATTTATATAGAAACATTTAAAAATATAATTAATAATTAATTCACACACATGGTATTAGTTCAAGCTGTGAAAAGGTAGTAACTGAAGATATTTTTCCCCTTGGGGACTCAGCTTACTCCACCTAGAGGTACCGTTCTGATTGCTTGTTAATACTCATCCTTGGAATGGACCTTTACTATCAAATTAGATTTATCATAGTTACTCTGATAGAGACAGTTAGTTATTCAACAAAAAATTGTGTTCTTTACTCCAGAGTGTGGGAAGTAGCCACTCACAGAAACTATAGGCCAGTAAGACAGCTTTATCAGGACTGTCTATATGACTGTTTATTTCCTTATTCTTGGCTATGTGACTTGTTCTTACCAGAGTATCATGATTGGAAGTGGTAACCTTTCCAGGTCACAGCTTTGAGGAGCTGTAGTGCTTCCCTGGTGGCTCAGATGGCAAAGTATCCTTCTGCAATGCAGGAGACCCTTGTTCAATCCCTGGGTCACGAAGATCTCCAGCAGAAGAGAATGGCAGTATTTTTGCCTGGAGAACCCCATGAACAGAGGAGCCTGGTGGGCTTCAGTCCACAGGTCACAAAGAGTCAGACACGACTAAACTAACACTTTCAATTCTGGGGGGTTCCTCTGTATCTAGTCCATGTCCCCCATCTACCATGCCAGCTGGATGGAGGGAATTCTTAGGCACCAGAGAAGATGGGAATCACAGTTAGAGGGAGCCCAGGTTCTTTGATAACCATATGAGAGAAAACAGCCTACCAAAACATCAGCTCTGAATTCTTATAAGGACAAGAAATACACTTCAGTGTGTTAAGCCTCTGAAGTTTGGGGGTTTATTTGTGATAGCATCTACTATTTCCCTAAAAGAGAATATCCCTGAATATACTGACATTTTTGACATAAAGGACGTGAGACACAAAAAGAAACAGAATATTTTCCCTATGCCAAGGAATATTAAAAGATTTTTATAAGTAGTTGTCGCTTTTTGGAAAAATTGCTAATGCTGATTATATGCAAACATTCTTCACCTCACTATCTATTTAGTATTTATTTTTTGACCTCTATGAAATGAATTTCTAATCTAAAAGAAATAAAAGACTTTCTCTTTCAAAGTACTCATGTAGTGTTCTGTTCCCCATGGTTAAAACCATTTTCTTTTCTCTTTGTACTGACAAGCAGATGTTAGAAGAATTAAACTGAAACATCTGAATATTTGTCTATATTCTTGCTAAAAATCAAGGAAAAATATGATCCACTCTAATCACTTGGCCATTTCACTATTATCTCCATGAAATTATTTTTAGAGGCTTTCTCTTCAACAAATACTTATATTTTGGTTGTTCTTTTAATCTGCCAGATCACTTACAGTATCAAAACCTTAAGTGGTATTTCCCTGAGGTCAAGGACATCTTTTAAAGATCAGTTTTGATATAAGAAGCTGAGTTAATATGTACAAATTTGAAATTACGCATCTTCTAAAATGTAGTTTGCTGACTTACCTCTTGGCAATCTTTGGAAATAGGATACATTAGATATGAAGAATCAATGCATTACTCAAATAAGTTTTAAATTAAGAACGGATTTTAGGAATGTGATACTTAAAGAAAAGTGCTAAGTCAGAGAGTCAGTAAATCTATAATCAAATGTTTGAATCATAGATTTTCCTGCATTAAAATAAAAATGTAATCAGTTTCTTTTATAAAAGAGACACATGTATCACTTCTCTTATTCTAACATGAAATGCTCATAAAAAGATGATTAATTCTGGAAGCTAGATAAATGTCTAGTTAAAGAACATGTGCTAGTTAAAGAACCTGTTTGCCAATGCAGTGGGCTACCCTCATAGCTCAGTTGGTAAAGAATTTGCCTGCAATGCAGGAGACCTCAGTTTGATTCATGGGTAGGGAAGATCCTCAGGAGAAGGGATAGGCTACCCACTTCAGTATTCTTCAGCTTTCCTTGTGGCTCAGCTGGTAAAGAATCTGCCTGCAATGCAGGCGACCTGGTTCCCATCCCTGGGTTGGGAAGATCTCCTGGAGAAGGGAAAGCTACCCACTCCAGTATTCTTGCCTGGAGAATACCATGGACAGAGGAGCCTGGTGGGCTACGGTCCATAGGGTTACAAAGAGTCAGACACGACAGAAGTGACTTAGCACACACGCTACTTGTATACTCCTATAATCTTGACATAATTACTAACAATGCCTACTTTGACTTTCAAAAATGTCTTTCTTTAAAAAAAATATATATCAGCCTACCTGTGACATGTCTTTAGTAACTATTATATATTTGTTTCATTTCATTTTCTTTTGTGGGGGGAGAGTTTATCTCAGGCAGCAAAAAGAACCAATAATAATTTATGCCCATTTTATCTGCATATTAAAACCAGCTACTCATGGGCAATTTTTAAAATTCATATCAGAAGCCAGAAGATCCTAATTTGAAATATTTGTTATCATAATGTTACACATTTGAAAGTAACATGGGGCATGCCAAAGGGAAGAAAGATTAAGACATAATAATATTAGGTGAAGCTGGGTTGCTTAATCAGGACTGTATGTATAAATATAGGAAAGAAAGTTCAGAAGGCAGAATTCTGAAAATACAGAGAAACTGAACTAAATAATATGCTAATAATATGTATGAAACAATTCTTCAAAAATGGGATATTTTCCCCATGAACAATGCTTACTTCTTTAATTTTAAGAGCTATGCTATTAAATATTAATAGCTATAAAAATTAATCAGGCACATTCTTACTCATAAATGACTTTATGAAACCCAATAAAAGTTTTAAAATAGTCTTTAGGGTGTAGTCCAAAATAGTATATACAGCATATTGTACCTTGCTCTTTAATTATTTATTTGCACAAGTCTGCAGAGTTAAAATTTATTATTTCTGAAGGTGCAGAATAACACATAGTGTAGATTTCTCTGGGAATACTGATGAGTAAATTTTAATTAATCTCAACATTAAAAAATTTGGAACTCAGGTATCTTTTTCGTTGTAATACTGGCAAAGAGAATAACCAATAAGAATATTGTTGGCAAGGACTTTCCTTGCCTCATGCCTGCTGTGACTTCCTCTAAACAGTTAATAGCTTCACAGTTGATAAGGCCTATCTATATAAACAGAAACAAATAAACATTATCATGTATTTAACAGAATGCTAAACTGTAAAATGCAAAATAAAGGCACAATTTTAACACAAAAATAACTATCAGTTTTTTCTAATCATAATCCTAAGCAAGAAATTACAAATAAGTTCATGGGTAAGTCAGTAAATTATTAATTTTCCATAAAATATAATACATTGTTTCAAACATTGCCATATTATTGAGCTGACTAGATGCCACTAACAATAACAGCAGGTGTATTTATAATCTAAGTCATGTCTTTATGATATTGCATATATCAATGATTTAGACAATTCTCTAAATATAAAGTATAGTAAATTCCATATACCCATGAACTTCCAGTGCTTCCCGTTAATGACTTACCTCGTAAAGTTAAACAGACACAGGTTTAAAGGATTAATACTAATAGATGAAAATTTCAACTCCTTCTCACTCTTACACACATGCATACATAGGGTAAACTATGTGAAACTGCCAGCAAAAGAACCAGATCATAAAGAATACTCTGTAACAAATCTGAAGTTTTTCCTTCCTGAATAGCTAAGTTATATTTGAAAATTTATAAACAGTATGTCTCTATATTTTTCAACTTTGATAAATCAAAGATAATTTGTCCTGCCTCATTTGCCCTACTTAGGCAGCATCTTCTCAAATTACAAATAAGTGAAGGCATACCGTTTCTAATGACATCATGTCTGAGGGAAAACATTTCTAATAAGCCTATAATCATTTATCATTTTGCTATCTGGTGCTAACCAAATGTAATTATGAAAACATAGCTTTGACATAACCCCAGTTTGTGTTTCAAAGCTATACTCTGATGGTCTTTACTCCTCCTTTCATTACCACCACCCAGAATCTTGGAACTTATGTGCATGCTACTGAATTTGAAAGTAAACTGAAACAAACCCTGAGATTGTCCGTTCTGTGAACTTAAGAGATTGTCTACACTTATTAAATTCCTTGAATGATTGAAATGCATTTTAAACAGAAGGTTAAATAGAGCCTTGTTTACTGACTTCTTGATGTAATAATCATTATCCATGATAATTCATATTTGAATTCCCAGAGTCTAGTAGACAGCAGTCAAATACAAGGTAAATCTCTTCTTCAGATAGTTTGTTCAACCCACACCTTAATTGATTCAATGGAATTTAGGAGACTTTTGTAAAAGTCCAATTTCTGACTTCTTTTAATAATAAAAAGGTTAGCGGCACATGGCTAGCATTCCTACAGTAAACCTCTGAAGAGTATTCATATCTTTAGTTTCAGTTCAGTTCAGTTCAGTCGCTCAGTCGTGTTCAGCTCTTTGTGACCCCATGAATCACAGCACGCCAGGCCTCCCTGTCCATCACCAACTTTCGGAGTTCACTCAGATTCATGTCCATCAAGTCAGTGATGCTATCCCGCCATCTCATCCTCTGTTGTCCCCTTCTCCTCCTGCCCCCAATCCCTCCCAGCATCAGAGTCTTTTCCAATGAGTCAACTCTTCGCATGAGGTGGCCAAAGTACTGGAGTTTCAGCTTTAGCATCAGTCCTTTCAATGAACACCCAGGGTTGATCTCCTTCAGAATGGATTGGTTGGATCTCCTTGCAGTCCAAGGGACACTCAAGAGTCTTCTCCAACACCACAGTTCAAAAGCATCAATTCTTCAGTGCTCAGCCTTCTTCACAGTCCAACTCTCACATCCACATACATGACCACTGGAAAAACCATAGCCTTGACTAGACGGACCTTAGTCAGCAAAGTAATGTCTCTGCTTTTGAATATACTATCAAGGTTGGTCATAACTTTTCTTCCAAGGAGTAAGCGTCTTTTAATTTCACGGCTGCAGTCACCATCTGCAGTGATTTTGGAGCCCCCCAAAATAAATTCTGACACTGTTTTCACTGTTTCCCCATCTATTTCCCATGAAGTGATGGGACCAGATACCATCATCTTAGTTTTCTGAATGTTGAGCTTTAAGCCAACTTTTTCACTCTCCTCTTTCACTTTCATCAAGAGGCTTTTTAGTTCCTCTTCGCTTTCTGCCATCATTACCACCCTAAAGCTAACAGTCTGTCTTTATAATTCAATACATAAATAAACAAATATTGATTGAATGAGTCTGCAAAGTGCTGGTTTTCTTTTGCTTTTGCATTTCAAATATTGCCTCAGTTTTTGTTTGATTGTTTTGGGATTTTTTTTTTCCCTTGGTTTATTTATAATGTGGACTGTACTTAGGAGGTTTTTCTGTATATACTTTTGAAAGTGTTTACAGCATTCCACATTAAGGTAACAAAAACAATACTTATGCTGTTAACTTGATTAATTGAAGAACTAATAGCATTTGTGTCAGTCTTATTCAAGGGCACAATCACAGCTGGATTAGAAGGAGTAAGACTGGGAGTACAAAGAGGCAATATCAAAGAAGCAAAGCTGTGTAGGCAAGTGTGGGAGGCGGGAAATGGAAGCAGCTTGGTCCAGCTTTGAAGGCCATTTTTAAATTCTCTTTCTATATTAACCTGTATTCTTAAGGTAAAACCACCATTTTTGTAAGACAGAAGTTGGGACTTTAATTTTATTTTTTAATTCCCTTCTCATCTGCATCCAATTAATGATACATTCCTCTCAATTCTGTCTGCCATTCTCTGTTCATGCTACAACTGCTCTAGATTAAGTTTCTCATAACAGACAGCTTGTTTTATGTTTCAAACTTGTCCTCAGGCCTCCATTATTTTTTACCTTAAAATCTATCTTCATTATGTATCTAGACACAAATTTTACAAATGTAGGAATGTGCTTCTTCTCTTACAGTCTTTCAGGCAACTCTCTTCATGTTTATCATTATAGACAACCCTGTGTCCCTCCAAATTATATGTTGAGGCCCTAAACTCCATATTTGTAAATAGGGACTTTAAAGAACTAAAATCGAATGAGGCTATAATTCAATAGGAATTCTAACTTGCTCTCAGGCTTCCATTATGCAATTCAATAATTCAATAAGAATGAAGTACTTATAGGAAAAGGAAGAGACCAGGGATGCATATGCACAGAAAAAAGACTGTGTGAGAGCATACAGAAGCCATATGCAAGTCAAGGTGAGAGGCCTTGGGAGGAAGCAAACCTCCCGACAACGTGATCTCAGCTAGCTTCCAGCACTGTTCAGAGTTAAATGTCTTTTTGTTTAAGGCACACAGTTTGTGATATTTTCTTATGGCAGTCCTAGCAAATTACTACAGCCATTATAAAATCCAATATTCTGAACATGATAGTCAAGGCCATTATTTTGTGACTATATACCTCATCTTTTCCTAGAAAGAATTTCAGTGTCACTGAACTGCATTAGTTTTTACTTCCCTTCCCATCTATGCAATCCCATAACTCTCCTTAACCCTGAATGTTCTTCTGATGATTTTTTCATATACACTTTAAGATTTAGCTGCGATTTCACACTTTAGGCTTCTCAGTCTACTACAGGAGTTCTTTTGATTGGTCCTTAAAGTATTTGTATCATTAAAAAATATCTTTTTTCAGTTTTTGTATATATCATTAAGTAAATAAAATTGTTAGTTTTATTTTGTGAGGGAGACACCTTGATGTTTCATAACAATTCTCAATAGCAAACATGTGTCTGCAACAATAATAAATGGATAATGCATCATTTATCCACATCATTCTTACTGCATCTACTACATTTTTTTTCAATGTAATTGCTTATATAATCTTCTCCATTAAACCTCCTTATAATGAAGGACTATTTTAGTCATGCTTAAATGCCTGGCACTTATCAAGATTCCTGGCATAGTAGCATTAAGTGGGAGAATCTTTAGGAATAGCTTATTTCTATGGTTAATTTAATATATCTGTGCCATCAAGCCTGGACTTGCTCAGCCTCAGCTTTCAATACTCATTTCATATATATATAAGCTTTCTATAAAGGTTGACTGCAATATAGAAACCCTGGCTATTTGTTAAATGTTTGAAAAGTAAAACTTGCACTTCTTGTATGAAAGTAATTTTATTGACAAAATAAAACAGCAGGCTTTTTGCTTTTCGTATGCATTTAGTTTGAAATTAAGGATCTTGTACCCATAATACAATCATATACCTATAAGTTCCAAAGAGTCGCAAAGAATAGCAAGGAGAGGTAAGAAAGCCTTCCTAAGTAATCAGTGCAAAGAAAGAGAAGAAACAATAGAATGGGAAAGACTAGAGATCTTTTCAAAAAATTTAGAAATACCAAGGGAATATTTCCTGCAAAGATATGCATAATAAAGGAAAGAAATGGTATGGACCTAACAGAAGCAGAAGATATTCAGAAGAGGTGGCAAGAATACACAGAAGAACTATACAAAAAAGATCTTCATGCCCCAGATAACCATGATGGTATGATCACTCACCTAGAGCCAGAAATCCTAGAATGCTAAGTCAAGTGGGCCTTAGGAAGCATCACTAAACAAAGCTAGTGGAGGTGATGGAATTCCAGTTGAGCTATTTCATTTCCTAAAAGATGATGCTCTGAAAGTGTTGTACTAAATATGCCAGCAAATCTGGAAAACTTAGCGGTGGCCACAGGACTGAAAAAGTTCAGTTTTCATTCCAATTCCAAAGAAAGGCAATGTCAAAGAATGTTCAAACTATCACACAATTGTACTCATTTCACAAGATAGCAAAGTAATGATCAAAATTCTCCAAGCTAGACTTCAACAGTACATTAACTGTGAACCTCCAGATGATCAATCTGGATTTAGAAAAGGCAGAGGAAGCAGAGATAAAATAGCCAATATCCGTTGGATCATTGATAAAGCAAGAGAGTTCCAGAAAAACATCTAATTGTGCTTTAGTGACTACGCAAAAGCCTTTGACTATGTGGATCACAACAAACTGTGGAAATTTCTTAAAGAGATGGGAATATCAGACCACCAGTAAATCCTAAAGGAAATCAACCCTGAATATCCATAGGAAGTACTGATGCTGAAGCTGAAGTCCAACACTTTGGCCACTTCATATGAAGAGCCAACTCACTGGAAAAGACCCTGATGCTGGGAAAGACTAAAGGCATGAGGAGAAGGGGATGATAGTGGATGAGACAGGTGGATGGCATCACCAACTCGATGGACATGAGTTTGATCGAGCTGTGTGGGTTAATGATGGACAAGAAAGGCTGTCGTGCTGCAGTCTGTGGGGTCACAAAGAGTTGACATGACTGAGCTACTGAACTGAACTGAATTGATGAAACATCAAGGTGTCTCTCTAACAAAATAAAATTAACAATTTTATTTACTCAATGGATATACACAAAAAGTGAAAAAAAAATCACTTTTTAATGATACAAATTCTTTAAGTTACTTAGTTAGTTTCTTTCTTTTTTTTTTCCCCTATCCACTCCAGTTAATCCTGTGTTCTAAATTACGTTTTATCAACCAAAGCATCTTGCCAAAAAGAATCATAGTCAAAGCACAAAAGGTAAGAGGAGAGCCTGGCAAAAGTTCTGTTGAGATGATACAAGAAACTGTCTCAATACTTAAACATAAGACATGATAACATAAAACTCCTAGAAGACAACATAGTCAAAATGTTCTCTGATATAAATTGCACTTTTAGTTTTTTTTAAGTCTTCCAAGTCAATAAAAATAAAAATTAAAAAAATGGGACATAATCCAAACTTACAAACTTTTGCCTAGCAAATAAAACCATACAAAACCAAAATGATAATCTGAGTAGGAGAAAATATCAATATTTGCAAAGTATGCAACAGACAAGGGCTTATTCTCCAAAATAAACAAATAGCTGATACAATTCAACAACAATTAAAAAAAAAAACCCAACTGAAAAATGGGCAAAAGACCTTAATAGACATTTATCCACAGACATACAGATGGTCAGTAGGCACAGAAAAAGATGTTTAACACTAGTAATTATTAGAAAAATGCAGATCAAAACTATAATACACCTTACACTGGTCAGAAAGGCCATCATTAAAAAATCTATATATAAAAAATATGGAGAGGATATGGAAAAAAGGGAATGCTTGTACACTGTTGGTGGATATGTAAGCTGCCACAGCCAGTATGCAGAACAATATGGAGTTTCCACAGAAAACTAAAAATAGAATTACCATTTTGATCCAGTTATCTCGCTCCTGGGAATACACTGAGACAAAAACTATAGTTCAGAAAGACATATGCAACCATATATCCTTTTCATCATCGGAGGCTGGAATTCAAAAGTAGGAAGTCAAGAGATACCTGGAGTTAACAGCAAGTTTGGCCTTGGAGTACAAAATGAAGCAGGGCAAAAACTAACAGTGTTTTGCCAAGAGAATACACTGGTCAGAGCAAACTCCCTTTTTCAACAATACAAGAGAAAACTTTACACATGGACATCACCAGATGGTCAGTAGAAATATCAGACTGATTATATTTCTTGAAGCCGAAGATGGAGAAGTTCTATACAGAAAGCAAAAACAAGACCAGGATCTGACTGTGGTTCTGATCATGAACTCCTTATAACAACATTCAGACTTAAATTGAAGAAAGTAGGGAAAACCAATAAGCCATTCAGTTATGACCTAAATAAAATCCTTTAAATTATACAGTGAAAGTGACGAATAGATTCAAGGGATTAGATCTGATAGACAGAGTGTCTGAAGAACTATGGACAGAGGATCGTAACATTAAACAGATGGCTGTTGATCAAAACCATATCTCAAGAAAAATGCAAAAAGATAAAATGGCTGATGAGGAGGCCTAAAAATCAAATAAGAAAAAAATAGAAGTGAAAGGCAAAGGAGGAGAAGAAAGATATGCCCATCTGAATGCAGAGTTCCAAAGATTGGAGATACTAAGGGAATATTTCATGTAAAGATGGGCACAATATAAGACAAATAAGGAAGCTGTCTCTCTTTGGTTTTTCCCTGTATATGTTTCCCTTTTCTATCCTGTCCTTACGGTGAAGAATCCTTCATTATCTTTCCCCATTTCTGGCTTGGAAACTATATCCAGGTAACAAGGCAGAGGAATCAGAAGCAGCTAATAGTTACATTCTTGAAGGCTGAGGCTTTAGATAAAAATACCTCTCTTCTTTCTCTAATATCTGACTCTCTCCTTTCCTGTCTTTTCACAGTGAGTTAAGTTTAGACATTTCAAAAAAAAAAAAAAAAGAAGAAGAAGAAGAGTTAGCTTTTTATTTGTATTTTAATGCACAGTATTTTTTTTTTCCCATAATGACCAAGTTTCCTAATTTTTGGTAGATAAATAGACTTCATGTGTTTATTATATACTATTTTTTTTTCTATTCAGACTGGAATGGACAATGATTTCATGTCTTTTGTTGCTGCTAAAAGCAGAGTATATACATTGCCTTGCCAAGGCAAAGGGACTTGCATAAGTTATGAAGCTATGAGCCATGCCATGCAGGGCCACACAAGAAGGACGGGTCATAGCAGAGAGTTCTGACAAAATGGTATCCACTGGAGGAGGCAACAGCAAATCACCCCAGTATATTTGCCATGGGAATCCCACAGACTGTATAAAAGGCTAAAAAGATGTAACACCAAAAGATGAGTCCCCCAGGTCTGAAGGTGTCTAATATGCTACTGTGGAAGAGTGGAGGAGAGTCACCAATAGCCCCAGAATGAATGAAGTGTCTGGGCCAAAGGAGATATGAAGTTTGGTTGATGAGGTGTCTGGGGAAGAAAGTAAAATACGATGCTGCAAAGAATAGTATTGTATAGGAATCTGGCATATCAGGTCCATGAATCAAGGAAAATTGGACATAGTCAAGCAGGAGACAGTAAGAATAAACATCAATATCCTAGGAATCAGGGAACTAAAATGGATAGGAATGGGAGAATTTAATTCAGATGACCTTTATGTCTGCTACAGTGGGCAAAAATCCCACAGAAAGAATGGAGTAGCCCTCATAATCAACAAAAGAGTCTGAAATACAGTACTTGGAACTGAAATACAGTACTTGGAACTGTGGAACCTCAAAAACAACATAATGATCTCGTTTGTTTCCAAGGCAAGTCATTCAGCATCATAGTAATCCAAGTCTATGCCGCTACCATCGATGCTGAAGGAGCTGAAGCTGATCAGTTCTATGAATACCTAGAAGACCTCCTATAACTAACACCCAAAAAATATGTTCTATTCATCATTGGGGATTGGAATGCAAAACTAGGAAGTCAAGATATACATGGAGTAATAGGCAAGTTTGGCCTCGGAAAACAAAATGAAGCAGGGCAAAGGCTAATCAAATTCTGCCAAAAGAATGTACTAGTCATAGCAAATACTCTTTTTCAACAACATAAGTTGACTTTACACAAGGACATCACCTAATGGTCAATAATGAAATCAAATCAACTACATTCTTTGTAGCCTAAGATGGAGAAGCTATATACAATCAGTAAAAACAAGACCTGGAGCTGACTATGGCTCAAATCATCAACTTCTCATAGCAAAATTCAGGCTTAAGGAAAAAAAAAAAAACTGGTAAAAACACTAGGCCAGTTGCTTCATTTGCTATTATTTTCTCCCATTCAGAAGGCTGTCTTTTCACCTTGCTTATATTTTCCTTTGTTGTGCAGAAGCTTTTAATTTTAATTAGATCCCATTTGTTTATTTTTGCTTTTATTTCCAGAATTCTGGGAGGTGGATCATAGAGGATCCTGCTGTGATTTATGTCTGAGAGTGTTTTGCCTATGTTCTCCTCTAGGAGTTTTATAGTTTCTGATCTTACATTTAGATCTTTAATCCATTTTGAGTTTATTTTTGTGTGTGGTGTTAGAAAGTGATCTAGTTTCATTCTTTTACAAGTGGTTGACCAGTTTTCCCAGCACCACTTGTTAAAGAGATTGTCTTTACTCCATTGTATATTCTTGCCTCCTTTGTCAAAGATAAGGTGTCCATATGTGTGTGGATTTATCTCTGGGCTTTCTATTTTGTTCCATTGATCTATATGTCTGTCTTTGTGCCAGTACCATACTGTCTTGATGACTATGGTTTTGTAGTAGAGCCTGAAGTCAGGCAAGTTGATTCCTCCAGTTCCATTCTTCTTTCTCAAGATTGCTTTGGCTATTCGAGGTTTTTTGTATTTCCATACAAGCAACTTACGCAGCTCAATTCCAGAAAAATAAACGACCCAATCAAAAAATGGGCCAAAGAACTAAATAGACATTTCTTCAAAGAAGACATATGGATGGCTAACAAACACATGAAAAGATGCTCAACATCACTCATTATTAGAGAAATGCAAATCAAAACCACAATGAGGTACCACTTCACACCAGTCAGAATGGCTGCAATCCAAAAATCTGCAAGCAATAAATGCTGGAGAGGGTGTGGAGAAAAGGGAACCCTCCTACACTGTTGGTGGGAATGCAAACTAGTACAGCCACTATGGAGAACAGTGTGGAGATTCCTTAAAAAATTGCAAATAGAACTACCTTATGACCCAGCAATCCCACTTCTGGGCATACATACCGAGGACACCAGAATTGAAAGAGACACATGTACCCCAATGTTCATCGCAGCACTGTTTATAATAGCCAGGACATGGAAACAACCTAGATGTCCATCAGCAGATGAATGGATTACAAAGCTGTGGTACATATACACAATGGAGTATTACTCAGCCGTTAAAAAGAATTCATTTGAATCAGTTCTGATGAGATGGATGAAACTGGAGCCAATTATACAGAGTGAAGTAAGCCAGAAAGAAAAACACCAATACAGTATACTAACACATATATATGGAATTTAGGAAGATGGCAATGACGACCCTGTATGCAAGACAGGAAAAAAGACACAGATGTGTATAACGGACTTTTGGACTCAGAGGGAGAGGGAGAGGGTGGGATGATTTGGGAGAATGGCATTCTAACATGTATACTATCATGTAAGAATTGAATCGCCAGTCTATGTCTGACGCAGGGTGCAGCATGCTTGGGGCTGGTGCATGGGGATGACCCACAGAGATGTTGTGGGGAGGGAGGTGGGAGGGGGGTTCATGTTTGGGAACGCATGTAAGAATTAAAGATTTTAAAATTTAAAAAATAAAAAACTAAAACAAAACAAAACAAAAAAACCACTAGGCCAGACAGATACAGCTTAAATCAAATCCCATATGAATTTGCAGTAGAGGTAACAAATAGATTCAAGAGACTAGATCTCGGTAACAGTATGCTTGAAGAACTATGGACAGAGGTCTGTAATATTGTACAAGAGGGCAGCAAACAAAACCATCACAAAGAAAAAGAGAAGCAAGAAGGCAAAGTGGTTATCTGAGGAGGCTTTATGAATAGCAGAAGAATGAAGAGAAGAGAAAAGCAAGGGAGACAGGGAAAGGTGCATCCAATTAAATTCAGACTTTCAAAGAGTATCTAGAAGAGACAAGAAGGCCTTCTTCAGTGTACAATGTTTAAAAATAGAAGAAAACAACAAAAGCGAAAACCTAGAGATCTCTTCAATAAAACTGGAAATATCAAGAGAGCATTCCACCTAAAGATGGGCACAATAAAGGATAAAATGCTAGAGACCTATTAGATGCTGAAGAGATCAAGAAGAGATGGAAAGAATACATGGAAGAACTGTATAAAAAAGATCTTAATGAACCAGATTATACGATGGTGTGGTTAGTCACCCAGGGCCAGACATTCTGGAGTGCAAAGTCAAGTGGCCCCTAAGAAGCACTGCTGTTAATAAAGCTAGTGGATGCAATGAAATTCCAGCAGAACTATTCAAAATCCTAAACAAGGATGCTATCAAGGGTTTCCAATCATTATGTCAGGAAATTTGGAAGATCCAGCAGTGCCACAGGACTGGAAAAGATAAGTCCTCATCCCAGTTTCCAAGAACGGAAGAACAAAAAATCTGCTAATTATTGAACAATTGCATTCATCTCTGATGCTAGTAAGGTCATGCTTAAAATCTTGCATGCTAGGCTTCAGCATTATGCGAACCAAGAAATTCCAAGATGTATAAGCTGGGTTTAGAAAAGAAAGAGTAACTAGAGATCAAATTTCCAACATTTGCTGGATTATAGAAAAAGCAAGGGAATTTTGGAAAAACATCTGTCTCTGTTTCATTGACTACACTAAAGCCTTTGACTGTGTTGATCATGACCAACTGTGGAAAGCACTTAGAGAGATGGGAATATCAGACCATCTTACCCATCTCCTGAGAAACCTGTATGAGGATCAAGAAGCAAAAGTTAGAACACTGTATGGAACAACTGATTGATTCAAAATTGAGAAAGGAGTACAACAGGGCTATCTTCTGTCACCCTGTCTGTTTAACCTATATGCTGAACACATCATGAGAAATGCTGGGCTGGATGAATTAGAAGCTGGAATCAAGATAGGTGGGAGAAACATCAACAACCTCAAATATGTGGCTGATACCACTCTAATGGCAGAAAGCAAAGAGGAACTAAAGAGCCTCTTGATGAGGGTGAAGGAGGAGAATGAAAGAGTCAGCTTAAGACTATATATACATAAACCCTAAGATTATGGCATCCAGCTCCATTACTGCATGGGAAATAGAAGGGGAAAAGGTGAAAGTAGTGACAGATTTCCTCTTCTTGGGCTTCAAATCACTGCAAACAGTGACTGCAGCCATAAAATCAAAAGACGATTGCTTCTTGGCAGGAAAGCTAGACAAACCTAGACAGTGTGTTGAAAACCAGAGACATTACTCTGCCGACAAAGGTCCATACAGTCAAGTCTATGGTCTTCCCAGTGGTCATGTATGGTTGTGACAGCTGGACCATAAAGAAGGCAGAACACCAAAGAATTGATGCCTTTGAATTTTGGTGCTGGAGAAGACTTCTGAAAGACATTTAGGCAGTAAGGAAATCAAACTAGTCAATCTTAAGGGAGATCAACCCTCAATATTCACAGGAAGGACTAATGCTAAAGCTGAAGCTCCAGGATTTTGGTCATCTGATGTGACCAGAAGACTCATTGGAGAAGTCCTTGATCCTGGGAAAGATCGAGGGCAGAAGGAGAAAAGAGCATCAGATGATGAGATGACCAGAAGCCATCACTGATGCAATGAACGTGAACTTGGGCAAACTCTGGGAAATAGTGAGGGACAGGGAGGCCTGGTGTGCTGCAGTCCATGGGGTCGCAAAGAGTCGGACATGACTGGGCGATTGAACAAGAACTATATAAATACATATATGTGTATATACACACATACATATATGTATATGTATTTTTTCCTGTTACAAATGAATTATACCATTTACTAACAATGGTTCATTTAGTATATGTTAATAATAGAAATCAGGATGCTGTAAAAATTGCAGAAATTATTTTTATGGTAGAACATACAGAATTTTATCAAATTTAAAACTGCAATTTAAACTAAAGTATGGGGAAGAAGGGATTATTTGAAATTTTACATTGTTTTAAAAGTTTGTTTCTATTCGTAATAAAAATTTTAAATATTTAAACTTTTTTCAGCATGGAATTTACTAGTTATTTCACTTTAATGTGACAACATTTCTTTTTACCTTTTGTGAACAACATTTCATTTCAGAGGGAAAAATACCACTGATTTTAAAATTTTTAGGTAATTTTACAGATTGTGGTTAGTATGAAGCCTGACCGGTGCTTCCCACATCCAGTTTCTTTCATTAGTCTGACCTCAGCAACCTGGAGTGGAGGGAAGGTGAAAGAAAAAAGAGGCAGCCAGGTCTCAGGTCAGAAGTAGCAGCACACATTCCAGTAAGTTCCAGCCCAGGGCTTCATTATTAGTCTCCTCAGATCAGTGATGAAAAGTGAGGACAAATTCACAAAGGCTCATGTAAAACATGTAACGAAACTAAAATCTGAATTCAAGTTTAACTAATTTCCCAAATCTCTTCTTGAAAAGCAGGATCTTCAATCAGATCATAGAGCATCCGGTGCTATGAGACTAAAACAGAGACACTGCTTTTCTTTCAGAATTGAAGTACTGCCTGTGGGAACAAGATTTATCTTTAGTTTAGATTTCGTAGGGGAGGTGGTACTGTGGAGGCCTGAAAGATTCTGAGATTCCAAGTCTTTCTGATTAGCATCATTATTTTCAGTAAAGGGGAAACTGTTTCATGGTATTTCACATAAAATACTAAACTGTTTTTGGAGTAGGTGATATGTAGTGATTATCTCCCCAGGATTTTCCCAGTTAGTGCTTTCCAGGTGGCACTAATGGTAAAGAAGCTGCTTGCCAACAACAGGAGAGAGACATAAGAGACATGGGTTAGATCCCTGGGGTTGGGAAGATTCCCCTGGAGAAAGGCATGGCAACCCATTCCAGTACTCTTGCTTGGAGAATCCCATGAACAGAGAGGAGCCTGGCAGGCTACAGTCCATGGGCTTGCAAAGAGTCAGACATGACTGAAGCAACCAGCACACACAAGCACCCCACCATCTATCCCTCATTTTCTGTCAAGAATACACAGATTTGCAGTGGTGGGTGTTCTTCCCTTATTTGTAGCCATGAGCCTCCCTGAGATCAGAATCATTTTTAGCCATTGGTTCTATTAACCAAAGGCCAGATGTCAGGAAAGGGGGGTAGGGATAAGAGAAGTGGGAGTAAGTTTAAATAGCTGCTTCTTGTTCAATTTTTCCTTCTGGAAATATCTCAATGCAGAAGAGATAACTACTTTATTCCCAAACCTATGTGCATATGTAAAAGAGCCTACTTAAATAATTCTGGTTTTAGTCTTACAGAGGAGGGTCTTCAGAATTCAAAGATAATTAAGTATCTTATTATAAATTCTATTTAGGCTTTGTGGCCTTAGCCCATAAAGTGTCCAGCTATAAAAGAAATTGTGTGGCAATGTGAATTTGCAAAGAGTCCTAGTTTTCTAAGCTCCTAGACTAGATTGCCCAAGAGGCATTTCCTTAAAGGAGAACTTATCATGCTCAGTTTTAGCAAACTTTATATTCAGACCCTTCCTTCTGACACTTAATGGTTTCTATTCCACACCTTTGCCTGTTGGGTTTAAAAATACAGCTGACTCTCCATTGTGCTAGTTACTTGATAAAGAGGAAGATTCTGGAAAGATGTTATTGCCTATACTCCCTCCTAAAATTCTATCTCTGTTTATTACTAACGTAAACAGTGTGTGGGTGACTATTCCTTATGTAGTCTATCAAGATGTTTCCAACAATATTGACAGAATAAAATGACACTGGTGAGACAAAATTCACAAGTATAAGACTTCCTTTAAAAATTTACAAAGATTACTGCTTGAAATACAATAATTAAACAGAATAGAAAAAAATCTACAAAGCTTGATCATTCAATGCCAAGACTAAAGGAGTGACTTGTGGAGAAATTCAGAAGCAACATTTCTTCTCAGACAAGTGAATAGCCTCTTATAAGTATGTAGGTGAACTCAGAGAAACAAAACACTTTCAAGAAATAATAGCTTTGCTTATATCTGTAACATATTATACAGTATTATGCCTGTTATTAATCTAACCAAGTGAAAGTCGCTCAGTCTTGTCAGACTCTGTAATCCCATGGATATATAGCACATGGAATTCTCCAGGCCAGTATACTGCAGTGGGTAGCCGTTCCCTTCTCCAGGGGATATTTCCAACCCAGGGATGGAACCCAAGTCTCCTGCACTACAGGCAGGATCTTTACCAACTGAGCCACAAAAGATAAGTCATTTTGTGATATTCCACATAAATTTAAATTTGTCTTTGGAACAGGGGTGGCTAGTTTGGATTATCTCCTCAGCATGTATTTCTCTTTTTCCTCTCCAGACAGGTAAAATTTTGGTTAGCATTCTTCCTTCATTATGAGGCATGTGCTTCACCTGAAATTAGAACAATTCTTCATTTCAGAGGTAATTTTAAAGTAAGAAAGTAATGGTATTCTTATATAGGACTATAAAGCAAGGAGTGGGGTAGGGAAGAGAGACTAGACATACTAAAACAATGAGGTCTAAGGTCCCAGAACATAAAGAAGTAAAAGTCTGCAACACATCCACCCCTAAAAATCTTTCTGGCTTTAAAGATAAACTTCATGTGCTTTAAGGATTTTCCCAGAACCAGAACTCTTTACATAGTGACCATAACATTTTTAAAAACTACAGCAAGAAAAACATGTGCAAACGTAAACACATCCTATCATATTTCTTTGGAATATGAACTTGATGATAGAGGGAGACAGGAATTATTTAAAAACTTTGACTTTCATAAGAAAACAAACATCAAAATCCAGACTAACATCTCTTATTCAACAATAGAAGATAATATAGAAAACATTTCTCTAGTCACAATAACAATCACTTTGGCAACATGCTATTACACATGTGAAAAAAAAACACAAACTTTCTATTCTCATTATGGCCCTTCAAGGCAAGTATTTTAATTCTAACTTGCTCAGAAATCCATGTGTACTGGGATGCATGGCTTGGATTTGAAACCAAAGTCTGCTTCAAAGATCTCAAAGCAAAACAATCAATGCATTGAACCTACAAGAGGGGGCATACATATCTGAGAGTAAGGGGGTGGTTTCTAAATGTCTTTTTAAAGATATTAATATGATTTTGGAGCTTCAAAGATATATTTTCTTAAAATGTCTCTATACCATTGCTGAACATTTCATTTCCAATTTGTTTCCACTTATACTAGGAAATTTTACTTTTGAATTCAAAAGTCTAAGAATTTAAACTGTTGTTTTTTCATTTTGTTAATAAAATCATACTTTTATTAATAAAACTAAAGATAAGTCAATCTGCTTTCCAAATAAACTAGCTATGAAAACAGATTAATATATATCTAAACTTCAAGGCACAGGATCCTATTTAACTCTGGATTAATCATTTTATCTGTTTGAGTATCAGTATCATAAATGGCAAAATAAAATTATTGTCTTCTCCATCATCCTAAAGCAAATAAAATATATTTTAAAATAAAACAATCAAAGAAATGGATGAGAAACATATCCCTCTACTTATTAATAAATGAAAGAAAAAGTAAACATTAAATTTTGATAATGATATAACAATGTGATTCCAGGGCAGACACATTATTTTTTTCCTAAAATCAATCAACATCCAAGAAATACATAAAATAAATGCTCTATACACTTATGTCTCAGAAGTTATATCATTTATTTATATTTGTGTACATGCCAACACTGCTGACATAATAGTTTCAAAACTAAGGGTACACAGAGTTCATGCCACAACCATCAAAGCAACATGTTCTTCAACTGGTTCCTACAAGAACTGTGGTACAACAGCCTAAAGGACTCTGGAAGATATGACTTATATTGCAGCTTCTTTTTGGTCATTTGTTGCTGACAGTCTATTATAATGCAATTACAGCTATAAGATATATATCCAATTATATCATATAGGAAAATAATCTTTTATTTACATACAATAATGTAATATTTGAGATATATGTTATGTACCTCATAACTTACACTAAGACACATTTTTATTTCCATTAGTTTGCAGAATAAGGGTCATATTTCATTCTAATATCCATGTGGACTTGTGCTTCTTTTATTAATTTATACTATGACTTTCATTAAAATATTTTATATAATTATTATTGTTATAGTTGCAGTGTTTTCTTTTAATGTCACAGTAGGGAAATGCTATTGGAAGAAATAACTGAATTTAAAGTTATTAGGAAGATCCCACTGTTTTTATTTTTTATTTTTTTTTAGATCCAAACTTGGAAAGTAATTCAGAATCCTATCTCCTTAGGCAAAAATGATCTACTTGAAATCCTTGCAAAAGAAAAAGATCTTTTATTGCAGCAAATTTGCAGAGACTAATTTGTGAAAAAGGTGTGCATATTTGTGAACCTAATTACTAAAATACTGTCAGAGAAATAACTCACCCTGTCTAGATGATTATAAATGATGAAACTGATTATAAGTATTTTTACTCTATATTTTAATGGAAAGACAAAAAGTTGTGGTTTGGGGAGAGAAATAAGATTTAAAAAAATAGTATCTAAACAAAATGAGTAGCATTGAAATATATCAGAATCATATATATATATGTGTGTGTATTAATATATACATATTAATATACAACAGAAATGCTCAAGGATGTAGCATGTTGCCAGAACTTGGTGGGCATAATTCTGAAACTGAAGCAAAACCAATTACAGTGAAATAAGAAACTCAATGTTAAATCAGTAAATAATATTAGAATAGTATATTTAGTAAGATGTTCATATTGGTAGAAGACTTATAAATCTTTCATGTAACATTACTATACTGTTAACTTCAAACCCATAGGCATTTATAATCCTCTTTTCATATTAGCTCATAACCATATCCTCTTGTATATTATAATACATTTGAAGTATGTTTTTCTCTTTACATATGGAAATATTTTTGTAGAATTATGTTATTTTCATAATATTACTTCCTGAATGAACTAACATGTCCAAGAAACAGCTCCAAATGTTTATTTTCATAAGGTTGATAGTACTAATAGTCATGAGTACTAACAGTTTTGGAAAGATGAAAGTCTTTTCAAGTCAAAACTCTCAACATATATTTATATATGGAAATAAGCCCATATGCATGAAAAAAAACATATTTTTTCTTTTACCATTTATAAGTCTAGTTACAAATAAATATGATTTACATATCTTGCTATAACATATGTGACAAAGTATTATAAATACTTAATTTCACAGAAACTGGTATCAGTTAATGCAATTTTTCATACTAACAAATGTTAGAGTAATGGTTATTCTCCAGTGACTTGGGAAATACCATTTTTATAAATTAATCATATAACATAATGAGAAATTCAAAATGTATTACACAGAATGACTTGTTAATAAAGAGAAAATAAATCAGTTTAAGCTTGTGTCTAACACATTATTCATGGAGGCAAAATTACCAATATGTTTTCAGCATGATGTGGCAGAATATGCAAAATAAAATAGAAAATAAGAATAAACTGACCGCACATAGAGTGGCATAAATAAAGACCCACTTTGTTTTCTATAACTGTTATCAAAAGCCTTATAGAGATTTATGCTACCTAAAATCTCATTACATAAAACATTAGAAATTTTAATATATTTTGTTACTCAAGTTTGATTTTAAAAAGATTGACATGATACATTTTCTCATTTATAAGTACTTCAAATTCCCATGGGATATATTTAGTTTCAAATTCATGAGCCTCACTTTGCTAAAGTCTGCCCATCAACTGATATCTATTTCCATTTATTTCCATACACATACAGAAACTGGTATATTATTCCCCATTATTACCCATAAGTTCATCTTTACTGAAGTATTTCTATGGATAATTGTTTCCCTATAAATTCTAAAATGTTAAGAAGAATAACAAAATTTGATTTCATTATTTTTTAAGAAAAAATATTTCACAGTTGAGTGATTTTTTTTCTGAAAACTTATCCTTAGGGAGAAAATGAATATCATATAATTTAATAAACTTCATGCCATGTCTCAAGTTATGACCAACCTAGATAGCATATTAAAAAGCAGAGACATTATTTTGCCAACAAAGGTCCGTCTATGGTTTTTCCAGTGGTCATGTATGGATGTGAGTGTTGGACTGTGAAGAAAGCTGAGTGCCAAAGAATTGATGCTTTTGAACTGTGGTGTTGGAGAAGACTCTTGAGAGTCTCTTGGACTGCAAGGACATCCAACCAGTCCGTCCTAAAGGAGACCAGTCCTGGGTGTTCACTGGAAGGACAGATGCTGAAGCTGAAACTCCAATACTTTGGCCACCTCATGCAAAGAGCTGAATCACTGGAAAAGACCCTGATGCTGGGAGGGATTGGGGGCAAGCAGAGAAGGGGATGACAGAGGATAAGATGGCTGGATGGCATCACTGACTTGATGGACATGAATTTGGGTAGACTCCAGGAGTTGGTGATGGACAGGGAGGCCTGGCGTGCTCCAATTCATGGGGTCGCAAAGAGTTGGACACGACTGATCGACTGAACTGAACTGAACTGATGACAGCTAAGCACTAATGGTATATATATGTTTGAGGGGTAAGCATGCACACATATCTGTGTGTTTGATTTCTTTTCAGGAACAGCGACTGGTTCATACTTCTTTCCTGGGTAAGGCCTTTTATTAATAATAGTACATATTTTAGACAGAGCACATCAGACAATAGATTGTAGTAGCTATCATGAGTTTGAAGCTGGATTTATTATGTTAAAACTGCAGCTTTGACATTAAACTATATAACTTTGGGATGCTAATTAAACTCTATGCTTTAGTTCCCAGATAAGTAAAGGAAGAATGATAATAGTACCCATTTTATATAAGTGAGAGAAGAATTAAATATGTTAGCTCATGTAATGTGCTTAGAATACTGTCTGGCTAATATGAAGTTCTCAATAAATACTGCTTGATATATGGTTATAGCTGTAATATTTAATAATTCAATCAGATTTGTTCTATCAATGCATATATTTATCAATACAAGATATAGCAGATGCTTTAACCTGTGAGCCACCAGCTCAAATTACAAAATATATAACACTGTATTAAACATTCTATAAATATAACTGATTCAAATAAACAAGGGGTTGAGAGGCTGGAGAGTATCAGATACAAAAAATAAATTTTTCTATCAAAAACTTCAATGATAAAAATTTGTGGCTATAATTGAATATTAATAAAACTTGAGCTAAACCAACCCAATATTTGGTTGAGTGTTTCCATGAGAGATAATGAGTTTCTTTACTCACCATCATGAACACAATCAGGAGTACTGTTCTTAACTAATGTTAATACTTTATCATTCTTCCTATAGTAAACAAAACCTCAGATTTCTCAACTAAGGCACTTAATGGGGTTAAAATAAATTCTAAAATAAGTTAATTTCTATGTGCTTTAATTATCTATTTGTATAATGGAAATAATAATAAAATGTATTTCCTAGTGTTATTGAGAAGATATATGAGTTAATGAAATGTACAAATCACTGCTAGAATATATAGCAAATAAAAAGTACCCATACACATGTCCAGGTATTATTACCAATAACAACTAAATATGCTTTCTATTTATTCACACACATAATACTCTAGACATTACTACTCCAGCAAAAGGTAAAATCAGTAAGGAAAGAAAGGATATTTTTCCAAAGATGAAACTAAATGGCTATACTGATCAATTTTGTAAGGTTGGTTTCATTAAAACCCTTCTCTTGCTTGAACAATAGATTGAATTATATGAAATGTGGATAGATTTGAATATTTCACTTGTTTTTTCTGATATACTAAAAAAGTAAAAAGACCTTTCCTTATGATGGAAATTATTCTTAGTGTATTACTAATTACCAAAGAAATGCAAATCAAAACCACACTGAGGTATCAACTCATACCAGTCAGAACAGATATCATCAAGAAGTTTACAAATAATAACTCTTCTATTCTATTGGTAGGAATGCAAATTGGTGCAGCCACTATGGAAAACAGTATAGAGGTTTCTTAAAATAAAAAAATAGAGCTACCATATGACTCAGTGTTCCCAATCATGGGCATACATCCAGGAAAAAAGAAAAAAAAAAAAAACCTCTAATTTAAAAGGATACTTTAACCCAGTGTTCACAGCAGCAGTATTTATAAGAGTCAAGAGCCAATCTAAGTGTCTATCAGCAGATGAGTGGGTAAAAGAAGATGTGAACATTTTTCAGCTATAAAAAGAATGAAATAATCCTTTTTAAATTGATACAGATGAACTAGAGATTATCATACTGAGGGAAGTTAGTCAAAGACAAAATATTATATTGCTTATATGTGGAATCTAAAAAATAATACAAACAAATCTTTTTTTTTTTTTGTCCATTCCATATGGTCTATAGAATCTTAGTTCTTTAATCAGGTATCAAACCTGCACCCCCTGCTTTGGAGGCATGAGCTCTTAACTGCTGGACTGCTGGGAAAGTCCCACAGAGGAATCTATATCCAAAATGGAAACAGACTCAGAGAAACAGAAGTCAAACTTACAGTAACAAAAGGAAGAGTGGGGTGAATTAGGTATATAGGATTAACATATATTAATATAACCTACTATGTATAAATAGATAAGCAATAAAGATTTCCTGTATGACACAGGGAACAATATTCAATATCATATGATAACCTATAGTAGAAAAATCATCAGAAATATATATTTATATATATATCTGTATAACTGAATCACTTTGCTATATAGTTGAAACTAAACTAATTGTTTAAATCAACTACACATAAATTTACAAAGATAAAAAGGTACTCTTAGTGTCTTAGAAGAAGACAAATGAGCACAGCAAAAAAAAAAATCATAGGCTTTGTCCCCAAAGACAGCAGGTATGTTTGCACAATCATACAGTAAGTAATTTCAGATAAATTTCTTAACTCTGTACAACTCAGCCTTCTCATCAGTAAAATGAATAATGAAAGACAGTAAATATACTCTGAAAGCCACTCCCACAATATCCTTAGCAACTTTTAAAATCACTGTAATAAGAGAAACTGAGGTATTTATTTGGAATATCTGCTACATATCACTATAACTTATTTTCCTTCAGAGTCCAGTTACATTGCATTAATCAGTAACAAAATTTATGCTCATAATTGTTAGTTGTTTTCCATTTCAATTGAAATTATACTCAAGATAATAGCTTCAGTGTTTTTATCCTATGTTCTCTAATTTTCAGAAAATTCTTATCCTTCTTCCCTTGTTAGTATCTTCTAAACATTTTATAGAAGATGTCAAGTTCTACATAGTGACCACAGGGTGTAAAATTTCTAAAAAATCTAGAAGTGGGGAAACAATTATGATGATCTTTCACTATGAATGAAAAAAAGTGATTCTTATATTTTATAAATCAAATGTGAAACAGAACAAATCCTAGGTAAATCTATCATTCTCACTCTACCTCTATTTTGAGGTAGCTATTAGGTTTATTTTGTTTAGCATATTTCCCAGTGCATTTGCTGATGGCTTCAAGGCACTGGAATTAGCATGAATTAAAACAATTAAAAAGAAGTCAGAAAATATAAAGAGTGCCAGGGAACAGTTGCCCAAACATTCTTCAGTTTTGTCTTTACAAGGCTGACTCTTTTTAAAATAGAAAACTGATATCAACAATACACAAAAATGAAAATATTTTCCACTATACATACTTATATAAATTTAGTTTCTCTAAAATATTTGTGTTTAGGATAATATCGTAACAGGGCTATCTCGTCATTCCCACAAAATCATACTGCTAACCTGTGTAGTAATTTTATTAAAAAAAATAGCTATTCTAACTTTCTATTGTTTTAATCACTTTATTTGTAATTTTAGCAGGTTTTATAATTTTATGAAAGTTATGAGTATCTGAACAGAAAATTACATTAGTAAGTTTTAGACATGAGTCTAATTCTCATTTGATTTTATATTAGCAGGGGGTAATGTATAACACAGAGATATTAATCCCTTCAAAAATAATTCACTTATAGAAAATGTCTACATTATTTTCAAACAAATAGAATGAATATTATGCAATGTAAGAATAATTAGAACATAAATCACTAATTTCACCCAATTATTAGAAATGAAAAAAAAATCTTTGGAAAATCATCAATTTTTCTAGGTTTTGGACTCATGACCTTCTTAACTCTTAAAATAATTAAGATTCCCAAACTATCAGTTTATATGAGTTACATCTATCAATATTTAAAATATTAGAAATTAAATAACCGAGAAATTTTTTAAAGTACATTGTTGCTAGTGCCTTGATCCCTGCTAATGTTACCTACCACTGCTTTTGCACCATCAGTGCCTGCACTAAATACAACAAAAATGGCAAATATTATGTCAGAATTTTTATGAAAATAGTTTTGATCTTATGGAATATCAAGAAAGAACCCAAGGATTACAAGTTTCCATGAACAGTGTTAGAGAATGGCTGCATAAGGGGTTAACACTCCCCAAGGCCTATAAGAGACAGCCAACACAACCCCCTTTAACTTTTCGCCTAATCTTTCCTGAAACACTTGAATAATTTACTAATTTTTAAATTTCAAATTTCACATATATAATATATAATTTCATTCAAAATCAGATGACCAGTGAGGAGGAATAGGAAGCATTTTAGCAGAGTATTATCAAATAGGTATTCTCAGAATCAAAATGGGACAAAATGTAAGAGAAGAGATAAGTGCCTTTCAGATATAAACTTTTCAGTTTTTCCATATTCTCTACATTTGGGCTTTGGGAATGGGACTTTTCTTCCTTCCTTCATTTCCTTCACTCTTCTTTATTTTCTTTGTGTTTCCTTAATAAGCATACATACGAACATTACTGTCCATACTACAGCAAAAGGTTATATATTACCATTTATATCCTTACAGTCTTTTGTTCTTTTTATTGCATTAAAATATGTATTCAATGAAAAAATTCCTGAAAATGTGGAATTGTTTTTGATCTGTTATAATTTTCAAGAGAAATACAGAACATAATGCAATGAATCTGTCAAGGGAGCAAAGGAGAATACTCAAACTGAAAAATTCATGTCTATAATATGCAGAATATATTCAGCTATGTACACACAAAAACTGTCACTGGCATTTCCTCCTTTACTGCTATTAAAAGAGTCCTTAACGTCACTAGGATTGACTGCAACAAAAACAAAGCCCTTTTTGTACACTGTAAAATCCCCTGCAGTGGTACTGATATAAACTGAAACAGAACTTTTTCAGAAAAGTGAGAAACGATTTTCTTTCTCCCACCCCTTGGTTTTTTTTTGTTTGGTCGTTTTTTGCATGTTCCTGATGTGACTATGACATGTGGAATTGTAATATTGCTAAAATGGTGCTGGCAGGTTAAAAGTAAAACCTAAATCACTTATTTAAATAGAAAAAAATTACTACTTTATACATTTAACATCTCTTCTTGATAGAAAACTCTAAAGAGGGTACTTTTTAAATGTCTAGATTCATGATATTTGATTCCAAGATAATTCAAAAGGTAATAAACATATTTACGTCCATGCCTCCAGAAATAACTGCTAAAATTTCTTTGATAATATCCCCATTGAAACACCCACTAAATCTAACTGGACTTCAAATATTCAGGTTTTAGCTATAAAAAAGAATGCATTAAGGATAGACACAAAGACAAGATACAGTAGAAACAATACAGGGTAGAGAAGGAGATGGAGATTAACAAGAGCCTGAATAATCTTACTGTGGTGATGTAAACATCCTAAAACTGATTTATAGAAATGACTGCACCTCTTGATAACATACCAGAAAAAAAGTTACCATGAATGCAAAAGGAGTGAATTACACAGTATATAAAAATGCTTCAATAATGTTGTATTTTTAAATGAACACACTGAGTGAGAGAAGATAGACACCAAAAATCATATACTGTATGAATCAATTTATTTGAATTTAAATTGAATAAAACTAATTTAAGGTAATAGACAACACAATAGCAGCAATTCTTGGTTGGGGGGAATATGGCTGGTACAGAGCACAAGGTGGGATATCTGAGATATACTTAATATTCTGTCTTCACTTGGTTGCTGTTAGATGAGCTTGGTTTGTAAAAATTCACTAAGATGTACACTTATGAGATTAAGAAGAGGTGGCAAGAATACACAGAAGTACTATACAAAAAAGGTCTTAATGACCCAGATAACCACAATGGTGTGGTCACTCGCCTAGAGGCAGACATCCTGGAGGGTAAAACAAGTGGGTCTTAGGAAGCATTACTACGAACAAAACTAGTGAAGGTCATGGAATTCTAGCTGAGCTATTTCAAATCCTAAAAGATGATGTGCTTAAAGTGTTGCACTCAATATTGCAGCAAATTTGGAAAAGTCAGCAGTGTTCCCAGGACTGGAAAAGGTCAGTTTTCATTCCAATCCCAAAGAAAGCAATGCCAAAGAATGTTCAAACTACTGTAGAATGGCACTCATTTCACATGCTAGCAAGGTAGCACTCAAAATCTTCAAGATAGGCTTCAACAGTGTGTGAACCTGGGGATTTCCAGAGGTTCAAGCTGGATTTAGAAAAGGCAGAGGAACCAGAGATCAAATTGCCAACATCCACTGGATCACAGAAAAGGCAATAAAATTAAAAAAAAAAAAATCCACTTCTGCCTCATTGACTATCTTAATACCTCTGAATGGGTGGATAACAATGAATTGGAAAATTCTTAAAAAGATGGGAATACCAATCAGCTTACCTGCCTCCTGAGAAAACTGTATGCAGGTCAAGAAGCAACAGTTAGAACCAGACATGGAATAATGAACTGGCTCCAAACCAGAAAGGAGTACATTAATGTTGTATACTGTCACCCTGCTTATTTAACTTATATGTAGAGTACATCATGTGAAATGTCGGGTTGGATGAATCACAATCTAGGATCAAGACTGTTAGGAGAAATATTAAAAAACTCATATATGCAGATAATATCAACATAATGCCAGAAACTAATGAGGAACTAAAGAGCCTCTTGATGAAGGTGAAAGAGAAGAGTGAAAAAGCTGGCTTAAGCTCAACATTAAAAAAACTAAGACTGGCATCCGGTCCCATCACTGCAAGGCAAATAGATGGAGCAAAAATGGAAATAATGGCAGATTTCATTTTCTTGGGCTTCAAAATCACTGCAGACAGTGACTGCAGCCATGAAATTAAAAGATGCTTGCTCCTTGGAAGAAAAGCTATGACCAACCTAGACAGCATATTAAAAACAGAGACATCACTTTGGTGACAAAGATATGTCTAGTCAAAACCATGTTTTTTCTAGCAGTCATGTACAGATGTGAGAATTGGACCATATAGAAGGCTATGTGCCGAAAAATTGATGCTTTCAAATTTTGTTGCTGGAAAAGATTCTCAAGACTCCCTTGGAGCAAGGAGATCAAACCAGAGAATACTAAGGAAATCAACCCTGAATATTCACTGGAAGGGCTGATGCTGAAGCTGAAACTCCAATACTTTCAACACCTGATGCAAAGTGCCGACTCATTGGAAAAGACTCTGATGCTAGGAAAGATTGAGGGCATGAGGAAAAGGGGGCAGTAGAGGGTGAGATTGATGGATGGCATCACCAATGGATATGAGTTTAAGGAAACTCTGGGAGATAGCGAAGGACAGGGAAGCCTTGTGTGCTGCAGTCCACGAGGTCACAAAGAGTCCAACATGACTTAGCAACTGAACAACAGCAGTGTGCAATTAGCAGTATGTATGTTATACTGCAATAAATTACAGTATTTCATCACATATTGAAATTGAAAGTTGCTCAGTCCTGAAGACTCTTTGCGACCCCATGGATTATACAATCCATGGAATTCTCCAGGCCACAATACTGAAGTGGGTAGCCTTTCCCTTCTCCAGGGGATCTTCCCAACCCAGGGTCAAACCCAGGTCTCCCACACTGCAGGTGGATTCTTTACCAGCTGAGTCCAAGAAGTCCAAGAATACTGGAGTGGGTAGCCTATCCCTTCTCCAGTGGATCTTCCTGACCCAGGAATTGAACTGGGATCTCCTGCATTGCAGGTATACTCTTTACCAACTAAGCTATGAGGGAATCCCTCATATACATATTCATATACATCCTGTGAAAGTTGCTCTGTCATATCTGACTCTTTGCGACCCCATGGACTAGTCCATGGAATTCTCCACACCAGAATACTGCAGTGGGTAGCCATTCCCTTCTCCAGGGGATCTTCCCAAGCTAGGGATTGAACCCAATTCTCCTGAACCCAGGTCTCCCCCAGTGCAGTAGGATTCTTTACTAGCTGAGCCACCAGGGAAGCCCATTCATATACATATGTTTATTCAAATTTCCTTTTCAACTTTAACATTATGGTCAGTTGTATGTAACGTAAGGCTATTATATCAGATACTTAAAATACTTGTCAAAAGTTACCTGAGGATGTCATAAAATATGATTTTCAAACTTCCCACATTTACATGGAATTTGTGTTTAGTTTATAAGATGGACACTAGTAGTTTTATTAATAAGGGAATAGCATCCAAGCTAGTTTATTGGCAAATCGTCAAGGCTTCCTTAGAGCATAAGTGTTGAATCCACAGGAATGGTTGGTGGTGAGATGCTGGCCTCAGGCACATTGGGAAGAGGAACTAGAGAGATTAAGTTGTGCACATCAGACATCAATAATCATATGAAGTCCTGACAGAAAAGGATGAGTGGATGGTTATTGAATAGAAGCTGCTCCCCATGTTCTTTTTCAGTATTCATCCACTTCTATATCTAACATCGCTTTGGTCTCTTCTGGTTCCACTAATGTTGCAATCCGTCAAAGACCAGTCTAGCACTTCCATTTCAGCTGCTGCTGCTAAGTCGCTTCAGTCGTGTCCGACTCTCTGCGACCCCATAGACGGCAGCCCACCAGGCTCCCTGGTCCCTGGGATTCTCCAGGCAAGAACACTGGAGTGGGTTGCCATTTCCTTCTCCAATGCATGAAAGTGAAAGGTGAAAGTGAAGTCGCTCAGTCGTGTCCAACCCTCAGCGACCCCATGGACTGCAGCCTTCCAGGCTCCTCTGTCCATGGGATTTTCCAGGCAGGAGTACTGGAGTGGGGTGCCATTGCCTTCTCTGCCACTTCAGCTGAATGCTCCCTAATACCATGTAGGTAAAAGAGAACTTCTTGTTTGAACTCTTCGATTAATGTAAATGAGATAAGAATAAATTACTGAACAAACGATATAGCAATTTAGTTTTTATTGAACAAAAATATATAGTTTTATGAATTAGAATCATGACTGATGTATTTATCCACCAAACTCCAGAGTAACTCTCACAATGAACTTCATATCATGAACTTTTAGATACTGGTAGAATTAAAAAATACAAGTATTTCCATTAATAGCTGGTGATAACAGCTGCATTCAAAATGTAAAAGTCCTGCAGTTATTAGTCGGCCGTCATGTTCATGTAGATTCTAAAGTTATATATATTATATTTTAAACTCAACTGTATAAACATAAAATGAAAATACACAAAAGTGAATCAGATAGTAAATTTAAGAAAGCTTTTATTTGGCATGACAAAATTGGACAGCATATGTATTTCTTCATTAATACATATATTTGATTTAAGATATATGTATTTGACTTGACTTGAAATATATACATATATATGATTACTACATTCAAAATTTACTTCTAGGTAAAATCAAGGGCAAGTCTGCACACTAGAAGCCTATTTACTTTAGACAAGGAAATGATCTAAAATATGGTAATACGCATCTATTATTCAGATGCAAAACAAATGGATGTAGATGATAATAGGTGAGGGGCAGCATGAGAAGTTATGAGAAGGGAAAGGAAATGTGTTCTGACATTTTAACAAGTCTTCTAGCAATATAATGAAAAAAAAAAAAGCACAAAATACTCAGAGAAATTGGGGGAAGAATGGTATGAAAACACACTTGGATTTGAGAACAGCAGGCTTAATCTGAAAGGCAGTAAGGAAACTGAACTCTCCAGAGCAGATTCTATAGTTCTACTGGGGAAAAAAAATGTAGAAATCATGTGTCATACCCTTTTTGATTCAAGTCCCCAATTTTTCACACCAAATGTACACATTAGCATACAATTTATTTATGCATTCATTGAATGTGTATTCAAACAACCACAGAAATAACATGTCATGCCTGTCCTTGTCTGTGACATCTGTCTAATTTACGAGGTTGAAGTCATGAAGGCTTTTTAAACAAGGTTTTGCAAAGATACATATATAATTTTTTGACTTCAGTAATATTTCACCCATTAGAGACATGCTTAAAAATTGTAGACTCTGATAAAATGTCCTTCTAGAAGTTTAAATAAAATAAAACACAATAATTAATCTAAAATACCTTTTAAAAAGATGTTTTCTATTATGGTTTTAATTCAAACATATTATTTAAACTGTCAACATCATAATTAATATGCTACTTAGTAATTATGAGCATTATTTAACATGCTAGCATTGGCATGACAGTGAGAGTTCATTATGAAGCAGCTTAAGTAGACGTGATCATCCCATATCTTGGGAGCTTACAAAATGGAACCAGATATCTTCTCTCCATTTATTTTGGACAGGTGTAAATGTAGTACATTTAATAGTTCAAATACAAGCAAGAATCTTGCCTCCATGGAGAATTAACCACAGCTATTACAGTTAACTGACAATTCTTATTTGAGAGCCCCCCTGCAGGGATTCTGTAAATGATTTACTTAGGGTGCTTAAAGCAATCTTCCTCTGCAGATCTGTCACTTTACAGATGCATCTCATCTAATTCAGTAGCTCCAGAAGATCCATTGTAACGATATTTTTTGTAATAATTATAAGATTAAGGGCTTATTTTGGGAGCCATTAATAATATCAATGAAAGGATTAAGATAATTTTTTGTGAAAAATCATACAGAGATCAAAGAGCTAGAGAAATTAATGCTTCTCTACATTTTAAATGAAAATGTAATCACCAAAAAGCAGAAATTACTCCTCAACCCACTCCCAAAAAGGATTCTGAAAAATCCTATGTTTGGTTTTCTAACCAAAACAAATAAAATAACAATTTAGTCATGGTGCCAATTCCATACTACTTGTGGAAAAACTGTTCTTGAAAGATGATATTAACACCTATATGCAACAAAATGATTAGCTTTCTAATCACCAAACTTGTATCAAATGGAATTCCTAATTTTAAAATCTTATTTCCCATTAACACTCACCTTACCATAAGCCAGCATTTTAGAAACAGACAAATAAGAGCCCTGAGATTTGCCCAGAGACCACTAACTATCCTTCCATTATACCCCAGATGCTCTATCATCAAAATCCTGGCATGTTATAAATTCTCTGAATAATTTACACAACAGTAATTTATAAAAATATAGACTTATATATCTGAATTTTAAGTATCAAGAAGGTTAAAAATAAGGAAATCTTTCATAAGTACAGGAAAGATAATCCTGAAAATCACTGTTTTTGCAGTTTTAATTCAATTAATTTTTACTTATGGTATGACTTCCTCCATATTTTAAGAAATCCTTAAACAAAAGAAAGAAATGCCTGAATAGAAATTCTAATTAAAAACAAATTCACTAAATCATTTATTAAGTTTTTAATTACTTTGTGAGTAAGCAGTCAGACAGTATAAAGGCTTGTCAAAGATGAATCACTTTGTTACTGATTTCTGATAAATCATAATAGTGAGCAAATATATGAATGATATTTAGTATTTAACTAATTTATTAAGAAATATTTAACCACCTGTTATGAAGAGCCAACTCACTGGAAAATGCTCTGATGCTGGGAGAGATTGAGGGCAGGAGGAGAAGGGGGCAACAGAGAATGAGATGGTTGGATGGCATCATCAACTCAATGGACATGAGTTTGGGCATACTCAGGAAGACAGTGAAGGACAAGGAAGCCTACAGTCCATGGAGTCACAAAGAATTAGATATGACTGAATAACTGAATAACAACATTAAGAACTTCTAACATAAACTTTTTAAACTATAAATTTGAATTAACCAGTCTCTTTAGAATTGAAGATTTTCTTTTACTTATCCAATGATATTGTATGATACTTTAATTTATATTTATTTTAATATTATAATACTTCAGATAGTTTAAATGTATTAAATAAATTAATTCATATACTAGATATCTAAGGAAAACTTTTAAAATTGCTGTCCAAGGTCAAATAATCATTAATAAACAGTCTTTACTATATGTTTTTTTAATAAAATTGCCCATGAATCTAAATTTTGTTTGCTTTTCCCACACTGATGGAAAAGTATTGTTAGCAATAACATATTTTTTTCTGTAATTTCTGGAGAAAATTACATAATTCTGTTTTTGAAAACTGAAAAATTAAGTTGATCTCTCAACTAATGAATCTAGGTCTAGAGAATGCAGAAGAGAACATATGAAAAAATAAATAATCTAATACATTTTAATATTTTCCAATGCCATTTGCAATTTCTGGCACTAGCATTTTAGTGATATGGGGAACAGTTTGATATTGAAAAAGCACTGTAAAGTATTCTAAAGTACAGGATTTTATGTTCTTACCTATGCTTAATATGCCACACAGATGCATGTTGACTGTCTATACTAAATGCAGAAAGAATATTAGAAATATCATACCTTTGAGACATAATCTTATAGGCATCAGGCAGATAGCATCGTATATTCTCCATCTGAGCAGGGTCAGAGTCACAAATTTTGTCATCAGTCCTCCCATAGTTGGCACTTTCAATCATGATGACATCTGTTCCTGGACAGCGGAGCTCAATGGGGTAACTCTCACAGGAGAGCTCTCTGCGAACCACAGCCATTGGAATGGGGGCACGGCTGAAAGCTACCAAAAGGAGGAAGAAAAATAAAACATCTTTGTTACATACAAAAGAAAAATATGTGTTTTTGGTCTACTAATACAAAAGAATAAAGCAATTTCAATTCACAAATTTAACTAAAAATGGAGCATTTCATTTCAGTAACTGGACAGGATTTTTAAAAATCTAATTATACAAGTGAACTTACTTGCAAAACAGAGACTCACAGACTTAGAAAATGACTGCCAGTGGAAGGCACAGTTAAGGACTCTGGGAAGCAAATGTACACATTGCTATATTTAAAATGGATAACCAACAAGAACCTATTGTATAGCACATGGAACTCTGCTCAATGTTATGTGTCAGCCTGGATGGGAACGAGATTTGGGATAAAAGGATACATGAATACGTATGGATTAGTCCCTTCACTGTTCATGTGAAACATGAACGTTAAGAACTTCATGTGATGTGTTGTTCCATCACAACATTGTTAATCAGCTATACTGCAATAAAAAAGTTTTTGATGTTAAAAAATAAAATTAAATTTAAAAAATCTAACTATAACAATTATTTCTTAAAAACCTCGTCTTACAGTTTGTTTGTTTGTTTTTCCCCTTATAAATGGAAACAAAGCACTCTGGATTTTCTAAAGCACTGGCTGGTAGATGAGTTAAAGACTACACAGAAATAGCAACCAATTTGTAAAACAAGAGTCTCAAATTAATCTCAGGAATACTGTATCTGTTTCATTTTTCGACGGAAACCATTATCCCTCTCCAAAAAAGTACTGTTCTTGAGCTTATATATACTTACTTAAAAAGGCAATCTATTTCAATTTTTAAATTATTTTATTGTTTTAAGAAATAATGAAAATAAATCAGTATACTTTTTCAGTTAATGATAGAAATAGTGAATGTTCTTTTAGAAGATAGAGATTTGTAAGGAGACAAATTACAATTCCTTCAGGTCCCTTGCTGCATCTATCTTTCAATGTCAGGAGGTAACTAGTTAACAATGTGGTGACCTTTCTATAAAAATTGCCTACAGAAAAAAAACTGTATTTTTCTTCCCTTCCCTTTTTTAATTTTACTTAAGTAACTTTCAGTCAGGTAGTATCACACTATACATATTGCTTGATACACTGATTTATTTTACTTATTAATTTAACAATATATGGTGGAAATCTTTTCATTTCAAGTTGAATCTCACATTTTTAACACCTGCATGGCATATACATATACACATAAAATGTTATTTAACTGGTCTTATGTTAAAAGGTACTTAGAATTGTCCAAGTGTTTTTGTATCATAATATTGTAAAGAAGTACAAACCTGTGTACTTGGCTATGATATTTTAGAAAAAATATAATTATCTAAATATATTTTATGGCATAGGTCTATAAATAAAATTTATAGGGGCGGGTAAATATATATGAAGTTTGCCAAATATCAACTAAATGTCCAAAAAGCTTAATATAAATGCACACTTCTATCAGCAGTACTTTCTTCTTTAAAAGTGCTGCTGCTACTGCTGTCATTTCAGTCTTTAAAACTACAGATTACCAATTGTTTTATATTTTGCCAGTGATAGACAAATAATGATATAACAATCATCCTTATTTTAATTTTCACTATTTTATTTATACAATGAAATATATTGTCATATGTTTATTAATCCTCTACGTATATTTCATTTGTGAACTACTTTCTCACATTTACAGTTTGTTATTGCAAAACTTTTTTGCATAGCAAGAAAATTGAAATTTTGTCCTTTGTGTTTTTCTCATTTGCTGTTTGGTTTCAGATATTTGCTGTGCATATATATTTCATTTTCATACAGCAAACCATCTATCTTTTCATTTCAGATTTAACAGTTTCATAATCCAAGACTGTGAACATAATCAGTACATTATTGCAAGATAGTCAAATGTTTAATTGGAATAAGTCAAGGCTTCTTTTAAAAGCACATGACTGAAATTCCAAAATTAAGTGTTTACCAACCAATTACTAAGTTGATATTCACATAAGAGAATTAATTATAGAGATAAACACATGATACCATTACATTTTAATTGATGGTTGATTAACTCAGTGTGTACATACATAAAAATATATTTAAAGAAATACATTCAACTTTTCTTATGACTTTTACATTAAGTATGAAACCTGAAAAGCAAAGAAGAGAGGAGAGAAACAAGAAAGTGTAAAAAGAATTGTAATGGAGAAATGAGATTTTATTACTATAAACATTTTCACTTGAAACTTAGAGAAAATACTGATTTGTTTTATGAAACCATAACTCATTTCTAAATTGAGACTGACATTAGTTTTTATCTCAATACTACTTTGGAAAACCCATAAGCACCCCCAAAGACCCCATGTATAACTTCCAAGTAAGTAAGTCACTCAAGCCACACTGTACAGTTAATTCCATTCTTTACACTCAGCATCTTTCTTATTTCATCCTCCGTCACCTTTAAAGACAGAGAGACAGATACACACAAACAAACACACACACACAAATCTAGCACAGCCACAGCACTGATCAAAGAGAATGAACATAGAGATTGGAGGTAACATTATTTTTAAAGTTTGGTTTTGAGTCAATATTTGACAGGGTAGTCTCACAACAGACACTGAATTTCTAAAAAGTGCATTTCTATGGTTTGTATTATAAAATATAAATATATATATAATTTAGAAATTAGATACCTATTTTTAAACCTGAAGTTCTTTTTAATACTGAGATTCTTTCAAGGAAAAAGACATTTTCATTAATGTATATAGTATTTTAATTAATAAAATCACTGAACAATAAAAATGCTCCAATTTTGGAATCTAGTTTCATAACTTTGATCAGTTAAAATAGAATAATAGAAAATTTTTGCTTGTTTATTTACAAAACGTTCTTGAAATCTGAATTTTTCAGAATGTTTTACAGTAAACGCTTGAGCATTTGCTACAAGATAATTTTTTTCTTAACTTTGGTATAACTATTTAAAAAATCACATCGAAACTGTTTCCAAACATTGAGTTGATCTTGCTATGTTTTGTTAACCTAACCAATTAAATCAAATTGTTTAAAACAAGTTAATTTAATAAAGAAAAGCAAATAAGCAAATCATACAGTCAAAGCATTTGTCTAAGTGGACAATTTGACTGATTAAACTCATCAGTCAATTTTACTAAAGCAAGCACACACACAGACATAGCTTTATCTGTCTTTAACTGTCAAAATATGATATAGAACCAGACACTAAAAAATGCAAAGAGAGCTAACATGTGGAGGACCAGTTTCCCATGTATCTCTTTTAACCCTATGAGAATTATTCAAAAGTTACAGATATGAACATTTTTACAAGGCTTCACGGTTGATTTGTGGATGCTTTCTTCTAGGTAACATACAATGCATTTGTATCAATAACTCAGTGATAAATTACATTCCTAAATGTGGATGCTTTGTTTAAAGGAATGTATCACTGGAAACTATTTTATAACATTATCTGATTAGCTACTTAAATTACTTCTAATTATGTTGCTAAATGCTTTAATCAGCAAGCAATTCAAATGTAAAAATAAAATGCTTAAGTGAAAAGTTTTTATTTTCATCATTTTGTCTTGCTTTCCATTCACTTATCATGATAACAATGGAGAGACTTTGGTTACTATACAAAGATAGCATGACATGGAAAATGTCATAGTATTTTCATAGTATATTTACTGCATTTAGCCAGTGAAATCATCTACCATATTTTTAATCAGGATATATTGTACTGGGCATTGTGAAGCGGCTATGGAAAAATAATATGGGGCAAAGAAGACACATTCTTGAGCTCCATCCCACTTTCTTACCATGACTTACTCTGCAGTAATGAGTGTTATCTATTATGTATGTGATGGACAGACTTTGAGGGAATAAATTGGAAAAACTAAACATGAAACCTGGTAGACTTCTGATAGGATACTACAGTTTGGGACTACCCACTGACCATGGGACAAAATGAACTTCTCTGCTACCAATGGCCAGAACCTCAGAAAGTGCCCAAGTTCTATGTGAAAAACATCCTTAATTAATAGTGCTCCTAACCAGGGATTAAACAATAAGAAAATTAGACGCCTCCCCCCCCAAAATAAGATAAAATAAAATAAAATTAGATCCCAGTTTTTGCTCACTCGGTTCAGCACAAACCACTCTGATTCTTCATTTTCTGAGACTTTGGCCACTCTGCTATTGAAACTTCTTATTGCTTTCCTATCATAATGCTGGGTTGATGATATTTGACTCAAAATACTTTAAATTCTTGGTGAGTTTTGGGTAACTAAATATACCAATCTAAAGATTGCCTGGGCAGAACGGGGTCAGGGGTCGGGGGCACTGGGGAGGTGGTTGGTGAGGCTGGAAACTGGGTGCTAAAAGCTAATGACCACAGCAGAGTTAATTGCTTCCACCTGGACTCAAGAACAGGGATCAGAGCCTTGCTAGAATAACTTTAGAGCTTTATAGAGGGGAACACTCAAAGAAGGGGGTGGAACTTGAAACACAGGATTTCAGGACATAAGATAGCAACTAAGTAAAAGACTAAACAGATTAAGAGGAAAGCGATCAGTTAGTTGGTTGAGGGCATTAATCTAGTATAATTAATTAAGTCTTTAAACACATTGAATTTAAGTGTCATGATAATACTCAGGAATGTTTAATTCTCATTTGGATTCATGAGTCTAGAATTCAAGAATAGAATATAGGCTAAAACCATGGTAATGACACAAAATAGCTTGAGGAGTACATATAGAGTAGAAGAGGATAAATGCAGAAGTTGGAGTATCAGTGGCCGCAGAAGACACATAGATGAGTGTATTGATTAGATGCTGGATATCTATAACATAGAGAAAAGCACTATTTATCTACTTAAAGATTTTGACTAACAGGACTAATATACCTGCCACTATAACTTGGCTTCAGGACAGATGAATCAAGTATGTGTGACTACATGCATGCTCAGTCACTTCAGTCGCAACGGACTCTTTGTGACCCCATGAACTATAGCCTACCCGTCTCCTTGTGCATGGAGTTTTCTAGAAAAGAAATATTGGAGCAGGTTGCCGTTTCCTTCTCCAGGGAATTTTCCCAACCCAGGGACTGAACCTGTGTCTTTGTGTCCCCTGCATTGGCAGGCAGATTCTCTCCTGTACCACCTGAGAAGCATATTATCCCATGTATTAAACAAAATTAAATTTACTAAGAAAAAATTAAGCATAGAGAGGAAAATGCGTATTAGAAGGATATTTGCAGTAATAAAGATAAAATGGTTGCTTTAAATGGGTAATGACAGATAATATATCTTTGTTTAGGGACAAAAAAAAATTACATGACTAATGATTGGTTGAACATGAAGGGTAAAAGTGAGGGTGACAAGGATGACAGCCAGGTTTCTGGAAGAAGCAAGTTAGAGTACAGTGCCATGAACAAAATCTATTAGGAAGTTGAAAAGGTCATGATTTAGAAAAGAGATCTTTATAAATTTGAGAATCGTAAAGTAGTACTTAAAACCAAAGCAGTAAATAAAAACAACCCAGAAGAGGTAGAACAGATTTTACTAAAGAGGTCTATATGGCAGTTTTTAAATATGTTCATAATTCTTTGCTACTTCTCCAGTTTCATCGTCCTTACCCTGAATGTGTGCTTTACTTAGTTCGGTTCAGTTCAGTTCAGTCGCTCAGTTGTGTCCAGCTCTCTGTGACCCCATGAGGCACAGCATGCCAGGCCTCCCTGTCCATCACCAACTTCTGGAGTCCACCCAAACCCATGCCCACTGAGTCGGTGATGCCATCCAACCATCTTATCCTCTGTAGTAATACACTTCAAATGAACATAGCTTGATAGACACAAGAGTGTACACTTTCCAAGAAGAGTTCATTAACAAGACACTGCAGCTTTAACCTCTGTCTTGAACCACTCACTTTGTACAAAGGTAGTTACCAAATCTTGAAACCATTCAAGCAGCCCCAAGGAGATGTCCAGAAAAGGAAGTGCACACTATGCTGACAGCTAGAATGAACTCGTAAGGCAGGTGAGTGAGGAATCTTGGAGGCTGACCTTTCAGCCACCAGAAAGAAGAACTATAAACCCATGAGAGACTGAACCAGAAACAGCAAATGCAAACTAAGCTACTTCCAGATACCTAACCTAAAGAAACCATAGAAAATAATAAATGTTTATTCTTTTAAGCCAGTAATTTTGGAGCTATTAATAAAAGAGTGTAGAAGCAAGTCCGAAGGAATACTTAAAGAGTGGATATTGAAACTGTTGGACGATATTAAAGAATTACCAAATCAATAAAAGAAAAATACTATGAATGACCCACACAGTCTAATATTACCATCCCTTTGCTTAAACATAGTTCAGGCAATTAATTTTTTAAAATACAACTATATATATAATTGTATTTTATTATCCAATTTATCATACACATATTTTTATATTATTTATGATACATAAATAATCAATTTTTGGAACCAAATACAGATTACTAATAGGTGTTAATTTTCTTCCTCTGTATTCCAATGATAATAAAAGAGAAAAAAAAAGATGTTATTTTGGAAACTTTAAAATAAAAAATCTATATATATATAGATCTCTTTCCTTAAGAGAAAGAAGTAAATTAAACCATTTATAAGTCAAAGCTAATGATTTTAAAGGATTTTAATTATAAAGAATACTAACATATCTGGGAGTGGGCTACTTTCTACCATAAATTATCAGTAATGCCTTTTATTTCATTACTTAAATGCTGCCAAAGGCAAATATTTCCAATTCTAAGTTTCAACAGAGCCTATAACATAATGTTCTTAAATACATGTAGTTTCTCTGTGTTGTTTTACATGCCAACATATTTATCCAAATTTTTTAAAATGTGCTCTGAAGATCTAGTCTGAAATGTTTGGCTGCAAAAATAATATTGGAAACCCAGTGAAATATCAACCTATCGTCTACTTTATATAAAAGGACATCTACTACCAGCAAGCATCCAATACACTGAATTTCAACAAGTCTACTTCAATAAAGAATACATATCATTTAAATACTTTAGTATTTAATTAAGTGTAACAGTGACAATTAAAACTGACATCATAAAGAAATAACCAAAGCCAATTATGGTCTGAGGTTAAAACAAAAGCATGAAATTTACAATTCTGAAATTACTCCTGTAATTTCTAAAGTATTCTAAAGAGATTAATATCATGAAACAATTAATGCAAAGCTATCCTTTTGAATTATCAAGCTTCAACATGAGAGTAACACTAATCATTCTTTTTAAAAATACATATACAAATTGGTGACCTTTAAGTGAAATTATCCACATGGAGGTTGCCTAAAAAATGTATGAAGTATCTGAATAAATGAATTCATATCTACTTGTTATAAGTTTCAACATTTAATAAAATTATATTCAACATTCCTTCCAATTATATTCATGAGGGATAAAATGTCTAAAACTGTGTCAAATTTTACATATCACAATTATCCCAGTCTTTTTCTAAATGTCAAAAACACCAACCTGGCTGTTCAAAATGTTCTTAAGACTAAAAATTATAATTTCAAGATAAACAAGAGTCTACTAAAAAAAAATATACAGTTCAAAAGATTTTAAAAGATATGCCAATTTAATTTGAAATGTATGTTTATCAGTTATAAGGTGGCTGTGAACAGACGACTCACTGGAAAAGTCCCAGTTGCTAGGAAAGCTAGAGGATAGAAGGAGAAGAGGGTGTAAGAGGCTGAGACAGCTGGACGGCATCACCAATGCAATGGACATGAACTTGGGAAAACTCTGAGAGATGCTGAAGGACAGGGAGGCCTGGTATGCTGCAGTCAATGGGGTTGCAAAGAATTGGACATGACTGGGCAAACTGAACAACAACAAGGCGGCTGCTGGGTGTTACTAAACATAAGACATGGATACTGTTTAAATTCTCCATCCACATGGGTGATTATCTCAGGCCTAGCAATGGTCTTCTACAGATTGGGATTCCAAAAGTCTGGCAAAAAGACCTTCAGAGCGATCATATGAAATCAAGAAAATGACAGACATTTGTACGTGATGGTTAATTGTTTGTGTCAATGTGACTGGGCAAAGGGATGCTCCAGGTAGCTGCTCAAACAGTATTTCTGAGAGTATCTTTAGGGCCTCTCTCGTAAAGATTAACAGACTTTAGCATTTGATTCTGAAGACTAATCACTGTCACCAATTTAAGGTGGGCTGTTGAGGGTCTGAATACAACAAAAATGGAGAAGTATAAATTTTCTCTCTGCATGAGCTGGAATAAGTATCTTACACCCTCTAACATTGGTCACAGGCCCTCAGACACAGGCCAGGATATATATCAATGACCCTCTGATTTTCAGGTTTCCAAGCATGGACTGGAACTGTATCACTGCATTTCCCAGGCTGCCAGATTGCAAACCAGCAAATCATGGGATTTCTCAGCCTTCATAATTGTGTGAGTCAATCCCTCACACAATTAATAGATCTGATCTCTTAATAGACAGATAAACATAGATACAGATAATAGAGATAGACTTGATATAAAGATAATATGGATAATGTGATATGTGAAATATGACAGCTTAGAAATTTCATTCTTCATGAATATAACTGGAAAACAATCTAGAGAGACCTAATGATGTGAGTGTGGCAAAATCCCCAAAGCCAAAAGACAGTATCCATGATTACTAAAACCAAAGGTTACAGAATAATGACAAGATCCGATGGGTAAAACTTCATAGCAGGAGAGAGCAGACAGACAGATGGTCCAGAGCAAAAGAACTGAGAATCTTCCTAAGTGTTTCCTGCCATTCTGGAAGTTTATAGTTGATAAGAAAATGCACAACCTATGAAAAGTTTAACCAAACCAAAATACAAGGAAAATGGGAAACAAACGCAAAGTGACAAAGCAATAAACATGTCTGGGTGCTTAAGATAGATTTTTTAAGGAAGCAAACATGAGATATCCTTTAAAGATGAAATAATATATGAATATAGGAGAAAAGAGAATATAATATTCCAGGCAGAAGTTAGGAGCAAAGAAAGATATATTCAACATTCTGAGTAATGATCTCAGGAGATGCCTGTACCGCCTTGTACATTACAGCATATTTTCAATAGTCAAAAATTGGAAACAGTATAATTATATTACAATGTACAAAATGATGGATGGATGAAAAGAGCAGATGTGGTATATGTACACAATGGAATATCATTCAGTCAGGTGAAAAAAGGAAATCACATCATTTGCAAAACTGACAGACCTTGAGGACATTATGCTAAGTAAGGAAGGTCAGAAAAGAGAAAGTCAACTACTGTATAATACAGATTAAGGATACACAGAAGAACTATACAAAAAAGATCATAATGACCAAGATAACCACGATGGTGTGAGCACTCACCTAGAGACAGATATCCTGGAATGAGAAGTCAAGTGGTCTGTAGAGGTCGAACAAATCTCGTGGAGGTGATGGAATTCGAGTTAAGCTATTTCAAATTCTAAAACATGATGCTGTGAAAGTGCTGCACTCAATCTGCCAGTAAATTTGGAAAATTTAGCAGTGGCCACAGCACTGGAAAAGGTCAGTTTTCATTTCAATCCCAAAGAAAGGCAAAGCCAAAGAATGTTCAAACTATCACATAATTGTACTCATCTCACACACTAGGCAAAGTAATGTTCATAATTTACAAGTTAGGCTTCAACAGTACATGAACCAAGAACTTCCAGATGTTCAGGCTGGATTCAGAAGGGGCAAAGGAACCATAGATCAAACTGCCAACATTGTTGGATCATTAAAAAAGCAACAGAGTTCCAGAAAAACAACTACTTGTGCTTTATTGACTACACCAAAGCCTTTGACTGTGTAGATCACAACAATCTGTCAAAAATTCTTAAAGAGATGGGAATATCAGACTACCTTACCAGCCTCCTGAGAAATCTGTATGCAGGTCAAGATGCAACAGTTAGACCTGGACATGAACAATGGTCTGGTTCCAAACTGGGAAAGGAATACATCAAGTTGGTATAGTGTCACCCTGCTTATTTAACTGATATGAAGAGTACATCATTCGAAATACTGGGCTGGATGAAGTACAAGCTGGAATGAAAATGGCCAGGAGAAATATCAATAATCTCAGATATGCAAATGACACCACCCTTATGACAGAAAATGAAGAGAAACTAAAGAGCCTCTTGATGCAAGTGAAAGAGAAGAGTGAAAACACTGGCTTAAAGCTCAGCATTCAGCAAACAAAGGTCATGGCATCTGGTGCCATCATTTCATGGCAAACAGATGAGGAGACAATGGAGACAGTGAGAGACTTTATTTTCTTGGGCTCCAAAATCATTGAAGATGGTGACTGCAGCCTTGAAATTTAAAAAAAAAAAAAATGTTTCGTCATTGGAAGAAAGCTATGACAAACCTAGACAGTGTATTAAAAAGTACAGACATTACTTTGCTGACAAAGGTCCATATAGTCAAAGCTACGGTTTTTCCAGTAATCATGTATGGATGTAAAAGTTGGACCCTAAAGAAAGCAGAGCTCTGAAAAATTGATGCTTTTGAACTTTGGTGTTGCAGAAGACTCTTGAGTCTCTTGGACTTCAAGAAGATTAAACCAGTCAATCCTAAAGGAAATCAGTACTGAATATTCATTGGAGGGACTGATGCTGAAGCTGAAACTCCAATACTTTGGCCACCTGATGTAAAGAAGTGACTGGTAGGAAAAAACCCTGATGTCGGGAAAGACTGAAGGCAGGAGGAGAAGCGGATGACAGGATGATATGGTTGGAATGCATCACCAACTCAATGGACAGTAATTTGGGTAAGCTATGGGAGTTGGTGATGGACAGGAAAGTCTTGCTTGCTGCAGTCCATGTGGTCACAAAGAGTCAGACACTACTGAGTGACTTAACTGAACTGATATATGGAATCTAAAATGCCAAACTGATAGAAACAGAGAATGGATTAGTGGTCTCTGGGGGCTAGAGTTAAGGAAAGGGAGATATATTTTCAAAGGGTTTAAATTTCTAGTATTTATAAGATGGATAAATTCTGAAAATCTAATGTACAGCATGGTGAGTACAATTAACAGAACTGTATTATATACTTGAAATTTGCTGAGTGTAGACTTTAAATGTTCCCATTACAAAAAACAAATCACAATTATATGAGATGATGAAGGTATTACCTAACTCTATTATGGTAATCACTTCACAAAATACATGTGTATGAAATCAACATATTGTATACCTTAAACAAACATAATGTTATCAACTCTATCTCAAATGTGGGAAAGAGAAGATATATTCACAAGAGGGTCAGTAGATGGCAGAAAGAACTAAAGAGTAGTTAACTCAGAAAGAGTCTTGAAATCAGATTCAGAATATAGTCCAAATCATATAGGATATTAAGAAGAGGTGGCAAGAATACACAGAACTGTACAAAAAAGATGTCAGAACACAGATAATCATGATGGTGTGATCACTCATCTAGAGCCAGACATCCTGGAATGGGAAGTCAAGTGGGCCTTAGGAAGCATCACTAAAAACAAAGCTAGTGGCGGTGATGGAATATCAGTTAAGCTATTTCAAATACTGAAAGATGACACTATGAAAGTGCTGCACTCAATATGCCAGCAATTTTGGAAAACTCAGCAGTGGCCACAGGACTGGAAAAGGTCAGTTTTCATTCCAATCCCAAAGAAAGGCAATGCAAAAGAATGCTCAAACTACTGCACTCATCTCACACACTAGTAAAGTAATGCTTAAAATTCTCCCAGCTAGGCTTCTGCAATATGTGAACCGTGAATTTCCAGATTTTCAAGCTCGTTTTAGAAAAGGTAGAGGAATCAGAGATCAAATTGTCAGCATCTGCTGGATCATGGAAAAAGCAAGCGAGTTCCAGAAAAACATCTATTTCTGCTTTATTGACTATGCCAAAGCCTTTGACTGTGTGGATCACAATAAACTGTGGAAAATTCTGAAAGAAATGGGAATACCAGACCACCTGACCTGCCTCTTGAAAAACCTGTGTGCAGGTCAGGAAGCAACAATTAGAACTGGACATGGAACAACAGACTGGTTCCAAATAGGAAAAGGAGTACGTCAAGGCTGTATAGTGTCACCTTGCTAATTTAACTTATATGCAGAGTACATCAAGAGAAATGCTGGGCTGGAGGAAGCCCAGCTGGAATCAAGATTGCCGGGAGAAATATCAATAACCTCAGTTATGCAGATGACACCACTCTTATGGCAGAAAGTGAATTAGAACTAAAGAGCCATTTGATGAAAGTGAAAGAGGAAAGTAAAAAGTTGGCTTAAAGCTCAACATTCAGAAAACTAAGATCATGGCATCCGGTCCCATCACTTCATGGCAAATAGATGGAGAAACAGTGGAAACAGTGGCTGACTTTATTTTTCTGAGCTCCAAAATCACTGCAGATGGTGATTGCAGCCATAAAATTAAAAGACGCTTATACCTTGGAAGGAAAGTTATGATCAACCTAGACAGCTTGTCTCTGTTAAGACCAACCTAGACAGCATGTCTTTTTAATAAAAGCAGAGACATTACTTTGCCAGCAAAGGTCCATCTAGTCAAGGCTATGGTTTTTCCAGTGGTCATGTATGGATGTGAGAGTTGGACTGTGAAGTAAGCTGAGCACTGAAGAGATGATGCTTTTGAATTATGGTGTTGGAGAAGACTCTTGTGAGTCCCTTGGACTGCAAGGAGATCATCCTAAAGGAGACCAGTCGTGGGTGTTTATTGGAAGGACTGATGTTGAAGCTGAAGCTCCAATACTTTGGCCACCTAATGCAAAGAGCTGACTCACTGAAAAGACCCTGATGCTGGGAAAGATTGAGGGCAAGAGAAGAAGGGGACGACAGAGGATGAGATGGTTGGATGGCATCATTCACTCGATGGACATGGGTTTGGTTGAACTCCGGGAGTTAGTGATGGACTGGGAGGCCTGGTGTGCTGTGCTTCATGGGGTTGCAAAGAGTCAGACACGACTGAGCAACTTAATTGAACTGATATAGGGTAGTGGAAAATTACAGCCTAAAAGAATAACATAATATCAATTAAATTAATCCTAAAAGCCCTAGCCAAAAGATTATTCAAAAAGAACAGAGTGAAAAATAACAGTCTAGAAATTGATGAAACAAATATTGCAATAAGCTATAAGATCGTATGATGATGGTAAGCTGATATATATCAGGTGCTTTGAAAGTATCATTTTATTTTCTTATGTATCATTGTATTTCAAACTCCAAACTATAAAGCTTGTCAACGTCATCATCCCTATTTGGTGTACACAAAGAAACTATGTGTTAGTTGCTCAGTTATGTCTGACTCTTTGTGACCCCATGGACTGTCGCCCACCAGGCTCCTTTGTCCCTGGGATTCTCCAGGCAAATGGTTTAGTCTAAAATTGCAAGAATGAGAGGATTTAACTAGAAAGTCATATAGGAAAAAAGATGCAATGACTCTCTTCGTATGTTTCACAGAGAAAAAAGGAAGGGGGGATTATGTCAGGAGATACATAAGGCGATGTGACAATATCACACTAGTTATTAATAAAATAAAATTTATGGATTGCCATTTCTTTAGTGAAATTGAGCCTAATGTCTGAATCAAAATGCAAGTTATTATTCCACTTACTGTGTCTGACAGAGCCTTTTTTTAATAGCACAAAATATAACAGTATACTATTATTATTTCAAGAATCTTAAAATTTCTTTCTAACATTCAATACATTTCAATATTATATCACAAAAACTAATATGAAAATTTCCTTTGTGTGAAAATCTACTGTGGTAAGATGGAAAATCACTGATTTTAAAATAAGGCATTAATTTTCAAATGCAATTATATTTTTACTACAGTATATAAATAAATGTTTTTCTTTACTGCAAATCACCAAGTTTAAAATATATGTTTGTCTTGTCATACACCAGAGAAAATCTGCAGTCATACAGATTTTAATAAGAAATATACAGGAAATTTAGAGAAGGATAAATATCAGTTTTGAACAAAGAGTGATGTCACAGGTTAAGACCAAATGATGTTTAATTGTAAAGGGAATTACAATTCACTATTTCTAAACAGTGAATTAACTCTCAAATGCACTGCAAATACCATTCAGAAAGACACAAGGAGCACCTACTCAGATTTTTCCCCTCCTCCAAATTTCCCATAAACACAGTATATTTACTTGAAAGGATAAAGAGCTTTCAGTGGCTTATATGTTTTTGTTTTGTTTTATCCTTAAGGAAAGCAATGCTAAGACATCTCTTTCTAATTCAGCAGCACAAATCTTCAACAGATAAGACCTTGTAATATCCTCTTTGGTAATCTTCAGTATCGAAAAACATATAGAACAATATTTATAATTTCTTTATCCACAAGATTTACAACAGCTTTCACATATATAAACTTGCCCGATCAGTGCTGAGCATTAGTGTCTGTGTAATACACCTGAGATTAGAACAAAAAATCTAATCAAGAAGAGCCTGAAAATCTACATGTTCATTGGATTTTTAGCCCACGTTTCCTACCACCTGTTTACAGAAGCTAACAAATGTTGCAAATAGACAATGCTGTTTGCAAAATGAATTATTCTTTATTCCCAGTGAATATTTTATTAACAATTCTTTCAAATGAATACATTTCATTAAGAAGTTGACTAAACACTAAATACTGAATGTAAATCCTAGTTTTAAATACAGTGAAATCAATACTTAGTGATATCAGTAAATAAGGAATGTACTAACAAAACCTATAAGCCTATGAAAGTTCAGATATTTGCTAAACATGCAAACTGTAGGATTAGGAAGAATAGTAACGTGCTTTTTCGTAAATACTGATGATGATTTCATCTCCAAATTAGGAAAAACAAGGAATCAGAATGTGGAAAAAAAATCTAGCTAAAATGAAACTCTAAATCTTAAGCAAAGCAACATACAAACAAAAATCCCAAGCACACGTTGAATAATTCTGAACATTAGGGAAGATCTTTTGAGTGAAAATGAAATACATGGGGCTGGGTCAGAAGTGAACTTTCACCTCTCCCCAACTTTGAGGCAAAGCCACCAGAAGGATTCTGAATAGATTTTTCTCTTTTCTCTAACAATAATAAATACAACAAAAATATTCTGAAGGCAGAAACTCACCTCACACACTTAAGTTTCAAAATTCTTATGAACTGATTTCAAAAACCACATTTTAAAAAATCACAGGATACAGGTGATAAAGGCTATACCAAAGAATATTGTATATTTGGATAAAAATTGTATATGTGTCATGAAATTATATAAGACATGTCCAGCATTCTATTTTATTTGTTCAGCTCAACCTCAAAATACATTATTGAGGTTAATAAAATTTTCCCACCTATAAAAAAAGTTAATACAAAGTATTTATGTATTTTCAGGACCACACAGCAACTTTTTTGAAATAGATTAAAACCAAAGAAATAAAGTTCTAAACATCCACCTTGCTGCTGCTGCTACTTCTAAGTCACTTCAGTCGTGTCCGACTCTGTGCGACCCCATAAATAGCAGCCCACCAGACTCCCCCATCCCTGGGATTCTCCAGGCAAGAACACTGGAGTGAGTTGCCATTTCCTTCTCTAGTGTATGAAAGTGAAAGGTGAAAGTGAAGTCATTCAGTCCCGTCCGACTCTTAGTGACCCATAGACTGCAGCCTACCAGGCTCCTCCACCCATGGGATTTTCCAGGCAAGAGTACTGGAGTGGGGTGCCATTGCCTTCTTTGAGCATCCACCTTGATGGTTCCTCAAATTATTAAACAAGAAAGCTGTGAAATAAAAACTGTCAAGGTGATGGTTGAGAAATACATATTGTGACATGCTTAAAAGATAAATATCAATCAGTGATTAATTTCATCTATTCATTCAACAAAAATAAATTGATCGTTAAAGGAAGTGTCCAACACTGTTCCAGGTTGTGGGTATTCAATGGTCAATAAAACACTGATTCATGACCTTATGGAATTTATAACATAAATGGAAGAAAGGAATACACATTAAGAACAATTAAATATGCAAGTGGTTAACTAACCCCCAGATAATCATGAGGACTATGGAAGAAAAAAGAAATGTAAAAAAATGATACTTTGAGAAAACACAGCATAGTTTCACCAACTGAAGCCTGAACAAATGTCTGTCTCTAGTTTATCCAAGGAAGTTGAGAGTGTTTAAAATGATTTTAAGAAGATTGTTTTTAAAGTTACTAAAACTTATAGAGCTCAATGTTATTTAAAATAATTTCATTAAGTCTTGCTCAAGTTCTTATTAGAGGAAGCTTTCAAAAATGTATTGTTATAAACAGACATCGACTTTAATCAATAAGTTGTTGAAGAACAGAGCAAAAAGGATGATTATGTTCATAATTGGCTTTCTGTGATTCATGCCAAAAAAAATGAAGGGATAAACTGCAATATTGACCCCACTTCAATCAAACCATGTCATTTTACAAGTATGTTTAAACAAACTTGATAGAAATACTGACATTTGTAAACAAATGATTTTCAGATCTTTGATTTAATTTGCAAAGAATATAATACCTAATAATACTAGATCTCAATGCCTAGTACTATGCCTTAGCACATATTACTGAATAAGTGTCTTTCTATTGCTGATTTTCTGCACTAATGAACAACTGTTATTTTGGTCCTACAGCTTTGCTCAGATGACCTATAAATCTTATTTCAGAAATATACTAAGAATTTGTCACAGAAACCCTGAACTTTTGGCAAAAAATGATCATTTACATAAAGATGCCTGGAGATTCGAATTGTCAAAGGCATTTCTTTATTTCAATGGTCTCAAAGAAGAGGTCATATCACAGAACGGGGCCTTGAGAATACATGCAGTTTTCACATATGTAATAATCTTTGCCATATTTAACTTCACATGACCCAAATTAATGCAGTGTTATTTAGGAGGGAAATTGTGAAATAAGTGACATTTTTATAAATGATAAATTGCTGGTGTGTTATTTAATTTGTAGTATTTTGAGATACTACATTGCCATGAATATCATGTCACATGCTTTTGGTTTTCTAAGATAGGGAAATGTATTTTTAAAAGTATAACTAAAAAGGGATTCATCTGTAGTCCCTTAGATAATTCACAGTCTCATAAATTGTTCTTTTTAAAAACATAAGCATTTAAATCACATTTGTTTTCTCACATTACAATATTTGGATAAACGAATTTTAACTATTAAGTCTAAGGACAAACTGGGCTATAAATTGGTCTACAAGATAAAACAGAAGACCAAGTGAGGCTGAATTAAAAGTGGTCTTCACTGAAGCAAAAAAGTAACACAAGTAAGAATGACTGCACAGATAGTATTCATGAAGAGCCGAAGTATCTTTTCTTCAATATTTGTGGTCCCCTGATCAGTTACTGTAGAGAAAATATAAGCCTACTGGAATAATATTTGCACTTTTTAAAAAGTGGTGAATTGCATAATTATAGTGTTTTCTATGGTTTACGGGTCTGTTTACCATAACACTAAATCGATTAAAGCAAGTTTTGCCAAGAAAAAGGATTTAAAACAAGCCAAAAATTTTTTTGAAAACTCTCTAACAAATATTATTAAAATATTCAAAAACACTCAAACTCTTCACTTGGGAAACATCATCTGATGTGAACATCTTATTATTATTTGTAAGCTAATACAATTTATTTATCTATCTACTCAGCCATTAATTCAACAAACAGCTGTTGATTTTTATTACATGCCAAGAAATAAGCTTTATTCTCTGTGAGATGAATATGAGTGTAATGAATATAAATGTCATGTTTCCTATCCAAAGCTATCTATTCATGAACAACCTTCTCAAACTTTTCAAGTAGTAGTCTTCTTCTGTATTAAATGAGGATAATAATTTGAATCTCCTTCATAGGAATTAAGTCAATTGTCAAGCATAGTGCCAGGAACATAATAAGGGCTTGATCAAAGTTATACATCTAGTAAATTTCAATACTGACTGAGTTTTAAGTGGATATGAGAATTATACACAAAATAATTCCTAGTAGATTAGATGGTATGAATAAAGCTGTAGAGCATCATCTTGGGGCCTGGGAGGTTTACACAGGCATCCAGTAAGACAGCTACCTGCTTCCATGCTGTCCCAAACTCTCATACTCCTCTTATCTGAGCCCACTAATTGCCTTGATGTCTACTATTTAGTACCTTATGTTTGTGGTCTCCACTTCAGTATAAATACCCTTTGGTTTTCACGCTTTTTTTTTTTTTAGATCATACTTATGTCCTTTTCTGTGTTTCCACTGTTTAATGATGGCTTTTGAGATAACCTTGATTTCAGAACCACTTTGATCAACCCTCTTCCATAATCCAGAGCCATAGCCTGTAGCCTCAGCAATTTCCATTACCACCCACTTCTCCAGTTGATTTAAATTGAAATTAACACAGAAATTAATTTAGGAAATGGCACGAGGTCTACTTATGCTATAGTTACAGGTATAAGGCAAGAAATAATACATGCTATTAGTGAAAATATATAATAATTTATGTTAAAGAGAGGTCTGGGTTTAATTTTTACTTCATTTAACAAATAATTACTGAGTTCCTACACACCGTCCAAAAAGCTGAAGCATAGCAGTAAACTAACAGAAAAAAAAAAAAAAAAAAAAAAAACCTCTAACCTCATGGAGCCTAACTTCTGATTGGGGGAGATAGAATATGAACCATAAATTTATGTTACATCCATTAATGGTAAGTATAATGGCAAAAAACGTAACAGACTGCAGTGTTTGATCCTGGCATTAATCTTTCTGATTACAGTGCAAGTGTCTGATGCTAAACTTTTGATTTTGAGGTGCCCATTTCAAAAGACAATCATCTTCAGTAAACATATTCCCCAGGTGTGTGACACAATCAGATAAGGAACCAGGCCACCCCCATCCATTAAGATCCCTCTTTTAGAAAACCCTTGGTAATCTAGAAAACTAACTGCTTGAGTGACCCTGCATCTCCTTTCCTGGACCCTAATTCCCACTTTTATAGTTCAACTTAGCCAATAAAGTGAACCCAGGGATACTAATAAAGGCTGAACCCCAGGTCCATGTTTGCCGTCTGTATCCTATAACCTTCCTGTGTGGCTCCTGCATGGGTGTGTGCCCTGGAGGACCTCTGAGCAATAAATTTTCTTCTTCAGAGTCCCTTGATGTTTTTGCTGAGTTTATTCCTCAGATAATAGAGAGAAGCACAAGGCCCTTCCAGCCATGAAAATGGCCCAGTGCCAGAAATGTCTGTGGGGCTAACTATAAATTACACATGTTCAAGTGAATGTCTCTGGTATTCCTAGTTGAGAGCATGACCATCAGTAGGCTTGAACCCAGGGATCACAGACTCTGAGGGATAAGGAGGTGTTTCAGATGTGAGGCATTGAGATCGTTGCATGAAGTCTCAATTTGGTCATAATTGCACATTAAGAAAAATAATCTGCTTGAGATGAGCAAGACAGATTTGAGAGAATTTACAGTGAAAAAATGGTAAAACAAACAAAAAACAAGATGCTAACTGTAATCATCCAGATAAGAAGAAATGACAATGATAATAAAGAAAAACAGAGCCTTGCAGGAAAAAAATCTATTTCTGCTTTATTGACTATGCCAAAGCCTTTGACTGTGTGGATCACAATAAACTGTGGATAATACTGAAAGAGATGTGAATACCAGACCACCTGACCTGCCTCTTGAGAAACCTATATGCAGGCCAGGAAGCAACAGTTAGAACTGGACATGGAACAACAGACTGGTTCCAAATAGGAAAAGGAGTACGTCAAGGCTGTAGATTGTCACCTTGCTTATTTAACTTCTATGCAGAGTACATCATGAGAAATGCTGGGCTGGGAGAAGCACAAGCTAGAATAAAGATTGTTGGGAGAAACATCAATAACCTCAGATATGTAGATGACACCACCCTTATGGCAGAAAGTGAAGAGGAACTAAAGAGCCTTTTGATGAAAGTTAAAGAGGAGAGTGAAAAAGTTGGCTTAAAGCTCAACATTTAGAAAACGAAGATCATGGCATTTGGTCCCATCATTTCATGGGAAATAGGTGGGGAAACAGGGGAAACAGTGTCAGATTTTATTTTGTGAGGCTCCAAAATCACTGCAGATGGTGATTGCAGCCATGAAATTAAAAGACGCTTACTCTTTGGAAGGAAAGTTATGACCAAACTAGATAGCATATTGAAAAGCAGAGACATTACTTTGCCAACAAAGGTCCGTCTATTCAAGGCTATGGTTTTCCCAGTGGTCATGTATGGATGTGAGAGTTGGACTGTGAAGAAGGCTGAGTGCCAAAGAATTCATGCTTTTGAACTGTGGTGTTGGAAAAGACTCTTGAGAGTCCCTTGGACTGCAAAGAGATCCAACCAGTCCATTCTAAAGGAGATCAGTCCTGGGTGTTCATTGGAAGGACTGATGCTAAAGCTGAAACTCCAGTACTTCGGCCACTTCATTCAAAGAGTTGACTCATTGGAAAAGACTCTGAAGCTGGGAGGGATTGGGGGCTGGAGGAGAAGGGGAGGCAGAGGATGAGATGGCTGGATGGCATCACCAACTAGACTGACATGAGTCTGGGTGAACTCTGGGAGTTGGTGATAGACAGAGAGGCCTGACGTGCTGTGATTCATGGGGTGGCAAAGAGTTGGACATGACTTAGCGACTGAACTGAACTGATTGACTTTCAATAGTGAGAAGAAAGGGTAGGAATAGCAGAGAATGGGAAACTCAGGAGTTTTCAAAATGCTGGGAAAGGAGACAAAGATAAGTTCACTTTAAGTTTTTATATACATAAAGACTCAGTAACTATTTAGCGCTTAAACTTCAAGTGCTTGTGTAAATCAATCTTGGGCAACATGTGATAATCACCTGAATTAAAAATAATACATGAAGTACAACAGTTGTAAAAAGTTGCCATTAAAAATGTGATGCAAATGTTCATAGCAGCAATAGTCATAGCCAAAAATGAAAACAAAACAAATGTTCACCAACTGATGAATGATAAACAAAATGCCAAAGATCCTTCAGCAATAACTAGGAATGAAGTGACAAAAACTTTTACAACTTGATATATGTAGTTATTGCACATCATAATGATTGTATTAAATGCCATATAAGTGTTCAGTTTTAAATGGCTGACTTTATGTGACTTTCACCTCAGTAGAAAAATAAAAATAAAAAATTAAAGTACCGATACATGCTATAACTTATATGAACTTTGGAAACACTGTGCCAAGTAAAAGAAGCCAGTTTGTAAGATATAATATATTCTATTATTTTATCTATATTAAATATACAGACAGTCACATCCATAGAGACAGAAAGTAGATTAGTGGTTGCTTAGCACTTGGGAATTTGATAAAAAAAATGGTGAGTGACTGCTAATAGCTATAGATTTTCTATCGTGGTGATGGAAATATTCTAAATTCTGTGTGATGACACTTGCTTAATTCTGTGAACATATGAAAAATCACTGAATTGTGTAGAATTGTGTATTTTATGAGGACAGATTTTACTGCATGTGAACTACTTTTAAATAAAGCTATTTTTTTCAGTTGCCAAGGAAAACAATCTATACAGGGAGGTATTTCTGAAACTTTTTTGACCATGACTCTCTAGAAATAAATACATTTTTACTTAACCCGATACAAAGTTCTCTCTCTCTCTCTCTCATACACACACACACACACACACACACACACACACACACACACACATATACAGTGGAAAGAAGCCTCTCCAACTAATACTGATGCTCACTATATGAGGTTTATTCTATTGTTGTACATTAAAATAATTCTAATCTCAACCCTTTAGATTGACTTTCTAAATCAATCATCAATCATAATCTACAGATTAAAACAACAACAACAACAACACAATTCTAGAAAAGATAAGAAAGCTGAGAGTTATCCTCAGAAGTAGATTTATTTGGAGGAGAAGGGGTAAAAATAGAAGAAGGAATTGTGAAGGGAAAAGAGAGTTAAAGAAGCAAGAGGAGAACCATGGTTATACTTTACTAAATCAGATGGAGTGAAGGGGATCATAAAAGAACTAGCAATTAATATGAAGTAATGTAGAATTTTCACTGATGATGAAGAGTGAAAAAGACCTATAACTTAGTGCTACAGGCTAAATATCTCCTTTCCCCTCAAATCCATATGTTGGAATCTAATTCCAAATATGATAGTATTTGCAGGTGGGAAGTCTTTGGGAGGTGATTAAATCATTAGGGCAAAGCGTTCACACAGGGGATTAGTTCCCTAATAAAGATTCCAGAGATGATTTTTCCACCTATACCACTAACACCACGAGACAATACAGCAAAAAGATGGCCATCTATGAATCAGAAAGCAGGTCCTCATCAAACAACAAACTTGTCACCACCTTGATTTTAGACTCTCTACTCGGCAGAACTATGAGAAACAAACTTCTGTTGTTTATAAATCACCCCATCCATGGTATATAACTGCTATAGCAATCCAAATGGACTAAGACATTTAGCTGATAGATTTGCATTAATATATTACAGTGGCAGCATTACAGTGGGACTAATACGAACTCTGGAAAAATTCTTTTTTACCGAGTCCTGACTTATCACTTGTTCAGTTTATAACCATTGTATAATTTCTCAATTCCTCAGAGCTTCAGCTATGACTGTGAACAATTATTTCAGAATTCCTTTCTTCTACTGCTTCCACGTAACAAGAATTAATTTTATAGTATAGTTAAAAGAATGAAAAACAGGAATTTAAACCCACAAAAGATAAAGAATATATTTAGTTTCAAATTATTAGTATGATTTGATGGAAAAGTAGCAGCAGAAAATAGGTTGAAGGGTATTGTAGACAGATTTTAGAAATTATAATTGCTACTATTTTGTTTTCTTTGCTTATTTGCTGGAGAATTCTTAAAGTGTTTATAAATATTTGGTATGGGGCCATGCAAAAAGATTCAAAATGAAAGGAGATAAGTCTACATATTGATAGGAAAGGAAGTTTTCAAACAAAATCAGATCATATACTAATATAATTAGGTAGATTAGAAGATAAATGGAAACTGAATGAGGAAGAATATAAGGCACCATAATAAGAAAAATCACAACAAAACAAATTAATTATTAGACTTAATTTACTTACTGCCTTGAAAAGAATGGTGTATGGGAATCATCAGTTTATTCAATAGAGATTTCAGACGGAGCTAAGGACTGTCAATCTACTTGGATAATTAGAAGGTAGAAGAACATAGGGTCTTGTCCTTAAATTTTAATATACTTTCCTTCCTAATGACTGGTTATTGATACCAGTGGTAGCACAAAGTGAGCTGTGACTTTAATAGTGTGAAGACTGCAGATTCTCTGCCTGTTTTCCCTACCTATGTATATATTTGCTTTAACTATTTTTAGCACTTACCTATAGGGGTCTTTGGAGAAAGGGTTGATGAAGATCAGAGTAGGTTACCTAGTGGCCCCTAAAACATCCCATGACATTGATATTGCTTGAACTGATTTTGAAATGAGTGCACTAGTTAAACATGCATTTTAGTATTTACTCTGTCACTGAATTAACTGTATGATTTTGACTAATTATTCAACTTCTCTGAGCCTTAGTTCCCTCATTTGGAAAATTACAAAGCTGATGAACTCAAAGGTCATTTAAAGCTGTAAAATTTGTTGGATTTTTATTCTATAATTTTTGGTTTCTTGCTGGACGTTTTCAATTAATTGCCTAGCATATGACAAGCTGCTTCTCTGCTTCAGGAATCTATTTCCTTCTCATTAAACATAGTAAATAAATGATTAAGAATGTTGTCCAAGCTTAGAGTTCAAGTAGAATAGGTGACAGATAAAACACAGGCAGTTCCATATTCTACGAGTTAAAATGTCATATTTCTGTTGAGCAAATACATCATATTTACTCATATAAAGAACTCATTTCTTTAATAAAAATGAGCACACGTGTATTACTAATGATAGTAAAATTATACAATTTTATACTAAATTATTTTTAAAATATCCTTTAAGAACAAAAATTTCTTGCATAAAGTATCAAAACTGCATTTATAAATAATATTTAATTTTATTTATTAACCATATATGTCTTACCATCATCAGACACAATAAAACTATTGAGTCTATGCCAAAACACATTTTGTTAAATTTCTTTTAACAGATATTAACAGAAATCGTTCATATTAAACAACAACAACAACAACAACTTTAAATAGCAGATCCAGCCCTACTAGGAAAAAAAGCTGCAGATGTTGTTCTGAAATGCGAATTTTCCTTCCTGTTACACATATTGAAGGAAAATTTCTATGTTGAAATCCTAACCCTCAGCATCTCAGAATGTGACCGTATTTGGAGATAGGATCTTTACAAATATAATCAAGTTAAAGTGAAGCTACTAGGATAGAGTGAAATCAAATATGACTGATGTCCCTAGAAGAGAAAATGTGGACATAGAGACAAAACATAGAGGGGAGATTCCGTGAAGAGACACAGAGAGAAGAAAACCATCACTGGTTAAAGAGAGGCCTGGGACAGGTCCTTCCCTCACAGAACTTAGAGGAAAAGAATTTTAGGGATACCTTGTTCCCAGATTTGTGGTCTCCAGAACTGAAGAGAAAATAACTTTCTGTTGTTCAAGCCACTATGTGATACTTTATTACAGCAGCCCAGGCAAATTAATTGGAAGGATTGATGCTGAAGCTGAAACTGCAACAATTTAGCCCCATGATGCAAAGAACTGACTCATCTGAAAAGACCCCAATGCTGGGAAAGATTGAAGGCAGGAGGAGAAGGGGACAACAGAGGATGACATGGTCGGATTTCATCACTGACAAATGGAGATGAGTCTGAGTAGACTCCGGGAGTTGGTGATGGACAGGGAGGCCTGCCGTGCTGTGATCCATGGGGTTGCGAAGAGTAGGACACAACTGAGCGACTAACTGAACTAAAGTGATCATCAAGAGTGCCAAAATAATATGTGATTAAATATAAATTATAAGTCTTTACTCAGAACACTAAGAGTTAGGGTCATCTTATGAGTAATAAATAAATTCTCAAGATGGTAGGCCTGAGCTTAGAATTAATAAACCACAGGATAGATGAAATGACAAGATAAAAGCAAACATTATGATATATAATGAAAAATAATTCCTAAAGTCAATCTTACTGAGAAGTAAACTAATAATTCCTATTTATTTGGTAGATTTATGAGATTTGTAGACTGTAATTTATAATTTCCATAAAGTGGAAATGGAACAATTGTTAGTATGTTCAGTAATAGAAAGAAACATGCAGAGAATATCACCTTTCTGTGTAAGAAATTAACTAATAACTATTTAGAATAAGGCTATGAAAATTTCAGGTATTCAAAAATCTACCCATTTCTTTGAATCATCTGTTTTAAAAAAAGAAAGCAGTAAATTACTTGTTTTTCTTTCTGAAGAAAATATGTATCAAGAAATCTAATGTACCTAGAGGTAAATGAGATTATAAATGAGATATACGTTAAAATAATTAAATATTGATAATTAAAATATCTATCTCATCCAGAACATGTATTCTTTTCTTGACATTTTTCTCAGTAAGAATAATGGCAACAAAATATGTTCTTTTAAAATTATTTTTAAATCACATTGTAAAAAAGACAAGCAGAATTATATTTTTCTTTTATCTACTGCCAAAGAAGGTATTCAATATGGAGCACTGCATCCCAATAGAAATGAGTCTTGAATGGCAGAATTAATTCTCCCTGGATGGGAAAAAAAAATTTGATATAAAACCTTAGAATGTATGTACTGATCAGCATTATTAATAAAGCATACTATATTCCTTAAGTACCTTGAAAGTTAAAATAAAAGGTGCCACATTCATTTATCTATATGGTACTGTATCTTTCTCAATTTTTTTAAACTTATTAGCAACACAAGTTATCATGACACTTCATCTAAAAGAAAACTGCTGCAACCATAAATAAATCAGAGTCTGTATTTTAGTGACAATGAAAACAAAACTATGACTGGAGAACAAATAGGCATATCTGTTTTCCCACTGTCTTATTGTCACAGTAAAAGAGATCCATGGATAGCAGTCAAAGTGTGGAGGCCATGTGAAATCAGCCAGATGAAGATAAAAGATTTATTTAGGTTCTGATGAAGGGGTAGATTACTAATTAGGAGATTAGTAGATTAATCTCCTAAAGATTACTTTCTTTAAAGTAAGGTTTAAAAAAACAAGGGAAATGCAGTGGGATCCAAAATATTGAACATATTTGGTAGGACTGGTTTTCTCAATCCCTACACACTTAGTGACATCTAAAGGTAGGTATCCACCATAATCATTTTACGTGCTCAGAATATCACACCATTTCCCAAAAAAGAAAGCTAACTATCACAACAATTTCAGGATATTTAGAGTCTCCTGGGTATTAGAGTCTTCAGGATATTTAGAGTCTCCTGGTCAGTTAAAGGTCAAACATAGTTTACCATTGAAAATGAAAGTGAAAGTGAAGTCACTCAGTTGTGTCCGACTCTTTGCGACCCCATGGACTGTAGCCTACCAGGCTTCTCCATCCATGGGATTTTCCAGGCAAGAGTACTGGAGTGGGTTGCCATTTCCTTCTCCAGAGGATCTTCCCAAGCCAGGGATTGAACCTGGGTCTCCATTAGTTTTTATCATTTTTACTTTGAAATGTAGGGAAATGACATTTACTGTAATTTCTGGATACATAAAAGATACCTTATTAACTATTATAGTTAGCATGCATTGTTTCATAAAACAACCATTTATTGTATATCATAAGTTAATCACTGTGCTAGGCATAATAGATTTAAAACAACAGAAAGACACATCAAGCATTCTTCCCCAGTTCATGCTTTTATTTTGCTTCAGGCAAGTAATCAATAACAATATAACAGGCTAAGTGTCATAACAGACTGTGGAAGGCAAGCCATGGGAGCAGAGAGAGGGCTCTCTAATCTTCCCTGTCCAGGGAAGAAGTAATAGCACAGGAAGATATAATGAGTCTTGAAGCTGAATCTTGAAAGATAATTAGGAGTTTGTCATGTGAATCAGAGGGGTATGGTTAAGGATCAAAGAGAGAGAAGAGAATGCTATACAGACAGAATAGGCATGAATGAATAGAGCACTCGCAAAGGGTCACACATACATCGCATATCATATTCAGTTCCACAGTTCCATCAAAGCTCATTTTTGTTCTATAAAACTAGAATAAACATAACATAATTATGATTATGTGTAACTATCCCATTATTTTCTCTTTAGGTCAGTGGACTATATACCCTAATACGGACATAAGCAAATAAGGAAGAGAGACACAAATATTTTACTCATGCTTTTCTTGTTTCCAACATTTTTAGTCACACTTTCATCCCCTTATGGTACTGCCAAAAAAAAGTAACACATAACAAATATGTCCACACATTGAGTACAAAATATTACAAGGCATGAACATTTGCGCTGGAAAAACCTACTGCCAGTGTGTCAGATGCACTGACTATTAGTAGACAAGAAAGAGCCAAATTCAGCCTAATAACACTAAATGCCATGCTGGGTGCAAGCCAAGGTTTTATTTTTAAACTTTTTCATTGTCGAATTTTTATGTAAGTATTCAGCTAGGCCATAAACAAAAGCAGCTTATATTGGCAAAGGGAGAACAACTTACAGAAGACTTTCAAGTCTCCAAAATTAAAGGGAATTAAACCAGTTGTACTGACTGTCTCATGTTTCTACAGATAGATTATTTTAATTCTTAATCAAAAAATAAAATATGGAATTTATATATGGAGCAAGTGCCAATGGTTAGGGATGATGGTGGTGGTGGCAATTATAAGAAGCTACAGAGAGTTTATGTTGTGCAAAAGACAGCATTAAATGGATTGTGCAACCTGTCTCATTCATGCCATGTATAGCACAATATGTCATGATAATAATCCCGAAGTATGATGAAGCAGTTATCCTGCACCAGGACTTGTGCTAACCATTAATCTCACTTAATTTGCAATATTATTATTATGTACACACGGTATGCTCCTTTGGAGAAGGCCATGGCACCCCACTTCAGTACTCTTCACTGGAAAATCCCATGGACGGAAGAGCCTGGTAGGCTGCAGTCCATGGGGTCGCTAAGGGTCGGACACGACTGAGCAACTTCACTTTCACTTTTCACTTTCATGCATTGGAGAAGGAAATGGCAACCCACTCCAGTGTTCTTGCCTGAAGAATCCCAGGGACGGGGAAACCTGGTGGGCTGCCGTCTATGGGGTCACACAGAGTCGGACATAATTGAACTGACTTAGCAGCAGCAGCAGTACACTCCTTTAACTCTTATGATAACCTGAGGGGGTATTAGAGTCTGCCTTTCCCAATGAGAAAAGAAGAAAGTTCAAGTCCACTCAGAAAGTTCAAGTCATCCACCACTGTTCAAGGCACTTTGAAATTTTATAACACACTTGAATATGTCAAATACTTCCTTCAGGACCTAGAAATAGTATCTATTTCAGTGAGAACCTTAATATGATGCATTTTTTAAATAAAAAGTTTATGTTGGAAGAATTTTGAGATTTTTTGAAAAACAACTGGATAATAACAATAATTCCTCCAAGCAATTTTATACACAGTGAATCTATGCAGATAGATAGGTACCTAGGGAAAAAGGAGACTTCTATCTTATCTCTGGTACTGGTAAAAGACAGTAGAACTAAAAGCAATATTATCTATTAGAGGTTTACCAAAGGGCTAAACACCAATCTCACAGTGCTACTTTTTTTCCACTCAGCTTCTAAAACGGTCATCAAATATAGACTGGGAAAGTCCATGAGGAAAGGAGCTAGAAACACAAAAGAAAAATTATTTAACTATATAAGAGTTTTAGCAAAGCTCCGTTCAACCAGACTATGATCATATTTTGTACCAGAAATTTAAATATGTTGTGATAGGAAAGAATATAAATCAATAACATCAAAATCTGAAATAAACAGGGGTACTTTAATAAAACTCAAGATATATATTGTGACATTCTCCAAATTTAGGGCATTTTTTAAATCATATTTCACAAGCCATTATATCAAAGGTACCATTTTTACCCATTACTTTCCCACAAGATTTTATAATAAAGATCCATATTACTTCATCCGTTTTGTAAATATTGTCATCCAGGTAATCTGTTAATCCATTCTCGTGAAAAAGTGCTGGACTCAATTACAGTTCTTTAAGATGTTTTTCATTTCATGCAAAGATGGGCTCGATAAAGGACAGAAATGGTCTGGACCTAACAGAAGCAGAAGATATTAAGAAGAGATGGCAAGAATACATGGAAGAACTGTACAAAAAAGATCTTCACGACCAAGATAATCATGATGATGTGATCACTAATATAGAGTCAGACATCTTGGAATGTGAAGTCAAGTGGGCCTTAGAAAGCATCACTATGAACAAAGCTAGTGGAGGTGATGGAATTCCAGTTGAGCTGTTTCAAATCCTGAAAGATGATGCTGTGAAAGTGCTGCACTCAATATGCCAGCAAATTTGGAAAACTCAGCAGTGGCCACAGGACTGGAAAAGGTCAGTTTGCATTCCAATTCCAAAGAAAGGCAAAGCAAAAGAATGCTCAAACTACCGCACAACTGCACTCATCTCACATGCTAGTAAAGTAATGCTCAAAATTCTCCAAGCCAGGCTTCAGCAATACATGAACCGTGAACTCCCTGATGTTCAAGCTGGTTTTAGAAAAGGCAGAGGAACCAGAGATCAAATTGCCAACATCCACTGGATCATGGAAGGAGCAAAAGAGTTCCAGAGAAACATCTATTTCTGCTTTATTGACTATGCCAAATATTTGACTGTGTGGATCACAATAAACTGTGGACAATTCTGAAAGAGATGGGAATACCAGACCATCTAACCTGCCTCTTGAGAAATCTGTATGCAGGTCAGGAAGCAACAGTTAGAACTGGACATGGAACAACAGACTGGTTCCAAATAGGAAAAGGAGTACATCAAGGCTGTATATTGTCACCCTGCTTATCTAACTTATATGCAGAGTACATCATGAGAAACACTGGACTGGAAGAAACACAAGCTGGAATCAAGATTGCCAGGAGAAATATCCATAACCTCAGATATGCAGATGACACCACCCTTATGGCAGAAAGTGAAGAGGAGCTAAAAAGCCTCTTGATGAAAGTGAAAGAGGAGAGTGAAAAAGTTGGCTTAAAGCTCAACATTCAGAAAACAAAGATCATGGCATCTGGTCCCATCACGTCATGGGAAATAGATGGGGAAACAGTAGAAACAATGTCAGACTTTATTTTGGGGGGCTCCAAAATCACTGCAGATGGTGACTGCAGCCATGAAATTAAAAGACGCTTACTCCTTGGAAGAAAAGTTATGACCAATCTAGATAGTATATTCAAAAGCAGAGACATTACTTTGCTGACTAAGGTCCATCTAGTCAAGGCTATGGTTTTTCCTCTGGTCATGTATGGATGTGAGAGTTGGACTGTGAAGAAGGCTGAGCGCCGAAGAATTGATGCTTTTGAACTGTGGTGTTGGAAAAGACTCTTGAGAGTCCCTTGGACTGCAAGGAGATCCAACCAGTCCATTCTGAAGGAGATCAACCCTGGGATTTCTTTGGAAGGAATGATGCTAAAGCTGAAACTCCAGCAGTTTGGCCACCTCATGCGAAGAGTTGACTCACTGGAAAAGACTCTGATGCTGCGAGGGACTGGGGGCAGGAGGAGAAGGGGACGACAGAGGATGAGATGGCTGGAGGGCATCACTGACTCAATGGATGTGAGTGAGTGAACTCCGGGAGTTGGTGATGGACAGGGAGGCCTGGTGTGCTGCAATTCATGGGGTCTCAAAGAGTTGGACATGACTGAGCGACTGAACTGAACTGAACTGATGAGTTCGTCTTATTTAAGGATAAATTCTTATTGTGTTTGAATGTCTTAAGAATCATTTTATTGTGATAAAATTTGAAGATTATTAAAGGCAAAATAATTTAGGTCATACTCAATATTGGATTATGATGAAATAGGTCTAAGAAGAAAATTTTCATAAGCGTTTTACCTAAAAAAGATCAGAATGTAAGAGCAGATCTCTCTCCCTTCATCTTTATCTCATCTCTTATTTATCATTGTTGAACCCACCGGCTTCATCTTGCTACATATAGATTAGAAAATGCAAACTGGAAACCGTCCTTTAAACTCTTCCCTCAGAAATGTTATAATCAGCTGAGATAGTGTTGCATGATTGAGTGTTTTAAATACGAGTGAAAGGCCATACTTCTAAAGATCAGCAGATTTAACACAAAAATTAATACTTTTTCGGCTTCTTGTAAAAAATCTGAAGACCTAGAAACACTTGGGCCCATGCTATCGTAATGTGAAAACTGGAGGTGAGCAATGACAGCCCTTTCACAATGTGCTCCATCATTCACCACAGGTTAAAATGCTTATCACTGAGGCAAAGCACCCATTTCCTTAATCCTCTGAACACTCAGCTACTTTCAATACTAAACTTTACTCTTTTATGCTAACTCCAAGCCCTATATGCATCTAAGTGTTTTCAGTAGAGCTTTAGGAAAACGTTCCACCTCAAAATACAGAAGGCCCTTCCCTACTCTTCTCTATATAATAGGCAGAATGATCCTTGGAAACAGGGTAGTCAAGTCTTGTTACTCAAAGTCTCATTTTCCTTAGATGCAAACTCCTTACCCAACTCCTTACCCAACCAACCCCCTCAACACACAACTCCCATTTCCATAATTCTCCCATTCCTCAACACTCATCCATTGCTCATTCTGCTTTAGTTACATCAATCTCCTTGCTGTTCTTCAATACACTCCTTTCTCAGCCTTCTTTTGCTATTTGTTCCTTCTGTCTGGAATGATCTCCCCTAAGATATTGATCAGAAGTCACTTTTTCATTGAATTCTTCTGATTATATTCTTTATATTTGCAACCTTTTTCATCTACCCTAACATTTTTCTTTATATTACTTTTTGATGAAAGATATACCATGGTTTTTTATATACAATACTGCATGGGCTTCCCTGGTGGCTCAGATGGTAAAGAATCTGCCTCCAATGCAGGAGACCCAGCCTCAACCTCTGGGTTGGGAAGATCCCCTGGAGAAGGAAATGGCAACACACTCCAGTTTTCTTGCCTGGAGAATTCCATGGACAGAGGAGCCTGGCAGGCTACAGTCCATGGGGTTGCAAAGAGTTGGACATGACTGAGTTACTAACACTTTCATTTTCATTGCAGAGCTTCAGAACAGGCCTCCCAGAGACATATCAACTTGGTATGTGGATTATTTTATGCTAAAGGCATTGGAGACCTTGAGGTTCAAGAGAAATCACTGCCCTCCTTTTAACTACCTAGAAGAATTTGTGTGTTTTTTTCCCCCCAAAACAGAATTATTACCAGAGAGAAATTTTATTTAAATGATTCCATCTGTATGGCAGAGCAAACATCTAATTACCCAATATCTTTTCTTTTTATTGCACTGTGAATGAGCCTCATGTCCTTGAGAATCTCAGGCCCTTATTCCATTCTTTAGCCCAGGATGTCATGTATAGTTCATTTTACCATTCTGTCTCTGAACCTCTCATGTATATGGGGTTAATGCATGTATGAAATTAAATTCAATTTTCTTGTGTTCATGTCTCATGTCAGTTTTATTCTTAGAACATCCAGTGAAACAGTCCCCCTAAAAACAAATTCCCCTGCCAAGTTTATGATTAACTTCTCTATTCAAAACTTTATTCCCTTTTTATCTCACCCTTGCTCCCCTTAGGATAGATTAATATCAAAAGAGAGGGCATTGAAACCAATCTGGTCCCTACAAAACCCTCCCAGGTACAATATCTCTTCCATGTCCCTCATTTCTTATTTGCAGAAAAAAGGTTTTAATCTCCTAGGCTTTTGCTGAGTTCCAAAGAGCAGCTACTAAATAGAGAAGTGACGGAATGCAGAAACAAAGGAAAAGAAGTTAAGCAAGGCAGCTTGAACAGTAGTTCAGCCATTAAATAAGAGTCCTAGTTCTGCCTCAAAAGATACATATAACAATGTGATAGATAACGTTAAGTTCTTAGGCAAAAACTGAGACCTCTATCTAGGGGGAATATAGTGACCATAAGCATGAAGACCCCAGACTAGTTGGAACTATAAGGTTGATGATTGAGATCCCCAAAATACCACCCGTTACCTCATCACCAACCAATCAGAAAGTAATGTATCCTGTAACCTTAACTCAAGACACTGCCTTTAAAAACCCTTCTATGAAAGTCATCAGGTAGTTCAAGTAATTTGAAAAGAATTGTCCATTCTCCCTGCTTGGTACCCTGCATTAAATGCTGTAATTTTCTTAGTGTCAGTAAACTGTTTTGCTGTGTATCAGACATGGATGAAAGTTAGGTTCTATAATACCAGAAGAAGCTAGAAGGGTATAGGAATATTTTCCTTTGATATAGTATACCAATGAATTTTATTTCCAATCTTGTTTTCTCTATCTGCTCTCCCAAGGCTGCCTACTGAAGAAAACAGAATATTGTCTATTGCTTATTTCTATCCCATTATTTTGTTCTTGTATCTAGAAGAGCTCCTCGAGTACAATGGTAGTCAATGAATATTTACTGAAAAAAGGCAGAATGTATATAACCCTGGCTTTATTTTTTAATATGCTCATTTGTCATTTGCATTCACTAAAATATAGATTTCTGCTACTTTTCAGATAGGAAATAAAGAGCTAAGGTGGTGCTACTGATAAAGAACATGCTTGCCAATTCAGGAGACACGAGATTCAGGTTTGATCCTTGGGTCAGGAAGATTCCCTGGAGGAGGGCATGGCAAACCATTACAGTATCCTTGCCTGGAAAATCCCATGGGCAGAGGAGCCGGGCAGGCCACAGTCTTAAGGGGTTCAAAGAGTCTGACAACATTGAAGCCACTTAGCACGCACAAACAGCTAAGGTATACAATATGTTAAAATTAAATCATCCCTTTATCATTGGGAGAAAATTCCCTTATTGGACACTCCCTTACTGGACATTCTAAAGCAGATGAAAAGGATCAGAACATGTCACCCCAAAATAAGCCACATTGGCGTAAGGATTATCTTGAGCTGAAAGCTATTAAGAAAGAGCTGACTCAATGGATATGAGTTTGAGCAACCTCCAGGAGTTTGTGAAGAACATAGAAGCCTGACATGCTGAAGTTCATGGGGTCACAAAGAGCCAGGCACAACGGAACAACTGAACAACAACACAACTCAGGAGGAGTTGTCCTTCCACTTTCTATCTAAAAGCAGGAGATACATTTCCTTTCTGAAGAGAAAATATCAAGGAAATTTCCACTTGTAAATGTGTCCTCCTCTCCCTTTCCAGGAGTGAGTGTACAGATCTGGAGACAACTCTTACCTGAGATGACTGGAGTCTGTACAACAAACCTGTCTAGAAAACCCTCATTACCCTACCTTTCTCAGTCACCTTCCTACAATTCCTTCTCTCCACTAGAATCCCCAAAGCATTTCCTATAAAAAGTCCCTTATCCACACTTTATCATGCTTTGTTAAAATGGTATGTAAGCCCCCACATATATCTCATTTGTGGGGATTTCATTTCTTTTCTGTGTTGTCCCCTTGTATGCATACGAGTACGTATATGCATATAACTTCTCTCCTGCTAATCTGTCCTGTGTCACTTTAATGTGAAGCCTCCAAATATTGAATCTAAGAAAGCAGAAAGAAAAGTTTTACCCTCAATTTTACTGTTTTTTTTTTTTTTTTTTTTTTGGCTGCACCTTATGGCATGCAGAAAGTTAGTTTCCTGACTGGGTATCAAAACCTTGCCCCACCACATTGGTACCATGAAGTCTTAATCACTGGAGCATCAGGGAAGTCTCTGACATACAATTTAATTCAATGAGACCCTGAAATTAAAATGTAGAAATGCCATTAAAACAAAACTGTACTTGTTTTTTAAACACTTAGACATGTAATCAAATTTCCTTCTCTCACCTGTTTTCAGTTTCTCTCAGGAACATACACACACACACACATACACGTGGATGGTGGATTAGGAAACAGCAGAAAATACGAATATAAATGACAGAACTAAAAACCTAAATCAGGAGAGAAAATTTTTTACAAGTAAATAGAATCAAACATTTTAAACGTCCGAGTCTAATTTACAGGAAAAAAAAAAAATCTGTAGCTAATGTGACTTTGAGATACTCATTAAAGAACTATCATCCCAAATTGAGTTAAAAGTATTTCTTAATAATCATGAATTCATGAGGATTACCATGAATCCCTAAAACAAAGACTGAAAAAATGGATACTTTACTTCTCCTTTTAATAGCTTTCACTCAAAAACTTTCTCCAGGGTCCTCCAACAAGCAGAGGCACTACCCTAGCGCTAATTTAAAGGAAATTCCACATATCATTGATATGTAAATTCTGATTGCTTCAGCTCAAATACTCTTCATTTGCATAAACTAATTTAAAAATGGGATTTTAACTCTGTTTCAAGATTGGGAATCTTAAAAACCCAAAGATATCAATTGCAGAAGTTAATTGAGAAGTTCAGAAAATCTCTAGCAAGTCTACAAATCATCCTGTTGCCTAGCCACTAATTAACCAAATACTTCCACTTGGTGAGGTGTTTAGAACAACAGTGTGAAAATTTAATACAGAATCCTCATTTAAATAGAGTTGAGAAACCAGAAGGAGGAGCTCTCATGCCTTATGATGATAACAGAGCCCAATATTGGAAGAAAAAAAAAAAATAGCACCTCTACTTCCAGACGCTTTGAGCTCTCCCAGCTTCCTTTTCTCCTCTAAGAAAGTGCTTTCCTTTAAAAAAAAAAAAAAGTTTTCCTTTTTCTTTCCTTCCTGTATACATAACTGCCTGTGGTGCACCATTGTCACAGATTCCAAATTATAATTGTTTGCTGATTCTGAATAAATCTATCTTTGCTAGAGAAATATCTGGCAATCTATTACAGAGAACATGATAGAAAAATGCCCAATGAATGAGAATTATTGTCATTTATTTTATGCTTACACTTGATCATAATACTTAAAAACCATCCCTTCTATTATATTGTGAAAGTGCTAGTTGCTCAATCGTGTCTGATTCTTTGTGACTCCATGGACTGTAGCAGGCCAGGCTTCTCTGTCCATGAGATCCTCCTGGCAAGAATACTGGAGTAGGTTGCCATTCCCTTCTCCAGGGGATCATCCTGACCCAGGGATTGAACCCAGGTCTCTTGCACTGCAGGCAGATTCTCTTCCATTTTAACCACTAGGGATGCCCTATTATACTGCAAAGTTAGCCAATAATTAATTAGTCCATATGGGAAAAAATAAAATTAAATGATGGTGAAAAGTCACAGAAATCGACCAGTTGTATAATCAACTGGGGAGGTTGGCTCTATTTTAATGCTAAATCATTTATACAGTTTAATTTTCTTCATTTAGCATTCTGAGTTTTATAATTTGTATGTTTGTGGGAGCATAATTAATAGTTGTGCTATAACATTTTATCCAGCTAAAACAATTCTTTCTTCTCTTCCTAAAACAAATCTGTATCTATTTTTCCATTTTACCTATGCATTGAAAACATTTATTCTTATTTTTATTGTTAGTTTTGATCTGGATTAAAAATTTATAAGTACAGCAGTGTTTATGTCCCCTTCATGAGTCATGACCTTGCTGTGGCTAAGGAGCTTGCATAAAACTCAATGAAGCTATAAGCCATGCTGGGCAAGGCCACCCAAGAAGGATAGGTCACAATGAAGAGTTCTGAAAAACGTGAACCACTGCAGGACAGAATGGCAAACCACTGCAGTATTCTTGCCAGGAGAACCCTATAAACAGTACAAAAAGGCAAAAATATGTGACACCAGAAGATGAGCACCCCAGGTTGGAGGTGTCCAATATGCTACTGGGCAAGAGCAAAGAGCAAATTACTAATAGCTCCAGAGAAGAATGAATTGGTTGGGCCAAAAGTAGAAATCACACGCAGTTGTGGGTATATCTGGTGGTCAAACTAAAATCCAAAGTAGCAAAGAGCAATATTGCACAGGAACCTGGAATGTAAGGTCCATGCTGCTGCTGCTAATTCACTTCAGTCGTGTCTGACTCTGTGTGACCCCATAGACAGCAGGCAGCCCACAGGCTCCCCCGTCCCTGGGATTCTCCAGGCAAGAACACTGGAGTGGGTTGCCATTTATCAAGGTAAATTGCACGTGGCCAAGCAGGAGATGCTTACAGTTTTTCACCACTGAGAATGATATTTGCTGTGGGTAGGTATTCAGTATTATGCTGAGCAAATTGCCATTTCCTCCTCCAGGGGATCTTCCTGACCCAGGAATTGAACTTGAAAAACCATGTCTCTTGCATCTCCTGCATTTGCAGGCAGATTCTTTACCAATTGCATCCTGAGTTCTCTTTGAAGATTTCACCCTGAAAGACTTAATGCAGTCTTTTCAAATTAGCTGTTATGGCCTGAGAGCATCAAGATAAGATTTATTTAATTGCCTTTCTTGTCCAACTTATCCCAAGGGCTTACAAATTGGCACTTACCTCTTTTCCAAAGAGCCACCTTCCAGCTCTTTGCCTCTGAGCAAAAGAAGGTGATTCCAGATAGGACTTAAAGAAAAATTAACTTTGACAAAGGCTATCTGTGGAAGATATAAATATTGTTTCTTGAACAACTGAAAAGAAGAGTTCTCTAAATTATCAAGCACAGAATTTATAAGGTGCAGTTTCACTTGAAACATCTTCGAAAATGTAACTATGTGAATAAGTCCAAAGGAACCCTTGATAATATGGTGTATCACATTGATCGATCTGCATATAGTGAAGATTTCTAGCCTCCCCAGGATAAAATCCCAGTTTCCTAGTATGTTGTTGCGGCTTTCCGCATCTGTGTTCGTAGGTGATTTTAACTGTAATTTTCTTTTTGTGATATCTGTGTCTGATTTTGGTATCAGGGTGACAGTGGCCTCTTAAGGTTGGGAGTGTTCTTCTTTCTGCAATTTTTTGGAAGTTTTGAGGAAAGGTGTTAGCTCTTCTCTAAATATTTGATATAATTCACCTATAAAACCATATTCCTGACCTTCTAAGTCTTTATATTGAGTTGGACCTTGAACAACATGGAGGTTAGGGGCACAAAGCTCTGTGCCCTCAAATGCCTGTATATAACTTATAGTTGGTTCTCTATATGCACAGTTTCTATATTTCCACTATTCTACACCTAATTCAACCAACCATGGATAGCGTAGTCCTTTAGTATTTAGCACATGTTCAGTTCAGTTCAGTCCAGTTCAGTTGCTCAGTTGTGTCCAACTCTTTGCGACCCCATGAATTGCAGCAAACCAGGCCTCCCTGTCCATCACCATCTCCCGGAGTTCACTCAGACTCACGTCCATCAAGTCAGTGATGCCATCCAGCCATCTCATCCTCTGTCGTCCCTTTCTCCTCCTGCACCCAATCCCTCCCAGCATCAGAGTCTTTTCCAATGAGTCAACTCTTTGCATGAGGTGGCCCAAGTACTGGAGCTTCACTTTAGCATCATTCCTTCCAAAGAAATCCCAGGGTTGATCTCCTTCAGAATGGACTGGTTGGATCTCCTTGCAGTCCAAGGGACTCTCAAGAGTCTTCTCCAACATCACAGTTCAAAAGCATCAATTCTTCGGTGCTCAGCCTTCTTCACAGTCCAACTCTCACATCCATACATGACCAGAGGAAAAACCATAGCCTTGACTAGATGGACCTTAGTCGGCAAAGTAATGTCTCTGCTTTTGAATATACTATCTAGATTGGTCATAACTTTTCTTCCAAGGAGTAAGTGTCTTTTAATTTCATGGCTGCAGTCACCATCTGCAGTGATTTTGGAGCCCCCCAAAATAAAGTCTGACATTGTTTCTACTGTTTCCCCATCTATTTCCCATGACGTGATGGGACCAGATGCCATGATCTTTGTTTTCTGAATGTTGAGCTTTAAGCCAACTTTTTCACTCTCCTCTTTCACTTTCATCAAGAAGCTTTTTAGCTCCTCTTCACTTTCTGCCATAAGGGTGGTGTCATCTGCATATCTGAGGTTATGGATATTTCTCCTGGCAATCTTGATTCCAGCTTGTGTTTCTTCCAGTCCAGCGTTTCTCATGATGTACTCTGAATATAAGTTAAATAAGCAGGGTGACAATATACAGCCTTGATGTACTCCTTTTCCTATTTGGAACCAGTTGTTCCATGTCCAGTTCTAAGTGATGCTTCCTGACCTGCATACAGATTTCTCAAGAGGCAGGTCAGGTGGTCTGGTATTCCCATCTCTTTCAGAATTTTCCACAGTTTATTGTGATCCACACAGTCAAAGGCTTTGGCATAGTCCATAAAGCAGAAATAGATGTGTTTCTGGAACTCTCTTGCTTTTTCCATGATCCAGCAGATGTTGGCAATTTGATCTCTGGTTCCTCTGCCTTTTCTAAAACCAGCTTGTCACATGTTACCTTCTGAAAAAAGTCTGCATAAGTGAATGTGAGTAATTAAACCCATGTTGATAAAGGGTCAACAGTAATGAGTTATGCATAAATGCAATCATACCTTATATAAATGTTGACAGTACCTTCTATGAATAAAACGGTCTATTGTTTCTCAGTCATCACAGTCCCTTCAGCCTCCTCCATAGTTATTACTCTTAATTTTCATATTTGAAAGCAAAGAAGAAGACCAAAATATTTTAAACACTAAACTATCCACAGTATCATGATTTTGTAAATACTTTCAACTCTAGCTAAAATGAAGAATTCAAATTATGACATTTGAGGTATACGTTTCTTCATTGACCATGAGGGAAAAGATTTTGTCAGTCCTCCTAAAATATGGTGGTTTTGCCCGAAGATTATTTTCAGTGAAATGTAATCAAAGACACAACAGATTGAGGAACAATTCCCTATACCGCCCCCTACCCTGCCCGCTGCAATAGCCTTAATTTCCATTGGAAAAAGGGGCCTGTACCAGGAAGAGAGCTGTTAACAAATTATCTTTTTACCTAAGAAACTGATAACAGCAACCTTTGTTTTCTAAACATCTCTGCTTTCCTATGTATGGCCTTCCACCCTTCTGTATCTCCATACCCTTAGCCCTTTCCTTAGCTTAGGATGTTATATAATCTTCAATTACCTGGCTACCTTTTGAGTCGTCATCTTTATAGGGCTCCTGCATATACATGTAGTGTTATCTGTATTCCTCCTATTAATCTGTTTTATATCAACTTAATTATTTGACCAGAGAACCTAAAAGGGAAGAAAGGAAAAATTTTCTTCCCCAACAGGCACATAACTGGTTTTATAATTACAGAAAACATCACTAGGAATCTGCTAATACTTGATAGGCAAGTTTCTAAATAATTAATCAGGATGTACCAATCTAGACAGCATATTAGAAAGCAGAAACATTACTTTGTCAACAAAGGTCCATGTAGTCAAGACTATGGTTTTTCCAGTAGTCAAGTATGGATGTGAGAGTTGTACTATAAAGAAATCTGAGCACTGAAGAATTGATGCTTTTGAACTGTGGTGTTGGAAAAGACTCTTGAGAGTCCCTTGGACTGCAAGGAGATCCAACCAGTCCATCCTAAAGGAAATCAGTACTGGGTGTTCATTGGAAAATCTGATGTTGAAGCTGAAACTCCAACATTTTGGCCACCTGGAAGGGCTGACTCATTTGAAAAGACCCTGATGCTGGGAAAAATTGAGGACAGGAGGAGAAGGGGATGACAGAGGATGAAATGGTTGGATGGCATCACGGACACAATGGACATGAGTTTGGGTAAACTCCAGGACTTGGTGATGGACAGGGAGGCCTGACCTGCTGTGGTTCATGGGGTCACAAAGAGTCAGACATGATTGAGTGACTGAACTGAACTGAACTATATAATTTCAAATAGTTACATGCCTCAAGACCTGATGCTAGAAAATAGCCATAGAGTCCTTAATCTACAAAAAAATATGCAGAGTGACGCTTCGATCAGGTGTTTAGCTACAGGGTATTAACTGTGGAGTTGAAATGAGTATTATGTAGCTATTAATACAATGTGATAAATATTTTTAATGTAAAATTTTAAAAGTGTCTAATCACACACATAAATACACATACACACGAGCTGACAGTTGAGAACTAAAAAATCACATGACTAGTATAATTTATAATGAAAATAGTGAGATATTTAAGAATTACCTAGATTTATAGTGCTATTATTTAACAGGATAACTACTTAGTTGGCCAGCTCCCTAGATTAATGACCCATAAATTAATAAATATATTGCAACTTTAAAACTATGCCTTAGTCAGCCCCTCAAAATCAATTAGCTTCACAAGTAAGAATACTTCTGGAATCATATTTATCAATACACACCTTTCTTTGTTATTCTGGATTCAACACCTTTATCATTGATTCACCAGTCACCACAGAAAAATATACAAAATGTTTTGTCTATTGCTTCATAAAGTAAATCAACAAAGATTATAGGACATTGAAGCAATCTGTATTCCTTTAATATTTTATTGGTCTATCAATTAGAAAACACACACATGTGTGAATCAGCATATAAATTCCTATACAAATAAGGCATGCCTCTTTTGAGAAAGTGTCAGTGGCAAAATCCATTAAGACTTCTCAAGAAATAATAAAAATCTGGGTAATAAGACAAAGTCTAAGCTTTTTCTTCCTTTTCCTTTGTGTTCATAGGGTGCTGAGCACAGGAGCCTCAAACCCGTTATTTCAGACCAGAGTTCCTCCTACAAAATGGCTGTGCCCGATACCTAAATGGACAGGTTTGTGCAGAAGCAAACCAGAGGACACATAGACTCAAGATGATGTCAGCAGGCAATAAAACACTGTGCCTGGTGCTGGGATATGATGGGTAAGCAAGCACAGCTGCCCCTGCCCAAAGCAACCACTCCCTACTAAAGAGAGCCCTATGAGCAGCTCTTCCCACAGCCTGTGGGAAAGAGCTTGGACTAAAGATGAGCTAGCATCCCTCCATCCTCTGATCAAAGAATGAAACATTCCTTTGTTTCTGAACCAAACTCAGTGTCATTCTCTTAGCTCAAACACTAGGCAGAAGGATTCTTGCTGGGGAATAATGTGAAAGAGTTGATGACAAAAGTACACAAGTTCAAAATTGTCTAAGAAAAGTGAATTACTTTATCACACTGTATGTGTGTGTGCTCAGTTGCTCAGTTGTGTCCAACTCTGTGACCCCATGGACTGTAGCCCACCAAGCTCCTCTGTCCACGGGATTCTCCAGGCAAGAATACTGGAGTAGGTTGCCATTTCCCCCTCCAGGGAATCTTTCCAACCCAGGAATCAAACCTGCATCTCCTATGTCTCCTGCATTGTCAGGCATATTATTTACCAGTAAGCAACCTGGGGAGCAATATGTCATGCTGACTCTGTCATTATTAACAGTATTATCTTTTCTTAGCACCCTTCAGTTAATTTTCTTAACTCGGAAACCACAATAGAAGAAAAAACAACCTAGTTCCATGAATTTACTTATCTTTTGGACTTTAACTGAATTCCAAAGTAAAATGATTCTAATAAAAAAATATTACTTACAAAGATAAAAATACTGCAGGAAGAACAATGATGTGCTATAAATGTTTGACTGGCTTTCTAGAAAACCATGGGTATACACAAATATTACATTTGTTATAAATGTTACTGATATAAAAGATGTACAGTGTACAATCTATAAACAATAGTAACATATAATACCCTATGTTATAAATTCTATACAACCAATTGACTCTCACGGAATGCTGCCACTAACTTCTTATATCTGTAGCCAAAGTAAGGTTGTAACTAATGAACAAGTGTAGTTAAAGTTAATGTTGATTGATATTTCTATTTATTTAATGAGCAAGATGAAAACAAACACAAATGTTGAAACTTGACTAGTTCATCAGTAATGTATTATATTGCACTGCTGCTGCTGCTAAGTCACTTCTGTCATGTCTGACTCTGTGCGACCCCATAGACGACAGCCCACCAGGCTCCACCGTCCCTGGGATTCTCCAGGCAAGAACACTGGAGTGGGTTGCCATTTCCTTCTCCAATGCATGAAACTGAAAAGTGAAAGTGAAGTCACTGAGTTGTGTCCAACTCTCAGCGACCCCATGGACTGCAGCCTACCAGGCTCCTCCACCCATGGGATTTTCCAGGCAAGAGTACTGGAGTGGGGTGCCACTGCCTTCTCCAGTTATATTGCACAGTAGCTTCTAAATTCTGGAATATCTCCTCAAATTTTTGTGCTATCCATGGTTTGAAGTGAAGTGAAAGTGTTAGTCCCTCAAGTTGTGTCCAACCCTTTGCAACCCATGGACTATAGCCTGCTTTGCTCCTCTGTCCATGGAAATCTCCAGGAAAGAATACTGGAGTGGGTAGGCATTCTTTTCTCCAGGGCATATTCCCAACACAGGGATTGAACCCTGGTCTCCTGCATTGCAGATTCTTTACCATCTGAGCCACCAGGGAAGCCCCACTCATACTTTACTCTGCATTAACAACTGTTTACAACACATTTTTATGTCTAGACAATCAACAAAACATTAAGTAAGCACTGATTTGTAATATTTATTCTTTTTTATGGTGAAAATTCTCTCTCAAGAGCTGATATCAAGCTATCAACATGACTTCACTATACACTAAGTAAAACCATTAGAAAGTATTCAACAATACCCACACAATATACATGAAAAGACCCCAAGAGCTTAAACAATAGTATAATAAAATGCAATAAAATAATTAGGAAGTGATGAGAAATGCTGGGCTGGAAGAAGCACAAGCTGGAATCAAGATTCCTGGGAGAAATATCAATAACTTCAGATATGCAGATGACACCACCCTTATGGCAGAAAGTGAAGAGGAACTAAAGAGTCTCTTGATGAAAGTGAAAGAGGAGAGTGAAAAATTTGGCCTAAAGCTCAACATTAAGAAAACGAAGATCATGGCATCTGGTCCCATTACTTCATGGGAAATAGATGGGGAAACAGTGGAAACAGTGTCAGACTTTATTTTGGGGGGCTCTAAAATCACTGCAGATGGTGACTGCAGCCATGAAATTAAAAGACGCTTACTCCTTAGAAGGAAAGTTATGAGCAACCTAGATAGCATATTCAAAAGTAGAGACATGACTTTACCAACAAAGGTCCGTCTAGTCAAGGCTATGTTTTTCCAGTGGTCATGTGTGGATGCAAGAGTTGGACCGTGAAGAAAGCTGAGCACCGAAGAATTAAGAAGACTCTTGATTGGACTGCAAAGAGATCCAATCAGTTGATTCTGAAGGAGATCAGCCCTGGGTGTTCTTTGGAAGGAATGATGCTGAAGCTGAAACTCGAGTACTTTGGCCACCTCATGCGAAGAGCTGACTCACTGGAAAATACTCCGGTGCTGGGAGGGATTGGGGGCAGGAGAAAAAGGGAACGACAGAGGATGAGATGGCTGGATGGCATCACTGACTTGATGGACGTGAGTCTGAGTGAACTCTGGGAGATGGTGATGGACAGGGAGGCCTGGCATGCTGAGATTCATGGTATCACAAAGAGTCGGACACAACTGAACGACTGAACTGACTGAGCTTGAACTAGTTATTTTTTAGCATGTAATTTAATTTATTGTAAGATTATATAATATTTTAATAGTTCTTTTTAACAACTGACTTGCAAATTTTTTGAAAATTTATCAATTCATTCTCTCAGTCAGTGCAAGCCAGCTCCAGTTCAATGTAGATATAAGGTGATATAAACAAGGCTGCAGATATAAACAGGGACATAGCAGGTAAAGGTTTTATAAACCAATGGATAGAGTTTTTATTTAATTAAAGAATAAGGAAAAACCACTAGAGTGTGGGAATCAGGGGAGAGCTGTGACAATTTGTGCTCTAAAACATTCCTTCTCAGTACTCTGGAGAATTAATTTCAAAAACATAAAAACAGATACAGGGAGAACAGAAAGAAGTAGTTACTATAAAAGCCTAGGTAAGAGATAATAATGGCTTAGGGAAGAAAGTACTCATTGCAATGATGTTTTGGAAGGAACTTGACTTATTGATGGTTTGAGGTGGAGACAGCAGAGCCCTTGGGTAAGGCTAAGAAGATCCACATCTGACATTCACAGAAACTCCTTTGTAGGTCATAAGAAAGATTTTTTGAAAGCTCCATACCCAAAGAGAGTCACTGGGAGAGATACAGGAACTGTCTCCAAAGTGCTTGCAAGTCTGAGCACTGGAAGGGAAGGGGGGGGCAGTGGTGGTAGAAGGAGAAAACTGAGGGAAAATTGTGCAGTAGTAAAGTAGGGAAAAGAATGGCTGCTTTTGCTTAAAGTTGTCTTTCTCAAATTAGCTGGAGTCAATGTCTAGGAAGACAGAGTTCCTTCTCTTTTCCCCTCTGCTTGGAAGAACCTAGGACTGCTTGGAAACCCAAAGTGGGAAAAGTGAGATACAGAGGAAAGGCATTGCCCACCCTGTCTCATTAGAGTTTGATGATATCAGTCCTGCCTCTGGGTAGATCCTGGATAAGCCCAGCTTCCGAGCATTTCCTACAAGCAGAACAGAACCACCTTCAAGCTTATTAGCATTTCTCCCACAAGGAGGGGAACTCCTTTAGCCTCTATATTTCAGGGTAGTAACACGGGCAGAGTATGGAAGATAGCTTAATTGATAACCTTCAACTAGAATGTATGATATGCAGGCTTCCACATAAGCCCCTGTTCTAGCTCCACAAATATTAAAGACAAGATAGCATTAGCAGGAGGTAAACAAAAATAAAAATTGAAGAGAACGTCTAGAATTTTTACTAGATATTAATATGATTCACTTTATCAGTGTCCCACAAATCAATCTAAATTCGGTATATTTCTAATTAAAACTTAATCATAAAATCTGGATGGAAACTTGAAAATCTAGTTTAAAAAAACTTAAGCCAACTTTAAAAAGGAGTAAAAGGAAGGAACTTGCTCCTACAGGTATTAAGAGTATTACAAAGTCATAGTGGCATACTGGATTAGATGCAGGCTAATGAACCAGTGAAAGAGAATAAAAAGGTATGAGTACATGAGAATTTGTTACATAGAAATAACATCACAAACCACTGAAGAGAGCTTGTATTATTTGGTAATGTGTATTGAAAAAAAATGGCTCACTACATCCAAAAAATATTTTATTTCTAGCTCATAACATATTAAAAACTTCAAGCTAATTTACTTGAATTCTAGGAGTGGCTCTAAATGTGAAAGGTAAAATATGTATGATATTGGGTGAGGAATGGTTTTTGAAATACCTCCTAACACAAACCGAAAGGTTGAAAATGGCATCTTCTGACTATATTTCGATGAAAGATTTACGCTCAAACCTATATAAATGGAAAAAGTGAGGAAGAAGATATTTGCACAATTAAAAATCTCAAAGACTTACCGTTAGGAGTTCTTACAACCTAAGGGGAAAAAAACAACCCCAGAGAAAAACAGGTAATGACTGTGAAGAGTCAATTTACAGAAGTTACTGTCCAAATGGCCAATTAGTCTTGAAAGAGAATATTCACTCTCACTAGTAATCAGAGAAATGCAAATTAAAACACAGAAATACCACTTAATATCTATCCATAGTGAAGTGAAGTCAAGTGAAGTGAAGTCACTCAGTCGTGTCTGACTCTTTGCGACCCCATGGACTGTAGCCTACCAGGCTCCTCTGTCCATGGGATTTTCCAGGCAATAGTACTGGAGTAGATTGCCATTTCCTTCTCCAGCAGATCTTCCCGACCTAGGGATCGAACCCAGGTCTCCTGCATTGTAGACAGACGCTTTACCATCTGAGCCACCAGGGAAGTCTCAACATCTATCCATAGACAAAATAAAAAGCTAGCTTCTACAATTAAGCTTTGGTAAAACTAAGAAGAAAGAAAAATTCTGACCTGTTTGTTGAAGTGAAAACTGCTGCAACCATTCTGGAGAGCAACTTGTTGCTGCTTAGTGAAGTTAGTTATCTGTGTGTGCTCTACCCTGGAATATATTTATTTGCAAGGAAACTTATACTGATACACAAAGAGACAACTAGGACAACGTGTAGCACATTGGTTTTGATTATGAAGAGTTAGAAGCATCCTAAGTATCCATTACTGGATTAGTAAAATATGAACCACACATATGATGGGCTAAGATAAGAAGACAGAATCACTACAAGACTGGATGGGTAAATGCAGTACATTCATATGATGAAATATGATACAACAGTGGAATATCTGATGATGGAGTATGTTTGAGTCACTGAACAAACATTACAGCAATATGGATAAAGCTCAACAATAATAGTGAGTGAAAAACAAAGTAATAAATAAGATGAATAGCACAAAACCATCTCTGCATTCATCTATGTAAAAAAAAACCTCACAAAATATTTCCTAATTTTATAAGAATATAGGTACATTTAAACAAATGTGGAAAGTATGACTAAAAGAATACATATCCAAAGCACTAGAGTGGAGAAGGAGAATTAGTTTGAGAAAGGAAGATGAGAAGCATATATTGGTTTTCTACCTTTGAAGTAACAAATTACCATGAGCTAAGTGGCTTGTAACAACACAAATGTCATTCTACAGTTCTACATTCAGAAATTTGCTGTGGTTCTCAACAGACTAAAATCCAGTAGGGTTGTGTTCCTTTCCGGAGTAGTTAGGAAAATACTTAGGGATTATATACTAGTTAGAAATTAATTAGAATGATGATCACTTAGGGAAGCCATTATTCTGCCCACCACAGGGAAAGGTAAAAATGAATAAATAAAAATAAAGATTGAACAAGCTGGAAGAGTGATGACAGTGTGACACCCACGAGGAATCAAATGATCTCTGAATTCCCTGTACCTGATATCCTAAAACAGTGTAGAAAAAAGAGGACTATGAGATTGTGGTGTTGTCAACTATGTCAGATGATGCTGAAAAGTCAATTAAGACGATGACAGGAAACAAACGGTGAATTTGTCAAAATGGAAATTCTTGGTGAACTTAAGAAAAGCAATCTGAGTACAGTGGTAGCAAAGAATGCAGGATTAAAGTGAATAAATCTGAATTAAAGTGAATTTAAGTAATTAATTAAAATTAAGGAGAACGTTAGGTGTAGAAATGGTGTGAAAACACAATGTCACTTCTCAAAGGTGTATTTATATTAAGCAAAAATCTCCTATTAGTAAAAATTAAATGTCACAAAATAGACAACACACAAATTATTCTATTTCTTAATGGAATATCATGCAAATACAACTTTATAAATACTTTTAATGAGTTTGATGTTTTCAAACTCTTGAAGAAAGATGAAAACTATAGTATAATCACAACTGCATTAAATATATAGATACATAAACAGCATAGATAAAAAGATAAAAAAGTATGTAGAGCTCTTCATAGTGATTGCTTTTAGCAGCTTGATTTATGCTTTTTTTCTTTAAGTTTCCTACATTTTTCCAATATTATGCACATGAATTATTTTTTAATTTCTAGAAATAATGTAAATGTTTAGACATAGTTAGATTCCTCAAAATTGTTTTTGTTTAAACAACTAAAATGAAAACATAATTAGTTCACTTAAAAAACATATGTGTTCACAATGATGAAACTAAAACTTGTTTAGAGATGAAACTGGGTCTGGTGTCAGCCCATTAACTATGGGGAAATTACATGAAGCTTCTGAGCCACAATTTTCTCATTTATAAATAAGTGGATTATAGACATGATCTCAAATGATCCTTCTAAGCTTAAATATTTTTGAGAATATCCAGATTCAAATTCAAATAGGAAAATAGAGATTTTTGTTTCTATAAAAATATTCATAAATTTTTTATTTATATAAAATTGTTATATAAAAATCTATAAAAGATAAATGAAAAACTGGGAATAATCCACACAAAAAAGAAATGGAAATGGACCTGAACCTTAAGAAACTAATCTCAAGCCTTTCATGATAAGAAAACTGTCCAGCCTTCTCACATTAAGAAAACTGCTAACTAAAACTCATTGAAATATTCATTTATCTACTATCAGATTGGAAAACCTAAAACTTTGACAGTATATTCTTTTGGTGGGGCTATGGGAAAGCAAATACTCTCAGATCTAGCTGATTTGGAAATAACTAGTGAAATGAATACATGCATTTTACCTGTGTAGCCTGCAATTCAAATTTCAAAGATTTATCTAAAAAATACACTGGCAAAAATGAAATAAGATTTATGTGCAGACATGGCATTACTTGTCAACTTCAAATGTTGAATAAATTATTATATATTTACACTAAAAAAATCATATAATTTACCTAGATCAGAAATCATCAGAGAAAAAGACACTCTCATTGACTACACTTCTGGTAATTAGTGCTTGTGAAAGTTTGGATGCATTTGCCATAACCCCACAGTGACTATGTCACTAAATATGGTCACAGGCAAGGATAGACTTAAGCCAATTTAAATAATATCATATAGCATACCTTATATGTGGAATCTAAAAAGAAATTATACAAATGAACTTACTTACAAAACAGAAGGAGACAGACTTAGAAAATGAACTTATGGTTGCCAGAGGGTGGGGTGGAAGGGATAGTTAGGGACTTTGGGAAGGTCATGTACACACTGCTATACTTAAAATGGATAACCAACAAAGACCTATTGTATAGCATATGGAATTCTGCTCAATGTTATGTGCCAGCCTGGTTGGGAGGGGTTTTAGGAGAGAATGGATACATGTATATGTATGGCTGAGTACCTTTGCTGTTCACCTGAAATGATCACATTGTTAATCAGCTATACCCGAATACAAAATGTTTTTGGTGATAAAAACAAAATTAAAAATAAATATAAATAAAATAAAACGATTTCAAAACTCAACCAGCATGGCCACTGAAATACTAGGATATGTATATATGTGTGTATATGTCTCAATATATCCATTCCATCTGCCTTGTTGGTTGTCTTTCTTTATAGATTGCTTGCTTTGAAAAGAGGGAAGAGGATACATTTACAGGCTCAAGGGAACTCTGTATCACCATCTAGTTCTTTTAGCCCAGAGCTCCCTCTGGAAATGTACAGAGGAACTGCTCTCCAGGCAGTCCAGCTGAATAGAACTCACACTTATTCCTTCTCGCTTTCTTGGGAACTCTCTTCCTCTTTACAATGAGAGCTTCCCTGTCAAGATGACTTTGGAGGTTAACTATGAGATGGAAGTAAATCAGCCTTACTGAAGAATATCAATGCTTCATTCCCAATCCTTCCTTTATAATGCCTTAGATCAGGCTTCAATCACGGAAGAAATGGCAGGCTCGTGGGTATGGGATTATTGGAAGAACCACTAAAATGTCTGGCTAAAAGAGTAAACTACATGTGACTTGTCCAGTTGTAAAAAAAAAAAAAAAAACAACCTACCAGAAAATAGCATCTGCTCTAAGCCCTGCCCTCATAACAACCAGCTGTTATCGGTTATTCTCACCTGCTGGCCAGGTTCTCTCAGGATTAACTCTCACTGGGGGTGAAACAAATAAAAACAGCCAACCCTGAGCAATCAAGCTGCTTCAGTGCTTCTCCTTTGCTGCTGGGGCCATGAACTCCTTCTGCCCCTGGACCTTCATTTCCTAGGACTCTCTAAGCTGCCAGCAATTTCTATGAACTAGGAAAGTTTCTCCTATTCTGTCTCTGATAACAATGTCCTAGAGGTTTCCGCTTACCAAGCTTCAAAGTCATTAATGTCTCAGCTCAACCCAGCTGATCCTAATTACATTGTGACTAAAGGTGTGTGGCTATTTTTTTTTCTTTATTTTGGTGACTGCTGCTGCTACTGCTACTGCTAAGTCACTTCAGTCGTGTCCGACTCTGTGCGACCCCACAGACGGCAGCCCACTAGGCTCCCCGGTCCCCAGGATTCTCCAGGCAAGAACACTGGAGTGGGTTGCCATTTCCTTCTCCAGTACATGAAAGTGAAAAGTGAAAGTAAAGTCACTGAGTTGTGTCCAACTCTCAGCGACCCCATAGACTGCAGCCTACCAGGCTCCTCCATCCATGGAATTTTCCAGGCAAGAGTACTGGAGTGGGGTGCCATTGCCTTCTCCGATTTTGGTGACTATTTCCCTTTTAACCATATCAAACCTTTGATAAAAATCTAGTGAATGAATGTTGTATATTTCAACTTCTTTTCTACATGTAAGGATGCCCCTTTTGGTAATTAATCAGTTGCAGTGATCAGTGATGGGTTTCCAATATGCACAAATATAAACTTTCTTAAAATATACCTTTGAAATATCAACCTGGGGTATTAAATTCAGGTTAATTTTCAAATGCAATGAATTCAACAACAATTTTGCTATATTCTCAAATCTTATCCCTCAAGAGTTTACTATATTTAATTCAGTTTTAGGAATGTGTTTAATAATTCTAATATCTAAAACATATGGAAATATTAGATTTCCTGAAGAAAGTCCTTTTATTTCACTTAGTATTAGTGTGGTTATAGAGGTAAGGATTTCAGACTTTGCTACAGATTGCCTGGGGTTAAGTCTTACTTCTGCAATGACTTTGCAGGTATTTAATTTCTTTGTGCCTCAATTTCTTAATTTGTAAAAGGAATAAAAATAGTCCCTACATCATAGGTTGGCATGAAGTACATATATTAATGTGAAGTACTTAACAAAAAGCACCTAGTACACAGTACATTTTTAATAAGTAAGCTATTTTTATTGCTGCGGCTGTTCATCTGTATAGTCTTTTAGCTAAAAGTATCAACTTTAATGATGAAGTTCAATTTCATCATTAATAAGTTATGTTTTAGAGGATACTTAGATATTTGAATGCAAAGCCATGCTTTCAGTTCAGTTCAGTTCGGTCACTCAGTTGTGTCTGACTCTTTGCGACCCCATGAATTGCAGCACAACAGGCCTCCCTGTCCATCACCAATTCCCGGAGTTTATTCAAACTCAAGTCCATTGAGTCAGTGATGCCATCCAACCATCTCATCCTCTGTTGTCCCCTTCTCCTCCTGACTTCAATCTTTCCCAGCATCAGGGTCTTTTCAAATGAGTCAGCTCTTTGCATCAGGTGGCCAATGTATTGGTGTTTCAGCTTCAGCATCAGTCCTTCCAATGAATATTCAGAACTGATTTCCTTTAGGATGGACTGGTTGGATCTCCTTGCAGTCCAAGGGACTCTCAAGAGTCTTCTCCAACACCACAGTTCAAAAGCATCAATTCTTCAGCACTCAGCTTTCTTTATAGTCCAACTCTCACATCCATACATGACTATTAGTAAAACCATAGCCTTGACTAGATGAATCTTTGTTTCCAAAGTAAAGTCTCTGCTTTTTAATATGCTGTCTAGGTCATAACTTTCCTTCCAAGGAGTAAGTGTCTTTTAATTTCATGGTTGTAATCACCATCTGCAGTGATTTGGGGGCCCAAAAAGATAAAGTCTGCCACTGTTTCCACTGTTTCCCCATTTATTTGCCATGAAGTGATGGGACCAGATGCCATGATCTTAGTTTTCTGAATGCTGAGCTTTAAGCCAACTTTTTCACTCTCCCCTTTCACTTTCATCAAGAGGCTCTTTAGTTCTTCTTCACTTTCTGCAATAAGGTTAGTGTCATCTGCATACCTGAAGTTATTGATATTTCCCTTGGCAATCTTTTTTTTTTTCCCTTGGCAATCTTGATTCTAGCTTGTGCTTCATCCAGCCCAGCATTTCTCATGAAAGGAATGGCAAACCACTTCAGTATTCTTGCCTTGAGAACCCCATGAACAGTATGAAAAAGCCGTGCTTTAGAAATCATAATTTGAAAAAATTCATGAATATGGACATTTCAAAAAACAGAAAATAGTAACCTAACCATTTGATATTAGACATGACAAAGAAATGACAGATTTGTGATAGAAAAGCTAATGTCAGAGAACAAAGGAAGAGAACTTTGAAATTTATTTAGATTTTATTTGGTGGTTCTTTTGGTCACTAAAGCTAGTAATAGTAAAACCAGTGAATATGGTTAAAATAGAGGTGATAGAGAAATACAAATGCCCTCAGAGAGATTACAATGCCAAGAACTGCAGTTCCCCAAAAACTTTACAAACTATGCAAGTCTAACCCAGTCCCACCATCTTCTCAAATGAAAGCTAAAAAGGACTCAGGCCAGAGATGCTGTCCTGGACCACATGATGTAGAAGCAAATGAGTCAGAACTAGAAACCAGACCATCTTGTCTTCTCCAGAGGTCTCCATCTAGAGTCACAATGACTTCACATGTTTGAAATCTTAGGTTGAAACTGCCAAGACTGCATTTTCACAAACTTCATTATATATACATTTTACTGACCAGGCTCCCTAAAGAGTAAAAGATATGATTCTGAGTCATAATTGGGCAGAAAAGTCCTTTTCATCAACAAATTCTATCAATCTTCTTGTCGATTTATTCATTCTTTGTTTTATGACAGATAGCTTTTCCCTAATTAAGCCTCCTTTCAGAACACAGAGATTAGCCACTGCACCTTGAGAAAGCAAATCCCTTTTTCCTAAGAGCACCATGTTCTTAATATCCAAAGGAACTGAGGCAAAGAAGCTGAACATAATCCAGTCCGCCTTTTCCAGCTGAGCTTTCATTTCATACTTCACTACAGTTGCTCTAATCCTCACTTTCTCTTTGGGTTGCAGTGTATTCCAAACACACAGCATGTTTAAAATCCCTGTTGATCCGTTGAGATGCTACACAGTGCATGACAGAGTTTGGCAAGCATGTACACTGAGACTTCAAAAAAAATCTAAATAAAATGGAATCTGTGTTACCATCAGTTTTACTGTTTTTGAGGCCACTAAATCTTCTCCCTACTCCCAGGGGTGCCCCCTCTTCCAACAGGCATCATCCTAATTGGGATCTGACCAAACAGCTGGATTTACAGTGAAACATTAACCATCGGCTGAATTCCTCAGACACACACAGACACACACACACATCCACACATATATAGCATCCTGCAAAAGCACGACTTACAAATGCAAGCTTGAAGACTCATTTCTCACTCTGACCCCTGGGGGTCAATGATGTCAGAGAAACGATTTCTGAAAGGAGATCTTGAGTGGGAGTGAACAATCAGACCAACAATAATGAGTAGTTCTTGAAGGTCACAGCTGTTGAGCAGCTAATTGTAACTTGAAAAGCTGAGTACCAAGTTATTAATGATCTTGCTGATAAACCTTTTTCCACTCCAAGTCACACAAGCTTTTATTCCAACTTTGAAGATAAAGCAAGAGCTGGTGTGGCTATATGCACAATGCTTTTCCTGTCCAGATGCAGCCATGCATATCTGACCGTCTCCTTTCCTCACACACTCAGTATAATCCGGTGACCTTCATATAAACTGAGGCATGCTTTCTGATTCCAAGAGCTCACCTAAGGAAAGCGATTGCCAACTCTGCCAAATATTTTTAGTTTGTTTTAGCTTGTTAACGATTCAGTATTATAAAACAGACAGAACTGAATCAAATAAGTAATTTGCTCAGACAGCCAAAATAATCCTTTCCTTATTTTACATGCATGTGGTAGAAAACATACCACCTTAATTTGAAACACAGACACGGTATCATGGGAGGCAAAACATAATACTTCCACAGGCTAACAAAAGTATACTAGAGAATAAAAAGACCTGTCTGCTTTTCTTAGGAATTACTAAGAGCAAAGTCAAGCAGACAGGAGGAAACACAAGGCATACTATTAGAAAATCAGAGAGTACATCATATATGGGAATTTTATTCCAACAATTATCCCTTCTCCTCTAATGATTTACAACAGGGTTGCTCTCCTCTCTATTCCATCTTCTGTCTTATTTATTGGTTTATGATTTCTTCCCAAGCAGGAGTCAAATCTTCAGATCCCTATTATTTATCTAAAGAGAATCATTCATTTGCACACACTAGGTTCATAGTAAATGCTTGCTGAATGAAGGAAATGAAATGCTTTAATTATAATGTCTTTCCAACTAGAGAGCTGTTCATTGCTCTCACCACAGCAAGCCACTAAGGTTCTTGAATGAACCCCCGAGGCTATCACAGAATGATGAAAGGTACTTACCTTCACTCCCCTCCACAACCCCAAAGGAATTAATGAGCAGCTTCCACAAAGCCCAGAAGCAAACAACTAAAATCAGAACTGCAGCCTGTTAGTATAACACAAGTTAAACTAGGAGAAAAACATGTTTCCTGCAGGGTAGAGATGGGAGCAAAGCATCTAATTATTTAAGTGAGATTCAGGTCTGTGAAAGAACATGTGTGCAAACATGCCCACTTGTTTTATTTGCTTAATAAGCTCATCAGTGATATGCCATGCAAGAATATCAGTATTTTATCAGTTAACGCCTGCTTTCATAAATGGTTGTCTACAGCTTACATTGTGCTATTTGTATTACAGTTAATATATGATTAAAGACATATTTATTGGATAAATACCTAAGTCATAGATAACATAACATTAAGAACCCAGGCAAATGCATGATGAATAAAAGTTCCTCAAGACTTTTCTAATCAGGTAAGGAGGAAAAGGTACATATATAAATAACTATAATGTGACAGTGAGATAAATTCTCTACTACATTTGAGTGCCAAGTGTTACCATCTACAACTATATGAATTCCTATAAATTGCTAGGTGTACACAGATCAATACAGTTCCATCAATCTTGCTTCTCCATCCACCTACAAAAAGGAGGGTTTCCACTGAGCTCATGTCATTTAATCACCCATCAAATCTCCTGGATTTTTCAAATGTAATGTGGTACAAGAGCACACTGGTAGAATCATTTTTTTTTTCAGTGGTATCAGGTCATCACCTAAGCAGGGGTGTAGGGACACTTGAATAATAGATGACTGTATTACCCCAGCCCCTTCAAACTGGAATAACCATATATAAGTGCAAAATTCCAAACAGCAAAACCTCTCGATCATTTGTGTTCAACAAACTCAATCCTGGGCCATGGGATTTTCTACCCATGAAAAAAACTAAAATAAACAGTGTTGCATTAAAACAAAATAGTTCAGATATCCATATATTTTAGGAAGATTTCTTTTTACAGAGTAGAGAAAATTCAGTTACTCTCTGGTAAGATTTTTAGTTGTCAATTTTGAAAGACCCACAAAGCAAGAATTGATTCACCAGTAAAAAATGTGTTATCCAAATTTTTCTTCACTTCCCTTCTACATCTATACTAACCCTTCTGGGACAAATCGTATATTTATGTGATTTCCTCTCTGTAGGTCATATCCATATCTGTTGCTAAAAATCTGATTTACTTTAATTCCCATTATTCTCAAAATCCCTACAGAACTGGCTATGGATATCTGAAAATATATCACATTGAAAACTGAAGTTATTACCTCCCTCAAAAAACAGTATTCCTTGCCAACCATTTAATTCAATATATACATAGAATACAAGCAGAGGTTGAACTCACAGCCATAAAGTATTTTAAAAACCACATATAATAGTTTCAAAATGTTTTATTTAATATACTCCATTTTAAATAAATTAATAAAAGTGCTTTTAGTTTTTGAACTTTAAAGTCGATGGTCACAATGTCTCAAATATTTCACCTCAAATATAAATTAAAACTGTAATTTTGTACAATTCAAAGTAGTTAATGCAAACATTTACATGCAATCTTCATTTAGGTCCAGTTCTAATGGAAAAAATGTTCTTGTCTTCAGGGTAGTAGTTATATGAATAGATTCAATGAAGTAAAATCGTTTATACATTTTTCCTAAGTATCAAAGACATCTAGATTTCACAAGGGCTTTATAAATATTAGCTAATCCACTAATTGTATAGATGGGATATTTCATAACTTACCTCAATTTACAGTTTCACAAGTAACAGATGGTGGATTAATACTAAGGAGGCAATATTTTGGGTTGGCCAATAAGTTCATTCAGATTTTCTGCAACATCATATGAAAAAATCCAAACAAAATTTTTGGCCAACCCAATTCATTATCATTCAAAACAGGACACTTTTGAGAATGCGAGAGGATACTATTAAGGATGATTGGAGGACAACAGGTATAAACTGGGTCTCTTTGGAAACCAGAGATTATGGTTAGCCATAACACATGCAATGTGTATTTGCTACTTCAATTGAGAACATTTCATCTGCTATAGATATAAGAAACAAATGTATCGGTAAAACTTATATGTTAAATATACGTTAAGTATAAGCAAATAACTTGGGAGATACAGACAAAATTCATAAAATATATGAAGAATAGAGAGTAAGTTAGTAACCCTTACACATGTTACAGAATCAATGAAACAATTACAAGAATGGAACATATAAGAGTGTTACTTAGAAAGAGATTTACAGACCATACATCTTAAACATTCATAAAGCCCACATTATATCACCTCTAGATTAATAGTTACCTTCCCTCTACATCTGCGGAGAAGGCAACAACATCCCATTCCAGTACTCTCGCCTGGAAAATCCCATGGGCGGAGGAGCTTGGTGGGCTGCCGTCTATGGGGTCGCATAGAGTCGGACACGACTGAAGCGACTTAGCAGCAGGAGCAGCAGCAGCAGCTACATCTGTACCTCTTAGTTACATCTGTTATGGTCCATTTCTGATTCCATGTGTTCTTCTCTTGAAAAAGGTAGATATAAGCTACAGCAGCCCACTACGTTAAACAGCAGGGTATAGCTGCAGTTAAGTATACAAGTCTCTGTATCTCTCCAATAAAGTAAGCTAATGTTACCTGTAGATACCTCCCAAACATTGAACTTCCTTGTTTATCTGCTTTTTGTAACCACATCAGTAGCAGAAATGGCTGATGAAGCAGAAAGTGAATGAGGATATTGTGACACTGCATAAACAGAATTTAAAAAGTGTGACCTTTCCAACCATCCAATGGAACTCTTCCTATCTGTGCAAATGTATCCTACAGCTTTGTAATGGGCTTCCCACGACAGAATATATAAAGCATGCAATTCCAGAATCTTGATGCCTTGGTCTGAGTGTCTTGCCGTCGTAATTTCACTTGTCTGGTAGTTATGTAGAGGCTTTTACTGCACTGATATAAATTCCCACACAACAGCACATTTCTCTAAAATCTCATTAATTTATTTACTCATTCAACAAATGTGAGTGTCTACACAGCATGCTCAATTCTGGGTTCCTGGGATATAAAAATGAAAGACACAGCCTCTGTTCTTAAACAGAGTCCAAGGAGGAAAACACATGAGCAAACAGACAAGATACAATAATGTTGTTATATCCTAGCCTCCCAGGATCAAGGAAGGCTTCCTAGAGAAAGGGACACAAACGAATACAGTATAGAACAAAACAGAACAGAAGGAAAACAAGGACTAACATTTATTGTTACTGCATGCTCTACCATTTTCTAACTCACTTAGTCCTCATAACAACCCTATGAATTAGTAATGCTATTATTCCTAGCTGAAAAATAAGAGAAGGAAGGCATAGGGAGGGGACACATTTACCAAGTAGAAGAGTCAGGACTGAATGCAGAGCTCTCTGGCCCAAGAAACCACCCTCTTCATCACCAAATTACACTGTGTCATATCCCAGGTGCCAAGCACTACAACATGAATGGGAATTAGAAATGTAAAAAAGGGAGAAAAGTGCACAGTGAGAATTCGAATTAAGACAACCACCATACTTCAACAGAGTTAAAAACATGGCACAGATATGAGGCATTGAAAGAGATGAAGCTGTTAAATTAGGTCGGGCTCAGAAACTGAGATTACCATGCTGTTGCTGCTGCTGCTAAATTGCTTCAGTCGTGTCCGACTGTGTGTGACCCTATAGACGGCTCTCCCGTCCCTGGGATTCTCCAGGCAAAAACACTGGAGTGGGTTGCCATTTCCTTCTCCAATGCATGAAAGTGAGAAGTGAAAGTGAAATTGCTCAGTCGTGTCCGACTCTTAGTGACCCCATGGACTGCCTACCAGGCTCCTCCGCCCATGGGATATTCCAGGCAAGAGTACTGGAGTGGGGTGCCATTGCCTTCTCTGGAGATTACCATAGGCTTTATCAAAATGCCTCATCACCTTCCTTGTCATGTGTCCCCATAACTCAATGTGTACATTACAATATTTTAAGGGGAAAACAAGTAAATACATTATGTGGAATGAAATGCAAAAAATAAAACAAGCCTCGAAGTCTTCAATTAGTGAAGACTTTCCTTTAATATAAGGCAATATCTTATAAAAATTTCACATTATCTGAACTACCATGCAATACAAATAAAGATTTTAACTTACATCTAATCTAGTATAGTCCTAACCATGGGTTACATAACCATGTTTATTTTGTTTAAATTCCTGTGAATATGAATTTATGTATATGTTGACTAAAAATGTGAGAAATGAAAAAACGGACCTCATACAAGTAGCTTTTCAACAATACTATGCTGTCATAGATGTTTTAAGATGGTAAACAAATCTGTATAACAGGACAAATAAAATATAAGTAAGAGGTAAGAAGAAAACCAACAAAACATACATCTTCACAGGCTAGTCAAATAATTCTGATAGAATATCTTCCCGATATAATCATGTTAGTTTTCTAATGCTATAAATAATCATATTACTTAATGTAAATAAAAGAAAATTTATAAACACCAGATGAACAAATGGTATCTTTTTCCTTTCAGATGCGAAACTGTGGGAATAAATTACTCTTTCACAAGACCAGCAGTTTCAAATAAAATTTGAAAATCAATCTGCTTTGTATAATTCTTAAATTTTAAAGTGATATAAGTGTTTAAACAAGTTTTTTTTTTGCTATTGACTGCATATGTTTAGATTCAGCCAGTCAAAACTTATTACAGTATATAATTTTTAGCTTAGTTACTAATTTCCAAGTCTCATCAAAAAAATCCCAGCATTTTTCTATTAATCTCAAATAGTATTACAACATTCTAGAAAATTTCAAAAAATTTTACATACTTGTAACATGTGTCCAATCCAGCACTACTTTAGCCTGATAACTGACAACTAAACCATGATGAAAAAAGAATATGTGAAAATTCCAGAACAGAAGAAAATCGCTAGACATAATCATTTCCCCTCCAATTCTAATATATATACTAATAAATCTAATCATCTATCATATGCTCTACTTGCTAGAAGATATTTGAGAAAGATCGTCGCATCACAAATCTATCAGTGAGAATCAAAAATACTTTTATTTTGTCACTTATTACCTCACACTCTCTCATCATCTTATCATGCATTTATGAACTTTCTGTGGATTAACATCAGCAGAGGCTGCCAGAGTGGTAAAGCATATTAAAAGTTTGAGACTTCCCTTTGCCAGTTGTATCAATTCATGATATGATTACCCCTCCACTGGCTTGTAATATTCCCTCCTCTAAATGAAAGCGTGCCCCCAGGATATCTCCTTACTCATTCTCTTTTCTGCTTTGACAATCTCCTAAACCCCAGTAACCTTAACTATCTATCACCTTTATGTTGAAAATTTCTAACTTCTATTACTAGCGATAACTTCTCTCAATATTTAGATTAATATTTCAAAGTCTGGTTCTCATTTATACATCTAACTCAATATTTCTAAGATCAGATTCATCATTTTCCCCCTGAAAACCAAAGCTTACTCTTGTCATCCTAATTCTATGAATGGCCTAGTCATCTAGGCATCTTTGATTTTTCCCTCATCCTCACTTCCTACGTCCAGTTAGTAGTCAAGCACTGCAGATTCAATTTCTGTGCATCTCTCACATCGTTCCTCTTCTTTCCATCCCCATTGCTTTCTCCTCAGTTCAGACACTCATTACCTTCTGCCCTAGGGCAATAACCTAACTGATCTCTCCATGCTCAAGTCTCTCTCTACCACAAACCTTCCTACATAATCCTGACAAGTTCTAAACTGCAACTCTGATCAAAAGCTTCCAAACAATCCCTATGACAGACAAAATTACATACAAAGTCTCACCCAGGCATTTAAGACCCCCTACAAGATGGCTACGGACCACTTTTCAAACTTCCTGCCCCACTACTTTTCTCCTCATTCCCTTATTGTGGGTTAAAGTAGACTATTCACTGATTGATGAAAATGTCATAAATTTCTTCACCTATAACTTTGTTCACATAATTCAATTCCCTGGAGCATCCTCCACTGCCAGCACCTCCCATCTAAGCTTGCAAATGATTCTGAGGATTTTTCAAGAGTTTGTTAAAATATCACATTACCAGGAGTTTCCTGGTGGTTCAGTGCTTCAAGACTTTGCCTTCCAATGCAGGGCATGTGGATTCAATCCCTGGTCAGGGAGCTAAGATCACACATGCCCTGCAGCCAAAACCAAAACATAAAACAGAAGCAATATCATAAGAAATTCAATAAAGGCTTTAAAAATGGTTCACATCAAAATCTAGAAATAAAAAAATACCGCATTGTCTTAGCTTTACCTGTACTCCTTTCTCCAAAATCCCCAGCTCATACCAGGGAAGCCATTTCTTCCTCCTTTAAAATACTATAGCATTTGTATTATTTCATGGTAATGTAACCCACCAGCCTCCTCTGTCCATGGATTCTCCTAACAAGAAGAGTAGAGTGGGTAGCCATTCCATTCTCCAGGGGTTGTATAACACCACATTTCACCAAACCATTGAGTCAAATGCCTATGGTTTGCCAACTCTCTCTGTCACCAGCAACTGACTGGAAATCCTTGAGGAAAGAAATAGCCTTATAGAGGGTTCTATATGCATTACAGAAAAAACCAACATGTAAACTAAATTAACTGAAGTCATTTTCTCATCAGAATACTTACACTCAGTGTTCAATTACCCTAGCTATGAACCCATGATTGTGACAGAAACATGAAGCCAATAATTGAGTATAGCATTTTGTCTCTTCCAAAGTCAACAAGAATATTAAAAGAAACTAAACAGTTCATTGAAAAATTTTCATGGATTTTGTATTATTTATCTATGGTATGATTATCATAAAATGACACCCAAAAAAAAGAATGCATACCAGGTCTCAAAAGCTATGAGCTTAATCATATTTGATATATTTACATATGATGCTTAATCATAAGAACAACAATGTATATACTTTTATTAGTACACTATACAGATGAGATAACAAAGATTTTTTAAAATATAAGTCCTTGGCCTCAATTGATACAGTTAAGAAACAATAAAGCTGAAAGTGTTAGTCGCTCAGTTGTGACCCAACTCTTTGTGACCCCAGGGACTGTACTGGCCAGGCTCCTCTGTCCATGGGATTTCCCAGCAAGAATATGGGATTGTGCTGCCATTTTCTTCTCCAGGGGATCTTCTCGACTCAGGGATTGAGCCCTGGTCTCCTACATTGAAGGTGGGGTCTGAGCCACCAGGGAAGGCCCTGGTGAGAATGAACTCAAACTGTCAGACTCGAAATTTCATACATTTACTGTAATTCCATACTACTACTCTCACAATCGCAATAAAAACAAAATGGTGGCGAGTTAAAGACATGTTTAATGATTAAGAAAAAGGAATTGCTTCTTTAGGATGTATTACTCGGGAGGGAAATTATCAATTTAGCTAACTATACATATGAAAGAGAAAAATAATAAATTAGAGTGCCTGGCCAAATGTTTTCATTTCTGTGCTGGAGACATACATGAATAATGCAAAAATCTAAAAACCAGACATAAACCAATCTATGAATGTATGATATTCTATGTAAAACAACACCTGCCCTCTTCTTCCCTTTCATCTTAATTTGAAGTTAAGGCTTTTATAAATATAATGGAAGCTTTCTCTCTGTATCTGAAATATACTTCAGATCTTTCTCACTATCACCTATTATTTGAGTTGAAGGGAAACATAAGAAAAAGGAAAAGATTTTCCAGTAAATAATTTATTCTGAAAAGCACCTGTGACTGGAAGAGTAAAACCTATTTCTTTGGAACATATACACAATTGTTATTATGTGGCAAACACTCAATAAATTAATGAAACAATTTATATATCCCCAATTAACTCTTTTTGGGCTAGAATGTCAAGGTTTTGAATATTTTTCATGATACAAATTCTTGGTAACAAGAAAATTTCAGTGGCAAAAAATATAATTTCTATGAGCATTTTGAAAAGCTAGTAAAAATTGACTTGACAGATGGAAAGGAAAAATAATTTATAATTTAAGAAACATAAAGAAAAAAAGTATTTATCATATTTTCCTGGAAATATCTGAAGGCCAATCTCATTAATACATTTATTTTTCATTGGATACATCATTCTAGTAATTATACTATTTGGGGGAAGAAACAAGATCCTAAAGAAATGTTTCAAAATATCACGTTTTAGGCCAGAAAGTTTATTATTTTTTTAACCTCAATACTTTACCTATTTTCCTAAATACCTATTATCCTTCCCATATAAAAATATAATATTGTGTACCTAATCATCCTAAAGGGCTTTCCAGTTAGTACTAGTGGTAAAGGACTTGCCTGTCAATGCAGGAGACTTAAGAGACTCAGGTCGGATCCCTGGGTAGGGAAGATCCTCTGAAGGAGGGCATGGCAACCCACTCCAGTATTCTTGCCTGGAGAAACCCATGGGCAGAGGAGCCTGGCAGGCTACAGTTCATAGGGTTGCAAAGAGTCGGGAACGGCTGAAGTAACTTAGCACACACACACAATAATTCTAAAGGGTGCTGTCCAAATGATAAATTTTGCATATCAATTGCACCTGACATTTTGTTTAAACTGTCAAACCTCACTGAAAGAAACAAATATGAGCAGGGGCTTTTATTTGAAATATTATACTGTCATGTAAAATAAGAAGCTAACACAGCACTTTGAAGGGCATGTTATACTATTCTCTTATAGTAACAATTTTATCCAAAAGACTGAGATTGTAAAACGGAGGGTTTCCATTTTTGTAGCAACATTTATCTCTGTTCTTCTGTTATAAGTTTTTTTCATCTCTCTAGCTCCCCCTGAATTCCTGGACTTAACCTATACACTTCAGACTGCAATGTAATAACAAAAACCAGATTTTCAAAATTTGAGGAGTAAGAACATGAGAACATGTTAGAAGGATAACTCATCAAAGTCAATATAAATGACATATATAAACATATTAAGAGTAAAAAAAGTGTCAGGTTTTCCTGTGATCATTACTCATATAAAATGAAAATATAAAAGCGAGGAGGAAGTGAAGTTATTTACCAAATGCACACACACACACAACTTAGGGCCACTCTAATTCAGAATTAGAGGGAAGATAGAAATTGTTTGGTCAAGAATACACCTAAGGATGAGTGCAAGGAGAGAAAAATCAATTCAAGGCAGTCCTACATTGAAATTTTAGCTGAGCTAAGGAGGAGTCAGGTAGTATAGGACAGGCCAACCAGCAAAACTAATATTAATTGCCAAAGATGTGGAAGGAAGGGGGCAGGGCTTGTCTAACAAATTGTTAGAAACTCCATGAGGCTGAAAGATAAGAAAAGTGTGGAAGGAGATGTAGTGTGAGGTAAGAAAAAAGTGTGCTACCTACTAATCTTGTTTTGGGGTTCTCAGGTGGCTCAATGGCAAAGAATTTGCTTTCCAATGCAAGAGATGCTGGTTTGATCCTTGAGTCTGGAAGATCACCTGGAGTGGGGAATGGCAACCCACTCCAGGATTCTTGCCTGGTGAATCTCATGGTCCACAGGGTTACAAAGAGTTCAACACAACTGAATGACTGAGCATGCATGAACTAATCTTATTTACTGGATGCATGTACTTTGGCTTGTAAGTTTTAAAGCATCCCATGTTACCTCTTCCTGTTCTTCCCTTATTTTAGTATCCATGACCTCCCCTATGATGTTGATGAGATCATGGTATAACTGGCTCCATTTCCAAATCACTGTCTTACAACTATCAGAGTAAATGAGCTTTTGCTAACCTCCCCCTGCCTCCATCAGTTTATTTTAATGCCTTCATATGTACAACTTGGAGAAGGAAATGGCAATCCACTCCTGTACTATTGCCTGGAAAATCCCATGGACAGAGGAGCCTGGTAGGCTATAGTCCATGGGGTCGCAAAGAGTCGGACACGACTGAGCAACTTCATGTTCATGTACAACTAGGTGAGTTCTGCAGCTGTGGTCTTGGACCTATGACTTGAAAGTGTTTATTTTGGGGGGACTTTTAATCAATTGGTTTTTAAAATTAATTTATTTTAATTGGATGCTAATTACTTTATAATACTGTAGTGGTTTTTGCCATACATTGACATGAATCAGCCATGCGTTTACATGTGTTCCCCATCCTGAACCCTCCTCCCACCCCACGCCCCATCCTGAACCCCCCTCCCACCTCACTCCCATTCCTCAGGGTCATCCCAGTGCACCAGCCCTGAGCACCCGGTCTCATGCATAGAACCTAGACTAGTGATCTATTTCACATATGATAATATATATGTTTCAATGCTATTCTCTCAAATCATCCCACCCTCGCATTCTCCCAGAGTCCAAAAGTCTGTTCTTTACATCTGTGTCTCTTTTGCTGTCTCACGTATAGGGTCATTGTTACCATCTTTCTAAATTCCATATATATGCATTAATATACTGTATTGCTGTTTTTCTTTCTGACTTACTTCACTCTGTATAATAGACTCCAGTTTCATCCACCTCATTAGAACTGATTCAAATGTATTCTTTTTAATAGCGGAGTAATAATTGATTAAACATTTCCTTAAGATAAAACATCAATGTCATCAAGAGATATTCTGTTTTATTAATCATTTTTAATTAGGCAAAAGTATAAATAAAGATTCATTTCTGAGGTATTCTCACTTGCACATGAAGATTATTTTTTGTTATTATTTCATTAAACAATGTTCTCCGTTACATTGTTAATGAGCTCAAATATGAGAAGACTAGTCTCCTACTTCCTATCTGAATTTTGACATGGAACATTGTACTAAGAACTGAATGAATGCCAAATATATTTAGGCCTGCAGATCAACTGTCTTAACTTCATTCAATTTGCCTCTTTGCCATAGTACTGAAAAGTATACATTCCAAAAGAATATATATAGGAAGAATTCTTCCAGCTGTTTCATGGCAACACAGGAGAGGTCAAAATCAAATCTCATCTTGGCTCCATTACAGCCCTGCTAGGTATTACTGGGAAGCATTAGATAGAAGGAATGCCTGAATGCCTACCAGACACTCATTTGTTGAAGAATCTTATTATACCTAAGGCAAAATAGAATACCTAAGGAAGAATAATAATATTTTTCTTCTTTTTAATGAGAATATCATGCTCAATTAATAGCATTAATATATATTTTTTTAGACTAACATATTATTTTTAAGTTGAGCATTCTTAAATTCTGAGCCAGAAATCTGGGTTTCTATTCAAAGGAATGTATTGAAGAAGTCATCTGTAAATGTTTTGGTAACACCACCATCATTCCTTATCAACATTCTCTGTTTCCTCTTGTCTTTCTTATCTCAGTAAGTGATAGGATCATTCCTATGATCATGGAAGATAGAAACCTGGTAGTCTTCTTTGGGTTTTCCCTCTGTCTTACTCACTTATCCAATGAATCCTATATCTCCTGTCAATAGATCCTCATTATCACCAAAGTCATTGGTTTGCAGAGTCAGTGCCACATCATTTCTTATCTGAATTAATAGAATAATCTCCCATTTCAAGCCTTGAAGCCTCTAGTTTATTTGTCAAATGCAGGTGGCAGTTCATTCTTCCCTCGATTCCTCTAAAATTCACTTAATATTACCCTTACTGCCATCAGAGAAATTCCAAACTCCTCATGACATTATATCATGCCATATTTACCTTCTGTAGATTATTTCTGGGCAAACAAATAGAAATTATCCTTTGTGAACTAGGCCTGTGTACTATTGTTTCCTATCTATATTAGTTACTGTTGTTCAGTTGCTGAGTCATATCAAACTTTTGTAACCCCATAGATGCAGAACACCAGGCTCCTCTGTCATCCACTAACTCCCCAAATTTACTCAAATTTATTTCTATTGAGTCAGTAATACTATCTACCTATCCCATCTTATGCTGCCCCCTTCTTCCTTTGCCTTCAACCTTGCCCAGCATCAGGGTCTTTTCCAGTGAGCTGGCTCTTCGCATCAGGTAGCCAAAGTACTAACGTTTCAGTTACAGCATGAGTCCTTCCAATAAATATTCAGGATGGATTTCCTTTAGGATTGACTGATGAATCGCCCTGAAGTCCAAGGGACTCTCAAGAGTCTTCAGCACCGCAATTCAAAAGCATCAATTCTTCAACATTCAGCCTTCTTTATGTCCCAACTCTCACAACCATACATGATTACTGGAAAAACCATAGCTTGAACTATACAGTCATTGTCAGCAATGTCTACTGTGTAATACACTGTCTAGCTTTGTCATAGCTTTCCTTCCAAGAAGCAAGTGTCTTTTAATATCATGACTGACTAGAGTCACCATCTTCAGTGATTCTGCTGCTACTGCTGCTAAGTCGCTTCAGTCATATCCGACTCGGTGCGACCCCATGGACGGCAGCCCACCAGGCTCCGCCATCCCTGGGATCCTCCAGGTAAGAACACTGGAGTGGGTTGCCATTTCCTTCTCCAATGCATGAAAGTGAAAAGTGAGAGTCAAGTTGCTCAGTCATCTGGAGCCCCCAAAAAACAAAATCTGTCACTGCTTACACTCTTTCTTCTTCTGTTTGCCATAAAGTGATGAGACCAGATGTCATTAGTTTTCTGAATGCTGAGTTTCAAGCCTCTTTTATCCTCATTGAGAGACTTTTTAGTTCCTCTTCACATTCTACCATGAGAGTGGTATCATTTGAGTATCTAAGGTTGATACTTCTCCCCACAAATTTGATTCCAGCTTGTGATTCATCTAGCCTGGCATTTCACATGATGTACTCTGCATATAAATTAAATAAGCAGGATGGCAATATATAGCCTGTTGTACTCCTTTCCCAATTTTGAACCAGTTATTCCACGTCTGGGTCTAGCTTCATAATCTCCATATAGGTTTTTTAGGAGATAGGTAAGGTGGTCTGATACCATTTCTTTAAAAATTAATAGTTACTTTCTTCTTCTACCTCTGTACTGGGTTATCTACTATTTGGCTGTCAGATCCCAGGTTAAATGTCATGTTTCTTCAGGAGCATCTTTTCCAGTCTTCCAAAACTGAGTTGATACTCTCCTTATGTGTACCATAGGACTTTATACTCACTTTTGTAATAGGGTCTCAGTATTTCCTCTTTACTACAAAACTGCTTCTATGTGGCCCTACATCCTAAGATGGCCAGTGACATGAATAATTAAATCAGGGGTTTAATCAGGCCTAACCATTGAGGATTAAATGTTCTTTTTGGAAATTTAAACTAAAAGGTAAGACAACAAGTGCCAGTTGGTGGTTAGTGCTATTGCTAAGGGCAGTGGTGTATAATTCAGGCAGGCAGTCATTTACAATGTAAATGAGCAAAGAAAGCTGTCAGAAAGCTAGAGAAGAATCAAAGAGGAACTAGGCCCATTGGGGGAAAAAAAAATTTCCTAGTATCATTTACTGATAAGCAAGGTCCAGTGCTTAATAGTCCTTAGATTTCCATAAGAATTATGTTTTGTTTTTTTTAATTAATTATTTATTTACTGGCTGTGCTCCATCTTAATTTTGCTCTTGGACTTTCTCTACTTGACACCCTGGTGGCTTAGATGGTAAAGCATCTGCCTACAATGTGGGAGACCCAGGTTCAGTCCGTGGGTTGGGAAGATCTCCTGAAGAAATGGCAACCCACTCCAGTATTCTTGCCTGGAGAATCCCATGGATGGAGGAGCCTGATAGGCTACAGTCCATGGGGTCGCAAAGAGTCAGACACGACTGAGCGACTTCACTTTCACTTTCTCTACTTGTAGCAAGCAAGCTCTTTGGCTACTCTCTAGTTGCATTGTGAGGGCTTCTCACTGTGGTGGCTTCTCTTCCTGCAGTTCAAGGGTTCTGGCCCATGGGTTCAATTGTCATGGCATGTGTGCTTAGTTGCTTCGCAGCGTGTGGGATCTTCCCCAACCCGGGATCAAACCAGTGTTCCCTTCATTGCAAGGCAGATTCTTAACCACTGGACCACCAGGGAAGTCAGAATTATGAATTCCTAAAACACTGCTCCTACAGGAAGCACCTACCATCAAATACACACACACACATATACAAAAGCATACGTTAATCACTACTTTACAAACAAATCTCTTGACTCTTTGGGTACAAGGAAGAGATATCCTCTAGCAAACTTTTGTCACAATGTATTATTTTTATCTCCCAATACCATTAAAGTTTGTTAGTTCTCCATCTCTGCCTTCCTGCCACTTTAGAGCAAGGCCCAGCATGCATCTATGAACAATCGAAAGAGGAAAACATAGTGAAGGCAAGAATGAATGAAGGAATTACCAGTATTCAGACTAATTTAACTGGAGAAGGAAATGGCAGCCCACTCCAGTGTTCTTGCCTGGAGAATCCCAGGGATGGCAGAGCCTGGTGGGCTGCCGTCTATGGGGTTGCACAGAGTCGGATATGACTGAAGTGACTTAGCAGCAGCAGCAGCAGACTAATTTAAAGACTAACTTGTGTTTAAAGCAATAAAAAAAAAAATCTGTGGTGGATTCATGTTGATGTATGGCAAAACCAATACGATATTATAAAGTAATTAACCTCCAATTAAAATAAATAAATTTATATTTAAAAAAAGAAAAAATCAAATATAGTTTAATTAGCATGAAAGAATTACCATCTATAAACATAAAAAGATGGAAGAAAGAATGGGAGAAAATGGAAAAAAAAAATAGTGATGGCAGAAGTGGATGTAATTCCTCAAGAGACTGAGAGACTACACAAACCACATTGAAAAGCATTTTGACTCCCGCAAAAGGTAAGCTTAAAAATAATCACAGACTACTAGAGTTTTTATAACTTCTCAGGATTGAAATGCTTCAGCTGTACTCCAAGAGAACACTTGTATGAACCCTGCACACTATACGTGTGGCTTGCAGGAGGCTTATTTGTAGATCATTTCAATGAACTTTTTATGCTTCTGCATGAAAATCACAATTAAAGCAAGGAAAATGCTGATAAAAAACACATTAACATTCCTTCAGCTTCAAGGAAAACTCTTGATATCTAGTCATTAACCATGCAATCTGCCCTCAGACATCCTTCTGCCTTAATATGCTAAAGAGAAAAATGTCTTCTGAGAACAATGTTTTTTAATTCTTTATGCTTTGCTGCTCTACTGTGAAGTCCTAATTCCTGTGAATCCAAACACTCGTTAACTCTCAAGAAATGCTATTAGCTATCTGGAATCAAATGAATATAAAGGGGAAAAAAGGGCAAAGTTTAATTTCAAACAAATAAAAGGGTTTTTGTTATGTTATGAAGGCTGTGTTTGTTGGGTTTCTATTTGCTCCTTTGGCTATCTATAGAACAAACAGAGGTTAACTTTTTTAAAGTAATAACAATTTTGTATTCCAATCAAAGACTGCATTAATATCAAGCTTTACTATTTATATTTTTCTGAGTTTTCTGTATCTTAAAATATCTTGTTTCTATAACAGACTATTGTTTTTCTTTTAGAAAGGCAGGTAGAAGAAGGGAGGAAGCTGGAGTTCGTTGACATTTTCCAGTTTGAATTCTTTCATGTCTTTTCAGTTTGAAGAGCTCAAACTAATGTAATATCTCTTATTTTAATTTCATATTTAATACCAGTTCATGTGTTCTAGCTGTATGTACTATTTTCCATATCAATAAAGACTATGCCCCTGTAATATTTACTTCATCTTCTTTATTCTTTCTATAGAGAGCTTTCAAAGATGACCTTTAGTTGCTCTCTGACTGATAAAATTACTTTTGCACAAAAGTGACTTTCAGAAAGTATTACCTCATCATAGCAGATTAACATAATAACCTAGGCTCCTTTTAAATCACATGATATTTATCTCAGTGTTCATTTATAAGATCAAGTAAAGGTTTCCTGATACTCTCATTTTTGTCTTTGCCCAAAATAGAATATAATTCAATTTCCCTATTTGTAAATAGATAGAAAAATGTGACTTAATCTCCTTACTACAATGTAACCTGACACACACATGGCAAAATGTAAAAGCTAGTAATACAGAAAAATCTTATTAAGCTATAAAAGCTGGTGAACATATAAATTCAGCCAACATATTAGTAAAAGTACTATAGGAAAAAACTTATGCTAATTGACTGCTATTTTGAATTGCCAGCAGGTGTTTGTGTTTCTGTGTTTATGTTACAGTTGCTGATTTAAACATTTATAACATCTCAAAAAGTAAAATTCATTTCTAGATTTCTTCTTTACTAGCACTAGAAATTGTGATGAACACATATATATTTGAGCAAATTAAAAAAAACATTAATTTAGTGTTACTGTTTCATAATATAAATCAAAAGCCAATGTCATGATGAAAACTTTCTGATTGCTAAAGCACATTTTGTGAAAAATATAACTGTACCCAATTTAGAGAATTTCAGATTTAAAATGATAATACAAAACAGAAAAGAAAAAAAAATGAATTCTTAAAGAATATTTATTATACCTTTTCCCTGATTTTTCCAAAAACACTGGAGTCAATTCTATGTGCTTCTGTAGAAATATATGCACAAAGCTCCCACCACTGACCCCCAATCATCACTATCAGGGAAGTAGTGCTAATCTGAATTGAAAGACTCTAGGCCACTGATTAAAATATGTGATTGAGTGGAAAGAGCCACTGTGAGTGCCAGCATCACCACACACTTACTCTATGTGCCTGAAGTAATTGAAGAATCAGGTTTAAATATCACAGGTCTCTTAAATCTCAAATTGATAAAGAGGTGATGAATAACCCTTAGTCCCTGAACTAAAATACAGTGTTCCAATGTATTTTACCAGAGAGTTCTGTAATGGTGCTCAGAAGATAAGCTCAGTTAATATAGTGGCATTTCAGGTTCCTTAGACAGTATTTCCTGTATTATTAAATCATGGTGTAGGAGATGTGAGTGTATTTTGGGATAAAGCTTGATACTCATGGTTCCACCTGCCAAATGTTTCTCAACCTTTTTCATGTTGCAGACACATAGAAAATTATAAATAAAGTATTAATAGAAATAGCATATGATATGCACATAAGTACTATATAATATTTGTATATATTATTTTATATTCATTATACATATTATGTTCCCTGAGGGAAATTAGAGAGATAAGAGTGTCTTCATAAAGTTTGATGAGCGAAAAGAAGAAAAACTCTATTGCCTAAATATTATGTAAAGATTATATATATATATATATATATATATATATATGAAGTACTGAGGAAAAGAATAAAACTGGATTTTCTAAAAATATTATATAATTTTCCTCGTTGGAACTTGAAAGGCTGGGTGTCTCACACTGTACTTGCCAACTGAAGAGACAATAATAAAAATAAAGCACTTTCCAACATTTCCATTAAAAAATTTGGTTGCTTTTGCAACCATCACTTTTCTATCAGGATGGATTCTTTAAATGACTACACACAATTCCTAACCAAGATGTTTTCACCATAATCTCCTCAAAAATCTTTCCAGTTTCCATTGATGGGAATATTTTTTCAAACAGATGATCGGAAATGTTAAAATGCGTCTTTTACAACCATTCAAATTTACAACCATTGACATGGTCACTAAGAGTAATTTTAAACTTCCAGTGAAAATATTTCAAACCGAATCGGAAATTCAAAGTCAAACATTTTCAAATAGCGATGAGGTTCTAACGTAGAACAAGCATGCATTGTTCAACAACATGTCTGTATCTCACTTGGTGCAAACATCGGCCACAATGAGTGAATGCAGAGATCTATGAGAAGACACGTTTGGGGCACTGCCTGGGAACGAGCTTCCCAGGGTCCCCTACCCAGCCACCCCCAGCCCTCTCTCCCCACCGCTGGCCGCACCTTGGGCTGAGATCTGAGCTCCATGGGCACCTGGACCACGAACTCCTCTGGTAGCTCCACGGGGCCCTGGTCCGCGATGAGCAGTGGCGCGCTCCGCAGCTGGCTGCTGAAGGAGATGTCTGGGAGGTAGAGCGCCTCCTGGGCCGCGCTCAGCATGTCGCAGTGGAGAAGCAAGGGCTGGATGTCGCTCACTGTGCTTGCCACCTGCGGGGACCGCAGGGCGCACCATCAGACTCCGCTTAGCTCAGGCCGGCCTCAGAGGAGCCCTGCTGGGGCTATTCCCAAGGCTGCTCTCTGCTGCGGGCCGTAGGCCGTGGACTCCACCACCCCAGGCCCCACAGGCAACCTTGGAGCTAAGGAGCTCACATCTCCTGGTTGCTAGTGTGATATGGACTGTGTAACTCTGTCCTAGTTAATCACCATCTTAAGTAAGCCAAAAACCTCATCCTAACTCCTAAAAACGATCAGAAAATTAACTAAAATTATCAAAAGCAGAAAAAGCTGCCTGAAAAAAACATAGATTATATTTGTTATAGATTCACTGCCTTCTGTTCTAATTAATGGGCACTCATGTCTGTGTCAATGAAAATATTGGTTATTGAATTATATATTTACACACAAAAAGCTTGATATAATAATGGGTGAAGAAACTTTCAGAAAGTATTTTTATTAATTTTGTTTGTTGAATTGTTACATGGATTGTTTTATATTTATTTTTATGTTTCAGGTTATTTAACATTTTTGGAAAGATGCTGTATTAAGGTTTGTGATAGACATTAGGATGAAAAATACATACATACATTTTTTGCCATATATATATACACAGTGATTTTACTCACAAATGGTACATATTACATAAATGGATAAATATGGAAGACCAAGACAATAATGAAAAAATAAAATTACACACACATGACTATTTTTTAATATTCACAGAACAGTCATACATTTTATGCTATGAAAAACAACGGTTTAAGTACAGGAGTTCTTTTCATGTGTATGTGAATTGGTACAGATATACTTTTCTATACTAATTGCAACTAGTGTAATAAATAGGAGTGATAATGATAATGTTCCTGCTAAGAGAAAGAAAAAGACTTTACAAGGAAAACAATTTTGCATTACATAACTATTTTAACATATTATAACATGCATATTAAAAACATGATAATGATGCTATATTCAACAGCCAGGAGAGAAACTAAGAAATCTGATAAAGAGAATTTTATAATCATCTTTCTAATACTAGAAGCTTATACAGTAGTGCTAGAATCTCTTGGTGTCTAAAGTATTTGAAAATTAAGAGTGAAAAACACATTCTCCTCCAACTCATGACAAATGATATAGCTCTTATAAAAAGCAAAAATGATATTAAGAAATTTGTCAAACAATCCATCCACAATGACAAAGTTTAAAACATATCTTTAAGGCACCACCCTAAAACAGATTTTTATTTAAACTCATTATAATGTATGTACACTAACATATCTAGCCAAAAGGTAATCTGAATGCTATTTTGACAGTTTGTGTGAATGAAAAGGTATCAAAAGAAGTAACAAGTTTTAAGGCCAAATACAGCTGTGACAAAAATTAAAATATCTAAAAAATCACTTCCAGTGACATCTTTTCCAATCTTTCAACTTCCAAAATATCATTCTCCTTGTACCCAGGTTGACAATGTGACTATTTCTTAAATTATTTTTACATGAATATGTGCGTGCTCAATTGCTCAATCATGTCTGATTCTTTGTGATCCTATGGACTGTAACCCACCAGGCTCCTCTGTCCATGGGATTTCCCAGGCAAGAACACTTGAGTGGGTTGCCATTTCCTTCTTCAGGGGATCTTTCTGACCCAGGGGTTAAATCCATGTCTCTTGCCCTGGGGGCAAATTCTTTACTGCTGAGCCACCAGGTCAGGCCACATAAACATGTACAAGTATATTTTCTCTAAAATATCTATGGTCTATGGAAGGAAATTAGGAAAAGATTATGAAGCTATTATATATCCTTCAAGCTTCAGTTATAATAAAGTTAAGAGATTTTGCCAAATTAACAAGAAGATCTGGAATGATGGAGCATGGGTTTACTTGTTCATTCATTCAACAAATATGTTTTGAGTTACAATTATATGTCAAGCCCTTTTCTAGGTGCTGGAGATTTTAGTGAAAAAGAGAGATCATATACCTACTTTAACGAATAACCCATTCTTGTGTGGGAGACAGAAAACATGCAAATATATTAATAATTTTAATATCATATAGATATGAGTAATCCACAGAAAGTTTAAATAGAATAATAAATTCTACTATGTTTAGATTTTTACAGATCTACATATGGAAGCAAAATTAGAAGTTGCTAGTCATAAAAAATCAGGAGTAAAGAGCACTCCAAAGGCCTCAATCTGGAACTGCCTTGGGCTGATCAAGAATTATCACAATGACCAATGAAACTGTGTACAGTAGACTGGGAGAAGAATGTTCTGGACTGAGATCAGAGAGGTGAGCAACAGCCAGATTATTGGCATTGTAAACCAGGGTAAGGAGTCTAGTTTGGGAACAACCAGCCACTTGGTTAGAATATTGAATAGAGCTTCTAGGGAAAAAAGGACTAGGGTAGGAAAGGGAAAAAGACATAAGAATGGAACTAGAGATCAATTATTTCAGGAAAGGTAAATTGCTAGAGTAGGCAGAAAACTAACTGATTGAAAATGCATGTGGAATGGAATCACTATCAGTTGAAAAGCATGAGTGTCTGCATTAAATGAAAGAATCTCAGCTTGAGCAAGAAATAAGACTGCTAAAACTACTAGAAAGCAAGGTCTGGGGACCTATAAAGAATGGGTTTGGATCAGATAATAAAATTATTTCATGTGGTAAGATGGAGAAGCACAAAAATACTATTAATTGCAAGGTGTTCCATGAAGCCAGAGTATCTTATGGGTGAGTAGATCAAACTAGTCTTTAAATTGACCATCTCAACAAAGGAATCTGAGTCACCACTAGCAGCAAAAGTGGAGGGGCTGTAAGGTGGCCCACATGGACGAAGTCTGTTCAGTTCAGCTCAGTCGTGTCAGACTTTTTGTGACCCCATGAACCGCAGCATGCCAGGCCTCCCTGTCCATCACCAACTCCTGGAGTCCACCCAAACCCATGACTATTGAGTCGGTGATGCCATCCAACCATCTCATCCTCTGTCGTCCACTTCTCCTGACCTCAATCTTTCCAGACATCAGGGTCTTTTCAAATGAGGCAGCTACTCACATCAGGTGGCCAAAGTATTGTAGTTTGACCTTTAACATCACTCCTTCCGATGAACACCTAAAGGACTGATCTCCTTTAGGATGGACTGGTTGGATCTTCTTGGTGTCCAAGGGACTCTCAAGAGTCTTCTCCAACACCACAGCTCAAAAGCATCAATTCATCAGCTCTCAGCTTTCTTTGGAGTCCAACATTCACATTGAAACATGATTACTGGAAAAACCATAGCTTTGAGTAGATGGAGCTTTGTTGGCAAAGTAATGCCTCTGCTTTTTAATATTCTGTCTATGCTGGTTATAACTTTCCTTTCAAGGAGTAAGAGTATTTTAATTTCATGGCTGCAGTCAGCATCTGCAATGATTTTGGAGCCCCTCAAAATAAAGTCTGTCACTGTTTCCATTGTTTCAACATCTATTTGCCATGAAGTGATGGGACCGGATGCCATGATCTTAGTTTTCTGAATGTTGAGCTTTAAGCCAACTTTTTCACTCTCCTCTTTCACTTTCATCAAGAGGCTCTTTAGTTCCTCTTCACTTTCTGCCATAAGGGTGTTGTCATCTGCATAGCTGAGGTTATTGATATTTCTCCCGGCAATCCTGATTCCAGCTTGTGCTTCTCCCAGCCCAGCGTTTCTCATGATGTACTCTGCATAGAAGTTAAATAAGCAGGGGGACAGTCGCAGCCTTGATGTACTTCTTTTCCTATTTGGAACCAGTCTGTTGTTCCATGTCTAGTTCTAACTGCTGCTTCCTGAGCTGCATACAGATTTCTCAAGAGGCACTTCAGGTGGTCTGGTATTCCCATCTCTTTTAGAATTTTCCACAGTTTATTGTGATCCACACAGTCAAATATTTGGCATAGTCAATAAAGCAGAAATAGATGTTTTTCTGGAACTCTCTTGCTTTTTCCACGATCCAGCGGATGTTGGCAATTTGACCTCTGGCTCTTCTGCCTTTTCTAAAACCAGCTTGAACATCTGGAAGTTCATGGTTCATGTATTCCTGAGGCTTGGCTTGGAGAATTTTGAGCATTACTTTACTAGCATGTGAGATGAGTGCAATTGTGCAGTAGTTGGAGCATTCTTTGGCATTGCCTTTCTTTGGGATTGGAATGGAAACTGACCTTTTCCAGTCCTGTGGCCACTGCTGAGTTTTTCAAATTTGCTGGCATATTGAGTGCAGCACTTCTATAGCATCATCTTTTAGGATTTGGAATAGCTCAACTGGAATTCCATCACCTCCACTAGCTTTGTTCGTAGTAATGCTTCCTAAGGCCCACCTGACTTTCAGGAGGTCTGGCTCTAGGTGAGTGATCACACCATCGTGATTATCTGGCTTGTGAAGATGTTTTTTGTACAGTTCTTCTGTGTATTCTCGCCACCTCTTCTTAATATCTTCTGCTTCTGTTAGGTCCCTACCATTTCTGTCCTTTATAGAGCCCATCTTTGCATGAAATGTTCCCTTGGTATCTCTAATATTTTTAGAACAGAGCTAAAATCTTAACTTTTCTTTTAAAAAATAGTATATATGTTATCTTTAAGGTATTATATAAATTCTGGGGAAATATTTGAGTTATAAATATAAATCTAATTTTTCTTCCTGAAGCTTATAAAACTAAGTCTTCAAGATAAATATTGCAGTTATATGTCTGGCATTCTATTAAAAATATGCAATCTCAAGTCTGGGAAGAACCATTCAACTCATACAATAGATAATAACTCTAAGATTATCCCTGCTAAAAATCACTAAGTTTCATATGAGGAGACTGTGACTACAAATTCACTCTGTTCTTGAGCCACCCACCCAATTACATATGAAGAAGCAAATCCTTCTTCATTTTGAGAAACATGTGATATCTATACTATGGCATTCTCCACCCACTGGCTAAATTCAATGCAAATAGGCTATGTGCAAAACACATTAATCTACTTCTAGAAAACACCTGTCTTCAAATATTTGTCTTTTAATTTCCAAGATTTAAGCAAATACAATATTGCTTTCCTTAAATCAAACTTTACGAACTTTACTTCTTTCCTTTTCCTCTTTTATTTCTAGTTCATTCTTCTAGTAACATATGCTGCTCTGATTGGTTTATTTCTAATTAAAATCAGAGGTCTACAAAATAAGGTGATTCTCAATAGGTTATTAAAATGCTTTGGAAGAAGCCTCTAAGAGCTTGTTAAGGGATTTTGATTTGAGTTTCTTGTCTAATACCTATTGAAATGTCACTGAATCATTAGATTGACAGTTCCAAGTTTATTTGTGTCTCTTAGAATTAATGATACTACTATGTATGATTCAAAGAGTTGCTATGAGTAGTCACTGAGCTATTGTGTGAAAAAGTGTTCAACTAACCCACTCTAGTGTTCTTGCCTGGAGAATCCCAGGGACCAGGGAGCCTCATGGGCCGCCGTCTATGGGGTCGCACAGAGTCAGACAGGACTGAAGCGACTTAGCAGCAGCAGCAATGGCAACATGCTACATAAATGCTACAAATTACATTGAAATTCTTGTTAGCAAAAAATGACTGAGTGATACAAAATATCTAATCCAATTTAGTGCCATATGTATATCTATCTATCTATCAATAGAGACAGGGTAGAAGAGGAGGGAGGAAGTAGGAAGGAAAAATGGAGGAGAGGGAGAGATGATTGCTATTATTTCTTTTTTTTTAAGTCATTTCCCATTTTTTGTGCTTCTTTATGCATACCTGAAAGACTCTACCTTTCTGCCATCGCCTTCGTCTTGGCTATATTAATAAATTACTTCTTTCCTGATTTCTCCCTAAAGTAAGTATGACAGCTGCAAAATTACTTTATAGGCTGGGTACAATTGCACTCATTTCCTATGCTAGTAAGGTTATTCTCAAAATCCTTCAAGCTAGGCTTGAGCACTATGTGAACTGAGAACTTCCATATGTACAAACTGGATTTAGAAAAGGCAGAGGAACCGGAGATCAAATTGCCAACATTTGTTGGGCAATAGACAAAGCAAGCAAATTCCAGAAAAACATCTACTTCAGCTTCATTGACTATGCTAAAGCCGCTGACTGTGTGGATCACAACAAACTGGAAAGTTCTTAAAAAGATAAGAATATGAGAACTTACCTGCCTGCTCACCTTACTTGCCACCTGAGAAATCTGTATGCAGGTTAAGAAGCAAAAGTTGGAACTTTAATGGAATAACAGACTGATTCAAAATTGGGAAAGGAATAAGAAAAGGTTGTAGTGTCACCCTGTTTATTTAACTTATATTTAGGGTACATCATGTAAAATGCCAGGCTGAATGAGTCAAAAGCTATAATCAAGACTGCCAGGAGAAACAGCCACAAACTCCAATATGCAGATGATACCAGTCTAATGGCAGAGAGTGAAGAGAACTAAAGAGCTTAATGATGAGGGGGAAAGAGGAGAGTGAAAAAGCTGCCTTAAAATTCAACATTCAAAAAACTAAGATCACAGCATCTAGTTCCATCACTTCATGACAAATGGATGGGGAATAAGTAGAAGCTGTAACAGATTTTATTTCCTTGGACTCCAAAATGATTGTGGATGGTGAGTGCAGCCATGAAATTAAAAGACACCTGCTCCCTGGAAGGAAAGCTATCAGTCAGTTCAGTTCAGTACTTTGGCCACCTCATGTGAAGAGTTGACTCATTGGAAAAGGAAAGCTATAACAAACCTAAAAAGTAAAGATATCACCTTGCTGACAAAGGTCCATACAGTGAAACCTATGATTTTTCCAGTAGTCATGTATGGATATAAGACTCAGACCATAAGAAAGGCTGAGCACCAAAGAACTGATGATTTCAAATTGTGGTGCCGGAGAGTCCCTTGACTCTTGAGAGTACCTTGGACTGTAAAGAAATCAAACCAGTCAGTCCTAAAGGAAATCAACCTTGAGTATTCATTGGAAGGACTGATGTTGTAGCTGAAGCTCAGATGCTTTGGCCACCTGATGTGAAGAACTGACTCACTGGAGACCCTGATGTTGAGAAAGATTGAAGGCAAGAGGAGAAGAGGGCTGCAGGGGATGAAATGGTTAGATATCTTCACTGACTGAAGGGACATGAATCTGAGCAAACTCCGGGAGATGGTAAAGGACAGGAAAGCCTGTGGTGCTGCTGTCCACAGGGTGGCAAAGAGTCGGATACGACTTAGCAATTTAACAACAACGAAGTAATCTCTAACAATTGTCATAAATGTTCCACTTCTACCTGACTAAGGTAGAAACTACCAGGTAGAAACTACATCATGGGAGTTCCAATACAGAGAAAATTCTGATTTAATTCTGGGTCTTAGAAGAAATGGCTCAGAAGTGATGGCTTTTCTACCTGTATATGATAAAGCAACTTTTAGAGTACATGCGTATATTGTTTAACTCAACAGATTCTTCTAATGCTTGTCTTATGTAGTGTTCATATGCTCTATGTGTATATGCAACTTTCCTTTCAAACTGAGTTTCTTGCTCTTTTCTAAAACAGAGCTTGTTACAGGAAAATAAAACACATTCAAATGTTTTAAACTTTCATCAAAAGACTGACAGTTCAAGTTCTGAAAGCAACAGAAGACATCCTGAGACTAGTGGAAAAAGCAAACACCTGTTATGAATAAAGCTAAAGGGAAATTAAGTTCCCAGTGTTAAAAAAACAATAGAAACAACATTAAAAGATTATTTTTAACTGTCTTTCAACCATGATATCTTCTATGTTCTAAAAATAAAAGAAAAATTGTGGCTCACTGTAATGGTTGCTTGCACTGAAATATTGCAATAGAAATATCTCAAATATTTGTTAAAATAAATAAGCAGAGAATAAAATTCTGGTACTGATACAAATTTGTAAAAAAAATCAGCTCTTAAAAGCACATTATTTTCATTTAAATTAAATAAAATATCATAACTGTCTCTTTGTAAACATAACACAAACAGATTTCAATTCATGATAACAAAAGTATAAATGTGGAGTTTATTCTTTGGAGAATATAAATATTCCTTTAATTTCCCTCCCTCTACTCTCCTCTTAAAGAATGTTAACATTTTAATGGTATAGAAAATGTGCCTTCAGAATGTTCTAAATAATTTCTTTGAAAATCTTTATAACTATAGTAATGAGGTACTTTACTTTAATCCCATTGACACCTGTACTTGACATGTAGGGGGAAAAAAACAGCAAAAATTATACATATTTTGACAGAGATCTGTCTTGTTAGTGAGTGCTTTCTCCCCATCCTAAGCTAATCATAACTGGCATTTCTGAAGGTAGTTGAGAAGAATGAAAATGTTTTTGGTATTATTTTTCAAATAATAAGGAACTTTTACCAATCAACCCCATCCTCAGGACATATACAAAATGAATGCCTACATGCTGGTTCACAAGAAAGCAGACATGTTAACAGGCTCACAGGTCAAAACAACTGACTATGTTTTTATACTATGATATATAGACAGGGAGTGTGATTATTATTGGGCACTTACTTTTAAAAATTGACATGCTGATTTTTAATTTGTGTGTGGAGGCACAATGTCAAGCCTGCCTCTAACAACAGTGTGTAACCCATAAAACATCTGGGCTATCTCAGCTCTTCCCAGTGTCCTGAGCCACTGTGACTAATATAAAAGGGTTTCTTTTTAAGCAAATATGAGTGCACCCTGGAGTGAGCATCATGCCAGCCTGTTGCTTTGAATTTTATGTATTATCTCTCTTCATTATTTAATCATGTGCCCTTAAGGTCTGAATGGTTTCACCAACTTCACTATCAAAAGGAATTTTTTAAATGGATCATTGCTAAACAGTCACCATCATTGTTGATTTATAACAAGAGCTACAGAAAATAATAGTCCTGATCTAATTCAGGTAGTGTCTGTGATCACTACTTTCACAGTATCTCTAACAGCTTGGAGAGAAGCAGTAATATGTAAAAGCTGTTTGTTCTTTCATCCATATAGAGGATTTTTTTTTTTAATCTACAAGGTATAATCATGCCTGGATCTTTTTTCCTCCTGACATCTGTTATTTTCTACTTCAACAACAAAATTAACTGGTTTTGAAGTCATCAGAGTCTAAGAAAAAAAATGAATCATTGAAAAATACTATTTTGAATTTGTATATCTTTGTGTTTAATCAAACAATGATTTCTCTATTTTAGCTCAATGTATTTATCCCTTTTTACTTCACATTACATTAATAATATCAAAGGGAGGGTACATCTGTCACTTATTATTCAATTTCTTCAAACCTGGGAAGATGAGTAAAGACAGGAAATTTCACTGGGCTTATAGCCTAATTAAAAGCAACAGCCTTAACTATGAATAGTTTTTCAAAATGCTCAAACTTTTTTTCTTTTCTTGCTTATCTAAGCTTAAGATGTTCATTAGTAACTCATTAAAGACTTAGTTACAGTCCAGTGGGTGAGTCCTGAATATAATGATGGAATGTGTGTACGAATGTGTAGACTCATAATTAGAGAAACTGTCACATTTCGGGGTTAAGAATATACAATGCAGTCTTTGAAAAACACTATGGAAAGTAAGTGACCCAAGACTGTAGTATTTAAAAACTTGCTAACTATCCAGGTCATTTGGTTTTTAGGTCTAATTCCTGAAGGTATGTTTTAATGACCACATTTTCCCAAGATTAAATGTGTGAAGCTTGGTGCTAAGGCCTTTCTATACATTATTTTACTTAATCCTCATACTACAACAAAGTAGGCCTAATTACCCTTATAAAAAATAAGGAAACTGTGATTCAAATTGGTTAAGGTCATGTTTCTTAGCAGTAACAGAATTGGAATTAGATTCTAAGGCCTGAAATCTTTTCACTTCATTCAATAGAACCATGCAAATTAGAATTTCAAAGCAGTTTAAATTGAATAATACTATAAACTTCAGTTTCTGGGCTTCATGTAAGCATTACTTTCTAAATAGGACATCTTCCATTACTCAGGGTTTCTTAAAAATGTAACAGCTGTTCAGTAGTAACATTTATAAATCATTATCTATATGTCCTAATCTTTTCTCCCGAAATAGTAATATTTCAGAAAAGTTCAATGGGCTAAAATAGTGCAAGTTAACTAGGATTCTTTCCAAACAATACTTCAAGTCCTTTTCCGTTTCTCGTCTTTTTCTGTTTGTTCAAAGATATGATATGAGTGAGTCCAAAGGATACTAAGTAACATGTGTAAATTTGACAGACACAACAAATCGCATAACTTTCTTGAGATTTAAAGAGGCATTGAGTTGTTTGTAGAACACACCAGAGAATATAAGTCTATGGAAATAAAAGATGCACTGTTTATAATTTGAGCAAAGATATAAAAAATGTAAAAAAGAGGACTTTCTGAATCTGGTAGAAGAATTCAGACTAGAACAAAAATAGAAACGCTTCTGGTCATCACAATTAAAGCTTAACGTTCTTTAGCATTTTCTTAAGGACGAGTAATTGGAAACTGACTAGAAGAATCTAATGAATTACCTAACTATTCTGTGTATCATTCACCACTATACAATTCACATATCAGAATAAAGTTACAATCATTGTCAATTAGAAGTTTTTGCAATCATAAAAAAAAAAGTTAATGAACTATTTTTAGGACACAAATTCATAAGTAAAAAAGAAGGTGGAATGGGGCTAGACAAATGATATACAATTTCAAAGTGAATTTAAAATAGCTGAGATGTAAGTGGGCAAATCCAAGCAAAAAAACTCTTAGAAAATGCAATCTAAAGATTTCTTAAATCCAAGTGTACTGTAACAATGGCACCCTGTGATCTTTTTACAAAAAATATATTTATATAAAGAACACTTAGAAATGAAAAATAAAAAGAAATGATTAAATAATATTTCTTCAAGTAAAATATGCAAATAACCAAGTATACAAAAATGGGCTCAAGACTATGCCATAGAGAAATATAAGTCAAGACTGGGAGTTTAGAATTGACATGTACAAACTACTATATTTAAAATAGATCACCAAAAAGAAACTACTGAGCAGCAAAAAAAAAAAAAAAAAAAAGTACCACAAGATACTACTTCATTTTGACCAGATTGATTAAAAGAAAAAAGACAGTAACAAATATAGTTGAGAATGCAAGAATGATTGCAATGTATAATTGTGCAACCACTTTGGAAAGTAGTTTAGCACTTTTTCAAAATGCTACATATAGTAATCATGTGACTCAGCAAGTCCACTCCTAGGTTTATACCCATGAAAAGTGAAAACGTCCACACAAAAATTTATGCATGAATTTTCATAACCACATTATACAGAATAGCCAAAAAGTGGGGAATAATCTAAATTTCCATCCACTGATAAATATAATGTGGTATATTTATACAACAGGCTACTTGGAAATAAAATAAGAACTACTGATACATGCCATGGTATAGATATATTTTTAAAATATTATGCTAAATGAAAGAAGCAAGTTGCAATGTCTACAATAGGGAAATGCATAGAGACATTGATTACTGATGGTCAGGGACGGGGTCTTCCCAAGGGGAAGATGGATGTGACTACTAATGGATATAGGATTTCTTTTTGGAGGACTAATTCCATTCTAAAAGGTGCACAACTATGCAAACACTAAAATCAACTGAACTAAATTTTGTGGTATGTGAAATATATCTCAGGAAAGATATTTTAAGTACCCATTTATACATTAAAAAGATATTGATGCATCAAATCTAGTTTTTTAAAAAACTGCAATATACTTTTAAATATTTTCTTCTTCCTTCATCACAAGAGGACTACAATTTTCAGACTTATTTATCGGTGTAGCTATGAGGCACAGTTTTAATTAATGGAAGTGGAAACAAAAGTAATGTGCTCTATTTCCAAGCATATCCATATAAGAACCTCCCACTGGAATCCTCCCAATACTCTTCCTTCTGTGGAGAGGAATGACGATGAGTCTCAGAAAGATATTGGAACTCTTCTGCCATTAATAGACTGAGTCTATAAATAACTGTGAGAACAAGAGAATGGCATCTCCTCTGTCCTTCAAACACAGAGACATGCACACGTGCACACGTGCACACACCCACACCCACACACACACACACACACACATACATATACTGCCCAACCAGAAACATTTACCTTTCTTGAAACGTTTGGTGAATAAGAATATATTCTCTAGAAGCTATTATTCATTTTGAATTCTACCGTGACCACAGCCAAAGTTTACACTATCTAATACATTAAGAATGGAAATTAAAGTAAGCAACTCAAGGAAGTCTTTCTCTAGAAGTTCCATAATATATAACTGGAAACACATACACACACAGTTGATTTGATCCTTATTTGACTCTTTTTTGTCTTAGATATTTGATTTTCTGAGTAGTCATTCTAATACAAATATAGAATGCAGTGATTTTTCAGGAATCTCATTTTCACAATTGATCAATTACCCTAATTTTGATATTATGTCTTAATTACTGTTCTTTCATAATATATATGTTAAATTTATATCTACCTATTACTCTTTTCACTTTTGTAAACTTTTGCTTAATATTCTATATATATCAATATATATTTTAGAATAATTTCATTAAATTTCTACATGGAAAAGCTCACATCAGTACTCTGAAAGCAGTTGTGTGAACATACATAAAAATTAACTGGGAAATAACTTACAATTTTGCTGTTCCTAGTCTTTTTCTATTCAGGAACATGGTATATTGGGTGTTTTATGTTACAATTCACAGTAAGTTTCACAGTTTTCTTCTCCTAGGTTTAATGTAGTTCCTCCTATATTTCCTAAGTAATTGAGGCATTTCATTTCCACTGTGATGTAATCATATATGCATGTATGAATCATAAACTTGAACTTAGTGCTTTCATTGATTCTGAGAAAGTTATTATATTATTGATTTTCTAAATGCATCATAATCTACCTGCAAGTAACAATTATATCTTAATATTTGAATATTTATTCTTATTTAAATTTGTTGATTATTATAGTAGGCAAAACTTGTGGAATTATTTTAAACAAATGGTGGTGATAATAAGCAAAGCTGTTTTGATCTTTTATGACCATTTATTTTAGATAGTTGTGAATTAATCAAAAATGAGTCATTCTTTTACTTTCCATATTATCAAGAGATTTTCTTCTATGGGTACAAAGATAGAGTCAAATTTTATATACAACCATGTTCCCTTATACTGCGATTTGTAACTGTAATGTATCAATGACCTTCAATGCTGAGCCAATAATATATGTTTAGATAAACAATGATTCCTTCATATAACATGCTATCATAATTTTTTAAACTTTAGTGAAGGGCTAGAAATGTCATTTTAAGGTGAAATCAGTATTAAAGATACAACTTTTATTTCTAAAGTTATTCCACTTTTAAAAAATATGCACTTGCACGACTGAAAAAAATATCTAACCATTAGTATTAATTGTACCACCAGATCATGGGACTATTGAATTTTTGCCTTCTGATTTAAATTTGTTTGAGGAGGATTACTTAGACAATAAAATAGGTGACACTGGTAATGACATAGAAATATATGAGACTATGTTCTTATACTTTATCAAGCTATAACCTTGACTTCATGACATTTATATCACCACAAACTACAGTGTGTATAGATCAAATAAACACAGAAAGTTTATCAAGTGTCACTGTGAGAGCCTAGTTTTGTTTGAAGGTATATATCCATTACTTTTGGAAATACAATCAGCATATTTCCCTTGCAAATCCTTAGCTAACCTAACCTAACTCCTTTGGTCAAATCATTCATATACAGTTTTTCTGATACAAAGACAAGTTTTTATATTTAAAGAAACTAGTTCTGCTATGATGGTAAAGAAACATAGATTCAAATAAAATAAAAATGTAATTATTAAAATAACAAGTTTATTTTTAATTCATCAATTAAAAATCTGAAATAAATTAGAGAATGACTTAACCCTAGTTTTCAACAGGGCCTTATTCTAAACTGTCAAAACAGATCATGATATAACATTGATATATAGCATCTTATTTTCATGATGAGATCTTCCCTATTGCATTTCAATTTTTTGATTAGTCATTAAGCAATTATTTTCCAATCTGCATGCAGGAAATAATTGTATGAAAAATGTCCTATGGCTATTTACATGAAATTATAAATGTAAGAGCACTATTCTTACATTGAGAATGAAAATAGCAATGCAAAGAAGAGGGAGACAGATAATTAGATACTTATATATTACATATCAAACTACTTGAGATTTATTCAACATCAAGTGCACAACGACCATCCTAGTATAATCAGTCTACCCAAAAGCCAAGAAGCACGAAAAATAATACATGATTCTACACCCTCAAAACAGTCACAGTACATAAAATCTGAAGATAGAAAATGCTACTTTGCTCTCAAAGTGCTCATTTGTTACTTGTAGAGGAGTGTCACTACAATAAAATTCACACATAACATATTTTGTAGATGCAAAGGCAAAATAAAATTATTTTCCAATTGCCAAACTGCATACTGAATGCATAGGGAAGGCTCCAAAACACATTCTTACAAAGGAAAGCTGTCAGGTGTACATGTTGGTAGTACATACTGTTGTATTAGAGACTGCATAGTTAACTTTTGAAATATATATTAATATTTATTTTGAATTTAAGTACCAAGTGGCTAATGTATTAACAGATGCTATTGGGTGTGTTCTCAATAATCTCATGTATCATGATGATGACAAAGATTTTTCAGTGTAACATATTTGAACATACAGATAGTGATATTACTGCAAGTATTACAAATTATCTAGGCTGGCAAGCATTGTAAACATTTAAAGGATGATTAATTTATAGAAAAGAAAATAAAATAGCAAAGCAGAGCTTAGAAGTCAACCTACCTTTTTCACCATTAATAAAACATGACTTCATAAAAAAAATTATATGGTAATATTTTCTGTGGTAAAATATAATTTGGTACTTTCTCAAGCTTCACATATTATTGAATTATTATTTTAAATTATTGACACATTAAATACTATAACTAAAAATAGATTAATAATAAAACAAATTACATAAAAACATAATAGTACAAGATATATGTGTTTGATCATTGTTTTGTCCTTGCTAAGAACTGTTTATAATAATTAATTTGTTAGCTTTAAAGTTCATTAATATATTAAATACACATGCAATTTTACCAACACAAAATAGACTTGGGGGAAAAAGTACATATATGGTGGCTCGTGGAAAAATTTTTTAAATTCTACTTTTTTCTGCAAAGATATCACTAAAAATACTGTTTCCTTTTACACACAATAAGCTACAATGACCCTGTGTTCTATCTCTATCATTGTGATACACTTGCTAAGTACGGTTTAATTAACATAAGATGCAGTTAAAATATTTGAGCATGGCAATCACCTTCTCAACTCCCAACCCATTATGGCTTGGGTGGCATCCCTCCCAAGGACAGATCTCCTAGTGTGGGTCCTATACTGAACCATGATTTTGTTTTACCGCCAGTCAGGATGACTCCCAGGTGCTCATGTTATCACTGGATTTTTGTTCTCTGATCTGTCTCTTTTTCCTTGCTCCCAACCACATCATTAGAACAAAAAAGTCATTTATCTTCATGCAACACTACATTAGTTAACACCAAAGAACTGGCCATCTGCTTTCACTACTTCTCTTTACTTCTGCCAGGTCTCATTGCATTATAGATAAGGATTTTATGGTTATACAGAAAGGAGACACAGTCATGGAAAACAGAAAAATAGAAATACAGAGGTACACAGAGACATAAAATATGGACAGATAAACACAGAACCAGAGACATTTCTTAAGTTTAAATTTGTATATATATATAAATATACACAAAATGTGGATATACTAATTAACTTTATTTTCCTATAAAAAACACTGGCCAGACTCTCTAGGATGATGTGGGAGATTACTCAACTAACGTAAATATTATTCAGAATTAATTATTTAGCTTAGTTTATAAGTTTACCCATGCAGAAATCATGCAAAAAATGCATACTACTACATACTACTACCACTGAGAATTATATACTATAATATAATATACTGACAATTATATATTGTCTTTATATATGTCTGATATATATAATCAGTTTAACAATAATTTTGTTTAGATACTAGTATTAAAATGTTTTGGTAAAATCAAAATGTTGAGGTTTTAGTAGCAAAAGACTTCAATTCTCAGGATAAGAATAAGGATAATTGTATATCTTCCTTATCTAATGCTGAGAGGTTTAGCTCTATTTCAAAGTAATTAGGGGTAGGAAAATAAAACAGAAATAAGATTAACTGAGTGCCAAGCACTATGTTAGGAACTATGTGTATATCATTCATTTCTTAAAATAATCCTACATGGAGTACGTGTTTGTTCTTACAGATAAAAAGCAGGCTTACAAATTTCTAAGTTACTGTAAACTTGGGGGAAGAATTAAGAATCCCTTGTTCATTACCATAGCTTTAGTAGCTAGCACAGTCATCTGACTCGAAGTCTATGATAAATGTTATTTGTTAACTAATTTACCAAGTAACTGTTACAGAACTTGTAGACAGTAGAGCTGAAATTTTATCTCAGATCTGTTAAGACTTCAAAGCCCAGTCAGTCTATGCCCAGAACATGGAAGAGGCAGAAATCTACCTTTTTACCTCGTCTGTTCACAAGAACCAGGAGAGCTGATGTGGAATTTTCTACAGGGAAGAATGGCTTTAACAGGAACTGATTATTTACTGGCAGTTAAAATCAGAGCTCAAGAAGATAAATCCTTCATTTTAAGACCTCTCGGGGTCTCATGTGCAACTTTACTCAAGTTGTTTGGTCACTTGGTACCCCAATACTTTCACTATAAAAAATTAATGGTAATGATGATAATAATAAGTAATATTAAACCCATGAGAATGCTGTGATAATTAACTGTACCAACACATTTAAAGTTTATGGCTATTGAATCACTATGTCCTTGTCACTCCGTCATATCCAACTCTTTGTGACCCTAAGGACTGTAACATGCCAGGCTCCACTGCTCTTGGAATTCTTCAGGCAAGAATACTGGAGTGGGTAGACATTCCCTTCTCCAGGTGATCTCCTCGATCTAGGTCTCAAACCCAGGTCTCCTGCATTGCAGGCGGATTCTTTATTGTCTGAGCCACCAGGGAAGTAGTCATTATTATTACTCTGGAGAAAAAGCCAGAAATTTGGGTCATATCCAGAAAAGTTAATTCTCTCTGATCAGGAGAAGAAATATAGCTAGTAGGCAAGGACATGCTATCCAGGGATGTTCTGGATATAAAGAACCTCTATTACTAAGACATCTATTTTATTTCAGTCCTCTCAGGTTTCAAGCTATATGATATTCCTTCAAGCCAAGACTGGTGGGGACTCCAAAAATGTCTAATACTATTATATTTCTGCATTGATCAAAGGCACACACACTTTCTGTTTATGAGCAAGCTGAACTCAAAAAATCTGCTTACATGGAGCCCTTCATTTACAAGTCTGAAGTGGCACCACAAGGCAATGGAGAAAGCCTTCCATAGAAGGCAACCAAAACTGACTTGCATTTTCTCTGGTGAAAAATTTTAAAATACTTACACAAGGTAATAAGAATAAAGTTTATAAGTGGAAAGTTTCTATATTGTTTAGCCTGATATGCATAGGATGATATAAAGTAGTTCACAGAAAATGAAAACATTATTTTAGTTTTTTAGTCAAAATATTTAATATATTTTTATATGCCAGCATCAATATTTTCTGTACTTTATTAGTTTTTAAATAGTTATTAGAGTTACTTGAATAGATTATATGTGTATTTCTGTATGCTTGTTCAACACAGGTCTCAACTCAAGAATCATGGTGTAAGCCTCAGTGATCTTTGGGACTCATGAGATACAAAGTAGGTGTCAGGTTTAGGAGACCAGAAACTACACCTCTGAACAGAAAGTTTTTCTTACAATGTGTATTTCTGCTATTTTTAACCTACCTTGCTCTAATAGTACAATTTTAGACTGACTTTGTAAACATGAATTGTATATATACTTAGAGATTTTTTCCCTGAATATCAGTATCAAATGAAGAAGCTCTCAGGGTAAGCTAATTCTTAGCCATTACAATTTACTGCAACAAAAATATACTGGAAGGCTAGATAGTATGATGAAGGAAATTAACATGTTCAATCACTTAATATCAGTCATGTTATGTGCTAGATTTTTTACACATCCTATTTATTTAATCTTCAAATAACCTTACGAGTGATACATTTTCATAAAATCAAAAGGCTAAGTGGAATCATCTTTAGGTACACTGACAATTAGAAAAGCATTTGTTTAAAGGAACGTAATTCCTATGCTGTCCCATATCACAGAGTGTCATACATGCCCAAGTATGTGAATGTCACATCAGTATAAGAATTAAGGGAAATTTTTGAAATATTTAACAATTTTACATTGTTTAAAATGAGATGGTGGTATAACTTTACTTTTATTTTTTAAAAAAGCATTCTCTCATAGCAATTTGTTAGAAATAAAGCTGTGCAAGCAGGGAAATTTTAGGGAAAATGTCAAAAGACAAGTGATTTTAATCCTGTTTTTAATATGACAGTAGAATGCAATTCATGTTAAAACATATGAATGAGTCAAATTAAGAACTGCATCACTGAAAAACTACAATAGATTTCTATAGTCAATTAAAAACCAAAAATGAACCAAGGAGGCTAAAAAGCCATTTCAGCTGCCTGCTAAACTATAATACTCTGAGACCTCCTAAGCAGTGGCAAGTACAGCTGTGTCCTTTTTTCTTTTCTATAATTATCATTAACATATGCGACAGTGACTGTATTATGCCATTTTCATTTAAGGGCAAAATCAATGATAATCAGTAGAAAACTTTAAATTGGGAAAAAGTAACACATGTATAGACTTTAATCTGGAAATTTTTAGAGGGATTAAATAAATATTATTCTAAGTGGTACAGAATTTGTTTTGCTTATTTATTGACTAATTAGATGTTTTATAAAAATCTGCAAAGGAAGATAGAGCATTTCTTAACTATCATACTCATGCTATAAGTACCAAGATGTCTAAATGAACAATGTATACAGTCTTTCATGAGTATATTAGCATGTTTCAGGAAAAATACATTTTTCCTTATGTTGATACTGTTTTGATAATGCTTTTTGTCTCTTTTCTCGTTAAAAGGGATATCACAATTATGCTTTAACGAGAGGTTTCAATTTAATTTTGTGTGTTAAGGATTGAGCAGGGTACTAAACACTCAGAAGCAAATAATTACTGGGTTCAGGAAAGTAGAATTTTGGAGTGATTTCTTTCAAAAGGGAATTTACTATATTAAAAGCTATTTTACTTAGCAAAATAGGTCAATTAAGTTCATAATAAATGATAGTTAATAATTCAAATGATACTCTTTAAGGGTGATAAAAATAATCAAACATGAATGTAAAAAAATAGTTTGGTTAAATACACATTTTAAATGGTATTTTAAGAAATAAAACTCAACATTCTATTTATTACAGCTTAAAGTACATTACTTACAGCTATTATTACATGGTAGGCAAAAACTGCAAAATCATAGCACAAAAACTTAAACTAAAGGATCTAATGTAAATTATTGAGACAACATTGTCACAGAAAAATATAATTAAAAGTCTTACCATGAATTATCGGTGCTAAGAGCATCATGAAGACTAGTAGCTGTGATGGCCACATGGTCGTGAGCTCGGCAGTGAGGGTGCCTCAGGAGTGAGTATTCTAAACTTAAAATAAGTGTCTCTCTGATTCTTTTTCTGTATCCCAAGATGGATGATTAAAAACAAAACAGCTCAAAAAGAAATATTCTTCAAAACAGAAACACCAATACCCAATTCAGAATCCTGCAAACAAGAAAAAAAAAAGTTATCAAATATAGGTTTTATCATTTCCTTGAAAGTTTCCTTGCTGACAAGAACATCTGTACACCTCCTCCCTTCCTCATTGCAATGAAAACACACATCATACATAAAAATAAGTAAGTAACCTAAAAGACATTATTAACTTATGCATTACCACAGTGTTTATTTCCCAACCCCCAAACTGACACAAATAATTCAGTCTCACTGAACAAATTAATATAAATAAACTATACTCATTAGTATAATAATTAATTTGTATAATTTATCAATACATTTAAACATTTGGTGTTTACTCAGGGTAAATATTATCCATAATATAATTTTTACTAATAATAGAAAAAAAATCATTCATTATGATTACTATATGTGTAAACAAAAAAGTTAAATGTATGAGTCTTACTTTCATTCCAGACCCTGAGAATAATTCAGAAATTATTCTAAATTTTAACTATATTACTTTTCTAACTATTTTGTAATTAAATTTGTGAAAATTATAATTTATGTTAATTAATTATGCTCAATCAAAATCAATTCATTTAGCAGAAGTTTACTGAGTAGCCTCTAAATTACAAAGTACTGTGCTAAGAAAATAGGGCAAAATATTGAATAAAACATGCAACCTATCTTCCAGGATCCTACAACTCAAAATGAGTAATTTTGCTTAAAAGTTAAATAGAAGACACTATAAATTTTAAGCATTGTAAAGTTATTTTACTGAATCAAACTGATATAGCTGCCCTCTCTTTAAAGTTTGCACATATATATCTCAGAAAGTAAATCTACTGAAGGTACATGACCTCAGTTCTGAAGATGTTGTTTTTCACAGTGAGCATCTTTAAAACTGATCAATCAAGTACTAACTGGGTCTTCCTTTTCTTTCTTTTCTTTCCTCTCTCTTTCCCTCTATTCAAGCAATTATTGATAGTATATATTTCACTATTGTGAAATAGTATGAAATATATTTCACATTTTGAGTATAAATCTAAATTTTTTTCTGGAAAGAAATATTCAAAATAGAGATAGCTTACTGAGGATTGTAATAACCTTCATTCTATCAAAAGACATTGGAAAATATTTCTGAAGTGCTTGCATTCATTATAAGGCAAAATTACATGTATTTATCTGAATTTCTGGCACTACACAGTATGTAATTAAGAGCACAGGTTCTGAAACAAGACCATCTAATCTGAATTATTAGCTCTACTAGTGGGCTTCCCTGGTGGCTCAGACAGTAAAGAATCTGCCTGCAATTTAGGAGACCCAGGTTCAGTCCTTGGGTTGGGATGATCCCCTGGACAAGGGAATGGCAACCCACTCCAGTATTCTTGCTTGGAGAATTCCATGCACAGCAGAGCCTGGCAGGCTACAGTCTCCATGGGGTTGCAAAGAGTTGGGCACGACTGAGCAACTAACATACACACAACTCTACTAATACTAAGACATTAGGTAAGTCTTTTAAGCATTCAGTTTCTTGATTTCCTGTCTGTTAATGGGGAAGCAATGTTACTTAATTCATATGGTTACATGAACATTAAATATGTTAAAATTTGTCATATATTATATGCAATACCTAAAATATGTATTGTTCAGAACAATAAGTATGAAAGTCCTATATATATTAACAATTCTTATATATCTCATGAATTTTCAATTTTATCTTACTTTTACTTTTTAATGTGGTTGTGTAAGAAGCCAAACATTTGAAAATTCAAGCAAAAATATTTACTGAGTCACTACTGTACAGATAGGCTTGGAATAAACTAAATCTGGAAACAACAGATATAATAATTTTCTTTCTAGACTCACAGACATAATAGAAAAACTAAGCTCATAATAAACACTCTCATAACATTTTACTTTTACAAACAGAGAAAGCATTGACAAGAAAAAATGAGGTTGAGATAAATAATGTGAAAATAATTTCTGTGCAATATTTTGCTTGTTTTTTTTTTAAATTAACATTTTGACTTATATGAAAACATTTAGAACTTACATTTAATTGTCATGTCACAAGTATATAACTCTTTCTGAAAATAAATTTGAAAGCAGGTACTACTTTAAAATAGCCTTCTTTTACATGCATATGATTATGGATACTTAAATAACGATATGTAAATTGACTGACCCATCAACAAGTAAACAATCCCCCTCAACATTCAATTATCTTCTCTTCCCCTCTATAACTGTAGCATTAAGGGACATGTATATGTACACAGACAAACACACGCACACACATATGGAATATTCCAGGCAAGAGTACTGAAGTGGGTTGCCACTTCCTTCTCCAGGGGATCTTCCTGACCCGGGGATTGAACCCGGCTCTCCCTCATTGCAGGCAGATGCTTTACTGTCTGAGCCACCAGGGAAGCCCATAAATATATACAGTACTATTTTAATAGCAACTCATATAGGTGAGTTATTTATTCACTATTTCTAAAATATATACTAAATATCTTCCTTGGTGGATACTATTGAGTATGCAACTAAAGTAGAAAAATTTTTCCCACAACTTTTCCTGTAATGGGAAAATCATAATAAATGAAGTCTCAATATAAAGAGAAGAATTAATATTTTTCAGTTCTTTTCATATGACAACTACTTTTCTAGGTATTACACAATTATATGATTAAATTATTCATACAGATCTATCATGCAGATAATATTGTCTCCTGTCTACTGAGAAGGAAAATCAGACATGTTACTGAACAAGAATTTCAAACTGAATGTCTGCCTCCAACATTAGTGCTCTTTCTTCTCCCTGTGGTAGAAATAAACAAGATCTATGGGGCTTCCCTTGAAGCTCAGTTGGTAAAGAATCTGCCTGCAGTGCAGGAAACCAGGGTTTGATCCCTGGCTTGGGAAAATCCCCTGGAGAAGGACATGGCAACCCACTCCAGTATCCTTGCCTGGAAAATCTCATGGACAAGAGGACCCTGGTGGACTACAGTCCATGGGGTCGCAAAGAGTCGGGCACTACTGAGTGAGTAACACTTACTTACTTATGAGCACAATCAGGGGTGTTACTTATGGAAAGGAATAGACAAAATATACCAAGCTTTTGAGGAAAGACTTCAGTTCATTTCAGTTCAGTCGCTCAGTCGTGTCCGACTCTTTGCTACCCATGAATTGCAGCACACCAAGGAAAGACTTAGGCTTTGCTTAAACATGTTACCCACTTGTGCTGAGTAAAGAACAAAGGAACAACACGAATATATGAAGTAGGTCTGGAGGGACAAAGAGAAAGAAGAAGATAGACATGCTTAAAAAGGAAACTGGACTAATTATAATATTGTACCCTGTGAAGGAATCAAAAAATTATTTCCATAGTGAAATATGAGTATCACAATTATGAAGTAAATTAAGCCTAGTTTTAGTGAAAACCAGCAGTTTATTTCATGTATTTCCAACTTGTTGAAGGAACAGGAGAAAATTATGGAAAGTATAAGAAAGTGATTATCTGTAACAATGACTTATTTTAGGATATCATGGCAGGGCATAAAGCCATGTCTACTAAGATTATTTTGAACTTGATTTATGCATAAAAATTTGTTTTCATGATTACAGTGTAACCATGTACTGTTTACTATGTAAACACCTGTGTGTAAACAGAGGTAGGGAAAGGAATTTAGATGAATGGAAGCTATTATTTGAGGACAGTGACATGTTCTCACACTCTAGCCTCACCATCCATGGACCTTTCACTCACCGTTCCACAATAATATGCTAATTTGGAGGTACAAAGAATAAAATTGAAATTTTAGTAGATAATGTTCCAGATAAGACTGTTCATAATCTACAGAAAAATAAGCCATTACTCTTTCAATACTAACATTAAAAAAAAGAAAGAAAACTTTTTGGAATTATTTTTTTTTTCCAACTACATGTTGCTATTAGCCAAACCAATCAGTTTTCATATAAAGGGGATTTTTATTCAAATCATTTTGAAAACATAGAGGAAACACATAGAAGAAAACACATAGAAGAAAAAACAAGGAAAGACATAAGACTCATTAAATCACATTTGAACAAAATGGTTACTCAAAAAAATTTACTACTAATAAAAAGAATTTAAGTCAAGTTCAACATATATTTCCAACTCTAAAGAATTTCTTTAAACTTTTCCATGTACAAAGCTCTATGTTAATACTATGGGTCAAATAAGGAGAATGTGGCTGAAAGTCTAAAATATCACCATTTTTAAACAACTTTCAGTAAAATATGGATGCCAGAAGGTGTACTCACCAATAATTTAAAGTGCTGTGCAAAATGTGATATGTGTTAAGTGAGATATTCTAGAAACATGTGCACACACACATACAACTTGCCAAATTGTTTTTTGAAAGAAACAGCAAAGGACTTAAAAACACGCTGAACATTCTGGTGCTAGGCAAGTTTACAAAGCTCTCTGAATTTCAGTTTCTTCAACTGCATAAGAGAAAAATATATACCTGTATTTTGTTGAGAAGATTAGCAATACCATAAATTACTGGGGCTTCCCAGGTGGCACTACTGTTAAAGAACCCACGTGCAAATGCAGGAGACGTAAGAGACTCAGGTTCAATTCCTGGGTTGGAAAGATCCCCTGGAGGAGAGTATGACAACCCACTCCAGTATTCTTGCCTGGAGAATCCCCATGGACAGAGAAGTCTGGGCGGCTATGGTCAATAGTGTCCACAGAGTCAGACAAGCAACTTAGCACGCACATTGCATGATGCAGAGATGTCATGTCATCATGCATGTCTACCAGTGCTTGTTTGTAATTCACCAATTCCTTTGTTTCCGTAATTTTTCAAAACTGAGGAACAGACCATATGCTTGACTCCCACACCTCTCACTTACATATTTAGGAAAATCATACACAGTCTCCTTGAGAGAGATGCACACTGTCCTTAAGAAAGCTACGGATGAATAATGGATACTAAAACAATGTAGGATTTTGTTTTTTAAAAAGAGTTTTCAGTATGTTCTTCTTGTTTGAAATACACTGTTACTTAGGATATTAATTTCCAGTTATAAAACATATTAAATTACTTTAAAAATTACTACTGAAAGATAGTTTCTAACATATATCAAAGATTATCAGATGATGGCAGACAGTTTTCCCTGTTACTGTATCAAAAATCTGGAGTGAGTGAAAGTCGCTCAGTCATGAAGGACTCTTTGCAACCACATGGACTGTAGCCCATCATCCTCCTCTATTCACGGAATTCTCCAGGCAAGAATAATGGAGTGGGTTGCCATTTCCTTTTGCAGGGTATCTTCCCAACCCAGGGATCAAATCTGGGTCTCCCGCAGTGCAGGCAGATTCTTTACTGTCTGAGCCACCAGAGAAGCTCTCAAAAACTTGGAAGGAATATATTTATCTTGATTAGGTTATCTGTCCTCCATCAAAACTATATAACTTCACTACACTTAACAATATTAGAAAGGAAATATTGAGTCTGATGAAAGTGTTCTAATTTATATCACTAATATTTAAGATTATAATTAGGAAACTATGGTTTGACCAATTTTCAACTAAACATTTAAAAAATTCACAATACAGAAAACATTCTATGAATGCTTTATGTAAGTAAAATCTTTCCTCATAAATTACATGGAAAATTCCTTATTTGTTCAGATTAAAATTTAATAAAATTTATTTAATTCAGATTAAACTTAATTCATATCTAGAACAATTATATGCTAAAACTAATTTTTTTGTTACTGCTGAAATAAAAGTTCTTCTGAACTTGGACATTGATTTACTTTGAGGAAACTGGTACCTTAAATTCTGATGGCATAATTTTTTCTCAATTTAAATTTTTCATATATCCTTCTCAAATCATACTTGAAATTTTACTTTATATTTGCTTTCTTTCTACACTCTAAATAAAGATTAGTATTAGCCTGTGAATGCTATTCATCTTGGAATTGTTGCTTCTACTTTTAAGCTATTCTTAACCACATATCTACAAAATAACTGAACCTCAATTTTTTCCAAATTACATTGCATGTCATTATTGTACTTTTCCCCCATAATAACCTACCGAAGACACTATAATATCTTCTTTATAATGTTTTTATATCCTCCCACTGGTTAAATATTCACTTATTACAAATTCTCCTAACTATAAATGTATTCCATATCTTCTTTAAAAATTCATATTAATCCACCTTTCATTTTATATATTTACATGTTTTGCCATTTAAGTATTTTTAGAGCTTGATTTTTTTTTACATGTTTGGCACACGCCGAATGTTTAAAATGCCTTGTGGCACTGTTTTAATAACTGATCGGTACATAGTCCTATAACACCATTGCTAATTATAAAACAACAGTTTCCCATTCAGCAACATTTTTTCATTCCAAATAGCTAAACTGCAGCTATTTTCAAAAAAAAAAAAAACTCTTACTTTAGAAATGTTTATAAATATTGTTTGAGTGTAATCTGTATTCTTCCAGGTTATTAGACAGATTTTGAAATCTGAATGATTTGCAATTACATTCATTAACAAATATTAACTTCTTAGCAATATAAAACTGACATATGGTAACTTAATGAAAGTGATACATTTTCAAAAAAAGTTTATCCATATTAACCAAAAAGGATCAAGTGTTTCTGAGAAATATTCATTTAACAAGGCTGGAAAATATATTTCAAATAGAGTATTTAATTATGCATAGATGCTTAGATAGGGGGTTTAAGTGCTAAATATTCAAATTTAATATGGCAATATTTCCATGATTTATTAATATTACACAGTCATAAGCACATACAGGTCAGTGCTCCATAATCCATGTCCTATAAAACGATGGATGGTATCTATTCTCACAAACATGCCCTTCCAACATGGTTCTACATGGAAGACTCATTCTGCTGTGAATGGATGCTCCAAGTTACAATTAACTCTTAGGGAAAAGAAGTAGAGCAATAAAATGAAAAATTAGATGCCTATTACACAACTTCCTCCCATCACCATCCTATAAAATGTTTAAACGTCTGGTGTTAATGATCACTGGGTAGAACCAAAATAAGTTTCAAAGTTCAGATTGATTAAAACACATATTTTTTAAAATATGAGCTATAATTTACAAGGTCTAAAACTTTAAAAAGAGTACTTTTTCTTTAAAGTTTTCTTGCTGCTTGCCAAGATAATTATTATATATAACTTCTCAAATGAGAGTGCATTTGAATAGACCATGGAATTTTTAAGTTTGTAAGGATACTTGTGCTAGAGCATGAGTAGATAAAATTTGGCTAAATAGTGGTTGGGGAAGGATTCTAGGTTATGAGTTGTTATGAAGAAAGTTAAGAGCAGATAAAGAACAGCTATAGAACTCTAATTTGTCTAGTATGTGAGGTCTACTGAGTAAGTAAGGAGCAAGGGAACATAATATAAAGAAAGATTTGGATAGACGAGAAAAGGTTGTTAAAGCTATACAAAGAATTTGAATTCAATTTACTTAGTTTCCAACGAAGAATTTTGAAATTTTAATTTCTTCATTTTAAAAGCAAAATTTGCATAAATAAAAATCACTGCAAACATTATCTTCCAAAAACAAGGGTATATATGTACAGTGAAAGTGTTAGTCAATTCATGGAATTCTCCAGGCAAGAATACTGTGGTGGGTAGCCCTTCCTTTCTCCAAGGTATCTGTCCCATGGAGGGATCAAACCTAGGTCTCCTGAATTGCAGGCAGTTTCTTTACCTTCTGAGTCACCAGGAAAGCCCCAGGAATACTGGAGTGGGTAATCATTCCCTTCTCCAGGGGATTGTCCCAACCCAGGGATTAAACCTGGGTCTCTAACACTGTAGGCAGATTATTTATCATCTGAGCAACCAGGGAAGTCAAATATTTATACAAAGTATATTTAAAATTTTTTTAATCTTCTAAATTACTCTTAAACACTTGAGCATTTTTCTCTGAAAGTAATTTATGTGAATCATCTTTGGTTTGATATAAAGAGACTGAGTTAAGATATTAAATAAAACAGAAGTATTAAGTGAACCATCAAATTAATAAACTAGTATTTAGATAGTACTTAACATGACACCACACAAAAATATCAGAGACTTTGCATTTTCATAATATGATACATTTGTCAGGGTTCTAAACTTGCATAACATCTCTAAGCAGCTGTCATGCTATCTGAGATCAAATACGGATTTCAGAAAATTACCACACTTTCAGATACAATGGCAGCGGTGTGCATTCAGAACTGTATTACAACCAAATAACAGACTATGTGTTTAACTCTGCTACTTATCTCAGATGTATATTTGATACAACATTCAAGACAAATACAACCTGGAAGAAATTTCACATACACCAAGTATATTTGCATTGACCTAGAACCAGATGCAGCCATATCTTTCTTAGTCTCTTATTTCTGCAAATTAAAAAAAAAAAAAAAACAACTCCTATTATCAAGTATTAAACAGAGCCATCAGAATCAGCATGAATAGAAGGCATAATATGAGCTTTGGAGTAAGAAAGTTTTAAAGTTCTCTCTCTTCAAGCTGTGAGCTGTATGACCACAGGCAGATGACTTAATTTTTCTATACTCTAATGTTCACATCTAAAATTAATACTTATTCCACCAGATGGTTAGAAGGCTTAAATAAAAGTTATACACATACATGACCTATAAAGATACCTGGCAAGAGCAGGTATTCAATATGTGAGAAAAATCCTTGTTTTTATTTAATGAAGGGTTTTATATTCAAAAGTAGGATTATAAATGGTAAATGAGATTACATTTGGTGGTGACTGGGACAGAAGAATGTTCAACAGGAATGGATGATTGGCTGTGTGAGAACTGGGATAGAATCAGAAAGCATAATGTAAACACCACACTTTTAGAAGGTTAAATTGGTCCTGGCATACCGAGAAAAAAACAGAGAGGAAAGAAAATTAGGCTAGTGGTATTAGTAACAATATTAGCCAGAGTTTGTACTTTGGGAGTTCACAGTGACCTCCAAGCGTAGAACTGTGATTTAAAGTATAGATCACTTGAAGAAAGTCAAGACAACGATTTCTCATATTACAGAATATCAAAGTTATATATTTTGTAAGAATAGGAAAGAAAATAAATCAGGATGAAAAAGAAAAAAATAGAAGATAGTTAAGATACAGAAAAAAAAATTAGAGTTAGAATAGTCTCAAAGTAAAACTACACTTTCACTAGAACTATCCTGAAGTCTTCATTCTTTCCTCATCCCTTTCCTACTATTATCTCACAAATTCCATAGCGATAAGAAAAAAGACCCATTTGTATTCAATTAATTTTTTTTATTTACCCACCACACTTTTCAAGCAATTAAATGCTAAGTCTCTACCCATTGTCTGAAACACTAACAAAGTATTTTTTTTTTACTGCTTAAGTAAAACACATATTGCCTTATAATTATATTTCAAACATAATTTGATATTATGTAAGAAAATAGGTAATCCAGAAAGGTAACTTTTATAAGAAAGTCCTCTAGAGTAAAAGTCCCATCTAATTGTCTTTCAGATAATGTTATGCTCTAACAAGTGTCTATTAATGTTTAGGAACAAATTTGGATTTAATGAATAATGCTATTTTTAGCTTTAGGGCAGCATATCATTTAGCCATGAAATAGATCGATGTTTTACTAAGGATCATTTCCTTGCAAAGTGTCCTTGAATTAACCTTTTCCCTGAGATTCCACAAAGCATCTGGTTATTTCCAATAGGCTATGGATAAGATATTTGCCTCCATTTATATGTTTAACAGGAAATAAAATAGTGAGTTTGAAATTAATATAAGTATAAATAATAGCATTAATGCAACCAGTTTGAAAAATAATGCTATTTGAAATGAGATAAGGAAAACTTAAAACTGGATCTGACACTCTTTCTATGTACATGATTTGTAAAATAGATACTATGGTCTTTACAAAGGAAAACTTTTGTCATCAATAGAATCTCAAACTTTTATCATCACTATTAAGCTGTGAAAAATAAGCCTGATGAATGCAGCCATTATTTAAAAGGATATTGAAAAAATCAACAACAGTTTTATAATATGTCATTTATGATAATATTCAAGGACTGATTTCTATTTCCAAGGGAAGTAGAAATTAACAAAGGCAAGCAAGCTATATTTAACACAGGCAGATTTATTTCAAAGTAAGTAATTCTACTTCTGACAGGAGAAGGTGAATCTATTCCAAAATCTAGAGCATGAGGCAAAATAATAGTCCTCCTCATAATAACAATAAACATTTACTGATTCCTTACTATCAGACACTGTTGTAACACCCTTAATTTATTTTAAAAATAAACATTAATATTAATTCTGTAACAACTTCAAAGAAAGGGGCTATTTTTATTTTTCCTAACTGGCAAATGAGGAAATTGCAAGACCAAGAGGTTAAAGAGTTTGCTGAGGTCACAAAGCTAAAAATAAACATGCTCAGATTTGCACCAGAATAGTCTAGACACATGGTGTGTACTTTCATTTTTAAGATCCTACTCTATCTCATCACTTCCATTGACTACTGACTCTACAGCCTACATACTATAACCTGCATGTTTGTCCCCCTACCCCAAGGAGTCATATGTTGAATACAAATACTAATGTGATGGAATTTGTAGGTGAGGGCTTTGAGAGGTGATTAGGTCATGAACCTCAAACATTTCTAATATTTATTGGATTTTTATTATCTGCCCTGACTTCATGATTGGGATAGATTAGTATTGTCTTATGTTGCTTTCTTTTTGACAGTTTTATAACTGAAATCACCTGGGTACTTCATAATTGACAATCATGATAATATATTATATCTAGCATAAGTTTTAGTTACAAATTAAGTACCAGGGTTTTCTGGAGAAATAAAAAACATGATTATGTTTTCTCTAGCAAAATTTTAAAAATATCACACCAATGCAGATAGCAATACAGTTGACAATGGTAAAAAGCTATTTGCATAGCTGGGAACAATACTTAAAAGTCAACTTAGATGCTAGACTCATATCAAGCTGTAGAATGAGTTTAGAAGGCTGAATGGGGAGGGTGGGGAGTCTTAACACTACTTCTCTGAAAACAATGACAGTTACTAAGTAACTGACTTAATTAAAGTAAATCCTAGAATAGAAAAGCTATAAGAACTGAGGTAGTAATATCAAATTCATTCTATTCCAATTCCTTCAGGCACACAAGAAAAAAAAAAAAAGAAAACTACAAAAAAACCTTACAGTTTCTTTGAAGATTTTCCAAAACCAAGTGGAATGCAGGGGAAGCTAAATCTCATTATGAGCTAGATGCTTATATCAGAGTTTCACTGTGGTTTAGTTATCATGACTAGTCAGTCCCATTCATCTCTTTCATATAAACAGTTTGACTTTAAACCCTTGATATTCACATTAAAAAAAAAGATCAGTATGTATCTTTTCAAAAGAAGTTTAAACAATATACAATAGTGGATTTTTTTTTAATGTGTAACAGATGAGGTCTAAAAATAATTCCTTTAGAACCTCCTAACATAAGGATATCTATATATTTTACATGCCTTGTTCTTGAGATTATGAAAGAAATGTAGTGCCCTTTAAGAGTCATACAGATAACTGCTATGTTTCATTCCTTGCAGTTAGTGTAGCAGTAGTAACCAGGCAGGAGGGAAATCAGAGGTTTTGAAATTATCTCATCTCAGTAGGGTGCACCTGGATAGGTCTCAAATTAAACATCTTCCTTAATGGCCCATTATGGAGTATCAATTCCTGAAATACCCAAAGGGAGTCAGGGACCATTAATGCTAAGGGAGATTTTCTAAGGTTGTAGCATATGATGCAATATTTATGCTTTAACTTTAACATGACTGAGAGTTTATTTAAATATACACTTAATGGTTTTAAAATCAATAGCTACCATAGTCTAGTTTAATATAACACCAAAACACAGATTAAAAATTTGAATGCATCAATACATTTTTATATTAATATTTTGATGATTTAGCATTTACAGATAGCTACCAAGTTATGAAACAGTCATTTTACAAAACTCAACTTTTAAGACAGCTGCTTGTACCTCAAATTATATTCTTCATAGGGAAGAAAATAATATCTAAACTATATTTAATCTTTATAATAAAATATGTATAATTTAGTAGAAATAATAATCATTATAACATCTATTCTCAAGGAGTTATAAAACAAGTATATGATGAAGCTATGGGTATTGCTGCTTAGGGTAAAGAAATTTATTTTCATATCAGCAACATTTCCTCAACTTCCAGGGTTTAACTAGTAGGCAAAACGGTCAACAGGAATTAAACAAAACAAAAATGAAACAATCTTTATGTTCCATTCATCATATTTCTAGCCCTATCACTATAGAAGCTGACCTGAGCAACATTGGGAAAAACTAAAAAGCAATTACATCTGGGACTCAGTAACCAACAGCCTGGGAAAGAAAATGTCAAGGAAAAGAAGTAAATTGAAAATTTCCTAGTGGCAGTACCTCAACAGAAAAGGAAATGGTTTCACGAATGTCCTTAACTACAGAATAATAAAGGGTGTATTTAGACAAAAAAAAAAAATGTAAGTCAGGTCCTGTTAAGATTCCCATAATTAAATAATTTTATAACAGAACTTATAATACTTAGTCATTAATATACTAATTTATTGATTCATGTATATATAACATAATTTATATAAATGTCATATAATATTAATAAGTGATAACATGTAATCTTTTATCATGTTCATTTTTATTCAATAAATATTATGATTTTAGTGACCTAATAAAACAGAATGCATATGATAGATAAAACAAAGTGAAAGTGAAGTCGCTCAGCCCTGTCCGACTTTTTGGGGACCCCATGGACTGTAGCCTACCAGGCTTTTCAGTCCATGGGATTTTCCAGGCAAGAGTACTGGAGAATTATCATTCAAATAGTCAATTTCTAACTCTCAGTGTACTTTATATATATCTAGAATATTTTATAATGTTAAAAATAAGTATCATCTTAAATTATAATAATGTCAAGAATTTTCATTTAAAAAATTAAACTGAATGACTCCTAAAGATGTCTACACAAATAACAGCACACATTTTCTGATGTAGAAAGATAATTAAATCAATCAAATATGGTGACTTAATTATGACAACTGGTAAAAACAAAGGAACAATAAGAGAGCCTTGTTTAGTGGGAAGAATAACCAAGTTGTTCTTGTTTTTGTGGAAAAAAATGGTCCCATTAAGAACTGTGAAAATGCATGAAGACCAAGCCACACAAACCATACACATCTCACCTAGAAGTCTTGACACTCCATCCTCTGGTTGTCTATACTTTTCAGTGTTCAAAATCTACACACATCAATGAAATCAAATGAAATTTGAGCAAGATATTCTTTTATACACAGTAACTGGTTTTTTATTTCTCATTAGATAAGAGGATGCTATAGAATTACTTCTAAGTTATATTTAACTTAGTTTAAATAATAATAATATAATAATAATAATAAAATAATTAATAAATAATAATAACATAAAATAATAATTAATATTTCTAAAATGACTTAATGGCTTCTATTTATTTAAAGATACTGCAGTTTTGATCCCCTAGAAAAAGCTCTTCTCCCTGTCTTTGGTAAAAATATCTTTGAGTTATGTAGTTTAAAAATCCCATTGATGCTTCAGTACATAAATCATTTCTTTCTTCAGTCCTTTCTCTGCAGAATGGTGATGATTCACAAGGACAATTCAGGAACACCTAGGTTCTAAAATAACCAAAATTGGCAAATTGTACAAAAAAGATATATAGCATCATTGTTCAACACTTGGCTCTAGCTAGAAATATAGTAAAGAAACACAGATCAACTGTGATGGAAAATCCATCAGAAACAACAAAGCTAGCAGATTACTATACAAAGTAATATCTGGACCTTTTTAACCAACATTTTATTTAACTATTCTTCTAATACAATTCATAGTGAAGGCAGATAAAGAGCCAAAGTGCATGATTTTCTACCATGGAAACTGCTGAGGCATCTTTAGGTTAAAAATATTTTTTGAAACAATAACTATATTTGCACTAACTTTGGAGCAGTTAAAATTTTGTGAATTAGAATAATTATAAAATTTTACTTTTTAGAAGCAACAATTATCTATGTTATCTGGCTTTTTCATTTCCTAGTACATCTATAACTACTGAATAAGGTATAGTTGAAGGCAAGCAAAAGACTATTTCTTCATGTTTTGTAGACATTGATTTACTTTTCAAGGATATTAAAAAAAAATAATGTATGCTCTGAAATATCTCAGAAACTTACATTTCCAAAGAAACATAGTCTTGCTTTTAGGAATATTTACTATTGCAATAATTTTTAATGTTATTCATGAAACATAACACAGTTTAAAAACAAAGCTTATACCCCTTGCTTTTCTTTCCTAAACCTCTTAAAATAAAAGGCAGATAATTATTTTTCTCTGTAAAGCAATAAGATTATTTAGTCAAATAAAATAATGGCCTTTTGAAAAGGGTCTCTTCTTTCTTTTATTCTTTATGATAAGTCTTATTTATTACCTTTAATGAAAATGTATACTTTAGTATCTGATTCTTCTAATTACAAAATAAATGAGTTAGGAGGATGAAATGTACAGAGTGGGTAACATAGTCAATAACAATTTAGTATCTTTGTATGGGGACAAAGGTAGTGAAAAGACACAAAGTTCCAGTTATCAGATAAATGAATACTAGAGATATAATACACAATCAATATAATTAACTCTGTTGTATTTATCTATGAAAGTTATCAATAGAGTAAATCCTAAGAAGTCTCATTGCAAAAAAAAAAAAGAATAGTTTTAAATATTATATCAGTATGAGGCAATAGATGTTCACTAAATTTACTGTGGCAATCATTATATGATATATATATATAATCATTATATATATATGATATATGTATCATAAAATATGTATTAATCATTTTATTTGTGTTTTATATATAAATATTTTTATATATTTATGTAAAATTTATATATATATATAATCATTATGCTGCACAACTTAAACTAATGTTCAGTTGTATGTCAATTTTATCTAATAAAACAGGAAGAAAAAAACCACAGATAAATACACTCTCAAACCAGAGATCAAATTTCCAACATTCATTGGATGATGGAGAAAGTAAGGGAGTTCCAGAAAAACATCTACTTTTTCTTCATTGACTAAAGACTTTGTGTGGATAACAATGAACAAGGAAAGTTCTTAAAGAGAATGGAACACCAGATCACCTAATGTCTCCTGAGAAATCTGTATGCTGGTTAACAAGCAACAGTTAGAAGCAGAAATAGAACATCCTAGTTCAAAAACGGGAAAGGAGTATGACAAGCCTGTATATAGTCACCCTCCTTATTTATCTTCTTTGCAGAGTACATCATGCAAAATAGCCAGGCTGGATAATTCACAAGCTGGAATCAAGATTGCAGGGAGACATATTAACAACCTCAGATGCAGATGATATCACTCTCATATCAGAAAGTGAAAAGGAACCAAAGAGCCTATTAATGAGGGTGAAAGAGAAGAATGGAAAAGCTAGCTGAAAACTCAACATTCAAAAAACTAAGATCATAGCATCAAGTCCAATCACTTCATGGTAAATAACAGGGGAAAGAGTGAAAGCAGTGACAGTTTATTTTCTTCAGCTCCAAAATCACTGTGGATGGTGATTCCAGCCATGAAATTAAGACGCTTGCTATGCAGAAGGAAAGCTATGACAAACCAGGGCAGTGTATTGAAAAGCAGAGACAACACTTTGCCAACAAAAGTACATACAGTCAAAGCGATGGTTGTTTTGTTGTTGCTATTTTTTAATTTTTTCAGTTCTCATGTACTGATGTAAGAGTTAGATCATAAAGAAGGTTCAGTACTAAAGAATTGATAGTTTTGAACTGTGGTGCTGGAGAAGACTCTTGAGAGTCCCTTGGATTGCAAGGAGATCAAACCAGTCAATCCTAAAGGAAATCAGTCCTGAATATTCACTGGAAGGACCCTTGCTGAAGCTGAAACTCCAATACTTCCGCCACCTGATGCCCAGAACTGACTCCTTAGGGGGAAAAAAAAAAAAAAAACCTGATGCTGGGAAAGATTGGAAGCAGGAAAAAGGGAAGATAGAAGATGAGATGGCTGGATGGCATCACTGACTGGATGGACATGAGTCTGAGCAAGCTCTGAGAGTTGGTAATGGAAAAGGAAGCCTGGTGTGCTGCAGTCCATGGGGTCACAAAGAGTCACCCATAACTTTGCAACTGAACTGAACTGAAAGGAAATCAACCTTAAATATTCATTGGAAGGACTGATGCTGAATCTCTAATACTTTGGCCACCTGATGTGATGAGTCTGCTCTGGAAAAGACACTTGATGGTGGGAAAGATTGAGGGTAGGAGGAGAAACAGGTGACAGAATGAAATGATTGGATGGCATCACTGACTCAATGGATATGAGTTTGATCAAACAGTGCAATAGTGAAGGACAACAAAGCCTGGCGTGCTGCAGCCCATGGGGTCACAAAGAGCTGGAAAGGTTCAGCGACAGAACAACAATAACAACAAAGCATGGATAGTTGATTTATACTGAGGTATTTGTGGTTTATTATTTTTCTTCTAACAGAAAAATTTCAATCTGTTTGGGAGCCTGGTATCAAAAAAGAAAAAAATTATTTGGGAATCAAGATGTCAAAGAAGCATCTCTTTGACAATCTTGTATAGAGTTAATCTGCCCATAACTAAGATTTAAAAAAAAGGAAAAACTTCACCAGTTCAGCTGAAGTATACCAACAAATATTAACCAAACAATCAAACAGCAAAAAGACAATGAATATTTCCTATGTGACCCATGCTATAGAAAGAAAAGAGCATTTTTTACAGTGTATCTATACATTTTCTACATCACTGAAATATGACCTTAAATAATCATATTATTATTTCATTTGAACATAAAACATACACACATGTGCACTCACAGGCACCTTTAAAAATCTTAGATGGAAATGGATGTATTATTACAAATTAGTACTTAAGGGAAAATTTGCTGAATATTGCCAGGAAACTTCCAATGTAAAACAATTTCACCATCCAAATCCAAGACAAAGATACCGAAAGGATTCACTTCATCTCAAACAGAAAAGAGTCAAATAGCCCCACACTGGATTTCTTAAATATTTAAGATTCAGAAATGAAAATACATAGCAGAGACAGAATGGCATTGTGGAGAACATCAGTATTCCCTGGGACTAAAACAGTTAATGGAAAAGTTTCTTTGAATTCTAAGGAGCATTGAAAAATACATTTCAGATATCATTAAACCTAAAGCATCCATTAGCCCCTCTCAGACATGACCCCACTAAGTTTCCTTCTTTTTTTCTTCATCTTTTGCTTTGTTGACTTAGTGGTCAGCCAAGAAAGCAAAGGATCACTAACCCCATTACCAGAATCCCCCTGTGATACAAATGCATGTCTCAGTGTGAGTGTGTGTATCTTAAAAATTAACAAGAAGACACAAAATTATCTGGAAAGAAATATAGCATTAATCCTTTTAGCATAGTGTTAATCCTAGACACCTATAAAAATTACTCTGATAAGGATCAACAATTTATTGGTTTTGGGAGATCATATTCTAAGTGAAGTAATTATTATCCTATGTTCTATTCTCAAAGAAAATTTATAATGAAATAAAAATGAAACATATGACACTTAAGATACTCTATGGAGAAATTAACTAGAAATTATTTTATAGATGTAAAAAGTGCAAATTCCATATTTGGGTAATGTTGATGTGTCAGAACAAAGGAAAACTCTTGCAATCATCTTCTTCAAGCTTTTTTTAAAGAGGAGAAATATAATGAATTAAACATTAAAAGTCAACGAGCTTTTATACATTTTTTGCCAAAGTATAGTTTTTAAATTAGTAAAGATAAAGAGGAACCATAAGAGTAAGATAGAAAGTAATAACTCAAACACAAAATATATTTCAAAATAATTGTTAATTGAAGTATAGTGGATTTAAAATGCCATATTAGTTTAAGGTGTACATCAAAGTGACTCAATTTTATACACACACACAAACACACCCCTGACCTCCCACCCCACCCCCACATCTATCTATTCTTTTTCAAATTCTTTCCCATGATAGGTTATTAACCAGATACTGAATATAGGTCCCTGTGCAACACAGTAGGTCCTTATTGTTTATTTTATATACAGTAGTATGTATGCACAAACTTTTAAATCCCCTAAGCCAAGTGAGAAGGAGATAATGTTAGAAACTTCCCTAAGCTCTCTGTATCCTTCCCCTATATACTCTTCTTAGTATTGAAATACATTTACCAAGAAAATATAAATAGAGTAGGAATAGATTTCTGTTCACAAGGAGCTAAAGTGAGAGTGAAAGTTGCTCAGTCTTGTCCAGGACTCTTTGCAACACCATGTACTATACAGTCCATGGAATTCTCCAGGCCAGAATACTAGAGTGGGTAGCCTTTCCCTTTCCAGGGTATCTTCCCAACCCAGGGATTGAACCTAGTTCTCCTGCATTGTGGGTAGATTCTTTACCAGCTGAGCCACCAGGAAGCCAAGAATACCGAGTGAGTAGCTTATCCTTTCTCCAGGGGATCTTCCCAACCCAGGAATCCAATTCAGGTCTCCTGCCTTGCAGGAGGCTTCTTCACCAACTGAGCTATCAGGGAAGCCAAGGAGCTAAAGGGTATAGTTCAAATTCTTGATTCCACACATTTTTGTACCAAGTAGTGTTGTTTAGAGAATTAAATTGTTCTTGTAACATTAATGATTTCACAAAGAAAAAAAAAGTTTCAGTCTTTTTTGGTTCAACTCTTTTTGATAATTATTGATGTGGATCATTACCTCTTTAAATAAAGTAAATGTTACTTGTAGCTTATTAATAACAACACATAAATGGCCACCAAGCCAAAGCTTGACCATACTACCAGATAAAAATTCTGACCATGAATACCCTAACATAATAATGAGGAATTTCATTAATGTCTCCAATGCAGTTGACTTTTTTGATTTTGTACTATTTTTATGGGATTCCCAAGTGGCTCTTGTTAAAAAAATCTGCCTGCCAATGTAGGAGAAGATCCCCTGGAGAAGGAAATGGCAACCCACTCCAGTTTTCATGCCTGGGAAACACCATGGATAGAAAAGCCTGGCAGGTTACAGTCCATGGGATTGCAAGAGTCAAGCATGTACATACATGGAGACCCACACTGTAGTTGAAACTAGATAAATTGAACAAAAAAATTATTGAAAAGCTATAAAAGACTTTTAAAATTAGGTATCAGACATATTACAGTACACTTCTTTTTTCAAACTACAAAAATTTAGTGCATTATCTTTTCATTTATTTCTGTATATGTCATCATTTTTTTTTGCATGAGCTGAGTTCAAGTTTTTGCTTAATAAATAAATGAAATGGGAAGTAGGAGGTGGGACTGAAATTCCCTAGAAGCAATAATCACTCTTAAAAGTATTGATATGCAAGGATATTTGTTGAATACTTGATTACGTTAATGAAGGTTTTCAAATACTTAATATAGAAAGGAATTCACCAGAAGATAGAAGAGTAGCTATTACACAACAGAAAATATGATGTATAAATACAATGATAAATATTAGGAACCTTATGACCCAAACTGAACACAACCCAAAAAATGCCCCTGGGCCAAGACTGATTGTGACACTGCCAGATTTTTCTGAAAAGCCATTTAATCTGTTAAGAGTAAAGTCTACATTCTTAACTAAAATTCTTGTGTAACATCATGTGCTTTTTGAAATTAAAGGCTGTCATTATTTTTTTCATCATTATACAGTCTACATATTTGCTTCAATATGAATAGGATGATGTCTATAGATTTCAGTACTAAACACACATGGTCTGTAAATCTACTGAGGTAATAGAATTTAGAACCTTCATTTACCCCGATTTAATATTCTTGAATTGAAGTTTAAATCCCTGAAATATTATCAAGGCTTCTGAGGAATCTCTATGGTTGCAGCAGTTAACATAAGATCTTGGCAGGTATTTTGACAAAACGAAGAAAATGTAAGATCTATCTTACGAATATTAATCAAAACCTATATTTGGTAGTCATAATTCATCACAGTTTCAAAAAATCAGAGTGGCTTTGCTAACATTTCCCAAATCTAACTTTAAAATACAACTTTATAGGAAAAAATCTTGCCATTAGCACTAACTCTTTCTTACGTACTTCAAAAAAGATCTAGTAGGGGGACCAAGTAGGACTGACAGAAAAGAAACTATAAATCTATGTCACTTTTAGAAATGAGTCCTGAATTCAATCATAATGAGCCGTATTCTTTTTCTCGTAGCTAAAGTAACATAGCAGTGCTGTTAACAGTAACCCAATTTATTTTACCTCCTTCAGGTTCCAATAAAAAATGCTTAAAATTTCATGATTCAAATATCATTATCTTTTACACAGAGAATCAAGGGACCCTTTGACATGTGACATGCAATAGATACTACTATAGAACAAATCAATAGTAAAAAAAGAAGCACAAGAAAATGCCCCAGCTTGTGAAAATTCTCTTCAGAATGTTCAATTAGAGCACAGTGAGGTGATATTTATTTTACATTTTCCATTGCATTCTAAAATAGTTTGTTAGATTAGCCTAAAATAGTTGGATTGTTATTAAGCACACACGTTCTTTAGCGAGAAAATAATCATTTCAAATAAAACGTAACTTTGTACAATTGGACAACAGTGACTTAATCAGAGTTGGACAGCAATTTATATTAATTTAATCAGCGACAAAATCCTGCAGGGAAAAATAGATTTATCTTTGGAGGAGATACACTGCATTTGGATAAATAGATGAAGTATAAAGCACTCAAGTGAATAAATTAATGCTTTAGATACTTAACAGCAGGTAATTCCTTATTGCTATAGCTTTGAGATAGGCAAGTCTTTTCCTGTTAATAAAATCTATTACAGTATTGATTAAGTTAATATACTCATTATTATTTAGGGTGGAAAAACTCTAAAAATAACACAATGAGGACATTTCTGATTTTTTGTTTATTTTACTATTTGAAATGTTCTTACTCTTCCTTCTTGTTACAGGTTTTCCCTTAAAAAATATTATCAGCATTTAAGTTCAATGATATGACTTTGTTTCCTAAGAATTTAGCAACTAATAATATTCTATAAAGCCTTTGTGGTAAAAAAAAAAATAATGTAAATAAGCCATCTCTGTGTCCCAAAAGCACTATTTACCATAATACTGATATTTTTGTTGTTGTTATTGTTGATATGTGTCCTTAACTTTTAGAACATCCTATGGAAAAACAAAGCCTCCCATAAAAAAGGCTCAAATTAACTGTTCTCACTGTCATTCACAAAAGATAAAATAGGATCTTCAAATTATTTTCTTTCCCTTAGTTAAAAGTTATTCATGTAAGACAGTTGTACCTAAATGTCAAGATTACATTCTGAATATTTCAGAGGGATTTGCACAACATTCTTATTGTACATCAGAATCCTAACATTCTTATTGTACACTAGAACTTGAGCCTTGCAAAATTTTCTTTCTGCTTGCTCTATTGTAAAATTAAAGATTCAGGGATAGCTCCACAATCATCAATATTAATAATACATTCATTAATCTTATCCATCGCAAAGTAAATCTTCTATAATATTTACAAATCTCTTTCCCTGTAATATTTTTCTGACAAATTCATAAAAATTTATATTCATAATTGTATATATATATTTAATTTTTATTTTGACTTTATTTTACTTTACAATACTGTATTGGTTTTGCCATACATTGACATGAATCCACCACGGGTGTACATGCAATCACAAGGTCAAGAATATTTTACTATTCTCATTTGTTCACGTATATGTGTCTCCTCTTAGAGAGAGGCCTAAAAGTACATGGTCATATTTCATTCATTTCTACATTTGCATCAACTAGCACAAAGCTTGGCATCTAATAGAAGGTAAATAAATTTCTGCTTCACTAGTATGTAATAGAATTAAGCCAATGATTGAAGTTTCAGATAAAAGAAAAGTAAGAGCTGCTTAGGTCAAAGAGAAAATGACTGCAAATATTTTTTTTTAAATAAAAGTATGTAACAATAAAATTTACCATATTAAGGTCTTATGCCCAATTATAAACAATATAAATGTCTTTGGTTTGTCTTTGTTTTTCTTCATTTATTATACTCATTTTACATATGGAAAAGGTGAGCCACAAAACCTTTAAGGAACTTGTTCAATACCTGTCACCAAACTGATTCAGTCCAAGCAATCTCAGTCTAGTGCCTGCTCTTAGGCACACAGACCTTCCTCTAATGAAGGGAGAAGGAAAAGCTGCTTTCATTCATCTACCATCCCCTTGTACAGCATTTGCTTTGCTTCAGGCATTACACAAGTGTCTAAGGCACAAAGGTGAATAAAGCTGAGGCTCTCTGGTCACCATCTTTCTCAGAAATACATGAAAGTCTCTAATGCTTAAAAAAAAGACATACATTCAAAAACATACATATCTTTTTCATTTCACTGTCAAATTTCTCACCTTAGCAACCAAAAGTTATTGGTTCTAATACCTCACAGCCACTTCACCCTCTAATTACTTCCAGTCAGGTCTGTCTTCTTCACTCACTGAGAATTCTGTCAAAAAAATTCCCTTATTGTCAAATCCAGCAGTCTCTTCATAGTTTTCAATCTATTTAATGTATTAGTAGCATAGAAGACCTTTATACCCATCAGATTCCTTCGTTCCTAAAATTCAATGATATGCAAAGGATAAAAGGAAATATGAAATAATAATGAAAACTTAGGTATAATTGAACCCAACATTTCACTTTACAATGGGAACTCTTAAGTTAACTATTTCAAGGTCATATCTTGAGTTGACACAGAGTTATGGTTAAAATTTAGGGCTATCGTTTCAAAGTCTATCAATACTTTCTTCAACATAGATCTTTCTTTCAGTACTTCTACCAAATCTATATCTCAGGCTTTCATATCTGTGGTGGGCAGCCTCAAGATGAACCCCCAATGATTCTTGCCTGCAGGTATCTATACTCACACATAATCCATCCCCTTGTAGGTGAAATGAATCTACTGATTCACTTCAAATAAACAGAATGGCAGAAGTGATAGGATGTCACTTTAAAGATCAGATTATAAAAATCCTGTGGTTTTCATCTTAAGCTTTTTGTGTTGTTTACTCTGGAGGAATCCAACTGCCACGTATTGATATATGATGTAAGGTCACGATGTAACTGGTATGAGGTCATGACGTCATGATATAGCCAGTAGAGAGTCCCAGGTGAGTAATCTTAGTAGTGGATTCTCCTCCAGTTGAGCCTAAAGATGAGACTGCAGTCCAACAGCCTGACTGCAATCTCCTGAGAGAGACAAAGCTAGAGACACTCAAATAAGTAACACTAAGACTCATAACCCACCGAATTACAAGAAAATGCTTATTTTTGAGTAATTTTTTCTCATGCATCAAAGATAATACATCTTATCCTGAAACTACTTGTAAAATTATTACTTCAAGTATCTCTTCACCCTATTTTGTATTGTTCTACCCCATTATCCTTCCAACACCAGCACACACATGATGTTTTTCTGTTATTCAATGTCCCATAAGCAATGTCATAAAAATAGTAACAAACACAGATATGTTAAAAATACTGAATCTAGTACCCAAAGACAACCAAAGTCTTCCAGTTTGTGCTAACTGGTTTACTGTTTCTCAAATATGAACAGTGGTTTCTATCTGCTATTTGTTATTGGAACATTTGCAACCTTATAGAATAGGTATTTAAATATTATTTTAAAATATTCAAAAATAACAAAAATTCTGTACAATAATATTTACATCAACCACTTCTGCAATTCTATGAAAACACTGTTAGGTAAATGTTTTGTCAATCAGATAAGAGCCACCCTGTATCATCTGTTCTACTGCTATTTTCAGTTGTTACCGAAGTTGTAAAATAAACTCAGGTACGCCTACTCTGGGAATACGGAAAGATTCTCTAAAAGGTATAGGATACAGATAGATTTAAGATAATTTCCAGAACCTAAAATTCAACCTGTTCTCTTTTTAAAATGACTCTGCCTCAGAAAGTACTGAGGATCAAGATTTTTCTCCCCATTCAAAATCATATTTCAGTTCAGTTCAGTCGCTCAGTCGTGTCCAACTCTTTGCAACCTCATGAATCGCAGCATGCCAGGCCTCCCTGTCCATCACTAACTCCCCAAATTCACTCAAACTCATGTCCATCGAGTCGGTGATGCCATCCAGCCATCTTATACTCTGTCGTCCCCTTCTCCTCCTGCCCTCAATCCCTCCCAGCTTCAGAGTCTTTCCCAATGAGTCAACTCTTTGCGTTGGAAAAAACACAGCCTTGACTACATGAACCTTTGTTGGCAAAGTAATATCTCTGCTTTTCAATATGCTATCTAAGTTGGTCATAACTTTTCTTCCAAGAAGTAAGCGTCTTTTAATTTCACGGCTGCAATGACCATCTGCAGTGATTTTGGAGCCCCAAAAAATAAAGTCTGACACTGTTTTCACTGTTTCCCCATCTATTTCCCATGAGTGATGTGACCAGATGCCATGATCTTCGTTTTCTGAATGTTGAGCTTTAAGCCAACTTTTTCACACTCCTCTTTCACTTTCATCAACAGGCTTTTTAGTTCCTCTTCACTTTCTACCATAAGGGTGGTGTCATCTGCATATCTGAGGTTATTGAGATTTCTCCCAGCAATCTTGATTCCAGCCTGTGCTTCTTCCAGTCCAGCATTTCTCATGATGTACTCTGCATATAAGTTAAATAAGCAAGGTGACAATATACAGCCTTGAAGGACTCCTTTTCCTATTTGGAACCAGTCTGTTATTTCATGTCCAGTTCTAACTGTTGCTTCCTGACCTGCATATAAGTTTCTCAAGAGGCAGGTCAGGTGGTCTGGCATTCCCATCTCTTTCAGAATTTTCCACAGTTTATTGTGATCCACACAGTCAAAGGTATTGGCATAGTCAAGAAAGCAGAAATAGATGTTCAAAATCATAGTTTTTCCAATTTTAGGAAAAGGCTTTCCTATGAGCTGTCTAGAATCTTACTATGATGTGCTGTCTAAAAGTGTGACAAAATGATTAGAATAAAAAGCAGCATTTAAATTAGTCTTACCTGAGGAACCAGAGATCAAATTGCCAATATCCACTGGATCATCGAAAAAGCAAGAGAGTTCCAGAAAAATATCTATTTCTGCTTTATGGACTATGCCAAAGCCTTTGACTGTGTGGATCACAATAAACTGCGGAAAATTCTGAAGGAGATGGGAATACCAGACCACCTGACCTGCCTCTTGAGAAACCAGTATGCAGCTCAGGAAGCAACAGTTAGAACTGGACATGGAACAACAGACAGGTTCCAAATAGGAAAAGGAGTACGTCAAGGCTGTATATTGTCACCCTGCTTATTTAACTTATATGCAGAGTACATCATGAGAAATGCTGGGCTGGAAGAAGCACAGGCTGGAATCAAGATTGCTGGGAGAAATCTCAGTAACCTCAGATATGCAGATGACACCACCTTTATGGCAGAAAGTGAAGAGGAACTAAAAAGCCTCTTGATGAAAGTGAAAGAGGAGAGTGAAAAGCTTGGCTTAAAACTCAACATTCAGAAAGCGAAGATCCCATCACTGGGATCTTCTGGTCCCATCACTTCATGGGAAATAGATGGAGAAACAGTGGAAACAGTGTCAAACTTTATCTTTTTGGGTTCCAAAATCACTGCAGATGGTGACTGCAGCCATGAAATAAAAGACGCTTTCTCCTTGGAAGGAAAGTTATAACCAACCTAGATAGCATATTCAAAAGCAGAGACATTACTTTGCCAACAAAGATCCATTTAGTCAAGGCTATGGTTTTTCCAGTTGTCATGTAAGGGTGCGAGAGCTGGACTGTGAAGAAAGCTGAGCACTGAAGAATTGATGCTTCTGAACTGTGGTGTTGGAGAAGACTCTTGAGAGTCCCCTGGACTGCAAGGAGATCCAACCAGTCCATTCTAAAGATCAGCCCTGGGTGTTCTTTGGAAGGAATGATGCTGAAGCTGAAACTCCAGTACTTTGGCCACCTCATGCAAAGAGTCAACTCATTGGAAAAGATTCTGATGCTGGGAGGCATTGGGGGCAGGAGGAAAAGGGGATGACCCAGGATGAGATGGCTGGATGGCATCACCGACTCAATGGACGTGAGTTTGAGTGAACTCCCAGAGTTGGTGATGAACAGGGAGGCCTGGCATGCTGCGATTCATGGGGTTGCAAAGAGTTGGACATGAATGAGTGACTGAACTGAACTGAATCAATGTATATAGTTAATAATGAAAAATCAGGCACCCACCTGGTAGAATATCAAACCATTCCTTCAGTGTATTTTTCTTCTTTAAACAAATAAGATACAGAGAAACATTCTTATGGAGCACACAACCATGAGAAAAGATAATATCTACTTTTCCTTCCTAAGCACATACAGGTAGGGCCTTAGAGTTCTATTTGACTTCTCAAAACAATTCATAAATAACTATATCCTAAACTAATGCCCACATTATATAGTCTCTTGTCACTTGTATTCTGTGTAATATTCTCATGCTGTAAATTACAATTGGTTTTGAAAATAGATAGCATTTAAAAATTATGAATCTTCATACAGCCAAATTTATCTTTTTTTCTATCTAAATTCAATCTCAAAAGAGAAACTGAAAATATTTTACAAGGGATAAAATGTTATTGCTGCTGCAGCTGCTGCTAAGTTGCTTCAGTCGTGTCCGACTGTGCGACTCCAAGACGGCAACCCACTAGGCTCCTCTGTCTCTGGGATTCTCCAGGTAAAAATACTGGAGTGGGTTGCCATTTCCTTCTCCAATGCAAATGTTATTAGGATGATGCAAAAAGCAAGTTTTAATATAAAACAGGTTTTTAAATGTCAAAGAGCATAGCTTTCAAATGAAGGGGCAAAATTGAATCACACAAACACACACATATGCACACACGAACAGAAAAGTGCAACTCTGACCAATGCTTCTAAACAAAAATCTATGGGGCTATGGGCTCATAAACAGAGGTTTATAATTAGGAAAGCCTTTCCTTTCTGAATACCTACAGTGCACTCAACTTCATTCAAAATACCTGACAAAGGTTAATTAATTCATTCTTCATGAACATTCTTTAAACATTATTTTCATCACTGTATGGATGAAAAAAGTTGAAATATAGAACAATTAAGAATTTTCAAAGAAGACATCTCTGTCCACCTAGTCACACAATGGCCAAAAAGGGATTCAAACGAGGTAGTCTGATTCGAGTTTAAACTTGGGACCACAAGGCAGTGTACTGCCTTCCCTTTTAAGATGCGAAGACTGACTGGGAATCAGTAAGGAGTAATGGTAGCTAGACCTCGCATAAGAACAAAGGAAAATGCCGTATTCCCTGGAGTAAGGGCAGAGTAAGATGACTAAGCCCAGCCAAATAGGGCGCACAAGCCAGAAATCTGTCTGGCTCCAGGGACACCAAGAAGTAGGAAGAGTTTAATTACAACATGTTTATAATTTAGTAACCTATTTTACTTTTATCTTCCATTTTACCTATACTTGAGAAATGAGAAGCTCTGTCAGTACTAACAGGCGATTGGGTTCATAGCCAATGATTGAAATTGAAAAGCTGTGTCCTTCCCATGCTTGAGGTTGCAGTGTTCAGTTCTGTTCAGTCGCTCAGTCGTGTCCAACTCTTTGCGACCCCATGAATCACAGCACGCCAGGCCTCCCTGTCCATCACCATCTCCCAGAGTTCACTCAGACTCACGTCCATTGAGTCGGTGATGCCATCCAGCCATCTCATCCTCTGTCGTCCACTTCTCCTCCTGCCCCCAATCTCTCCCAGCATCACAGTCTTTTCCAATGAGTCAACTCTTCGCATGAGGTGGCCAAAGTACTGGAGTTTCAGCTTTAGCATCATTCCTTCCAAAGAAATCCCAGGGCTGATCTCCTTCAGAATGGACTGGTTGGATCTCCTTGCAGTGTAGGCTCTGCTAAATGACATTCCCTCTATTGATGCTAGTCACTGCAACAGAGCCCTTTTTATTAAGTTCTTTATTAAGCCTTTATTAATGGCTTCTTACAGTTAATCATCATCCTATTCCTATTTCTAGCAAGTCTCACTCAGTTCGCGCTCCACTATTTCCAACATGTAGCTTCCTAAGATACTATTATTCTGGACAAAGGAAAGAATTTTAACTCCGTTGAGTTTAAGATGTTGATAAAGTAAAATCCTTCTCTAAACTCTAGTCATCCTGTATATGACAGACTATTTGGGACATTCTGAAAAAGCCTTTTTGAGAAAAATGGTTCCTTTCAGGGTGATTTGACAAAAGCAGACCTTTTTTGAAAAAAGAGATCCCTCTCTAGCCTTCTAGCACTGGCGTTCCAGCTGCACCTCATAATGATTTACCAAAGCTATGAAGTCAGGAAAACAACTGCTAAAGCTGAGTACCTGGTATTTATATGCTACGCAGTAAAACACAGACACAGTTTCACAAAGTGACCTGACTGCTGCTTAAGAGATTGTGATGGTTATACAGGCAGGGGCTCAGGAGAAGGTGTGGAAGAAATTATGCCTGAGGTAATAACTGTTTTTCAACAATGGGGTTTTTACTTTTTTTATTCCCTTTTATGCTTATTTCCTCTGTAGCACCTGTTGCAATATACTATATGCTGCTATGATTTAGAAAGCTGTTACTCTGAAGTGATTTTATAAGTATAAAGACTACAGGCTAAAAACCTGTTGGAGCCTGGCTATTTATTGCTTCCCTAGCACACAAGTAAAGGAAAGCAATAAGTATTACATATGAATGTGTCAGAACAGAAGTTCATGTATCTTCAACTACTTAATCCTAAAGTATTGTACATTGTACATAGCATAGAACTATTATACGTGAACTTCTACAACTCAATATTTTGTAACGATAACAACAGACATTCAAAGAAACAAAGACAAATAATTTGATTGATATCTTTAAAACTTTGCATCAATATTCAATGCTACCATTTTAAAGCTTTCTCAAGGTTTTATGTTGGCTTGTTTCCACAGTTATGACTTGTTCATATAAAAGAGGTATTTTGACCAGCCAGATTACTCCAAAGTTTAAAATATGAGCATTTGTCTCACACATTTGTCTTATCGACAAATGCTGGATAGATCATATCTAAGGCAGCTACTTCTTACTCCAGTTCACCCCCTCACACCAAGTTCTCTTCTCTGGACACCTGTGTTCGTCTCCCTGTCCCTTTTTATCTGTGTTACCTGAGATTCCATGGTATACTTGCCTGATTATACAAGGTCTAATCTATTCTTCCTTTGACAAAGGTCAAAGAATAGACAAAACATTTTTAGGTAATAAGAACATAATTTTCTACAAGAATTAGAACATTTTCCCAGGTGTACATGTCAATTCAGTGATGAATAAGACAGACATAAACAGACAAACATGCAGCCAATAGTCATGCATAGAGAAGAAAATATAGGTGGTTTTTCATAAATATTTACAGTGGTCCAAAAATCAAATGTTGATGAAAGGAAAGAGGGAGAGAAAGAGGGAGGAAAAGCGAGAAAGAGAGGGAGAGATGGAGAACCATGAAAATAAATCAAAGATTTTTTTTAATGAAAAAGGGAAAATGTTCAATGCAAGTAAGATCTGCAAAGTTACAAATGGAAGAAAAAGGTGTAAAATAATTAGGAGGTGATTGAGCTACATTCATATTAACTGTGAAAAGAGAACCACAGATCACTTCTACTCTAGTGTTCCAACTTGAAATAAGAATGTATTTCACTGCCTCACTTCTTAAAGAAACTGTTCTCTAACTATACAAGCCTCAAATTTAATTTATTTACATATATATGTGCTTGCCTGATGGCTCAGATGGTAAAGATTCCTCCTTCAATGCGGGAGACCTGGATATGATCCCTGGGTGGGGAAGGTCCCCTAGAGAAGGAAATGACAATCCACTCCAGTATTCCTAACTAGAGAATTCCATGGACAGAGGAACCTGGCAGGCTACATGGGGTTGCAAAGAGTCAGATATGACTGAGCGACTTTCATTCACTAACTCACTCACTGTGTCCACACTTCAAATGCAATCAAACCTCACATTAATGAATTTATTCATTCATTCATTCATTCAAAAATTATTTATAGAGCAGCAGACACTGAATTTCTTTAAATGTATATTATGCATTGGAATGCTCAAACTAATTGTATGGTCTGTTGATGTTTAGACATTAAGTATTGTCTGACTCTTTGTGACCCCATTGACAGTAGCCCTCCAGGTTCCTCTGTTCAAGAGATTTTCCAGGCAAGAATATTGGAGTAGGTTGCCATTTCCTTCTCCAGGGTATCTTTCCGACCAAACCCATTGCTCCTGTGTCTCCTACACTAATTCTTTACCACTGAGCCACCTGGGAAGCCCTTCTATCTTTTATACACACAGTTAAATGCATTAAAATAATTTTTTTTCATTTGGTCCTTATAATAGTTTTATAATTTACATATCATCATCCGTACTTTATTAATGCAGCCACTCACGTGCTTTTCTAAAATCAACACAGCTAACAGTCAAGCTGGGTTCTATTTGATTTTAAATTGACTTCATCGTTTTTCATATACTAAATTTTCACAAATGATTTATTGGTTTAATTGAACTTTCATTGGTCTAACAAACACAGGAAGACATCATTCATTCAACAAATATTTACTCAGTGCCTACTTTATACCAGACATTCTAAGTCGAGAGAGCAGGGAATGAAGCTAGCAGTCTCTGAGCTTATGGAACATACAGTCTCTTGAGGATATTGAATTCTCCAATGGTATTGGACACATTGACTGGCAATTTAATAACATGAAGAAGGTAATGTAAATCATACCCATTCATAATCTAATTTTTGTATCCTCCTTGGTCTACCAAACTAGACAAACTGTAGCAGAATTATCCAGTGTTCATCATTCTTTATATTCACATGAGACACCAATGATACAAAATGTTCAGAATTTTTCAAAAAATTTTCATATAAGAAAATAATGTATGAAATGTATTTTACAGCCATTTTAGAGATGACAAATTTCCCCATGGCTTTGTTTTCTGATACTGGCTAATGTATGAGACAATCTAAAAATAAGTTTGAAAAGGATCAGTAAGTAGAAATTATTTTAAATATTACTGTCAAATGTTAAATAATTTTAGTTCTCACATTAAAGATGAAGTAATCTTTATTGAATTGGATACAATGTGTCCAAACTATGTATTTCATATTTAAATGTATATTACTGTACCATTCAAGAACCAGCCCCAAAACACAAAACAAACCACACTTTAATTTTCCACAATCCTGTTGAACTAACTTAACTTACGAACAGAAAAGAAGTTTTTGGAAAAATCATTTGGCAGTTAGAAATAATTCATACTCAAGTAATTACTGGACTTTTTGAACATTTAATTTTAAAATTATAAGAAATATAAGTATAAAGAATATTTGTATCTTTTCAATAAACTACAATAAAAATTTATCGAGATTATTTATAAAGTGGACAAATAAATATATTTGCAATTGTATCCCAATTATATTTAATCATAAGATTATGAATTATATTACAGCTTAATCTGCTTGTTTAGGACAAAAAGGTAGCTATTTGTCGGTTGTATTTAGACTATTTAAAAATTTCTCACAATTATTTCCTAAAATCCTTCCCATCTTCTTCTGGACAAGCTTTACTAATTTTAAAACAACAAAAAAAAATTTATTAAAATGAAATATATTTTCAGTCTTGCAAATAACACTATTTTTATATTTGCATATATATACCCACAAAGAAAACATTTGCAGATATATTTTCCTGATATTTTATTGGTATATAAAATACTCAAAATGCAGCATTAAGTATTGTCTACACGGGTATTCTAAAATAATCACATATGTTAATACTTAATTAAGTGCATTTTCCTAAAACATTCAATGACATCAGGATCTCAGTGTTGAGGAAGAGCTATGACAATGATTTATAAAGAACAATTCTAAAGGCTACCCCAAAGCCTTTTGTTGCAGCTTAAGATTCAGAAGATACAGATATCAAAGGAAAAATTATATCAGTGTATATATATATACACTCACACACATATATATATCAAAGGAAAAATTATATCAGTGTATATATATATATATACACTCACACACACACATATATATATATATATCACACACACACACATATATATATATATATATATCGGAGAAGGCAATGGCACCCCACTCCAGTACTCTTGCCTGGAGAATCCCAGGGACGGGGGAGCCTGGTGGGCTGCCGTCTATGGGGTCGCACAGAGTCGAACACGACTGAAGCGACTTAGCAGCATATATATATATATATAATATACTATATGCCCATAGTAGTATTAGGGGCATTCAATTATATATATCATAAACAGAAACTGCTTGCCTGCATTAGAGAAGGTTGTAAAGAAAGTATTTATATGTTCCAACCTTGATAAGTTTTCTAAGGAATATATAATTAATGAATACATTACCTAAATTATAAAGCAATTTTAAATCAGGAGGTGAAGAAAGAATACCTTCCATATCAAATGCAAGCAATACATATTTCTAGTTCCAATATTAAACTGTGTATTATAAAACAAACATTCTTTAGGAATTATAATATTAGTTTTATGTTATTTTAAAATAATAGAAATATATATTTTAAATGTTTGGATTTTATAACTTTAGTTAAAATGTTTCTGAATGTCTAAATTAAATGCAAAAGGCACTACCAAGGTTGCTAGAGTAAATAGACACTTTTAAATACCACATATACAAACAGTGTAAGCCAAAAGTTAAATTTAAGAAATTAAATTTAAGAAATGAAAATATGAAGACACCTTGGCAGAGAGAGTAACCTGACTTAGCATGTTGCAGTGAACAAATGTTCATATTTATATTCCTCGTACAGGCATTAATGACTTGAAATTTTATTCTTTTGCTATATACATATGTCCATGTACTCCAATATGCCAAACTTAAGAATGAAATTGAAAACTCATTTTGAAAACATAAACTTGTTCTGATGCAACTGATGTGGTTCAGGAACCATTTGAACATAATGCAGTTTTTAGATTTGCTTATTTGAGAATTGGTAGGCAGAAAACTTTAAGCCAAAATCTACAAACCCATATGAAATCAGCAGTGACCTGTTTTTATTTTAAAAAAAGTTTTATTGGAAGACGCTAGGACCATCATTTCAAGTATTGTCTACTACTTTCAGGATTAAAGGTCCATTAACTTTAACTGACCTCTCTAGCCCCTTAGGTAAAAGGGGTTAGACTTGACGTACCTCTTTCCCTATTTGGAACCGATCTGTTGTTCCAGGTACAGTTGTAACTGTTGCTTCCTGACCTACATATAGATTTCTCAAAAGGCGGATCAAGTGGTCTGATATTCCTATCTCTTTACGTGCAACCCCTTTAGGATGCACTAAACTGAACCCACCTGCAGAAGAACACACAAAATGAACAGTTTGGTTTAATTCAGTTCAATTCAGTCACTCAGTCTTGTCCGACTCTTCAAACCCATGGACAGCAGCAATCCAAGCTTCGCAGCCTATCATCAACTCCTGGAGCCTACGCAAACTGATGTCCATCACGTAGGTGATCCATTCAACCATCTCATCCTCTGTTGTCAGTCTTTCCCAACCTCATGGTATTTCTCAGTGATTCGGTTCTTTGCATCAGGTGGCCAAAGTGTAGGAGTTTCAGCATCAGCATCAGTCTTTCCAAAGAACATTCAGGACTGATTTCCTTTAGGATGGATTGGTTGGATTTCCTTGAAGTCCAAGGGACTCTCAAGAGTCTTCTCCAACACCACAGTTCAAAAGCATCAATTCTTTGGCACTCAGCCTTCATAGTCCATCTCTTACATTCATACATGACTATTGGGAAATCATAGCTTTGACTAGATGGACCTCTTTTAGTAAAGTAATGTCTCTGCTTTTTAATATGCTGTCTAGGTTGGTCATAGCTTTTCTTCCAAGGAACAAGCATGTTTTAATTTCATGGCTGCAGTCACCATCTGTAGTGATTTTGGAGCCACAAAAAATAAAGTCTGTCACAAGTTCCATTGTTTCCTCATCTATTTAGAATGAAGTGTTGGGACAGAATGCCCTGATCTTTTCTGAACATTGAGTTTAAGCCAACTCTTTCACTCTCCACTTTTATTTTCGTCAAGAGGCTCTTTATTTCTTGTTCACTTTCTGCCATAAGGGTGATCTCATCAGAGTATCTGAGGTTATTGATATTTCTCCCAGCAATCTTGATTACAACTTGTGCTTCATCCAGCCTGGCATTTCGCATGATGTACTATGCATACAAGTTAAATAAGCAAGGTGACAATAAATAGACTTGACGTACCCCTTTCCCTATTTGGAACCAATCTGTTGTTTCAGGTACAGTTGTAACTGCTGCTTCCTGATCTACATATAGATTTCTCAAAAGGCGGATCAAGTAGTCTGATATTCCCATCTCTTTAAGAATTTTCCACAGTTTGATGTGATCCACACAGTTAAAGGACTGCGTATAGACAATAAAGCAAAAGAAGATGTTTTTCTGGAGCTCTATTTTTTTTCAATGATCCAACAGCTATTGGGCATTTGATCTCTGGTTCCTATGCCTTTTCTAAACGCAGCATGAATATCTGAAAGTTCACTGTTCACATACTGTTGAAGTCTGGCTTGGAGAATTTTAAGCATAACTTTGCTAGTATGTGAGATGAGTGCAATTGTGCCATACTTTGAACTTTCTTTGGCATTGCCTTTCTTTGGGATTGGAATGAAAACTGACCTTTTCCAGTCCTGTGGCCACTGCTGTGTTTTCCAAATTTGCTGACATACTGAGTGCAGCACTTTCACAGCATCATCTTAGGATTTGAAATAGCTCAACAGGAATTCAATCACCTCCAGTAGCTTTCTTCTTCGGAGAAGGCGATGGCACCCCACTCCAGTACTCTTGCCTGGGAAATCCCATGGACAGAAAAGCCTGGTAGGCTGCAGTCCATGGGGTCGCTGAGTGGGACACGACTGAGCGACTTCACTTTCACTTTTCACTTTCATGCATTGGAGAAGGAAATGGCAACCCACTTCAGTGTTCTTGCCTGGAGAATCCCAGGGATGGGGAAGCCTAATGGGCTACCATCTATGGGGTTGCACAGAGTCAGACACGACTGAAGTGACTTAGCAGCAGCAGCAGCAGCTTTGTTTTTAGTGATGCCTCCAGCTTTCCAGAGGAGACATAGGGCACACCTGAGACAGTGCTCCCACAGCGCACCCCAGGAAACCGAGCAGCAGCACCCGGGGAAGTGACTAAGATGCATGGCCCACCTAGGACAGTGAGCTCACGTTCTCTGACCTGGGAAGGGCACAAAATGCATGTCCAACCCACAGAGACTGATCCAGAACTGTGTCTGAGTGTCTCCTGTGGAGGTACAGGTCAGCAGTGGCCTGGTGCAGGGGCTCTGGGTGCAGCAGACCTGAGTACGGCATGAGTTCTCTTGGAGGAGGTTGCCATTAATACAACAATGGAACCAACAGAACTTGCAGAGGACTGACCAAAGAGAGGAATGGCAAACCATTTCGGTGAACTTGCCTTGAGAACCTCATGAACAGTATGAAAAGGCAAAAAGACAGAACCCTGAAAGATGAACTCCCCAGGTTGGTAGGTGCCCAATATGCTATTGGAGTTCAGTGGAAAAATAACTCCAGAAAGAATGAAGAGACAGAGCCAAAGGAAAAGCAACACCCAATTGTGGATTTGACTGGATATGGAAGCAAGGTCTGACGCTGTAAAGAGCAATATTGCATAGGAACCTGGAATGTTAGCTCCATGAATCAAGCCAAATTGGAAGTTGTCAAACAGGAGATGACAAGAGTGAATGTTGACATTATAGGAATCAGCGATCTAAAGCAGACTGGAATGGATGAATTTAACTCAGACAACCATTATATCTAATACCGTGGGTAAGAATTCCCTAGAAGAAATGGAGTAGCCATCATAGTCAACAAAAGAGTCCAAAATGCAGTACTTGGATGCAATCTAAGAAATGACAGAAATGGTATGAAACTAACAGAAGCAGAAGGTATTAAGAAGAGGTGGTAAGAATACACGGAAGAACTGTACAAAAAAGATCTTCACAACCGATATAATCATGATACTGTGATCACTCTCCTAGAGCCAGACATCATGGAATGTGAAGTCAAGTGGGGCATAGGAAGTATCACTACAAACAAAGTAGTGGAGGTGATGGAATTCTAGTTGAGCTGTTTCAAATCCAAAAAGGTGATGCTATGAAAGTGCTGCACTCATGCCAGCAAATTTGGAAAACTCAGCAGTGGCCACAGGACTGGAAAAGGTCAGTTTTCATTCCAATCCCAAAGAAAAGCAATGCCAAAGAACTCAAACTACTGCATAATTGTGCTCATCTCACATGCTAGAAAGTAATGCTGAAAATTCTCCGAGCCAGGCTTCAGCAATATGCGAACCATGAACCTCCAAATATTCAACCTGGGTTTAGAAAAGGCAGAGGAACCAGAGATCAAATTGCCAACATCAACTGGATCATCAAAAAAGCAAGAAAGTTCCAGAAATAAATTTATTTCTGTTTTATTGACTATGCCAAAGCCTTTGACTGTGTAGATCACAATGAACTGTGGGAAATTTTGCAACAGATGGGAATACCAGACCACCTGACCTGCCTCCTGAGAAATCTGTGTGCAAGTCAGGAAGCATCAGTTAGAAGTGGACATAGAACAACAGACTGGTTCTAAACAGGAAAAGGGGTATGTTAAGGCTGTTTATTGTCACCCTGCTTATTTAACTTATATGCAGATTACATCAGGCAAAATGCCAGGCTGGATGAAGCACAAGCTAGAATCATGATTGCTGGGAGAAATATCAATAACCTCAGATACACTGATGAAATCACCCTTATGGCAGAAAGTGAAGAAGAAATAAACAGCGTCTTGATGAAAGTAAAAGTGGAGAGTGAAAAATTTGGCTTAAAACTCAACATTCAGAAAACTAAGATCATGGCATCTGGTACCATCACCTCATGGCAGACAGATGGGGAAACAGTGGAAACAGTGGCTGAGTTTATTTTTTGGGTTTCAAAATCAGTGCAGATGGTGACTACAGCCACGAAATTAAAGGAAGCCTACTCCTTGGAAGGACATTTATGACCAAGCTAGACAGCATATTAAAAAGCAGAGACTTTATTTTGCTGACCAAGGTCCATCTAGTCAAAGCTATGGTGTTCCCAGTAGTCATGTACGGCTGTGAGAGTTAGACTACAAAAAAAGCTGAGCATCAAAGAATTGATGCTTTTGAACTGTCATGTTGGAGAATACTCTTGAGAGTCCCTTGGACTTGAAGGAGATTTAACCCGTCCATCCTAAAGGAGAGCCATCCTGAGTGTTCATCGGAAGCAATGATCTTATGGCTGAAACTTTTGGCCACCTGATGCAAAGAGCTGACTCATTTGAAAAGACCCTGATGCTGGGAATGACTGAATGTGGGAAGGTAAGGGGATGATAGAGGATGAGATGGCTGGATGGCATTACCAACTCAATGGATATGAGTTTGGTTACATTTTGGGAGTTGGTGATGGACAGGATGTCTGGTGTGCTGCAGTCCCTGGGGTCGCAAAGAACTGGAAACAACTGAGTGACTGAACTGAACTGTACTGAACTGAGGAAACAGCCTCTTGGAGGGCACAAACAAAACATTGTGTGCACTAAGATCCAGGAGAAAGGAGCAGTGACCCCACAAGAAATTGATCCAGACATGCTCATCAGTGTCCAGAAGTCTCCAGTGGAGGCTTGGGTCAGCACTGGCCTACTGCAGGGTCGGAGGCAGGGAGTGCAGCAGTGGGTGCATGGGACCTTTTGAAGGAGGTCACCATTATCTTCATTACCTCCACCACAGTTTGGCCTCAGATCAAGAGGGAACACAGCCCCATCCATCAACAGAAAACTGAATTAAAGATTTACTGAACTTGGTCCTGCCCATCAGAACAAGACTCAGTTTCCCCTTTAATCAGTCTCTCCCATCAGAAGTTTCCATAAGAATCTTATCCTTATCCATCAGAGGGCAGACAGAATGAAAACCACACTCACAGAAAACTAACCAAACTGATCACTTGGACCACAGCCTTTTCTAGCTCAAGGAATATGAACAGACACAACTTCAAATGTCCACAGGTGGCTTTAGTATCTAATATGACATTGTAACCTTCTATCCAATTTCACATAAACTTCAATATCAATTCTTTCCTCACAACTCACAAGCAAATGTCCACTTCCATAATAAATTTAAAATCTTTTTCAAGGTAAAGTACCATATGTATTTTGTGTGTTTTGTTGCTTTATTTATTTTTTAATGTGTTCCCTAAATGTGGATTACCAGATTATAGTAAAACATGCAGGATGCTAGGTAAAATTTTAATTGCAAGGGAACAGCATATACTTTTATATGGTGTAAACCTGTATGTCGTGAGTATTGCCAGTGATTACACATACCCTGCCAATCCCTTGAACTTCCAAAGAGAAAAATCAAAAGGGGCTTCGTCTGCTCCTTTTCACATTTCCTTTCTACATTCACTGTACTTTTAAATTATTCCCCCTTGGGAAGAATGTTAGTGGTGTAACAAAGTTTTTAGTTTTCTACCAAACACCCTGGAGGTGAGAACAAGCAAACATCTGAGCAGGAGGTCATTGAAACAGTTCTCAGTAGCCTCAAATGTGACTGAGTCTAAATCTCCTTGGTTATAGGGATTGTGCTACTTGGCTTTGGCCATCTGCCTTTTGCCAAGAAATAGGTACTGTACAACCATTATACTTATTGAACAATGACTGTGTATCCTGAGTAACATCATGTCATCTGGCCAGGCTGGGTGGCCCAATATACTAGGGCAAGGCGAAAACAAAACTCAAAAGAAGTTTTCTATCTTCTTTCTCTACTATTTTTTAAATTAATCTCAATTAATCAGATCCATTACTGTTGACAGTTAAGAAACAGTTTATCAAGGGACAAGGATACTCTCAAGTCATCATATCTTTTCCTAACTATGTTTTCAGTTCAGTTCAGTTGCTAAGTCACGTCGGACTCTTTGTGACCCCATGAACTGCAGCACGCCAGGCCTCCCTGTCCATCACCAACTCCCGGAGTTCACTCAAACTCATGTCCATCGAGTCTGTGATGCCATCCAGCCATCTCATCCTCAGTCGTCCCCTTCTCCTCATGCCCTCAATCCCTCCCAGCATCAGAGTCTTTTCCAATGAGTTAACTCTTCACATGAGGTAGCCAAAGTACTGGAGTTTCAGCTTTAGCATCATTCCTTCCAAAGAAGACCAAGGACTGATCTCCTTTAGGATGGACTGGTTGGATCTCCTTGCAGTCCAAGGGACTCTCAAGAGTCTTTTCCAACACCACAGTTCAAAAGCATCAAATCTTCAGCACTCAGCTTTCTTCACAGTCCAACTCTCATATCCATACATGATCACAGGAAAAACCATAGCCTTGACTAGACGGACCTTTGTTGGCAAAGTAATATCTCTGCTTTTGAATATGCTATCTAGGTTGGTCATAACTTTCCTTCCAAGGAGTAAGCGTCTTTTAATTTTATGGCTGCAATCACCATCTGCAGTGATTTTGGAGCCCCCAAAAGTAAAGTGACACTGTTTCCACTGTTTCCCCATCTGTTTCCCATGAAGTGATGGGACCAGATGACATGATCTTCGAATGTTGAGCTTTAAGCCAACTTTTTCACTCTCCTCTTTCACTTTCATCAAGAGGCTTTTTATAGTTCTTCTTCACTTTCTGCCATAAGGGTGGTGTCATCTGCATATCTGAGGTTATTGATATTTCTCCCGGCAATCTTCATTCCAGCCCAGAGTTTCTCATGATGTACTCTGCATAGAAGTTAAAAAAGCAGGGTGACAATATACAGACTTGATGTACTCCTTTTCCTATTTGGAACCAGTCTGTTGTTCCATATCCATTTCTAACTGTTGCTTCCTGACCTACATACGGGTTTCTCAAGAGGCAGGTCAGGTGGTCTGGTATTCCTATCTCTTGAAGAATTTCCCACAGTTTATTGTGATCCACACAGTCAGAGGCTTTGGCACAGTCAATAAAACAAAAATAGATGTTTTTTTGGAACTCTCTTGCTTTTTCAATGATCCAGCAAATGTTGGCAATTTGATCTCTGGTTCCTCTTTTCTAAAACCAGCTTGAACATCTGGAATTTCATGGTTCACATATTGCGGAAGCCTGGCTTGGATAATTTTGAGCATTACTTTACTAGTATGTGAGATGAGTGCAATTGTGCAGTAGTTTGAGTTTTAGTGTATGTTTTAGTACATAACAAAATTTTTTTACTGATTTGGTGAACTGGACCAAACCAAGCCCAAAGCATCCAGGGGACTGATGCCCAATATCTTCTATTTCAAACTTATTGTCCCCACACTGTGTCTTTTTCTTTTAAAGGCACCCTTTTCTCAAATTCTCACTCCTTTCTTACCTGCCTTACTTAGAGGATAATGTGAATAGTTCCTTTATAAAGCATAAAGTTCTGCTAGGGCTCAAGTTGTTATCCTCACCTGGAACATCTGCATTTCAATGAAAACCAGGAATTGATCTTATTGGAGATTAAATTCATGAGAAAAGAAGGGATTAGTGGATCCAGGGCCCTTCTGGAACCCTTGAGAAATAACAACAGATAGACAACAATTTACTATGGCTATTATTAAGAATAGGTCAAATTAGAAACACTTGATGAAATCATATTTCTTCCTATCCCCATTTACATATGCAATGAAGATAACCAGGCTCCTAAAAGGGCTATAAAAATTAAAGGTCAAATGTAAATTTTATAAGAAGATGCTATTTAATTGCATGCATAAATATTACATTTTACTCTATCTCATGCAGTTAATAATACACGCTTAGGCATTTATGACGTTGTTGTCTGTTTGTTTTTTTTTAATTACTCTTTTCATTAATTAGGAAAAGGAAGCCTCTCTGAACAGATGAAACAAAAAATAAAGAATGCACTTGTAAGCCGACTTATATCAGCTATCACACATGGAACTTACACTAGGTGTGATCTGGAGGTGAATCATTGATTCGTCTTGGGTTTTATGTGTTACCATACCACATTTATATAGATCCATGAAATATTGTGTCTACAAAGATCTGTGCTGGTGACTTAGAAAGATGAAACAATTCGGCTCCTAACTACTTTTTGAATTACTACTGATTTTTAAGATAAATACCTAAAAACATAATGTCAAAAAATGAGAAAAGGTTTAAAACTTAAAATTAAATGTGTATCCTTAATATCTAATGAGACAAATTTATAACGATAATTTATATACAGTAGAAGATGAGCTAAATAAGAGAAATATTTATTTTTGACTGTGATATAAAGCTCAACCTTAACAAATTACCATCCATTATATCATTAAATATAAACATGTTTTTGAATAACTGTCTCTTGGTGATATTCTAAATGTATCAAATGCTTTAAAAGAAAACATGAAAAATAAGAATTAGAAAAATAAATGGAACTGAATCTCTGAGATGCTAGTGTCACCCACGTCACATTACAATATCACTATTTCAAAAAATAATCTCAAGAACACTTAGGGATAATGGGTTTCCAAAAAGGAAACAAATAAAAGCTCCATAATTTAAAATTGCATTTCTTATATAATTTAAAATTAATTTTGGTCAGTAACATTAGATGACCTGAATAATTTGTGTTGGGTAATTTGATGAGGTAAAATTCAATTACAGGGCAAGAAAACTTTTTTTTTTTTTTTAGTTAAATGGGTATCCAAGATTAAATTTTTGGTGATTGCAGCCACAAAATTAAAAGACGCTTACTCCTTGGAAGAAAAGTTATGATCAACCTAGATAGCATATTCAAAAGCAGAGACATCACTTTGTCGACTAAGGTCCGTCTAGTCAAGGCTATGGTTTTTCCTGTGGTCATGTATGGATGTTAGAGTTGGACTATGAAGAAGGCTGAGAGCCAAAGAATTGATGCTTTTGAACTGTGGTGTTGGAGAAGACTCTTGAGAGTCCCTTGGACTGCAAGGAGATCCAACCAGTCCATTCTGAAGGAGATCAGCCCTGGGATTTCTTTGGAAGGAATGATGCTAAAGCTGAAACTCCAGTACTTTGGCCACCTCATGCGAAGAGTTGACTCATTGGAAAAGACTCTGATGCTGGGAGGGGTTGGGGGCAGGATGAGAAGGGGACGACCGAGGATGAGATGGCTGGATGGCATCACTGACTCGATGGCCGTGAGTCTGAGTGAACTCCGGGAGTTGGTGATGGACAGGGAGGCCTGGCGTGCTGTGATTCACGGGGTCGCAAAGAGTCAGACACGACAGAGCGACTGAACTAACTAAGATTAAATTTTAGGAATTTATCTATTTCTATTATTTTTCCAAGTTCATGTCTTCTAAGACACATCACTATTTGAAAGCAAAGGAGAATATTATTAGATCACACTCGTATTTTAAGAACATTTATAAATCATGTATCTAGAACATATTTAATAGAAAAAGAAACATCATTGGAGTTGATATTTCTAGCCTTGAAATTATATTAATTCTTCTGACCAATTATTAATGAAGATTTTACTTACTGCATTTTTAGAAATCTCCATGAAAATCCAGCAGAATAATTCATTTAATTCAAATTTTTAAAAATAAAGAAAATTAGAATTTTTATATGTGAACTAACAATCCTTTCATGATATTTTAATGAACTAAAACACCACTTTTCCTATCTATGGACATATCCAATTAGTTTGTTTCACTTCCCATGAAAAAGATACAAATTAAATTGCAGTGGTCGAAATCATAATGCAAAGTACCCCGCTTATTATGAGAAAAAGAAAAATGTTATCACTTGCAAACTATTTTTAGATAGTTACCATGTATAAACACATTAACTCTGACAAAGTATCTTGACAAATTTATGGCAAAAAGCATTTCATGAAATCTGAACACTTTCAGAAAGACTGAATTCTATATGTACAAGAGGCATTAAAATCAATGTTTATTTATTTATATTGGGGAATTAGGAACTCCAAAAACTCAAGATCTTTGTGAATAACCAAGAAATTCTAACCTTGTCCAATCGAATCATTTTGTTAGTGAAATAAGAAATGCTAAATGACTTTCCTAAAACTGACACAGACCTTAAAAGCTAATATATGAATCTTAATTGCCAGTTTATATTCCAGAATCTAAAATTACAAAAGAACAAAAAACAAGTCACAAAGTACAAAAAACAAGTCAGAAGGGATTAAAAATGTAAATTAAGGCTCCATTAGTTTGATTAAATTTCCATTATTAAACTATGTAATTGCATTTTAACAGAGGTTTTCAAACTAAGCTACTTCAGAATATGACTATTACATGATTTAAGGTGGGGGCTCTGCTTTCAAAATTGTATTCTCAGAAAAGAGTGAGATAATGAACAGAGTCTTCTGAATTTTAATTTTTTTTTACTTTTTCTTAATATATAAGATGGTAAGTAATTTAATAAAAATTATATTTTTGTTAATTTATGTTTAATGATCAATTTCCAACCATTTTCCAAATTAAGCACTATGACCACCATATGCCAACCCCTAAGTATTTGAGGATAACTACATACAATTGAGTGAAATAAATTTTTTAATTACTATGTAACCATTTTACATTGGAAAAGATATTAACTTGGGCAATTATATATTTTCAAACCATGGTTTAATAAAGGGATACTAGTTTTTTAGAAGCAATTCAAACAGCCACTGAGTAACATTTTGAAAAACATTTATGGGGATGCAGAGTACTTCATGATATATTTTGACTTAAGTAAAAGATACAAACTATGCATGCATTCTCATCTATAATGATGCTATATTAGAAAAAAATATCATAGGCACATTTTTTTCCAGAAGACTAAAATGTATATCAAAATATAAATGATAGTCACTGGTAGAAGACATCAAAAAGGAATTTAGAGAGAAAGTGAATTATATAACTCCCTACATTTTGTGCTGTGAGTGCTCACTCAGTCATGTCTGACTCTTTGCAACAACACAGACTGGTAGACCACAAGCTTCCTTTGTCTATGGGATTCTCCAGGGAAGCATTTCCTACTCCAGGGATTCTTCCTCACCAGGGATCAAACTCAAGTCTCCTGTGTCTCCTGTATTGAAGGCAGGTTCTTTACCACTTAGCCCCAGGGAAAGCTCGACATTTTACTATATAATAAAATTTGTATGACTAAATTTTAACCATCTTCGCTTTTTGACAAATGCTTATGCATATTTTGGGACTTGCTTCATTACACAATTTTTGAAAACTCTTATTTATCTCTTCCAGTATTCTTGCCTGGAGAATCCCAGGGATGGGGGAGCCTGATGGGCTGCCATCTATGGGGTCACAGAGAGTTGGACACGACTAAAGCGACTTAGCAGCAGCAGCAGCAGCAGACCCAAAAGTAAACCTACATAGTTTTATCTGAGCAACATATCATCTTGTCTGTCCTCACTTGTTCCCAAAACTCCGCTGTTGTTGTTGTTTAGTAGCTAAGCTGTGACTCACCCTTTTGGGACCCCATGGACTGTAGCCCACCAGGCTCGCCTGTCCATGGAATTTCCCAGGCAAGAATACTGGAGTGTGTTGCCACTTCCCCCTCCAGGGGATCTTCCCCAGCCAGGGAAGAGCCTCAGTCTCCTGCCTTGCAGGTGCATTCTTAACAACTGAGCCATCAGGGAAGCCCTCCCCAAACTCTAGGGACTGTGTTTTACATTATATTTGATCTTTCTAAGTAACAAAGCAAAGACAGGCAGCAGGTATGGGATAAATAAGTCACTGAGCTCCTTTAACATTTGTTTGTTTCATAATACTTTGTACAATCATCAGTTTTATTAAATACATGTGAAACAAAAAGACAATTTAGTAGAGATAAAATGAATAATACAGATATAAGGCCTAGTTCAGTCCAGTCCAGTTCAGTTCAGTCGCTAGTCGTGTCCGACTCTGAACCCATGAATCGCAGCACGCCAGGCCTCCCTGTCCATCACCAACTCCCAAAGTTCACTCAAACTCAAGTCCATCGAATTAGTGATGCCATCCAGCCATCTCATCCTCTGTCGTCCCCTTCTCCTCCTGCCCCCAGTCCCTCCCAGCATCAGAGTCTTTTCCAATGAGTCAACTCTTTGCATGAGGTGGCCAAAGTACTGGAGTTTCAGCTTTAACATCATTCCTTCCAAAGAACACCCAGGGCTGATCTCCTTTAGAATGGACTGGTTGGATCTCCTCAAGGCCTAGTACTTGAGTGAAATTTGTCTGTAACAAATAACTAAATGAAATCTATCAGCTGAGCCACAAGGGAAGCCCAAAAATACTGAAGTGGGTAGCCTATCCCTTCTCTAGCAGATTTTCCCGACCCAGGAATCGAACAGGGGTTTCCTACACCGCAGGCAGATTGTTTACCAACTGAGCCTGAGGGAAGCCCCAAACAACTAAACACATTTGTCTATAATGTTATAGATCAAAGGTGCTTTACATCTAATTCTGAAGTAACAGGTTTATTCAATTTGAAATACCTCAGTTATGTAAAAGAATTAGTTTCTTTAAGTACAATAGGGCTATTACCTGGAAATGCTTTTATTTCATAACTAAATAAAGAAGAAAATGTAGCAGAAACAGAATAGAAAAATAGCTGAGTTGAATTGTGTGTGTTAGTCACTCAGTCGTGCCCGACTCTTTGCGACCCCATGGACTGCAATCCACCAGGTTCCTCTGTCCATGAGATTTTCCAGGCAAGGATACTGGAGTGGGTTGCCATTTCCTTCTCCAGGGGATCTTCCCAACCCAGGGATCGAACCCGGGTCTCCTGTACTGCAGGCAGATTCTTTACCGACTGAGCTACAAGGGAAGCCCAAAGATAAGACTATTACTATAGTTGAATATGTATAGGCTATTATTATATTACTACAGCATATACCTAATATACTATATATACTCCATATAATATATATATACTGCATATACTATATTAATATAGTAATAGTTACAGAAAAGCATTTTTTTCTGTCTGTTTTATTCATACCTACATGCTCTGGGCCGGGCACATGGCTGATACTCATGTGTTGAATAAATGAATAAACTACTTAGAATACAATGGTCTCGGCATTCAGCCTCAAGATATAGCTAAGGTCTGGCCATATTTTTACCTTTTCTAGTTATAAGTGTCCTCATCTGTAATCCCTGTCATAGGGAAACATTTTCAAATTTGAAAATATTCCAAAGTTATGATTAAGTCTTCTTTTTTATTTTTAATAATAGTGCTTTGATGCTTTTCCACTGCCTTGTCCAGTCCTCCAGCCTTAATGGGACATTCCTTCTGTTGCAATTGTCATCATTAGTTAGAAAATAATGTCGTTGAAGTCTTTCAAATCTAAAATATGTCTTTTCCCACCCCACCACCACTATGTTTGACTGATTACTTTTAGTTATGTAAAGAAAAATAGATTAAATAATAAGTCCAAAATAACAAAGTAACTTTTTAAGAGTTTTCTTTTGTTTTGACTTAACAAACAGGTAGAGAAGTCGCTCAGTCGTGTCCAACTCTTTGCAACCCCATGGGACTGTAGCCCACCAGGCTCCTCCGTCCATGGGATTCTCCAGGCAAGAATACTGGAGTGGGTTGCCATTTCCTTCTCCAGGGGATCTTCCCGACCCAGGGATCGAACCTAGGTCTCCCACATTGCAGGCAGACGCTTTAACCTCTGAGCCACTAGGGAAGCCCTTAAAATATATTACTAGCTACATAATTAAATTTTTCATCTTTAAACTACAATACCACTGTCACTGAGGAAGGATTTCCAATGTGAAAGGCCTTCATGCTCACTGATAAAGTGAGCTCTAAACAAAAGAAATTCCAAAGATAAATACTCCTCTCAAAGATTAAAGGGGGAAAAAAAAATCTTACATTCTGCCCAATCATGTATTTGTATGATTTAGTTTGTGATTATATATATTTATACATGAATCTACATGGACAAAAGATTGTAGACTATGGGTATGCATACATATATACTTACCATATGCACATACACACAAATATATATATAATCACACAAACAAAAAGCTACCACTTGTTCAGCCAAATTCATTCTGATTATATGCAAAAAATGCATTCTAAATCTCAGAAGATGCTCACTGTTGTAGTGTATGATTTATTCATATTAACTATCCATGGTTATAAATCAAGCTCTTCACACTCCAGTACAATGTAATAATAGATCACATTTTTTTGCAAAAAACACCACCCTACTTGCATACATTCTCATAGCTTTGTTTTAAAAATAAATCTTTGTTTTGAATTTAAAATGTAAAATATTTGTGTCATATTATAATTTATCTAAATATTATCCTAAACAGAAGGTAGGAATGAAAAACAACTCAAGCAAGGAAAAAAAAAATCGAGCAAAAGAATTTATCTTTCCTAAAGATAGTCCTCTTTTCTCTCAGTGAAACCTGTATTCAGAAAGTAGTACAGATTTAATTTTTTCTTCTTCTTCTTTTTTTTTTTTTTTTTATGGCTGGGCCACTTGATAGGATCCTACCAGGGATGGAATTTAAGGCCCCTGCAGTGAAAGCACAGAGTCCTAACCGCTGGATTGCTAGCGTATTCTCTTCAATTCTTTTCCAATTTCACTAAGTGAAGGTGAAACTTAATTATAGGAACTATTTAAATAAAGCCTCATGGAGGTTTACAGCTGTAGGGAGAATTATAACTCAGGATAGGCAACAAGATAGCTGAAGTTTTCCTCTGTAACAGGCACTGTGCTGAGCACTCTTCATGTGTTAATCCCTTTAATATTCACCCCAACCTTACAAAGTAGAACTTTTAGTATCCCTAACCTTTATGCAAATAAGATAAGAACTGAGACTATAAGTGACTTGCCCAAGGCCACTCACCAAGTAGCTGGCAGGGCCAGTATTTAAGACCTGAATGTTCCACATCCATTCTCCTCACTATGACATTTTACTTTGCATTATAAAAATTTCTTGCTCATGATCATGTTTATGCTCACACTCAGTCGACTCTGACTCTTTGTGACACCATGGTCTGTAGCCCACCAGATTCCTCTGTCCATGGGGTTTTCCAGGTGAGAATACTGGAGTTGGTTACCATTTCCTTCTTTAGAGGATACTCCTGTCCCAAGGATCTAGCCCGAGTCTCTTGCATCTCCTGCATTGGCAGGTGAATTCTTTGCCACTGCACCACCCAGGAAGCCCCCTAAGAACTTTTATTAATGTCAAATCATGGAGTAGGAAATGGTAAACCTCTCTAGTATTCTTGCCTATAAAATTGCATATACAGAGGACCCTGGAGCGCTACAGTCCATGGAGTCTCAAAGAGTCAGACATAACTGAGCAACTGAGCACACAGGTAGAATTGTTGCTTAGAATATTATATTAAAAATTGTGAGCTTTAATAACTTTTATTTATATTCAAAATAGCTAGTAAGTAATAGCTGGCTTGGTGTTGTATACATAAAATTAAGGATAAATGACACTTCAGAAAAAAATAGCATAAAATGTGCTGCTTTATTTTTAGGTGAAGCGGTGGAACAAAGCATGCCACTGTAGAGTCATGGCAAGCCTGATAATTATTTCTCACTGGGGCTGCTATTCACATTTGGAAATAGGTTGGAAAGATTCTACCTACATTTACTTCAAGTTTTTACTTTTTACTTATCTCTTAATGATACCTCTGTTAACATAAACAAGATCTCTGCTTACATAAGTCACATAGCTTTTAATAATGACATATTTACAATTAAGTGACAGATCTGGGAATTAGAAAGATACAAGTTCATTAAGAGTGATGCCTATCTGTGGTTGGAAAGGTGATACTACTTATTTCCATTAGCCACATGGAAAACAAGTTAGCAAATGTGAATTCATAGAATCTAAAAAAGTGAAATATAAATGCAGATGCCAAACAATTTTTTAAATTTTGAAATGCTAGCTATCTGATGCCAAACAAATTCAAGTAAATATATATATCTATATAAACATATTTATACATTTGTAATTGTATAAACATAATATATTTATTATATAATGTATTATATTTATAATACATATATACATATGCACACACATATATATGCATATTTATACATTCATACTTTAGAAGTGTACATTGTAATACATTTATAATTGCATACATTAATTTTTTTAATAATAGGCTAATTACTTCACAATATTGTGTTGGTTTTCACCACACATCGACATGAATCAGTCACAGGTGTACAGGTATATACATTTATATACACACACACGTTGTATAAATGCAATTGTATTTGTATAAATTAATATATTTATAAATGTATGCTGCTGCTGCTGCTAAGTTGCTTCAGTCGTGTCTGACTCTGTGCGGCCCCATAGACAGCAGCCCACCAGGCTCCTCCGTCCATGGGATTTTATAGGCAAGAGTACTAGAGTGGGTTGCAATTGCCTACTCCTTATAAATGTATACTTTTATACAATTATAAATGTATTATACAATGTATTACATTTATACAGTTATACAATTATAAATATATATGTATAAATATGTGTATATATTATAAATGTAACACATTATACAATGCATATATTACATTTATACATTATAAATGTATAAATGTTTATGTATATACATAATTATAAATTTTATACATATACATTGGAGAAGGCAATGACACCCCACTTCAGTACTCTTGCCTGGAAAATCCCATGGATGGAGGACCCTGGTGGTGTGTATATATATATATACACACCACACACACACACATACACACACACACACACATATACGTTTATAATTACACTTATATATATTTATACATTTTATACATATACATATTATAACATATGTATATATAAATATATACATATTTATACATTTATAATGGAGAAGGAAATGGCAACCCACTACAGTGTCCTTGCCTGGAGAATCCCACGGGATGGCGGAGCCTGCTGGGCTGCCGTGTACGCGGTCTCACAGAGTCGGACATGACTGAAGTGACTTAGCAGCAGCATACATTTATAATTGTATAAATGTAAATCATTTATTGTATAATATGTTAAATTTATAATACATATATACAAATATTTATTCATTTATATACACATATCTACATTTATAATTGTATAAATGTAATACATTTATAAGTATATTTATATTTATAAACACATATTTATACAGCAATGAATCTGGGTGTATGTATATATATTTGTTTGAGCATATATGTAAGAAATGTGTCTCTATAGAAATTTTTATACAAGTTTTACCTAGTATTATTCCTAGCGCTCAGTTCAGTTCAGTTCAGTTGCTCAGTCGTGTCCGACTGTGACCCCATGAATCACAGCACACTAGGCCTCCCTGTCCATCACCAACTTCTGGAGATCACTCAAACTGACGTCCATCAAATCAGTAATGCTGTCCAGCCATCTCATCCTCTGTCGTCCCTTTTCCTCCTGCCCACAATCCTTCCCAGCATCAGAGTCTTTTCCAAGGAGTCAACTCTTCGCATGAGGTGGCCAAAGTACTGGACTTTCAGCTTTAGCATCATTCCTTCCAAAGAACACCCAGGGCTGATCTCCTACAAAATGGACTGGTTGGATCTCCTTGCAGTCCAAGGGACTCTCAAGAGTCTTCTTCAACACCACAGTTCAAAAGCATCAATTCTTCAGTGCTCAGCTTTCTTCACAGTCCAACTCTAACATCCATACACGACCACAGGAAAAACCATAGCCTTGACTAGACGGGATTTTGTTGGCAAAGTAATGTCTCTGCTTTTGAATATGCTATAAGGTTGGTTGGTCATAACTTTCCTTCCAAGGAGTAAGCGTCTTTTAATTTCATGGCTGCAGTCACCATCTGCAGTGATTTGGGAGCCCCCCAAAATAAAGTCTGACACTGTTTCCACTGTTTCCCCATGAAGTGATGGGACCAGATGCCATGATCTTCATTTTCTGAATGTTGAGCTTTAAGCCAACTTTTTCACTCCGCACTTTCACTTTCATCAAGAGGCCTTCAGTTCCTCTTCACTTTCTGCCATAAGGGTGGTATCATCTGCATATCTCAGGTTATTGATATATCTCCTGGCAATCTTGATTCCAGCTTGTGCTTCTTCCAGCCCAGCGTTTCTCACAATGTACTTTGCATATAAGTTAAACAAGCAAGGTGACAGTATGCAGCCTTGATGTACTCCTTTCCTTTCGGAACCAGTCTGTTGTTCCATGTCCATGTTCCTAGGGCTACTACCTAGCAAAATATCTTTAAATGAAATAAGCAAGATAGTGGAGACAACAGAAATCTAGTGATAAACTGAGTCTTTATATAAGAAATGGACAATAATTTTAAGTACAGATTAACGTATATCTAAGTTCAAATTAATTTTTCATGATTTACATAAGCATGAGATACTAGGTAAATCCAACATGGGTTTGTAAAACATAAGTTTCCAAACCAATTTAATTTTCTCCTGGGATAAATTCTGAGGCAATGAAGATAAGGAGAAAGCAGTATATTTAATCTGTGGACTTCAGTGACTGTTTTGATTTTAATCAATAAAATAACCATTATATCCCCAAATTATAATTTTGTACTAAATACACCAATGTCCCACTGCCTAAAAGGGGTCTGTCAGCCACACAATCATATGAGATAATCCATATCAACAGTAACCATAGGAATCATTCCAAGGGATATGTAACATAAATATATTTATAAGATTTCCAAATAATGGAATTGAAAATATGACAATTAAGAAGACTTATATCCTGTCTCATTGAGATCACATCCTAAATAGGGCCCATCCACCATTCTCTTCCTTTACCTCTTCATTTTACATATCACTTTTTCATCTGTAATGTATTTCTCATATGTTACCTAACCTGCCTCTTAAATTGTTTAAAACTGCATATTACCTAAAAGGAAAAGTTCAGTATCCTTAGACTAACAGTCAAAATCTTTTAAACTTACTCCCATTTTACTTGACCTTATTCAAACTCAAGATGTTCTCCCAATGCTGTATCCAAATCTTTCACTACTGAACTAGTCTCTTATGACAGTCTTCCAATCATATAGTATGATACTTCTGAACTACAGTAGCACTTACAAATTTAATCAGTTCTCATTTATGATTACTGAACAAGCAATATATGCATGTCTCTCTAAGTCATTGCAAAGTCAACATTAAACTTTTAGAGAATTTCTCCAAAGTAATCTATAAAATAGAATTTAAAAATCAAGAAAAAATAATAATAAATTGTCCATAAATTGCCAAGCTGTTTTACATTCTGTCATCTTTGTTTCAGGCATTTTGTGAAAAAAGAGCTGTCTCACTTGCCTATTCCATTATCAAGTGAAAGTACATCATGAAATTTCATGTCACAAACACTCCAAATCTCAAAACAGATTGTGAACACATCATAATCATTCTAGTTATGTGTACAATTTTAGTGAGAATGAGGAGAATACAGAATTAGTCTTACATGTTTTGTGCTGTAAAGCCCTGCTAAGGATTAAAAAGATGCCAACAATAATTTCAAACACCAAGTAAGGTACATTTAAAAGATTCTCAAACATCACTCCAAGTTCATCTAAGCACAAGTTTGTCTTCCTGTTCTAGGAATCACAAAAATTGAAACAATATCTGCAAGGTTTGGAATATTATCATGAACATGACTAGAGTTCTAGGTCAGATTCCCTGGGAAGCACACCTTGAGTACAAGATATATTTGCAGGAAGAATACTGGGCGTGGGGTTGGGGAACCAAGAGAAATTAGGAAAGCTGAGCTAAGCAGAGGACAAGGTTGAACTGTAATAAGAGTACAGAGGCTTCATGCTAATAATGAAGAGACTTCAAAACAAGATGGCCCTTGAGGGCAGTCATATACAGCAATGGAGAAGGCCTGGGTACCGAGCATTGACCATTCATTGGAGGAAGACTTCCTTAGGACAGAGACAAAACCTTGATCAAGGCACCTCCCAGTCTACGGAAAATTCCTTCAGAGATTTGGCTGTCAGCCCAAAGGAGCCACACTCCAGGCAATTAGGGGAATCGGCTCTTAAGGAGAGGACTCTGGACCCTATATAAAACATAAATCACCAATCAGTGATCTCTTTTATGTAGGGAGAAAAAAAGGGGATTTGAAAATGATGTGATACAAAGTCAGAGTTCAGTACATATTAACCTTAGTCTACTTAAGCAAAAACTCTTTAGTTGGTCTTGTTACTGTGACTTCTTGTGACTTCTGGGAAGCTGACCCCTTTCTGATCCACACAGAGCAGAAATGATAAGGAAGGCTGGCCAGTTGAAGTAGTGTCCAGAATATGTTCAGATTAGGCTATGATTTTGACTACTCCAAACATGTGGACATTTGCATTCATCTATAGAGAGAGTTGGAGGTTTTCAGTTGGATTTCCAAAGGCATAATGTAATCTTTACAAATGTTACTTTCTTCACCACTGTATTCTCTGGTGTGGAACATGAGCTAAAAGTCTGAATGTCTATTTATATAGAAAATATTGCCCATCTCGCTGTATCCAGACTGCTCTGAGATTTTTAAAAACATGTTATATAAGTAACCTCTTCTATGTACCTTAGCAGTATCTAACCTGGCCAATCCATCAATCTGGAAATTGTTGAATCTATTGATATTCAACACAGTGGTTGTATGGCCTTCGTGATACTTTTCATTACCTGCAAGCTCATAACAACCTTCACTATTCAGAGAAAGTGCTGCATTACCCTTTGCCCCTTTTTTCATTAAAATGTTATATCTTTTAAATGTATTAGTTATACAGTTTGAAAGAGAGGAATATATTTTTATAGAGGTGTCTAACAAATTAACAGAGCAACAGTTCTGAAATACTTCAATCTCTTTTGTTTGAGTCATCTATTTTATCATATAATCTGATCACATACAAATCAAGGTCAATTTCTAGGCTACCTATTCTATTCTAATGATTTGTCTGACTATTCTTATATCAGATTTACTCCTTCAAGAATATTTAACCTGTTAGATAATAAACAAAAGAGTCAGCAAACAATAAGTGATCATTAAATGGTTTTCAAATATTTTTATTAGTTATTCATAAATGTTTGAAATGTCTAAGACTGTAGTGTACAGAAATTTCTAGACAGCAAAATTTGAAAATTATTTTGCTTATACATATTAAATCTATATATAATAAAACTTTCTATCTTTATTTTTATCAGATGCCTTTGTTAAACATAGACTTTAATAATAAACAATTGCACTTTAAATGAGCTGAGAGAACAAAAACAGATGGGGCAAATAGATATGAATCATGAATATAATAGTCTTATACCAAAATAAATAATTATATTAGATATAATGCTGAAGCACCAATACTTTCATCACCTGATGCGAAGAGTTGACTCACTGGAAAAGACCCTGATGCTGGGAGAGACTGAAGGCAAAAGGAGAAGAGAGTGGAAGAGGATGAGGCGGTTAGATAGCATCACTGACTCAATGGACACGAATATGAGCAAACTCTGGAAAACAGTGAAGGACAAGCAAGTCTGGGGTGGTGCAGAATATGGGGTCACAAAAAGCCAGATAGGTCTTAGTGAATGAACAACAACAAAACTCAACATGCCAGTTCAACAGGCAGAGACTGATAAACTGTATAAAAGGTTAAGACTAAAATAAATATTGTCACAAAATTGTGTCATGTAACAAAAAGTAACATATTTTTAAAAGAATACATCTATACAAAAAGACACAAAGAATTTAAAGTGAAATAATAAAATATATATATATATATATATATATATAGCTTGTATTATAAGTATGTAGCTCCAAATTGCTAACTTCACAGAAAACAGCACTAATGGCAAAAACTAATAAAGTAAATAATTGGTAGATTTCGGGAGAGAAAACAATGTCATAATAGTGATTTATGCTCCCTCCCTTTTTAAATAAGAAATTTTTAAGAGACAAAATAATTTATTTAGAGCACTAAGAATTTAACGGCAGGGGAACCTGAACCTGAACAAAGGCTCCCCTGCCTTTGCGAGACTGTCCTTTTTTTTTTACTTTTCTTTTTTTTAGTTAAATATTATCTGGAAGTTAAAAAAAAAAAACCTATCGGACTGTGTGACTAGGAAGATATGGTTTGAAAACTCTGCTGCTGCTGCTAAGTCACTTCAGTCGTGTCCGACTCTGTGCGACCCCATAGACGGCAGCCCACCAGGCTACCCTGTCCCTGGGATTCTCCAGCAAGAACACTGGAGTGGGTTGCCATTTCCTTCTCCAAGTCTCACTTATTTATTCAAAGCACAACTAGATTCAATAAAGAGATACGACTTGCTCAAAATCACACAACTTCCTGGATGCCCAGCCTGGACCATGAACATAAAACATTGTGGTATGTAACACTCTCTAACATGATGTTAATTACTTAAAGTATGTTCACACAAGTTATCATCTAGATAGCAGAAATGTAATTTCTTTAGCTAAAGCTTTTTTTATATATCTAATTTTTAGTTGACTAAATAAGAACTCTAGAAACTAACAAAAAGTAAAGTTTTCATATTTAACACCTTCAATAATACAATTAATGGTAGTCTATGGCATCTGACTTGGGCTTTCCTGGTGGCTAAGACAGAAAAGAATCTGCCTGCAATGCAGGAGACCTGGGTTTGATCCCTGGTTCAGGAAAGATTCCCTGGAAGAGTACATAGCAACCCACTCCAGTATTCTTGCCTCTTGGACAGAGGAGCCTGGTGGGCTACAGTCCATGGGGTTGCAAAGAGTCAGACACCATGAATGACTAAGCACACCATAGCACAGCATGATGAAGGTAATGATAATACAATAATTTCCTTTTAAAGAATGAATTCTTGGTGATTATTTTTTTCATGTCTATTCATTTGTTATTTAAACATCCCCCAACTCCAATGCTCTCATTAAACTGAAAGTGACAATGAAGAGAAAATATATGTATTTCTATCATATTACTATATGGTGTGGTATTAAAATGCTAAAATAAGCATTGGCTTAAACTTATAGATGAAAGAGTAAATAAACAGCTATGCAAGATGTAGTTAAAACCAATAATTATAAAAATAATATCTCACATTTTGAGTCTGCACATTTTAACTAGCATTGTTTTTAGTTATTCATGTCCATTATGATATTTAACTTTTAGAAAAATCCAAACAATATACGCTATTATCATCCTCTTTTTATAAACTGTGAAACCAAGGAGCAAAGTAAATTAATCAAATAGTGAGCTATAAATCAAACTCTGCAATGATATTAAAAGTCTGGAAATCTTAGTATATCCACAATTAAAAGAAGCTATATGATTTCTCTTCATTCTATAAAGTTTGAGCTTAAAAGAGTCACTTCTTCATATTTTTCATATTTCATTAAATTCCCTTTGCTTCCCTTACAATGTGAAAAAAAAAACATGAAAAATTTCCATTTTCTCACAGATTACACATCAATGGTTTATAATCTGACATTTCTCTTAACACTCTACTAGGAACTTTAATATTATTTGTTTGAATATTTTATCAGCCTAAAGCAATCAAGAAAAAAATAAGCTGATCTTAATATTCAACTCTTGGTCTACAATACTAAGTTCTAGTCACGATTATAACTGCATGATCCATCTTCATCTATTTAACAGAGGGAGAATGATAAAATGTCTAAAAAGAGTTTCTGGGTTTTTTTTTCCCCCCACAGAGTTAAAAGATGAGTATAAGAATGTGCCATATTTTTGGGGAGAAGTATTTCTGTAGAATAATTAAATCTGCCATTGAATAACTCTAGGACATAACACATCTGTGACAGAATTCAATTATATTATCTAATGCTTACTGTTATTTGTAACTTAGATGAATATCAAACCCAAATATACAGGGCTGCTCTTAGCCCATAGGGTAACTGCAAATTCATTAGAAAAAGATGCCCCATCTGTGCCCATACTAGAGCATATGGGAAGTAAAGCAGAGTCTGGATTCAGACTTTATTTGCCTCCTTGACTTGCACAGTAAACAAACTATACATTATACATGACAACCCTGCAAATATTAGAAAGCAATGCACATGAAAATGTTGTCCAAAATATAAGATTACATATTCTGTTAACTGACAATGAAACTGTACTGCTATGAGAAAAATCAAATGGAACATCAGCAGAAAGAATCTATATATATGTATGTATATATTATTCTATATGTTCTCAAAGTTTTTCATTTTGTTTCACTTAAGACAAAGTAAATGAAATGGTGGTTTCATACACCATTATTCTTAGCGAGTCATACACTCTACAGATTATAAATACCTGTGGTCAAAGACTCCAAAAGACTGGAAAACCAATAGGTTATTTTTTTTCTATATGTACATTATTCTCTGGCCTGACATATTCTAACAGCATCACTCCAAATTCTAAAAGCAATTTATCGAGATAAATTCTAAAAATAAATTTATCAGTAAATAATTATCAAGATGAGTTAAGAATCTAGGTCTGCTTAAAAAAATTAAATGATGAAGGGTTTTTCAACCTCCCAACACTCAATCTTCAATGCCATTTTTGCCCTTTAAAGCTGCTAATGAAGTACATTTGAATCTAATTTCAACTTAATTATTTGAAGTCCACAGGACAAAAGGTGTAAGACTGATCAAATGATGCATATGCTGAGAGGTGTTTTAAGCACTTTTAATTGTCATTTAAACCTCACAATAATCTATAAAGCAGTTTTATTATTTTCACTCCACAAATAAGGAATGAAACTGAAGCACAGGCAGGTAAATCACTTGCCCAAAATTCCCCAAGAGAATCTCATCCTAAACAGCTAGGTTGCTTAGAATTATTGTCCGAGGTCTTTTATCTCTTACTATTGTCCCTGTGTCCACTTCTTCTTACTAGGTATATTTTCAGCTTTGTAGCAGCAAATGATTTGCTAGCAAATACATTTTTTTGTTGTTGTTGTTCCAGGCTAAGCCTAAAAGCAGTTAAATAAATATACACCTGGTTGCCAGCAACTGAGAAGGAAGCAGGAGAAGCTTCCTGCTTTTCCTGTGTAATGTGTAATATCAACACAATATTAGTGATTTCAACCAATATGTATCACTGCTCTGTGCCTGCCACTGAGGAAAATTCTGGGGATTTAAACATAAAGAAGTTTGCCCTTGCTTTTCTATAAATCTCTGACTTCCCTCATGCTCATCTATATTTTCTTCAACCACCCTAGACAGGACATACAGAATACATCTTTTCCAACAGGCAGTGCTACTGGCACTGAGACTGGGTTGGGGCCTAGACTGTCTTTCAAGATGCAGAACCTACAAACATGAAAGGAAATTCAATATAGAAGAAGCACATTTTAGTAATTTGTCAGCTGTCAATCCCATCTCATAGATTCAAGAAAGCTAATCTAAAGTATTTGTCCTAAGAATCCAGGGATTATTAAGGCGGGAAAAAATCATGAAACCTGGTTCATGATGAGCTTATAACCATGGTATGGCCTCTGGTAATACAGCCCATACTGGGTTGGTTGAATGCCAGTGATGGATTATAAAAAAAATAAAGTGCAAATTGAGTGAACTGAGCAATAGCGACCCAAAGGAACATCTATAATAGGAGATTAAACTATGTAAGTACATGATATACAGAATGCAAGAATTACCTTAACGTAAGATCTAGGGCCATGACCAAGATCTTTATAATTTATTAGAAGATTAAAAAAGAGATGAATGCAGGGATCTAAGCATACACAAACTGGAGTAAGGGAACAAAATTTAGGTTAAGCCTAAGTGTGTTCAAATCAGAGTCTGGGCCCAGATATCAAGATAAAAGTCACTTACTGAATTTGGTGCCTGAGGGGGAGGGTTGAGCATGGTGATAGAGGGGTCCATAGCCCAATCCAAGAGTTTGAAAAGCAGACAAGGCTAAGGATTCAACAATTCATAAGCTGGGAAAAAAGACTAAAAGGCCTATGACCAGAGACAAAGTACTTCTAAAAGCTGCTCACCTGAAAGAATTAATGACATTACACTAAAAAAAAAAAAAAAAAAAACCACCAAGTGAGAAGCAATCCAAATATGCCTTCATATATGGAATGTCATTCCACCCAAATTATTATGATTATTAAATGCATAGAACTGATCTGATAGTATGAAGAAGGAATATCTTTTTATTCCAGCAATAAGGGAGCCCTTTGCCTATACTACATAATATGAATTCCTGTCATTGTTTTTCATCTAACAGCACACACTGATTCAGCCATCAGAATCAGATATATCTGCAATGTATTTAAAGTGATATCCATTGAGAAACCATCTAAATTTAGTGTTAATAAATTAATGTTTTTCATATAAATCTCACATTATTCACAAGAAATTCTGTCCTTATAAACACCTTTACTCTGAACAAAAACAAAAGGCTTTAATGTTAGAAGTTAGTTATGGCTTATCTTCATTCTGTTTTTTTTTTTTTTAATTTTTATTTATTTATTTATTTTTTTATTTTTTTAATTTTTAGTTTTTTATTTTTTAAATTTTAAAATCTTTAATTCTTACATGCATTCCCAAACATGAACCCCCCTCCCACCTCCCTCCCCATAACATCTTTCTGGGTCATCCCCATGCACCAGCCCCAAGCATGCTGCATCCTGCGTCAGACATAGACTGGCGATTCAATTCACATGATAGTATACATGTTAGAATGTCATTCTCCCAAATCATCCCACCCTCTCCCTCTCCCTCTGAGTCCAAAAGTCCGTTATACACATCTGTGTCTCTTTCCCTGTCTTGCATACAGGGTCGTCATTGCCATCTTCCTAAATTCCATATATATGTGTTAGTATACTGTATTGGTGTTTTTCTTTCTGGCTTACTTCACTCTGTATAATCGGCTCCAGTTTCATCCATCTCATCAGAACTGATTCAAATGAATTCTTTTTAACCGCTGAGTAATACTCCATTGTGTATATGTACCACAGCTTTCTTATCCATTCATCTGCTGATGGACATCTAGGTTGTTTCCACGTCCTGGCTATTATAAACAGTGCTGCGATGAACATTGGGGTACATGTGTCTCTTTCAGTTCTGGTTTCCTCGGTGTGTATGCCCAGCAGTGGGATTGCTGGGTCATAAGGTAGTTCTATTTGCAATTTTTTAAGGAATCTCCACACTGTTCTCCAAAGGAGAATCAATATAGTGAAAATGAGTATACTACCCAAAGCAATTTACAAATTCAATGCAATCCCTATCAAGCTACCAGCCACATTTTTCACAGAACTAGAACAAATAATTTCAAGATTTGTATGGAAATACAAAAAACCTCGAATAGCCAAAGCAATCTTGAGAAAGAAGAATGGAACTGGAGGAATCAACTTGCCTGACTTCAGGCTCTACTACAAAGCCACAGTCATCAAGACAGTATGGTACTGGCACAAAGACAGACATATAGATCAATGGAACAAAATAGAAAGCCCAGAGATAAATCCACACACATATGGACACCTTATCTTTGACAAAGGAGGCAAGACTATACAATGGAGTAAAGACAATCTCTTTAACAAGTGGTGCTGGGAAAACTGGTCAACCACTTGTAAAAGAATGAAACTAGATCACTTTCTAACACCCCACATTCTGTTTTTTGTTGAAAAATTGATAGGTGGTTACTCAATGACTACAGAGAGTAGGAAGGGCCAAAATGTGTGAACAAATTTTTACTGTGTCAGTCAAAAACTTCATTAGTTTCTTTCCAAAAGTTGTTACAGAAAAATCCAAACAAACTTTTTGGCAAACCCAGTATACTGCTCACACACCGCTGGTCTAAAGTAAGGAAAACCACAATCACATGAAGTGCAAAAACATGATCAAAAATATGTTCAAATTTAAAGAAATATTTTTAATTAACAGAATTAAAGGCTGGCTGGTTTATATGCTAAGTTTATTTGGAGTTTTTAATTTTTTCTTATCTTGCTGTATGGCATGTGGGTTCCCATTTCCCTACGCCTCTTGCACTGGCAGCACTTAGTCTTGACTACTGGACTGCCAGGGAAGTTCCTGGGCTTTTTAAAGGATTACTTAGATAAGATAATAACCATAAAGACTGAACAGTGATAATATATAACATCCCTGTTAAACATAAAACTACACGGAACTTAATGCTTTAAATAAAAAAACTACTTAAATTTTAAGTAAGATTAAATAGCAAGTCCTGAAATGTTCTTTAGAACGTGAGTTCCTGTAAATCCTCATTTAACATCTAAAAATAAGGGGAGTAATTCCAAAGAATGTAGCTGTGTATGCTGCAAGGGATTTGGAAAATTACTTCATTTGCTGGTAAACAGACTGTTTTGCACAAAACAAAACTAAGTAGCCTTTAGTTGAGAAAATTATATGATTTCATTGATATAACTGGCTGAATTTGGTAGGAAAGGGGTCAGAAATGGTACGCTAGATTTAGAACAAAATGGTTTTGTATTAGAGTCTTTCAACTACTGTTTAAAATGCTACACAGTGCAAGATACATTAGATAAAAATGAATTCAAATTGAAAAATGCCCCATATCAGTAAATGCCTTGAATAAAAATATTTTACATTTACTTTTCCTGATTAAAATTTAAAAAAACTTCCTAGCTTATGAATGGAAAACTCTATTAACAAGTAAATGGTTATGTTATATTTTTTAAAGTATGAATTATTAAAATGCAGAAAGTGAAAGAGGCTCAGTCCTGTCTGACTCTTTGTGACCCTGAATTCTCCAGGCCAGAATACTGGAGTGGGTAGCCTTAGGAGTTCATGATCTGAGCCACAGGCAGCTCTCAGTCCTTTTTTGGCTGACTGTATAGAGCTTCTCCTCTTGAGAAGCCGCCTCTTGAGAAACCTGTATGCAGATCAGGAAGCAACAGTTAGAACTAGACATAGAACAACAGACTGGTTCCAAATAGGAAAAGGAGTATGTCAAGGCTGTATATACCTGTTTATTTAACTTATATGTAGAGTACATCATGAGAAACGCTGGGCTGGAGCAAGCACAACCTGGAATCACGATTGCCCAGAGAAATCTCAATAACCTCAGATATGCAGATATTTCACTTATGGACAGAAAGTGATAAACTAAATAGCCTCTTGATGAAAGTGAAAGAGGAGAGTGAAAAAGTTGACTTAAAGCTCAACATTCAGAAAACTAAGATCATGGCATCCAGTCCCATCACTTCATGGCAAATAGATGGGCAAACAGTGGCTGACTTTATTTTTCTGGGCTCCTAAATCAGTGCAGATGGTGATTGCAGCCATGAAATTAAAAGACGCTTACTCCTTGTAAACAAAGTTATGACCAACCTAGACAGCATATTAAAAAGCAGACACATTACTTTGCCAACAAAGGTCTTTCTAGTCAAGGCTATGGTTTTTCCAGTAGTCATGTAAGGATGTGAGAGTTGGACGATAAAGAAAGCTGAGCACCGAAGAATTGATGCTTTTGAACTGTGGTATTGGAGAAGACTCTTGTGAGTCCTTGGACTGTAAGGAGATCCAACCAGTCCATCCTAAAGGAAATCAGTCCTGGGTGTTCACTGGAAGGATTGATGCTAAAACGGAAACTCCAATACTTTGGCCACCTGATGCGAAGAGCTGACTCATTTGAAAAGACCCTGATGCTGAGAAGATTGAGGGCAGGAGAAGGGGACGACAGAGGATGAGATAGTTGGATGGCATCACTGACTCGATGGACATTGGTTTGGGTGGACTCCGGGAATTGGTGATGGACAGGAAGTCTAGTGTGCTGTGGTTCATGAGGGTGCACAGTCGGACATGACTGAGCAGCTGAACCAACTGACATAGAGCTTCTCCATCTTCAGCCATAAAGAATATAATCAATCTGATATTGGTATTAACCATATGTTCATGTCCACATGTAGAGTCTTCTCTTATTGTGTTGCTGGAAGAAGCTGTTTGCTATGACCAGTGCGTTCTCTTGGCAAAACTCTGTAAACCTTTGCCCTGCTTAATTCTGTACTCCAAGGCCAAATGTGCCTGTTACTCCAGGTATCTCTTGACTTCCTACTTTTGCATTCCAGTCCCCTATAATGAAAATGACATCTGCTTTGTGTGCTATTTCTAGAAGGTCTTATAAGTCTTCATAGAATCGTTCAACTTTAGCTTCTTCAGCATTACTGGTTGGGACACAGACTTGGATTATTGTGATATTGAATGGTTTGCCTTAGAAACAGAGATCATTCTGTCATTTTTGAGACTGTATCCAAGTACTGCATTATAGACTCTTTTGTCGACTAGGAGGGCTACTCCATTTCTTCTAAGGAAGTCTTACCCACAGTTGTAGTAGTCATTACTACTTAATAGTCATCTGAGTTAAATTCACCCATTCCAGTCCATTTTAGTTTGCTGATTCCTAAAATGTCGACGTTCACTCTTGCCATCTCTGTTTGACCACTTTCAATTTGCCTTGATTCATGGACCTGACATTCCAGGTTCCTATGCAATATTGCTCCATCACCAGTCACATCCACAACTGGGTGGTTCATTTATTTATTTTGCTTTGGCTCTAGCTCTTCATTCTTTCTGAAATTATTTCTGCACTGATCTCCAGCACCATATTGGACATCTACTGACTTGGGGAGTTCATCTTTCAGTGTCCTATCTTTTTGCCTTTTCATACTGTTCATGGGGTTCTCAAGGCAAAAATATTGAAGTGGTTTGCCATTCACTTCTCCAGTGGACCATGTTTTGTCAGAACTCTCCACCATGCCCCATCTGTCTTGTGTGGCCCTACACAGCATGGCTAATGGTTTCATTGAATTAGACAAAGCTGTGGTCCATGTGATCAGTTTGATTACTTTTCTGTGATTTTGGTTTTCCTTCTGTCTGCTCTCTGATGGATAAGAATAAGAGGTTTATGGAAGTTTCTTGATGGGAAAGACTGACTGTGGGGAAAACTGAGTCTTGAATACTCCTGAATATTCACTGGAAGGATTGATGCTGAAGCTGAAGCTCCAATACTTTAACCACCTGATGGGAAGAACTGACTCATGTGAAAAGACCTTGATACTGGGAAAGATTGAAGGCGGGAGGAGAGGGGGACAACAGAGGATGAGATGGTTGGATGGCATCACCAACTCGATGGCCATCAGTTTGAGTAAGCTCTGGGAGTTGATGATGCACAGGGAAGCCTGGCGTGCTGCAGTCCATGGGGTCACAGAGAGTCAGACACGACTGAGTGACTGAACTGATTAAGATGCATAAGCATGTTTTGACTTCAAGGAACCTACATATAAGCTTAAGTATTTAATAAACTCGAGACAAATTCATTATGATTGCTTCTCCTCCTAAACTCCCCTGCTTTCTCTATTAAGTAAGCAGTATTATTATGACCCAGCTAGAGTTCAAGATGAAACCTAACTCTCTCCTTTAAATGCTTACTCAATGGAGTACTATTTTCTTTGAATTTCCACACTTCTCATCCCATTGTTGTTCTAAATTCCAGTCTAAGCATGATATTCTTACCAAAATTATTTGAAGTGGTTCCCAAATGATCTCTCTGACCAGTTCTCTCTCTCAAATCCAGAATTTATAATGCTATAACTAGTACTGTGTTGTCTCTCTGCTTAAAAGGATCTAATGGCTTTCTTTGTGGCTTCCCAGGTGGCACTAGTGGTAAAGAACTTACCTGCCAATTAGGAGACATGAGAGACACAAGTTTGATATCTGGGTTGGGAAGATCCCCTGGAGAAGGAAAGAGCAACTCACTCCAGTTTCCTGCCTAGAGAATTCCATGGACAGAGGAGCCTGGTTTTCTTTGACCTATTCCAGCCTACTTTTAAGCCTAACCTCTTGTCATTTTTTCACACATATCTAATACTCTACCTCATCAGCTCAACTTACTTTTTCTCTAGCACAACACACTAGTCATCCCTCCAAAAACTGTTGTATACACTCTACTCTATTTGTAATGATAGAACTAGGGCTTCTATCATAGATAGGGCTTCCCTGCTAGTTTAGATGGTAGAGAATCCGCCTGCATTGCAGGAGACCAGGATTCCATCCCTGGGTCAGGAAGATGCCCTATAAAAAGGAAAGGCTAACCACTCCAGTATTCTTGCCTGGGAAATCCCAAAGACACAGGAGCCTGGTGGGTATAGTCCATAGGGTCACAGAATCAGATATGACAGAACGACTAATAGTTTTTACTGGTAATGTCTTTCCTATACTCAGGTTTATGCTTCAAGGTTCAGCTCAGATATAACTCTTTCTGTGAAATAAACTACTGTATCTATTCAATGTTTCTCAAATACTTTATTTGAAATAGTATTATAGTTATTATCAAAGGATTTTTGTTAATAATTGGAGTTCTATTTTAAGTACAGACTGGGGTTCTTTTTCATCTTCCTGGCATTCAGAACACTGCACCTACTAAGTGCTCTAAATATCTTCTCAAGCTCAAAAAAATTGAATTAGTACGTTTTACAGTTTAGTGAAGGCTGAGTGCTGAAGAATTGATGCTTTTGAACTGTGGTGTTGAAGAAGACTCTTGAGAGTCCCTTGGACTGCAAGGAGATCCAACCAGTCCATTCTGAAGGAGATCAGCCCTGGGATTTCTTTGGAAGGAATGATGCTAAAGCTGAAACTCCAGTACTTTGGCCACCCCATGCGAAGAGTTGACTCATTGGAAAAGACTCTGATGCTGGGAGGGATTGGGGGCAGGAGGAGGAGGGGACGACCCAGGATGAGATGGCTGGATGGCATCACTGACTCGATGGCCGTGGGTCTGAGTGAACTCCGGGAGTTAGTGATGGACAGGGAGGCCTGGCGTGCTGTGATTCATGGGGTCGCAAAGAGCCAGGCACGATTGAGTGACTGAACTGAACTGAACTGAATACTTTATAAGCACTAAAATAAAATATTAATAGTTTTGATGAAGAAAACTATTTGCTCACTGCAATCAAATTATTCCTTTAGCTGAAACTACTCTTCCAAATTTTCAATGAATAGTAAAAAATATTCTCAGATTTTAAACAAGAGTTTCATGAACATCATCTCAAACTATATTCATGTAGTAAAAAATGAAAGCATATTCAAACAATATGCTCAAAATCTGAATTAATATGATGGCAGCAAAAACAGTATTATATGTGAACTTAGAACTATAAAATTATCTATATATTAATAGCCAAACTTAGAATTTAGATGAAGCCTATTCAATTCAATAGACATTCATTAAACATCTAGAAAAGACAGAAGAAAGTTCAGCCAGCCAGGGTCAATTTGTTCATGGGAGAGATTACTTCCCATTGGAAAAGTTACCCAAATAGAATGGATAAAGGGTAGAATTCAGAAAGGCAGAGGGTGGGCAGTATAGGACATTCAGGAAGATGAAAGAGTCATGCCCAAGGACTTGGACACACTGATAAGTAATGAAAAGTTGTCCAGCTTCAGTTTATGAATTGTGAAGGAGATTTCTGGATGTAACCAATATGTGTTGGCTTGCAATTACATAAGATAGTAAATACCAAAATGTAATATGGCAAGCATGCCCTCTCTATTTATTTTTGAAAATGTGTAGGCAATGAAGACTGTTAAGAGCATAAAAAGAATCTTTTCAATATTTCAGAAAGATTATTCAGCAGTGACATGTAGACTTAATTTGCAGGGCTATTTGTAGGCTTTAGAACATGCTGAATAGCAATAATATTTAAAAGAATGCTATATATCTGAAGAACAATGAAAGAAACTAGGGAACAAGATAAAAATCAATACTGTGTGCCTCCCGTTTGTAGACAACAACTGAAAGAGAGAACAGAGACAAAGACAATGTCGTGAGTGAGGGTATTTAAAAGGATAAAGATGATTTAACCAAGAAGAATTAATTTTAAATACTGTAGAAAGATTGTGATATTTCTAGAGTATTTTCAGGCAGAGGCATTGGTCAGACATTTGGAGACACAAATGTCAGAAGAAAGAGAAGAATGGAGTTGTAGATATCAATTTAAAAATTATCTACAAAGACATGAAAATTGATGATTCAAGAATGAATTAGTTTGGCAGGAAATATAAAGTACAAAAAGAAGAGGAATAACTGGAAAAAATAAAGCTTACAGAGTCACTCTTTAGGCTCTCAAAGAGAACTGAACTCAGACACTGGTTCTGATATTTATTAGCTGCACAATACAGGACAAATGGGTTTCTCAGGTGCCTCAGTTTTAAAGAATCAGCCTTCCAATTCAGGAGATGCAGGACACGACAGCTCAATCTCTAGGTCAGGAAGATCTCTTGAAGGAGGAAATGGCAACCCACTGCAGTAATCTTGCCTGGAAAAATCCCATCAACAGAGGAGCCAGGTGGGCTACAGACCATGGGGTCTCAAAGAGTCAGATACAACTTAGTGATTGAACATACAAGCACTGCACAAATAATTTAACATAAATTTTAAAATGTAATGATGATCAGTTGTCACAATATTTAAATTAAATACCACATGACCTATTACATATTAGGACTATAGTTTTTAACACAATTTGATCATTACTTTTTGCTGTTGTTGCTATATTGTTATAATAATCATTATCACATCCCCTACCATCAGGGACAAAAAGAGGAAAGGAAGGAACAATGAGAATCAGGACAGCTTCAGTTTAGTTCAGTTCAGTCACTCAGTTCAATTCAGTTCAGTTCAGTAGCTCAGTCATGTCTTGACTCATTGAGACCCCATAGACTGCAGCACCTCAGGCCTCCCTGTCCATCACCAATTCCCAGAGTTTACTCAAATTCATGTCCATTGAGTCGGTGATGCTATCCAACAATCTCATCCTCTGTCATCTCCTTCTCCTCCCCGCTTTAATCTTTCTGAACATCAGGGTCTATTCAAATGAGTCAGTTCTTCACATCAGGTGGCCAAAGTATTGGATTTTCAGCTTCAACATCAGTCCTTCCCACGAATATTCAAGACCAATTTCCTTTAGGATGGACTGGTTGGATCTCCTTGAAGTCCAAAGGACTCTCAAGAGTCTTCTCCAAAACCATAGTTCAAAAGCATCAGTTCTTTGGTGCTCATCTTTCTTTATAGTCAAACTCTCACATCCATACATGACTACTAAAACCATACCCTTGATAGATGGACCTTTGTTGGCAAAGTAATGTATCTGCTTTTTAATATGCTGTCTAGTTTGTTCATAACTTTTCTGCCAAGGAGCAAGTGTCTTTTAATTTCATGGCTGCAGTCACCATCTGCAGTGATTTTGGAGTGCCAAAAAAATACCTTCCACTTCATCATCCACTTCCCTTCATAACAGTTTCCCCATCTATTTGCTATGAAGTGAGGTGACCAGATGCCATGATCTTCGTTTTCTAAATGTTGAGCTTTAAGCCAACTTTTTCACTCTCCTCTTTCACTTTCATCAAGAAGCTCTCAAGTTCTTCTTCACTTTCTGCCATAAGGGTGGTATTATCTGCATATCTGAGGTTATTGATATTTCTCCCAGCAATCTTGATTCCAGCTTGTGCTTCATCCAGCCCAGTGTTTCTCATGACATACTCTGCATATAAGTTAAATAAGTAGGATGACAACATACAGCTTTGATGTACTTCTTTCCCTATTTGGAACCAGTCTGTTGTTCCATGTCTAGTTCTAACTGTTGCTTCCTGACCTGCATACAATCTTGAGAAAGAAGAATGAAACAGGAGGAATCAACCTGCCTGACTTCAGGCTCTACTACAAAGCTACAGTCATCAAGACAGTATGGTACTGGCACAAAGACAGAAATATAGATCAATGGAACAAAACAGAAAGCCCAGAGAAAAATCCACACACCTATGGACACCTTATCTTTGACAAAGGAGGCAAGAATATACAATGGAGAAAAGACAATCTCTTTAACAAGTGGTGCTGGGAAAACTGGTCAGCAACTCGTAAAAGAATGAAACTAGAACACTTTCTAACACCATACACAAAAATAAACTCAAAATGGATTAAAGATCTAAACATAAGACCAGTAACTATAAAACTCCTAGAGGAAAACATAGGCAAAACACTGTCCAGCATAAATCACAGCAGGATCCTCTATGACCCACCTCCCAAAGTAATGGAAATAAAAGCAAAAAAAAAAAAAAAAAAAAAACCAAATTGGACCTAATTAAACTCAAAAGCTTTTGCACAACAAAGGAAACTATAAGCACAGTGAAAAGAGAGCCTTCAGAATGGAAGAAAATAATAGCAAATGAAGCAACTGACAAAGAATTAATCTAAAAAATATACAGGCAACACCTGAAGCTTAATTCCAGAAAAATAAATGACCCAATCAAAAAATAGACCAAAGAACTAAGCAGATAGTTCTCCAAAGAAGAGATACAGATGGCTAACAAACACATTAAAGATGCTCAACATCACTCATTATCAGAGAAATGCAAATCAAATCCACAATGAGGTAACATCTCATGCCAGTCAGAATGGCTGCTATTCAAAAATCTACAAACAATAAATGCTGGAAAGGGTGTGGAGAAAGGAGAACTCTCTTACACTGTTAGTGGGAATGAAAACTAGTACAGCCACTGTGGAGAACAGTGGAAATTCCTTAAAAAACTGAAACTAGAACTGCCATATGACCCAGCAATCCCACTGCTGGGTATACACAGCTAGGAAACCAGAATTGAAAGAGACACGTGTACCCCAATACACATGTACCCCAATACAATAGCCAGGACATGGAAACAACCTAGATGTCCATCATCAGACAAATGGATAAGAAAGCTATGGTACATAGACACAATGGAGTATTACTCAGCCATTAAAAAGAATACATTTGAATCAGTTCTAATGAGGTGGATGAAATTGGAGCCTATTATACAGTGAAGTAAGCCAGAAAGAAAAACATTAATACACTATACTAACGTATATATATGGAATTTAGAAAGATGGTAACGATAACCCTATATGCGAGGCAGCAAAAGAGACACAGATGTAACGAACAGTCTTTTGGACTCTGTGGGAGAAGGCGAGGGTGGGATGATCTTAGAGAATAGCATTGAAATATGTATATTATTATATATGAAACAGATTGCCAGTCCAGGTTTGATGCATGAGACAGGGTGCTCAGGGCTGGTTCACTGGGATGACCCAGAAGGATGGGATGCGGAGGGAGGTGGGAAGGCGGTTCAGGATGGAGAACACATGTACACCCATGGCTGATTCATGTCAATTTATGGCAAAACCACTACAATATTGTAAAGTAATTAGCCTCCAACCAAAATAAATAAATTTTAAAAAAAAGAACAAAAAGATTTCTCAAAAGGCAGGTCAGGTGGTCTGGTGCAGAACACTTAGCACAATACAAACCATGATAGGAAAACTGAGTTGGACATCTTAGGTCAACAACACATTATGATACATTATATGTATTTCTATTTCAAATTTTCAAACAGCAACTCAACTTCTGCCATCTGCAGATGTTATCCTCTTACGAAATCATCTGCCTCATGCTCTCTTAAGAAAAGCCACTGACAAACTTTAAGAAATCTACTGACATGGCTAATACATCTGAGAAGTCCCTTGAGACAACAGATGGTGTTTTATAAATAGGATTTGAATCACCTGTTACATGACTTGAGCAGCCCAATTACTAAGTGCTTCTTCTAAACTTTGTCAGTTTCCATATGAAGTGTGAAAAAAATATTCTAAATTTAAGAACCATAAACTTTATATTACAAGAAAGATAGGACAGATATATAATTGATGGAAACAACTAATGCAATGATATTTATTGCATATGACATGCATACATGTTCAATCTACTTTTGTATATATTCATGTATATGTGCATGTGTAAAACAGGTATCAACATGGATAAAAAGGGAGTGGAGGTATATAGAATGAGTATAGGAAGAAAAAGAAAAAGTAGCATATTTTTTGAAATGCATCTTTCTAAGGGTCACCTTTTTCACATAAAAATAATTTGTTTAAAATTTAAAAAAAGAACCTCAGCCAATATATTTATACATTTTCTTACAAGAAAACTGTCACCTTTTATTTATAAGGGGGTCACTCTCAAAAATTATTTGAGATCAAATCTTGTGTAAGCTGAGAGAAAAGTGTAAGCTGAGAAAAAGTTGCTATTATCAAATACTGTCTGTCAACCTCTAAGGGTCTGTTCTACTCTTTCAATAATTTCAAAGCACAGTGACTGGAAAGTTAATATATCTCGAAAAGACTTACAGAGAAACTTCTTTATCAAATTCTGAATTAGGAAGATTAAATTGAGGAGATTATTGCAACATAATGATGTTTTCACAAATACCTTAAATTTCATATTTAATATCATTTTTGGAGAAGTGATTCCCGGGTGACTGTGTGGTAAAGAATCCACCTACAATGCAAGGTTCAGTTCCTGGGTAGGGACGATCCCCTGTAGAAGGAAATAGTAACCCATTCCAGTATTCATGTCTGGGAAATTCTATGGACAAGGGAGCCTGGTGGGCCACAGTGCATGGGGTCGTAGAATAGTCAGGCAAGACTTGCCACTGAGCACAAGCACATCATTTCATCTGTAGGCCTCATCTTAGAGTATTAAAGTTGTATAATTTTGCTTGGTTACTTGATTAATTAATCTAATACTAAGTTCCAGGTACTATGCTTGTGCTGGAAACACAGTAGTGAAGACAGACAAGTGTTCTATGGAGCCTAGTCTATTATCACCTAGACAGAAATACAACTAAATATGTAAAGAAATAATTTCATTCCTGATACTTAGTACTTTGAAGGAATTGAAATAGGTTAATGTGAAAGAGAGTGATAGAGTGACTTGAATACCTGCAGACAGTTTTATAGGTTTGCATGCATTTGAGCATGCAAATTCCTAAAAAGTGTATTAAAATATTCATAGCTTCTTTCTACTGTGTCATATTCATATTCATCACTTCACTGAGGGAACATTTGCCTTATCATTCCATCATAAAATGCTTAAAGAAACGCTGTATTTTGACAGACACAACACTAAGTATGAGGAACTCCAAGAACAAAAAAAATTGTGCAGCCAGCCCTAGTGGAGTTTTCCAGGTAGCTAGGAAAAACAAGGTACACAGGGCTGAGAAGTCAATTATGGAGATTTGTTAATAATGTTAACAATTCATTTGGATTAACTTCTAAGTGTGGATGAGTTTCAAAAGAATTCAGAGAAAAATGTCACTGATGTCCAGTGAAGAATAGGATATGATCTGGAGCATGAAGTGAGGGCAAGTGTTGGAAAAAGAGGGAGGAGGACAAAGAAAATTGTAAGCAGAAATAAGAGGATAAACTAAGTATGGAGAAAGTCTGTCTGAAGTGTAACTTATGTAGAAGGAGACACTTGTACTGAAAGGGAGGTTTGCTTGTGGAGAACTTTGTTCATGGATTTCTATCTGTATACATCAAGTAATTCAATTAGTTCTGAGGAGCTGGTGATGGACAGGGAGGCCTGGCATGCTGTGGTTCATGGGGTCACAAAGAGTCGGACATGACTGAACTGAACTGAACCAAAGAAACAAGTTTGGAAAGTGCTAAAGGCATATAAAATTCAAGGTTCCTGGTGGCTTCCCTGGTGGCTCAGAGGTTAAAGCATCTACCTGGAATGAGGGAGAGCAGGGTTTGATCCCTGGGTTGGGAAGATCCCCTGGAGAAGGAAATGACAACCCACTTCAGTACTCTTGCCTGGAAAATCCCATGGAGGGAGAAGCCTGGTAGGCTACAGTCCATGGGGTCCCAAAGAGTTGGACATGACTGAGAAACTTCACTTTCACTTTCAAAGGCATATAATGTTCAAGGTTCCTAGAATTTCAGGCAATCCCAACTTACCTCTCTTACCTATCAGCTGACCAGTTTCAAATGTTTGTCTCCAGGTAAGACCTCTTTCTTCAATGTCAAATCTTACAAACTCTAAAGCATTTTTCAGTCTTTCATACATTCAATGACTTTGTATTGACCCTGCATTTCATATGATGTGTTAATTTTCTCATCTTTAAACCTTACCACTAGAGTCTCCAGAAAACTGCCCTCAACAGTTACAGGGAGCCAGCTCTACTGCTGTATTTTAACTCTGGCTACCACCACACAGTTTCACATTTCTGTGTTTTTGAACATACTCCCTGGAATGGGCAGCTGCCAATGCTAGGTATCATAATCTAGTACTTGCTTCTTCTCTCTGTAAACTTTGAAGATTGTACTGTTGTCCTAAATTTCAGCAAAGCCTTTTACATAAATCTTTTTAAAAACTCATTACATTTTTCTGTAACTATTTATGTCAGCCTTCCCATATCAACTATGACATACTCAACTGTGAGCTTCTTGAGAACAGAAACTGTCCAGGCAGATGGGCATCACAAGTACTAATATAGAAGACAGACTGACACTCAGGAACTGTTCATGGATAAACACATGAATGAACACAGAAAAACCAGAATGAATTTATCCACATGGTGAGTGATCTATTAATCATGTTCTCTTATAGCATGAGGTACTGATCAATGTATATCCATAAACATTTATTCCATTGGAGAAGGAAACGGCAACCCACTCCAGTGTTCTTTCCTGGAGAATCCCAGGGACGGGAGAGCCTGGTGGGCTGCCGTCTTTGGGGTCACACAGAGTTGGACACAACTGAAGCAACTTAGCAGCAGCAGCAGCAAACATTTATTCCATATATAAAATCAAAATTTTAAAATATTTTAAAATTCAAAGAAAAGCAAAAATGAATTGAAGCTGTCATCTTTGATTTTTCCGAAAAACAAAGAATAAATTTTAACCAACCGACAAATAGATCCTAATGATGGGAATTAATCAGTATTGAAAAAATTATTATTATGAAAAGCTCACATCTGGAACCATAAGCTTTATTCAATACCCGTCATGGCTTACTTTAATTACATGTAAAATGAAATTAATTTTTTTGGCCTTTCATACTAATGAAAGTTATTCAGAGTACACCAGGTCTGCAAGAATTACATACTAATTAAATTCCTAGAATAAACTCCAAATTTATAAAAAGTGTCTATTATGCAAGGTTCTGTTTATGTATACATATAAGTTTGGAACTACTATTAATTGAAATTCTTATACAGTCTTTGAAATATGCTAGATTATAAAAATTGAGAGGTTCCTTTTGCTGTTTTATATTATGTGTATTTATTTTGTCCATACCACGTGACTTGTAGGAATTTAGTTCCCCAATCAAGGATCAAACCCAGGACACTGACAATGAGAGCACAAAGTCCTAAACACTGGATCATCAATGAATTCCCTCACTTGCTGTTTTAAGGATGTAAGACTGTCAGGGAACAAGGTAGAGGGCCAGAAAAAAGATTTGTACAGTTTCCTAGGTGAGGGATTAAACATTTGGATTACGCATTGATTAAAGGAGATGATGAATACTATACCAATTAATACATATTTTAGAAAGAGATGATATTATATAGATAACAGAATACAGAATAGAATACACTGTACAGAATAGAATACATTGCGAATCCTATACAATACATAGAAACCTAAGTTAACCTATTTTCACATTGAAAACGGGCACATGTATTGATACATTCACAAAGAAATAAACTGGTATAGAGAACTTAATATATTTATGATGAATACATGAATGTCTGGTGGTAGTTGAAATTTAAGCAGAGGATTAGAAAGTGATCTCTACATTTTGCTCTCTATATTTGCTATTATTTTTTTTCTTTTATATTTATTCATAACCTTGAACTCCTTTACAGACAGTGAAAAATAGTTATAATCATGAAAAAACATGAGATAAATGGCAAAATCAATGATTCTTTTTTAATTTCAGGGTTTACAATCCATAAAAATGATAGTTCTAGCTACATAAAGGATATTAAATTTAAATGGTCACATCACACAAATTAATAAAAATTATTAAAAATATTAAAATGCTAAAAGCATTAAAATACTTTTAACATAATAAGGTAAATTGTTCACACAATTAAAAATGAGTTACATTTTTATTTCACAATTTAGAATACATGGAATATAAAATCTATGTTCTTCAATTTAATGTTTGAAAACTTTCTCTTCAAAACATGAGTGATATCATTCTTAAGTCTCAGTGGCCATATTATTTATCTCAATTGAATATATCACAAATGAATCAGTTCTGTTTTATAAATATAAGTTATTATTAATTAATATTTAAAAAATGACGACCCTGTATGCAAGACAGGGAAAGAGACACAGATGTGTATAATGGACTTTTGGACTCAGAGGGAGAGGGAGAGGGTGGGATGATTTGGGAGAATGACATTCTAACATGTATACTATCATGTGAATTGAATCGCCAGTCTATGTCTGACGCAGGATGCAGCATGCTTGGGGCTGGTGCATGGGGATGACCCAGAAAGATGTTCTGGGGAGGGAGGTGGGAGGGGGGGTCATGTTTGGGAATGCATGTAAGAATTAAAGATTTTAAAATTTAAAAAATAAAAAACTAAAAATTAAAAAAAAAAATATTTGTAAAGTCTGATTGAATAAAAAAAATGGGAGTGATAAATGTACATCTTCAAATTTACAAATCTTCATTTTGCTGGTTTATGTTAGTTAAAGTCAAGCTATGTGTATGTTTTAAAATAACCTCTAACAACAACAAAAAAAAAACTAGTATATCTGAAGTACTTTGGTTAATTTTGAAATTACTCAACAAATAAGAATATAAATATTCACTAAATACAGTAGTATAAAGTATTCTTTCTGATTCAAACTTACTACATGTCAAATTGAGAAGTTTAAAAATAGGAAGATACAGGATAATCATTAAGCTCTCATTTATGCTGAAGAAAGAAACTACTCTATGAATATATTATCTATTCTGACTATAGAAAAAAAGGATTAAAATCAGAATATCACCTGATTTTATTACCATTAAAGGTATAGAATTTCATAGTGAGAAGCATATGTTTTGAGTTAAAGATATATATGCTCATGGCTTTCACAACACTTTTATCTAAATCATGAATTGCTCTGTCAAAACTTATCACTTTGTCAAAGTTCTAGAGAGATATCATCAAAAGGGCATTGAAATTTATTTCAAATACTATTAGGGTCAATTAATAAACTATCTGCCAGCAGTCTTTCCACCATGACTGTGACAAACTTTTATCAAAGTATCATTTAAGAGTGGTTATAGAAGAGTTTCCACCAGGAAGCCCTAATAAATCCATCATTCACAAATATATTCAAATAACTACTGTGAGCCTGGTGCTGGGTTAATCCCTTGAAAAATAACAAGAACCTCAACATATTCTAAGTATTGTGCTTAAGAGGTTATAAGCTAGTGAAGGAGACTAAATAAGAAAACTAAGTACTTGGACTAAGCAGATGGTCTTTAGAAATATAATGAAAATCGGATTCATTTAAGACATATTCTGGCAGTGTCCAATCAAGATAGAGTTACCATAAATGATTCAATCAGTTCAGTTCAGTTCACTCGCTCAGTCATGTCTGACTCTTTGTGACCCCATGAATTGCAGCACACCAGGCCTCCCTGTCCATCACCAACTCCCGGAGTACACTCAGACTCACGTCCATCAAGTCAGTGATGCCATCCAGCCATCTAAGCCTCTGTTGTTCTCTATTCTTCCTGCCCCCAATCCCTCCCAGAATCAGAGTCTTTTCCAATGAGTCAACTCTTCGCATGAGGTGGCCAAAGTATTGGAGTTTCAGCTTTAGCATCATTCTTTCCAAAGAACACCCAGGACTGATCTCCTCCAAAATGGACTGGTTGGATCTCCTTGCAGTCCAAGGGATTCTCAAGAGTCTTCTCCAACACCACAGTTCAAAAGCATCAATTCTTTGGTGCTCAGCTTTCTTCACAGTCCAACTCTCACATCTATACATAACTACCGGAAAAACCATAACCTTGACTAGACGGACCTTTGTTGGCAAAATAATGTCTCTGCTTTTCAATATGCTATCTAGTTTGGCATAACTTTCCATCCAAGGAGTAAGCATCTTTTAATTTCATGACTGCAGTCACTATCTGCAGTGATTTTTGGAGCCCTAAAAAAATAAAGTCTGACACTGTTTCCACTGTTTCCCCATGTATTTACCATGAATTGATGGGACCAGATGCCATGATCTTAGTTTTCTGAATGTAGTCTTTGGCATAATGGAAATCTTATTTATTGATATGGAAAGATTGGCAGTTAGAACAGGTGTGAAAGAGGGATTTTTTTGTTTTTTTTTTGTTTTATTTTTTTTACTTTTTATCTTTTTGAAAATGTTAGCGTGAGAAGACTATCAGTTCAGTGGCTCAGTCCTGTACGACTCTTTACGACCCCATGAATCGCCGCACGCCAGGCCTCTCTTTCCATCACCAACTCCTGGAGTTTCCTCAAACTCATGTTCAATGAGTTGGTGATACCATCCAGCAATCTCATCCTCTGTCATCCCCTTCTCCTCCTGCCGCAATGTGTCCCAGCATCAGTATCTTTTCCAATGAATCAACCCTTTGCATGAGGTGGCCAAAGTATTGGAGTTTAAGTGTCAGCATCAGTCCTTCCAATGAACACCCAGGGCTGATCTCCTTCAGAATGGACTGGTGGGATCTCCTTGCAGTCCAAGGGACTCTCAAGAGTCTTCCCCAACACCACAGTTCAAAAGCATCAATTCTTCAGCATTCAGCCTTCTTCACAGTCCAACTCTCACATCCATACATGACCACTGGAAAAATCATAGCCTTGACTAGATGGACCTTTGTTGGCAAAGTAATGTCTCTGCTTTTTAATATGTTATCTAGGTTGGTTATAAGTTCTCTTCCAAAGAGTAAGCATCTTTTAATTTCATGGCTGCAATCACCATCTGCAGTGATTTTGGAGCCCCAAAAAATAAAGTCTGACACTGTTTCCACTGTTTCCCCATCTATTTCCCATGAAGTGGTCAGACCAAATGCCATGATCTTCGTTTTCTGAATGTTGAGCTTTAAGCCATTTTTTTCACTCTCTTCTTTCACTTTCAACAAGAGGCTCTTTAGTTCCTCTTCACTTTCTGCCATAAGGGTGGTATCATCTGCATATCTGAGGTTATTGATATTTCTCCCAGCAATCTTGATTCCAGCTTGTGCTTCTTCCAGCCCAGCATTTCTCATGATGTACTCTGCATAGAAGTTAAATAAGCAGGGTGACAATATACAGCCTTGACGTACTCCTTTTCTTATTTGGAACCAGTCTGTTGTTCTATGTCCAGTACTAACTGTTGCTTGCTGATCTGCATAGATTATTCTTAAGAGGCAGGTCAGGTGGTCTGGTATTCCCATCTCTTTCAGAATTGTCCACAGTTTATTGTGATCCACACAGTCAAAGGCTTTGGCATAAACAATAAAGCAGAAATAGATGTTTTTCTGGAACTCTCTTGCTTTTTCCATGATCCAGCAGATGTTGGCAATTTGATCTCTGGTTCCTCTGCCTTTTCTAAAACCAGCTTGAGCACCTGGAAGTTCACAGTTCATGTACTGCTGAAGCTTGGCTTAGAGAATTTTGAGCATTACTTGACTAGTGTGTGAGATGATTGCAATTGTGTGGTAGTTTGAGCATTCTTTGGCATTATCTTTCTTTGAGATTGGAATGAAAACTGACCTTTTCCAGTCCTGTGGCCACTGCTGAGTTTTCCTAATTTGCTGGCTTTTTGAGTGCAGCACTTTTAAAGCATCATCTTTTAGCATTTGAAATAACTCAACTGGAATTCCATCAACTCCACTAGCTTTGTTCGTAGTGATGCTTTCTAAGGCCCACTTGACTTCACATTCCAGGATGTCTGGCTCTAGGTGAGTAATCACACCATCCTTATTATCTAGGTTGTGAAGATATTTTTTTTGTACAGTTCTTCTGTGTATTCTTGCCACCTCTTCTTATCTTCTGCTTCTGTTAGGTCCATACCATTTCTGTCCTTTATCATTCCCATCTTTGCATAAAAGTTTCTCTTGAAGACTATAAGACACCCAAATCAAGATGTCAGGAGATAGCTAAATATGAGTCTGGAACGAAGTCCATATCAGTTCAGTTCAGTCGCTCAGTCATGTCCGACTCTGCGATCTGGTGAATTGCAGCACGCCAGGCCTCCCTGTCCATCACCAACTCCCGGAGTTCACTCAGACTCATGTCCATCAAGTCAGTGATGCCATCCAGCCATCTCATCGTCTGTTGTCCTCTTCTCCTCCTGCCCCCAGTCCCTCCCAGCATCAGAGTCTTTTCCAGTAAGTCAACTCTTCGCATGAGGTGGCCAAAGTACTGGAGTTTCAGTTTCAGCATCATTCCTTCCAAGGAAATCCCAGGGCTGATTTCCTTCAGAATGGACTGGTTGGATCGTCTTGCAGTCTGAGGGAATCTCAAGAGTCCATATATATATATATATATATATATATGTGTGTGTGTGTGTGTGTGTGTGTGTGTGTGTATTTGTGTGTGTGTGTGTGTGTGTGAGCCAGAAATAGTATTTACAGAGTAGGAATGCAAGAAGTCAAGTAGGATAAAAAAAAACTCAATGAAAGAACTCAGTAAACAGGCAAAGGGGAATACTGAATGGTGGTGCCTGAAACTGATATCAAAATTCCAGAGATGTGATTTAGTTCATCGCATAAAAAAAAAGGTGTCAGAAATAAGGGGAGTTATTAAGTGTTTTGAGTACTACTGACACTTAACTAAGAAGAGACTGGAAATTATCCATCATATTTAGCAACACAGAAGTTACAGTATTGTGCTGAGTTAGGTGGCTTGCTAGGTCAATTTAAAAAAGAAAAAGCCACTCGCAATCTTGACTCTGTAAATTATCATGCCATGCCTTTGTATACATTTCACTAATATGATACCTAGATATTTTATCCACCATGTATACATTCATAAATTAAACTTAACAAACTTTTATTAAGTTTCTACTGACAAGTCATCTGCTGTGAGATGGCAACTCAGAGGGATAATACACAATATACAGTCCTTACATATAATGAGCCCAAAACATCATGAAAAAATATACATAAGCAACACTGAAAATACCAGATAGAAACAGTGCATAACGAAGTACTGGGATCACTGGAATGCAGGAAAATAATCATATCTCTATTCTATATATTTTTATTCTAGAAATGCCACTCCTAAATGTTAACAGAGCCCTCCTTATAAGGCTGTTGGTCTTGTAGCATACCCTGATCCTTTGCTTAAGGAAATTAGTAACTTCTTGCTTAAATGGAGCATTAGAAACACAAAAAACACCAAGCATGAATAAGAAAAGTATTATAATTAATGAGACATTAGCAATACTAATTTAGGATTAGGACAAGGTCTAATGTACCTGCTATTTATCAGGCTTCTCTTGTCTTTTAAAAGTTAAAGCCTGCCTTATAATCTTATTGCATAATAGGTAATTTAGACATGTGAAATGGACTAAAAATGGATGAGCATTGATGAAATACGTCATAGCCGAATAGTCATAACCCGGCCAACATGACATAATAACTTGATTTAAAAGAGTCAACTTTTATATGTGCAGTTACTATAAGCAAAAATTTATTATATTTACAGAATCATAAAATGGCAGCACATTTTCAGTAATGTTTTACAATAAGACAGTTTCAAGAACTTGGTCTTACACTAGTTTTTCAGGGGAAAAGATCAATTGGCTTACATACATCAAACAAAACAAGTGGTTCTGCTATTATTACTTTTAAAAAATAATATCAAATATTTAACTTACTTCCCTAGAACCCTTCTGAATACTCAACATATACTGGCTCAATTGTCATGACAAAAATATAAAGTACCTATTGTTAACCCTATCTTACTTATGAGAAATCTGAAACAGAGATAAATTAATTACCTTACCTATGGTCACTGAAACAGAGGATAGCATTGCTATTAATTTATTCAGTTCAGTTCAGTTCAATCGCTAAGTTGTGTCTGACTCTTTGTGACTCCATGAACTGCAGCATGCCAGGCCTCCCTGTCCATCACCAACTCTCAGATTCCACTCAAACCCATGTCCATTGAGTCAGTGATGCCATCCAGTCATCACATCCTCTGTGGTCCCTTTCTCCTCCTACCTTCAGTCTTTCCCAGTATCAGGGTCTTTTCCAATGAGTTAGCTCTTTACATCAGGTGGCCAAAGTATCAGAGTTTCAGCTTCAACATCAGTCCCTCCAATGAACACCCAGGACTGATCTCCTTTAGGATGGACTGGTTCGATCTCCTTGCAGTCCAAGGGACTCTCAAGAGTCTTCTCCAACACCACTGTTCAAAAGCATCAATTCTTCAGTGCTCAGCTTTCTTTATATTCCAACTCTCACATCCACACATGACCACTGGAAAAACCACAGTCTTGACTAGATGGACCTTTGTTGGCAAGAGCTTATAGTTATTTTAAAAATACTGACTCTATGAGAAAAGTACATTATGAGCTACTATGACATTAAAAATATGACTTAAAATATCTTCCTTCCTGAGGAAATTTTTTTTTTTAATTTTAAAATCTTTAATTCTTACATGCATTCCCAAACACGAACCCCCCTCCCACCTCCCTCCCCATAACATCTTTCTGGGTCAATATTAAAATCTATCTTTTCAGGTTTTCTTGCTTTCATTCTTTCCCAATCATTTCTTACATGGTGAATTTACAATAGACATTTGTTTATTCCAATTCATTCTGTTGATACATATAAACTACGAACAATGCAGAGGTTAATCCTCTTATAATTTATATTTAGTGCAGGTAACCTCCATTCCCCTACATATATAATTTAAACCAATCAAGGACTTAGTCCTGGAGTATCTACTGTTGAAAAATAAACTCCTATAAGTATACCTACACAGTTTAAACTGGTATTGTTCCACAGTCAACTATATTTAGTTGGCTCTCTGTATAACACACACACACACACACACACACACACACACACACACACACACACAAATTAGAACAGTTCAATATCAGTAGAACTTATAGGTAACAAAATGTCCAGGCTCTTGAGACTGAAAGTGTTAGTCATTCGTGTCCGAATCTTTGCAGCCCCATGGACTGTAACCTGACAGGCTCCTCTACCCATAGAATTCTCCAGGCAAGAATACTGGAATGGGTTGCCATTTCCTCTGCCAGGCGATCTTTCCCACTTAGGGATAGCACCCGGGTGTCCTGCAATACAGGCAGATTCTTTACTGTCTGCGCCATCAGAATCAGTCTCAAGCCCCTTTGAGGCTGAACACTCCTACAACAAATAGCTGTCTATCTCAGTAGGTCATCTTGTGTTGAGTGTTCAGTCTCAAAAGAGACAACAGCTTCCCTGGACAAAGGAATGGTACCTACTGTGGAATGAGAATAGCCATTGAAGGGGAGACAGGGGACAGCTGCTTCTGCCAGATGGCCCTCACGTCCATTGGTTTTGTCTTATAGAGGGATTGTTTAAGCACTTCAAAGATCCTATTTCATGGTTTGTACAGTTTACCTTAGATTCCTCACAAAGACAGATTGTTTCAATTAAAATGACAGAAACTACAGAGAGACTGCATTCCCAATCCACCTCTTTTCTTTGCTTTCAAGTGATGATAATAATGATTACAAAGGCAAATAATTTAAAATTAAAGAGAGACCCAGTTTATCTTACCCTGGTGCGGCTCAAACTTTTGAGAAACAAACCAAGACTTACGGAAGGAGAAGGCTGTTAGTAGCATTCAATGACTACTTAAACATCTAAGACATTATGATTGAAACTACTGTTTAACATTCCTTATTCTTTTTATAATCACCCTGAGGTTTTCCTGAGCTTGAGGTTTTAATGTTGCCACTAAACCTCTTCTACCCTTAATATCAAAATACTAGGTTGGATATATTTTGATATGATATAAACATATCAGATATATGCTGTGTTCACAGAAAAAATTTAACTATCCATAATCAGTTAGTGGCAGATTCAATTCCTTAATCCCATTATTTCCTAAAGGGCACTGAGAAACACCACATTTATATAAAGGACGAACAAATAATAAAACTAAGTACATAATTTTTTCAATTTCATTTATTTTTATTTCTCAGTTTTATTGATTGTGGGTTTTAAGTACAAGCAATGTTAAAATGTACATTTCAGTATGGATGAAATATCTTGGCTAAAAGATGAATGAGAAATAGGAATAAATTTTCATTTGAATTCAATATTGTTAATGCAAGTTGCATGTTCAGTCCTATTCTCCTTACAGAGGTTGCATTCAAAATTGAAATGTCATTGATATACTTTTATAAATCAGAAGTGCTAGTTCATGTATATTTTATTCTCTATACCAATCTTTTTAGGACATAATTAAATGCAAACAAACAGAAAAGAACTAACTTGAATCAATGTGTCCTTCCGAATGACACATCCTTCATACCAGTGAAGCCATCTCATCAGTTACACTATTGCACTCATGCTCATAAATTTGACAAGGTTGGTTGATTCACTTCCAATCCTATTTACATTTAGAAATAGGTAGCCATATAACTTATTTTTCTATTAATTTATAAAGTGCTTCAGTTATGATGAAAGGCAAAATTACCTGTTTGCTTCCAAAGTACAGGTTAATAATTTGATTATCTTTGTACTTCACTGTTGATGTAGAGTTTTTGAATATCAATACGACTGATTTTTCTGTGTTTTAGAAGACAAAGCATTCAGGTAGGATATTCCAAAGCTATCAATGGAATCATCTTTCACTAAGGACACTTGAGCCATGATACAGATAAAATGATTCAGCATTTCAACTCTACAAGCTATTATTTCTAATTAAAAACTACCCAATAAATATCTATGTCACTGTGATGTTCATGTGACAAATAAATTCAAGTGATCATTCACCAAGAAAATTACCTTAAAAAATTACTTCATTTCCAAGAGTCTCTTCCTAATTAAAATGACTATTTCCCACCCATATTTCTGAACTGTAATTGATAATAACTTTAGAGTCTGAATATCCAGTACTCAGGCAAGCTAATGCCCTGATTTCTTCACTCATAATGCCTACAAACAGGAATTTTTTTTAAAAAAACATTTATTGACATTCTTGAAATGTAGACATGAGAATTTACAGAGCTTCCTCTTATGTTCACAGAAAAACTGATAAAGCTATAAGCATTTCCCCAACTCTAAACAAGAGCACTGGGGTAAAAATCAGTTCAACTATATTGAATGTAAAATGACCACATGCAATTTTAGAATATGATATATCTTACACAATATATGAACCCACATACTCCTAAAGATGATGGTCCGAAGAGTCTTCTTTTCCAACTATTTACTTAACATGCTTGATCTTCCTTCACCTCTAATTTTTCAGCGTGCTTTCTACCTACACACTCTTTTCTGGAGTGACAGGGCACAATGGAAACATCTTGAAGGTGACATTTCATTAGATACTCTTGTGTGTCTAATTTGCCATTCAGTTCAGTTCAGTTCAGTCGCTCAGTCGTGTCCAACTCTTTGCGACCCCATGAATCATAGCACACCAGGCCTCCCTGTCCATCACCATCTCCCGGAGTTCACTCAGACTCACGTCCATCGAGTCCATGATGCCATCCAGCCTTCTCATCCTGGGTCGTCCCCTTCTCCTCCTGCCCCCAATCTCTCCCAGCATCAGAGTCTTTTCCAATGAGTCAACTCTTCCCATGAGGTGTCCAAAGTAATGGAGCTTCAGCTTTAGCATCATTCCTTCCAAAGAACACCCAGGGCTGATCTCCTTCAGAATGGACTGGTTGGATCTCCTTGCAGTCCAAGGGACTCTCAAGAGTCTTTTCCAACACCACAGTTCAAACACATCAATTCTTCGGCACTCAGCCTTCTTCACAATCCAACTCTCACATCCATACATGACCACAGGAAAAATCATAGCCTTGACTAGACGGACTTTAGTTGGCAAAGTAATGTCTCTGCTTTTGAATATGCTATCTAGGTTGGTCATAACTTTTCTTCCAAGGAGTAAGTGTCTTTTAATTTCATGGCTGCAATTACCATCTGCAGTGATTTTGGAGCCCAAAAAAACAAAGTCTGACACTGTTTCCACTATTTCCCCATTCATTGCTGGAAGTATTTTTTTAGGCAACAAAAGTTGCTTTGCTAAATTTCATTTTAAAATTTTCAACAACCAATCTCCTTTATTTCCTGGGACTTTGAGCTAACTCTCACTTGATATGCTATTATATTTCTTCTCAATATCTAAATACAAACTCTATTTTCAGACCATAGAATCTTTTCAGATCTATCTTTTGCAATCTTTGACACTGTAGGTTGTTTTCCTTCAATCTTTCTTCAATATTAGCTCTGTGACATTGTCCTCCCTTTCTGTGTTTCCTTCTGAATCTCTAACATTAACCCTTTTCAGCTTCTTTCACTTAACACCTCATCTTCTATTTCATCTTTACAGGGAAGTTTTCATCAAAGTCCCATTTTTAAACATGGTTTTACCCTACAATCCATCCTTGGCTTATGGCTACTATAAACACTGCATCCCATTCTTCATATCTTGATTTAACTGTGGCCTTGTTTCTAAGTTCCAAAACAACACATTTCCAACCATGTAAGGAACAAAACAACCAAGATCTTCAGCAATTCTGAAACATCCCACAATCATCACCCTCTCCCAGTAATCTAACTCTTTCACATCCTGTGATTTCAACCTATTAAAATAACATCACTGGTCTTCTAGTCAGTCACATTACAAATCCTGCTATTATTGTGGAGATTTCCCTCTTCCTCATTCTTCTCCACATATAAGCCTGTGAATTCCTTTAAACCAAATCCAGAATACCTCTTAACAACATCTCCTTCATTCAAATCCATCATTCCACAAGTTCAGGGCCCTGTGAACTCTTGTCTGACTTTTATCTTCTACATTGCTGTCAGCCAGGCTTATTTGAAAAGGTCTCTCCCTATCTCTTCATCAAGTCTCAAATGACTTCATACTGCTGTAGCATGAAACCCAAACTGCCCACCATAACATTCAAAAACTCTTGAAATTCAACCTCAGTATACCTTTCTAGTTCATCTCTTGCTAATCTGCTCCATACCAGATTCAACGTTCCCCCGAATACAAAGAAAGTTCATGGCTTCTTGCTTTATCCTACCGTTCCCACTGTTACTTCTCTACCTAACAGAATTTAAATAACTCAGTTTCTTTAGTGAAATGATCAATGCCTTTCTTGTTTTTTCTGAGCAGTTGACTCTCAACTCCAAGGTTTATGTGCAATACAAATATTATGCATAACAGATTGAAAGAAGTGTAAAACTTTGGGAGTAATCAAGATGTAGCCAATACAAACAAACTATATATTAACTCAGAACAAAATCTAGTTGCTCTTAATTTTAAAAAGTCTCAGGCATGCTTCCCCACACACCAGAAATAATGCTAAAAATCACAAAATACAATCCCCTTAGAACTTTTAGCAATACCTCTTCATAATATTAAGGCTAAGTTTTAATGTTTCATCTATATTTATATTCATCAAAATTTCACAAATAAAATTGTTACTTTTCCTATTATCTGTTTAACAAAATGCTTTTTGGCCAAAGCCAAACAGTGACTTCTAATTTCCTTCTTTCAATCATATGACCTATTCTTAAGTATATATAATCTTATGTGCAGAGTTTATATATGAATAATATATAAGTTCTTAAAACTACTCATAAGAAAATAAAACCACCAATGACAATCAAAAATTTACTAATTAATTAGACAATGTAATACCCCCATACCACTTAATCAAAATTTATAATACCAATAAATTAGATAATCAGCAGCATTCATATTAGCCTCAAAAATTCTTATATGAATATACTATACAGAAAATTTTCTTGGATCAATTTTGATTTTATCATGTTTTAAAACATATCTTGGAATCCTTAGTACACAATATGCTCTATAGCACAGTCATATCTGAATCTTTGCAAACCCATGGACTGTAGCCCAGCAGGCTCCTCTAACTATGGAATATTCAAGCCAGGAATGCTGGAGTGCGTTGTCACTTCCTCCTCCAGGGGATCTTCCCAACCCAGGGATCAAACCTGTATCATCTATGTCTCCAGTATCACAGTTGGATATTTTAACACTGAGCCACTAGTGAAGCCCCAGTACTTAATAACCAAGTAAAAAGTAAAATGCTCCATAATTTAACCATAAACCATTTAGTCTTATCTGTGTGTATACATAAACAGGCTATGTTTGTGAATACATTTGCATATATTAACAAGCATAATAATGACATATGTTTGTTAAAAGTTTAACTGAACATACGTGATGAGAAATGAAATAGACTAAGGAAATCAGTGCTGGATATTTATTGGAAGGACTGATGCTGAAGCAGAAACTCTAATACTTTGGCCACCTGATGCAAATAACTGACTCATTGGAAAAGACCCTGATGCTGGGAAAGATTGAAGGTGGGAGGAGAAGGGGGCAACAGAGGATAAGATGGTTGGATGGCATCACTGACTCAATGGAAATGTATTTGAGTAAACTCTGGGAGTTGGTGATGGATAGGGAGGCATGGCATGCCGCAGTCCATTGGTCACAAAGAGTTGAACACAACTGAGTGACTGAACTGAAGAAATCAAACTAACATTTAGAAAAACCAAATATTTAAGAATGTATTAAGGAAGATATTTTAAACAGGATATCCTAGTTGGTAACCTTTTTCAGTTCAGTCCCAGTCGTGCCCAACTCTTTGTGACCCCATGAATTGCAGCACGCCAGGCCTCCTTGTCCACCACCAACTTCCAGAGTTTACCCAACCTTTTTAGCGATACTAAAATTAACATTTGCATAAAAACAGTTATACATCTGTTAGGTAGTTACAATAGGAAACTGGAGTCCAAAATGGCAGTGGCCAAAAGACAAGGAAGGGAAAAGCCCACAAAAATAGAACAAAGGAAGGTCAAAGAATGGTCCAAGGACTGGAGTTAGGATCTCAGGCAGAACAAACAGCACTCCTGGCTAGCCCAATTTACACAGGGCAGGCCCGTGGGGGAGGAAAAAAACATATAAAAAGAGGAACCATAGGGCTGGGGGTCTCTCTCTCTCTCCTGTGATCATTCTCTCCCCACCCCCCCACCACATGCACTCACATGCTTGCCCTTTCTTCTCTTCCCATCTTTGGGTCTGCATGCCCTCACGCCTCAAGGATGTATGTTCCTGCTATTTTCTAAATAAAATTGACCTATAACCTGGAGCTGTAACACTGATCTGTCTAAGAGCTATAACATGGTCTCTTCAAGACCCGAGAGCTATAACACACTCTGTCCAAGAGCTGTGATGCACTTAGGGCTTAAATGTCCTTCGCTTCAAATTTTTGTTGAGAAGAGACAGAACCAAGGAGAATACACTCACCTGACAATTCCATAAAGTGAAAGATAAATAAGCAGGTCAAATGAATCAGGCATGAGAGCAATAATAAATAGTACTTTCTAAAAGTGCCATAGAGATACAAATTACTCTTGTTGTGGATACTATTATAAGACTTCTAATGCTTTTCACACACATCTTATTTGATTTTCACAGCAATTGTGTGAATTTGTTACTAAGATGGCATTTGCCAGTTTCACAGAAAACTGATAACAAGTATTTTGCTCCAAGTTAGGCAGTTCTTAAGAACCAGAGCTAAAACTTGAAGTCTCCCAATAGTATTCTAAATCAACCAGAGTGGCATTTCTTATCTGGTATGCAAGTTTCCTCTTTGAGACAGGTGATAGAAAAATAAAGATTGAGAGGATGAAATTTTACTTGACCTCACCCAATAAGTCACTTTTTATAAATTTGGGTGTGACTCCGAATTACTTTATGCTTTAGTTTCTTCATCTATAGAAATGAGACTTTGAATAAATCACCACACTTTTATCCACTGCAAATGTTTTATTATTATATTAGAATTTACCATTATAAAAATATGTCTAAAGATTTATTAACCCATGTGTGCATTTACAGAAACCAAAATGTTTTAAATTCCTGATTAGTAACTCTTAAGCACATTCAGAGTCAGGCTCCCTAATGTAAAAGATATCATGTAAAGAAAAAAAAAAAAAAGAAAATAGAAAGGTGTATCTTAAAATTTTTAACTTTATAGTCATGAACAGTCAGATCTATATAAAGTTGTAAAACATAGATATTTTAACATATCTGAATATATTTTACTTCTCTGAAAATATCAAAATATAGTAGTATAATTCTAAAAATCTACTTGCATGTATCATACATGTATTATACATACATTTTAATAAAATAAGTATCATATATGAATTTATAAAAGTATAAAACCATGGAAACCACTCTAAATCAAGTATACTATTGAGACATATATTTTTTTAAATGTCTAAATTTATTTATTTTTTTTTTTTTTAGTTTTTTATTTTTTAAATTTTAAAATCTTTAATTTGACAAAGGATTTCAATTTATAATCAGTAGCATGTAGATAGTATCTGAAATAAATCATATACTTTTTTTCCTATATATTAATAATACATAGCCTTTAAATTTTACTGTATGCTACCTGTATATCCAATCAAGAATTTCCTCTTAAACTCTACTCATAGAAGCATGAATATTCAACGTAGTTAATATAATTACTACTGAGGCATATTATATGAATGCATATTGATATGAAAAGAACATTTTATGAGAAAATTAATAAAACAAACATTGGGCCTTACTGAGAATATTCTGAGCAGGATGTTATTTCCCTATTCAAGTGGTCTGTTTTCATTTAAAGTGTTTTCTTTTATAGAATGTATCGATACATATCATTTTATCAAAGAACATAGCCCTTGCCAAGACCAACAAAAAATGAAAAAGATATAGTGTTAACAGGAAGACTGTCAGGAATAAAGTACTGCAAGAACACTAAAAAATAATAATAATACTCAAGATACTGAAGTAATAAACAGAGATAGCCCTAAACAAAATTTTATATCAATTTGCTTTGCCATTTTGAAGACATAAGCAGGCCAGATGTTCAGAGGTCAACATATGCTGAACTGGGGAATATCAAGCCATTGTGATGGCAGACACTTCCAGATGATTACCCGATATCTTTTCTCTGCTGCTAAGTCACTTCAGTCGTGTCCGACTTTATGCAACCCCATAGACGGCAGCTCACCAGGCTCCCCCGTCCCTGGGATTCTCCAGGCAAGAACACTGGAGTGCGTTGCCATTTCCTTTTCCAATGCAGGAAAGTGAAAAGTGAAAGGGAAATCGCTCAGTTGTGTCCAACCCTCAGTGACCCCATGGACTACAGCCTACCAGGCTCCTCCATCCATGGCATTTTCCAGGCAAGAGTACTGGAGTGGGGTGCCATTGCCTTATCCTTTCTCTAGTGTCTCCTTACTAACAGAACTTCATTTCTTGTGGCAGAAGCTATGTTCTACCCGTAAAAAGAAATATTTTCAACTCTTTCAGATACGAAAGGATACAATAAGAAAGCTATTAAGCATTAAGCACAACATCTAGAAAATCTCCAAAATGAATGGTACCTTTAGATGAAATATGCCTTTTGCATCCCACTCTTCTCCCTTTCCAGCCAGAACATGGTGATTGATACTAGATAGTAACCAGTTTGCAATCATGAGAATGCAGGCTACATACTAAGGACAACAGAAAAGCTTAGTCCTAGGAAACTACATTGTTTCCCTGTGTCTGTATGATTCATCATAGTAAAAAAATTAAAATTCTATCTTTAATCAAGTTGGACCAAGTTCAACTGTTAACTAGTAATTGTGCCTAAAATGTGTATCTCATTAAAAATGAAATTATATTTTACCGAAAATCTTCACTTCTCTACTATCAACAGGCAATCAATCTGATTCTTTTGGGTCTATTACTCCAGCAGTCAAAGGTTTTGCTCTAAAACTATCTGCCTCACCAAAGTTCAAACTCCGTAAGTCAGTCATGGAGTTAGACAGAGTTTAAGCACAAAATTGCATTCTCAATTATATTTCTATATAACTCCTCTTATAATGAAAAAATAAAATTTGATTTAAACTAAAAAATAAAATTTAACTTAAACTACAACATCTGTTATCATTATATTTACCACTAAGGAAAACGTTTCTGTTTTCTCAAAAATAGCCATTCAAACTAGACAAGAGTACTGTTTTTATAAACCATTGCTTTACAAGCTATCTGTGGTGAAGGACTTCTTTTTTTCAATACAATGTGTCACAGACCAATTCTTTTATGAAATACATCCCTCTCAACAAAACAAGCCCACTGATTATATGTTTAGAGATTGCAACAGATATCAAAGTGCAATAAAAGTTTCCCAAAAATTAATCTCAATTTTTTCTTGCTTTGTTGCACACTAGAAATAAACAGTTATTAGCGTTTTGGAATTGATCCAAAGCCATACTTACTATACCATTTTGCAAAATCATTTGTATTGGAATTCAAAAATATAAGTAAAAATATTTTTCTAAACATGATTCTCACATATGTTGACCCAGTTTAGTACTCAGTTATCCTTTTTTATCACAAGTTGAAACTGAATAAAGCAGCATCATTTTGAGGAATCTGGGGAAGGCTTGGATGAGGAATAAAAGGAAGTTCAATGACTTTTGAAAGAAGTTCAAAGTTATTTATTTATTTTTTCTAATAGGTATATAAATATTAAAAATACTCAACATTTTAGCTTTTACTGAAAAAGTACTAATTTCTTATCTCCAATTATGTTTTCAGCCAAAACTGAGATTGATGTAAGTCAATATTATGCTTGTGAATATATACTGACAATAATATCAAATAACACATTATAATATATTTTACATAATTTACCAATTCTAAAAATGAGCACATAACTGAAAGATGTATTTTTTAATATTCTGAAAATTACTTTATATAATAACCTAAACTTCTTATTAGTGAGACTGAGGAATCTTGATGAATGTCTAACTAAACCACAAAAGAGACAGAAGAAAGGGAAAAATTACCTTTAAAAGGCATAGACTACTATTCACTTCTGAAACACTGCTGGAGAATAGCTCAAAAACGAGAATAATAGTGTCAGAACATGGGGAAAATGTCCTCATCTAGATTCCCTACACTGAGATATATCACAACCCCTATTATTGAAGTGTATGTCCCTGGCTCTATAAAGTGATTATTTGAAAAGCTGAAAATATATACTATATTGGGGGAAAAAAGGTACTTTAGATAGAGGTGTGTGTTTTTATTTTTGTTTTTTTAATGGGGATGAAGAAGAGGAATAAGTAGAAAAAGAAAAGATTGGTAAAAAGAAGTAGAAACAAAGACAAGGGAAAATGAGATAAACTTAACATGGTCAATTATATGTGTTACTAGTACTCATTAGAATTTTATCATCTTTATAAAAATAGCACCTCAACTCTGATGCTGGGAGGGATTGGGGGCAGGAGGAGAAGGGGATGACAGAGGATGACCTGGCTGGATGGCATCACAGACTCGATAGACGTGAGTTTGAGTGAACTCCAGGAGTTGGCGATGGACAGGGAGGCCTGGTGTGCTGCAATTCATGGGGTCACAAAGAGTTGGACACGACTGCGCGACTGAACTGAACTGACTAAATGATGTACTAGCTGGTACAAATTTAAATTATTGTTGCCTTCAGGATATAAATTTCTAAAGTTTTCCTAACTAGTTAGTATTAACATTCTACAAAAATTGCTTGACATACACAACTTTGGGGAAAAAAAAAAAATTTGGTCTTTTCTCAACAATTCATTAGTTCCTCATTAAAAAAGTCTTTCTAAAATAAAAAGAATTCATGAAAATAGGCAACTATTTACAAATAAATAAAATTTTCAAAAGTGAATTACCAATACATCAAAGGTAAACAAACATAAGTATAAGTTTCTTATTATGTGACTCCTAGCAAGTAGGTTGTAATTTAATCAATTCCTAGTTTTAATTAATTTACTATATAATTGACATAGAATACTGTTTTAAAGTATTTCACAATAAATTTAGTTAGCATTTAGTGATATATCTTAGTAGATATATCTCAGTAAAGCCTATTTTAATGGCTCTCATCTTTTTATTCAAGACATATAGAACTTTATTTAAAGTCAAAGCAAAAAAAAAAAAAAACAAGAAATTGCTGGAAATAAAAACACAGCATCTCCTTCTACCCAGGTAAAATTCAGAAACCTACTTAGAATATTGGTTTGCACATTTCCAATTATTTTATGATAACCAGAAAGCTACAAGGTAGATTAAGTAAATATTATTGTTGTTGTGGCTAAGTCTTGTTTGACTCTTTTGTGACCTCATGGGCTGTAACCCAACAGTCTCCCCGTCCATGGGATTTCACAATCAACAATACTGGAGTTGGTTACCATTTTCTTCTCCAGGGTATCTTCCTGACCCAGGGATCAAACCCATGTCTCCTGCATTGGTAGGTGGATTCTTTACCACCGAGCAATCTAGGACGTCCAAGTAAATATTGTATTTGCTTAAGATGGCCATGAAAGCTTGGAGAATTTAAGCTGAAATGATAACAGAAAAACTTCCATATCATTATTTTGATGACTAAAGTTGGAAAAATAAAATTTTTATGTCTTTTACAAAAAATTACATGAAAAAAACTTTTACAGTTTATAACAAATATCAACTCCTGTAACAAGCAGAGAAAAACCAAAAGGAAAAATCCATAAATACAATTCTTGGATTTACTATATTATTGCAAAGTTAAATATTTGTGTGTTCAGTCATGTTTGACTCGTCGCAAATTTATGGACTGTACCCTACCAGGCTCTTTCTTCTGTTCATGATATTTTCCAGGCAAGAATACTGGAGTAGGTAGACATTTCCTTCTCGAGGGAATCTTTCCAACCCAGGGATTGAACCCATGTCTGGTATCTCCTGCATTGGCAGGCAAATTCTTTCCCACTAGCGTGAGGAAAAAACAAACCCATTCTCATATTTTCTTTGTTGCTGTCTCCTCTCTTCCATTTCCCTTAATATAACTGCATAAGCATAGGTTAACTAATAACTTTTCAGGAACTAAACAATGAATAACAAAACAAAGAGACAACCTATGGAATGGGAAATGATATTTGCAGATTATATATCCAAATAAAATGGATATCCAATATCCAAAATATATAAAGAATCCATGTAACTCAACAACAACAAAATTGGGCAGAGGAGATAAATAGGCATTTTTTCAAAGAAGACATATAGATGGGTAATAGGCATGTGAAAAGATATTGAAATCACTAATTAGTAGGGAAATGCAAATCTAAACCAAAATGAGGTATCACCTCATGCCTGTTAAAATAGCTACTATCAAAATGGCAAGATGATACGCACTGGCGAGGATATGGCACCCCACTTCAGTACGCTTGCCTGGAAAACCCCATGGACAGAGGAGCCTGGTAGGCTGCAGTCCATGGGGTCACTAAGAGTCGGACATGACTGAGCGACTTCACTTTCACTTTTCACTTTCATGCACTGGAGAAGAAAATGGCAACACACTCCAGTGTTCTTGCCTGGAAAATCCCAGGGATGGGGGAGCCTGGTGGGCTGCCATTTCTGGGGTCACACAGAGTTGGACACGACTAAAGTGACTTAGCAGCAGCAGCATACACTGTTGGTGGGAATGTAAACTGCTGCAGCCAATATGGAAAACAGTATGGAGTTTCCTCAAAAAATTAAAAACAAAACTATCATATGATCTAATATTTCAATTTCTGGCTATTTATTCAAAGAATATGAAAACACTCATTGAAAAAGATAAATGCACTTATATGTTCATCACAGCATCATTTACTGTAAAGTTATGGAAGCAACCTAAGTACCCATCAATAGATAAATGGATAAACAGGATGTGCTATATATCTGCCATTTGCGACAGCACAGATGGATTTAGAGTGTGTTACGCTAAGCAAAATAAGTCAGATGAGAAAGACAAATATTGTGTGATTTCACTTATAGGTGGAATAAGAACAAAATAAATAAAAAGGAAACCCTCACAAAATGCAAAAACTGACATGGAGCATAGAATAGTAGTCAAAGAGTTAGGCAAAATATCAAACATAATAAGAGAAACTTTTGAAAATATTCACTTGGATCATGTTACCTTTATCAGAAGAGAAGAAACTTCAAGCAATAAAATTCTTCTCTGGAAAAAGAGTGGCATATACTTATAAAAGAATAAATAAAATCTTCAAATCTTCAATTATCAGCTCCACTGTTCAAAATAATAAACATGCACTGAGTAGTAGAAAGAATAGTCTTGGCAGTGCCTGTTTATATCACATACAAGGGACAATGTATCCTAAGTTAGTGAGGCATTTTTATTGAAGAGTTGATAAAACTTTGTCTCACTCATAGCTCAGCTGGTAAAGAAACCACCTGCAATGCAGGAGACCTGGGTTCAGACCTGGGTTCAGTCCCTGGGTTGGGAAGATCCCCTGGAGAAGGGAAGGCCTACTCACTCCAGTATTCTGCCCTGGAGAATTCCATGGATGTATATTCCATGGGGTCCCAAAGAGTCAGACATGACTGAGTGACTTTCACTTCATTAGTTATGAAACTTGTTATGAAAGTGAAATCCTTTGATATTATTTTTTCCACTTTTCCAGATGAGTTAGCTTCTGGGCTCCTATTTCTATGTAATGCTTTTGTCTCTTCACAATTATCTATGACAGCCTAACAGGGTCTTCTGGATAATTTTCTGAAATGTTTTCCAGAAAGTTGATGAATTTCAGTCACAACAATATGCTTTAACTTAACATTAGAAATAGGATTTGGGGGCATAAATATTCCCAATAAATACAGGAAAATCACACATAGCTGCCAAATGTACATTTACTATTTGAAAGTGCATATCTTTAATAAACAATAAGATTTATGACATGCCATGTGAACATTTGACTCTTGTTTGGTTTCTTAATCTGAGGTACCAAGACTTAATACAAAGGAAAGAATAAATAAAGCAAATAGAAGGAAATTAAGTTTCATGTACATTTTCTCATATTTCCAAAATAAAAACCACAACAGTTTCTCATTCTTCAACATATCCATCATTAAACTGCTACTACATTAATAGCAAGGATTAAAAAAAATACTTGGTCATACAAATATCTTAAGAATGAAAAATCTGTCAACAGACTGAATTAGTATGAATCACTAAAGTAAATACTCTCATAGAAAGGGAATAAGATAACAAAAATAAAATTAAAACAATATAAAGTTAGAAGCTAATAGTAAAGTTGTAGATTGGTAACAAGAAAGCATTCCATTAAATATAAAGTTTCATACTAATCTGGCCTTTATACACAAAGATACTTCATATCAGTGGGATATGATTTTAATATTTTTTCATTAATAGTCAAAAAATTAGCAATAACCAATTCATTCTCCTTGATCCTGAGTCCACACAGAATATTAAATAAATCCAAATGGATAGATATTTGGAAATTAGAACAGTATCTGGGATTGATCTGCTTAACAACAAGGTAAGAGAACTCTGATCCCAGGGAGAAGGTACATGAGTTTTTGCTGTTGTTGCTTTTTTTTTTTTTAATTTCTTCAGTTAAGTAAAACTTAAAACCATGGACATTATACATAAACAAATATAAGAAGACCCTGAAAACTGGAGAGAATAGGCAGACAAGCTAGGGTCCTCAAGATTCAAGGAACAACATGGTGGTGAATCCTTGGGTTTTCTCTTGGATTTATAGAACTTAGGCTTGGAACACAAAAACCTGGGAACCTAGAAAAAGAACACATGCAGACAACAAACTGTTCAACTAAAGCTTCCTCTCTTGAACCAAGGAATAAGGAAAAACATATCACAGCAATGCCAGAAACTTAACAGAAACACTCTATCCAAGGCAAACAACATAGAACTCATTGTACCCCATGAACATTGATATCATCAAATACCAAGAAATGTCTGAAGTTCAGCTCCTACTAGATTATAACAATATAGCTTAATACTCTTCCCACAAGGGTGATATCAGAGAAGGTATAGTGGGGAGGTCACACTTTCATCCCCTCTAGGCAATAATAAGAACTCCTAACTCCATGTTATCAATAAAAGCTACATGGGGAACTTAGATACCCACACTCAACAAGAGTAATGAAATACCTCTTATAAGGTCGGTGAGCAGAGGCCAAGCAAGACTTTTACCAGCACACACAGGAAGTGGAAGCCACATATCTAGTAATAATGGAGAACTCTTCTTCCTCCCAGGCAGGGAGATATCAGTAGAGGACTCCTGGGAACTGCATGTTCCAGCCTCATCCAGCAGTGATAAGGGGCTCCCCTTCAGGTTTTAACAATGGCCAAATGAAAACTTCTACCTCCGTAATAAAATAACAAAGCAGTACTCAATCTTCCCAGTTGGGGCAGTAACCAAAGAAATCAGCTAAAAGAGAAGATTTAAACAAAATCCAGAGCTTCATCACATAATACACAAAATGTTCAAGTTTAAAAGAAAATTATTCATCATATGAATAACCAATAAAATCTCAAAGAAATAAAAACAGAAAATTATCTGTTAGGCTCTTGGGGTTATACATTGAGTTTTAAAATTTTGATTACTGTATTTTTCTGCTTTTAATTTTCTGTTTGGTTCTTCTTTACATCTTATGTTCCTTTACTGAAACTTTTTGTTTCTTTGCTATGATTGTTTTACTTGGTTCAGGTGTTTCTGTAATTGCTCTTGGGACATATTTTGTGATAGTCACATTAAAAGCTTAGTCAGATGTCATCACTTTATTGACATCATCTGATTTTTTTTTTAAATTTCTTTGAGATTTTTAAGATGGTGATTGCAGCCATGAAATTAAAAGATGCTTACTCCTTGGAAGAAAGTTTTGACCAACTTAGATAGTATATTCAAAAGCAGAGACATTACTTTGCCATTAAAGGTCAGTCTAGTCAAAGCTATGGTTTTTCCAGTGCAAAGAGTTGACTCATTGGAAAAGACTCTGATGCTAGGAGGGATTGGGGACAGGAGGAGAAGGGGATGACAGAGGATGAGATGGCTGGATGGCATCATCAACTCAATGGACATGAGTTTGAGTGAACTCCATGAGTTGGTGATGGACAGGAAGGCCTGCTGCTGTGGCTGCTGCTAAGTCGCTTCAGTCGTGTCCGACTCTGTGTGACCCCAGAGACGGCAGCCCACAGGCTCCCCCGTCCCTGGGATTCTCCAGGCAAGAACACTGGAGTGGGTTGCCATTTCCTTCTCCAATGCATGAAAGTGAAAAGTGAAAGTGAAGTCGCTCAGTCATGTCCAAATGTTCATGACCCCATGGCCTGCAGCCTACCAGGCTCCCCCGTCCATGGGATTTCCCAGGCAGGAGTACTGGAGTGGGGTGCTGTTGCCTTCTCCGCAGGAAGGCCTGGCGTGCTGCAATTCATGGGGTCGCAAAGAGTCAGACACGACTGAGCGACTGAAATGAACTGATATATAATTTTATATAGAGCAAAATAATTATCAAATTTAAACCACAGAGGAGAAAAAAATAAAAACAAAAATTTGAAAAATCTTAGAAACTGTAATAAAAGATCTACTATCCTCATTTTGATAGACACAAAATTCCCCTCCAACCCCCATAAAATACTAATCAGTGGAACCTGTGAACACACTACATTATATATCAAGGAACATATGAACATTTCCTTCAGGAACCACAGGGAATAAAAGTATCCTAAAGAAATATGTTGCCAAACAAACTATTTTAAGAGAATGCCTGAAAGTGGTTCTCAAAATAGAATGGAAATAATAAAAGTAGGAATCACTGATCATAAAGGAAAACAGTAAGATAAAAACGTGTTAATAAAACAGATTTTCCTTTTCTTCTTAAATTATGTTTGACTTTAGTAGCACAATTTTGACACTAATATGGTTCTGAACATATGGAGAGAAAATAAGACAACTATTTATACATGAGGGAGGGTAAAGGGATGATAAGGGATATAAAGTCTTGGCAATTTTGGTGGAGAAACTTGTACTGGTGAAAAGTTGACAACAGTTCATCATGATGTCATTTATATATAATATAATGCCTAAAGAAAGAAACTATATAAAAACACATAAAAGACAATAAAGACAGGGCATTTTCCTGTTAGTCAAGTGGTTAGGACTCCACACTCTTACTGCCAAGAGTCTAGGTTTTAATCCCTGGTCAGAAAACTAAAATCCCAGAAGTTGTACAGTATAGCCAACACAAAACCAACAACAGTGAAGATGTAAGCCTTAACATATTAAATAATTATACTATGAAAATTTAAACCAAATTAAATACAAAGATTGGCAGATATGGTATCTATTAGAAATTCTCTTTAAATATTGATATAAGCAGATAGGCATATAGAAAGCAAAAGTATTTCACTGAACCATTGTCAAACCCAATCTATAATATTCTACAGCAGTTCTGCCATGTATCACTATTGGGAAAAAGTAAAGGAAGTCTCTCCATAGTATTTCTTACATGTCAACCTACATCTATCTGTAAAATTTATATGTTTTTAATTAAAAACAAAATAAAAAGTAATATTAAAATTTGTTTAATGTTTGCTTATGATACTTTACTACAGGGCCTTCAATAGGAACTGTAATATGGAATAATGAGGCACTATAATTATGCATATTTATAAATTAATACAAATATTAAGTTCTTCCAATAATTTTCACAATGACATCAAAAATTTGATCTAAGTAATAAAATGCTCAAATATTCACTAAAATGATTAGTAAAGTTAAATCCTAGGGAAATTGTATAATTAAATTTCCAAAATGTGCATACATATTCAACTGTTATAGATATATACATAAAACATACAGTATTTCAAATAGAAACATTTACAATACATAATTTTAAATTAAATAAAAGTAATTATATATTTATTAGACAACAATTACTTCTAGTATTATTTTAAAAGAATAAATTTCACATCATTAGTTATTTCTTAAATCGCAAAAATAAAAGTGTTAGTATCATTTCTAAAGATGTAAGGATAACTTCAGGAATTATGTCTGTCTCTTTCTGTTTACATACTACTTAAAATTAAATGTAAATTATAAAATTGATGTAATTTACTAAAAAAATACATTATATTTTTTAGTACATGGTTGATGCCAAACACTGTATGCTATGGAAATATTAAGCAATGATATATATATTGAATATATTTAATGTACTTGAAATTTCTTAGTATGAAATCAATAAACCAAAGTTTTCAGTTAATATGTGGGAATGTTTTATTGTGGGTAATTTTATAGTATTTTTTATTTTTATTATTTTATAAAGCATTATCAAATCTAAGCCTCCTGTCATAGGCTGCAATCTGGATATCTAACCAGTCCATCCTAAAGATCAGTCCTGGGTGTTCATTGGAAGGACTGATGTTGAAGCTGAAACTCCAATAGTTTGGCCACCTGATGCAAAGGGGTGACTCGTTTGAAAAGACCCCGATGCTGGAAAAGATCAAGGGCAGGAGGCGAAGGGGACGACAGAGGATGAGATGGTTGGATGACATCACCAACTCGATGGACATGGGTTTGGGTGGACTCTGGGAGTTGGTGATGGACAGGGAGGCCTGGCGGGCTGTGGTTCATGGGGTCGCAAAGAGTCAGACACGACTGAGTGACTGAACTGAACTAAACTGACAACACTTTTTAAATTATTCACTATATTAAACATTTTATGTACCTTTTAAAGTGTATGGAAAATTTTCCCCAAGATGGTGAAGTTTATTTGGAATATCGCAAGCTTGGTGTCAAAGCTTAGTTGCAATAATGTCACATTGTCTTTTTAATCAGTTTCCTTGAAAACCCAAAACATTTCGGAGACTTCAATTGAGATTAACAAGTAAATAAAAAGACTACCTTAAAGAAAATCTAACTTTTCACTTTAAACTATAGTAGAGTGAAGTAAGAATGTAAAAGCCCACTAATCATCAGGGATGATCAGATCAAAACTGCAATGAATAATCACCTCACACCTGTTAGAATGGTTCTTACCAAAAAGACAGGGAAAAAAAAGTGTTGACAAGGATGTGGAGGAAAGGGAACACTTGTGCACTGTGGATGGGAATGTAAATTGGTGCAGCCACAATGGAAAACAAAATGAAGACTGTTGCTAAAAAAATTAAGAACAGAACTATTACATAATCAAGCAATTATACTTCAGATTATTGATTATTTATTCAAATAGTACAAAAACACCCTAACTCTAAAAGGTTATATACATCCACATATTCGCTGCAGCACTAGTTACAGATTCAGTGTAGCTCAATTCAGTTCAGTTCAGTCACTCAGTCATGTCCAACTCTTTGTGACCCCATAGACTGCAGCAAGTCAGGCTTCCCTGTCCATCAAGAACTCCTGGAGTTTACTCAGACTCATGTCCATTGAGTTGGTGATGCCATCCAACCATCTCAACCTCTGTTGTCCCCTTCTCCCACCTTCAATCTTTCCCAGCATCAGGGTCCTTTCAGAGTCAGTTCTTTGCATCAGGTGGTCAAAGTATTGGAGTTTCAACTTCACCAATCCTTCCAATGAATATTCAGGACTGATTTCCTTTAGGATGGACTGGTTGGATCTTCTTGCAGTCGAAGGGACTCTCGAGACTCTTCTCCAATACCACAGTTCAAAAGCATCAATTCTTCAGTGTCAGCTTTCTTTATAGTCCAACTCTCACATCCATACATGACTACTGGAAAAACCAAAGGTTCAACTAGATGGACCTTTGTTGGCAATGTAATGTCCCTGCTTTTTAATATGCTGTCTTGGTTGGTCATACATTATTTATTAATCATAAGTTTCTGCTTCTGCATAGGGTAGGTGGAGTATTTTTCACGGAGTTATGGAACCTCTTTTGGAGAACCAGTGTTATAAAGTGAATAACCATTAGAGATGATAAAAGAATGAGATCTCCAATTTATTTACTCTATTTAGAGTGCTGCCCCCAGCCTCTGCTGCTGCTCTAAGTTGCTTCAGTCATGTCCGACTCTGTGCGACCCCAGAGATGGCAGCCCACCAGGCTCCCATGTCCCTGGGATTCTCCAAGCAAGAACACTGGAGTGGGTTGCCATTTCCTTCTCCAATACATGAAAGTGAAAAGTGAAAGTGAAGTTACTCAGTCGTGTCCAGCTCCCAGCGACCCCATGGACTGCAGCTCACCAGGCTCCCCCATCCATGGGATTTTCCAGGCAAGAGTAATGGAGTGGGTTGCCGTTGCCTTCTCCAGCCCCCAGCCTCTAGTCATCCTTTAAAATTTATTAAATATTCAGGTAATCTTACTGGGAAGCATAACACTTCAGTACATTTTTAAGCTGAGTCAGGCACCCATATCAGTGCTCCAGGAACATCCTCTGCCTGCCCCTGTCATAAGAATTAGCCCCACTGAACTAAAATTATTGAGTTACCTTTCTATGACTCTAGCCAAATAGTGAGCTTTATGAAGCAAGCTATCACATCAAGTAGTCATCAAGCGGGGACATTTGAGAGGTGACGTATTACCAGAACTCAATTTGTGTGTATTAAGATGAATAAATGAGTGCTAGCATTCGTATTAACACATTTTTATTATTTAATTTAAAAACTAAGAAAAGTTTTAATGACTTTATATTTAAATCATTTCAATAATTGGTTCTCATCTTAGAATTATCACTCCATTAGCTGAATTGTTAAAGTGATTTTCTCAGTAATATCACTACATTTGAAAGTGTTCAGGAAATCTCTGAAATCTCCCAAGTATATCCTGATGTCCAGTAAGTAACATCTAAGGAGTCATTTCAGCAGTTCAGCTTAAGATATACTTGAAATTTCTGACAAGTCAGAAAAGTGTAAAGAATAAAATTTCAAAATAAGATAAAGATAATTGATCATTTATCCAAAAAAGATAAAGACTGAAAGAGGTATTGGCTAAAATTGTAATCTGAAAGAATGGAAATATTAATGATTCAAACCTAGAAGCTAAATACTGGTCTTGTGTTAATATGTATTATATTAGTGTGAATCAGACAGTTATCCACATAAGAAGTGCACAAAACTGTGGCAAACTTTTAAGAAAGAATTCTGCTTTTCCAATATCATCTTTACAGAAGAGGGAATTTTGCAATAAGGAGTTCAAAATCTGAGCCCCAGTCAGGTCCAAGTCTGTTTTTGCTGACTGTAGGTCCCAGTCTGTTTTTGCTGACTGTATAGAGTTTCTCCATCTTCGGCTGCAAAGAATATAATCAATCTGATTTTGGTATTGACCATTTGGTGATGTCTATGTGTAGAGTCATCCCTGGTGTTGTTGGAAGAGGGTGTTTGCTATGACTAGTGCATTCTCCTCACAAAACTCTGTTAGCTTTTGTCCTGCTTCATCTTGTACTCCAAGGCCAAACTTGCCTGTTACTCCAGGGATCACTTGACTTCCTATTTTTGCATTTCAGGCTCCTCTAATGAAAAGGACATCTTTTTTGGTGTTAGTTCTAGAAGGTTTTGCACATTTTCATAGAACCATTCGACTTCAATTTCTTTGGCATTAGTTTTGGGGCATAGACTTGGATTACTGTGATAACGAATGGTTTTCCTTGGAAACAGACATCATTCTATTGTTTTTGAGATTGCACCCAAGTACTGCATTTTAGACTCTTTTTTTTTTTACTATGAGGGTTACTGCATTTATTCTAAGGTATTCTTGCCCACAGTACTAGATATAATGGTCATCTGAATTAAATTTGTGCATTCCAGTCCATTTTGGTTCAATGATTCTTAAAATGTCTATGTTTACTCTTGCCATCTCATGTTTGACCACTTCCAATTTACTTTGATTCATGGACTTAACATCTTAGGTCCCTATGCAATATTGTTCTTTACAGCTTTAGACTTTACTTACACCACCAGTCACATCCACAACTGGGTGTTGTTCTCGTTTGGCTCAACCTCTTCATTCTTTCTGGAGCTATAGTTTGACTTGTCTCTGGTAGCACATTGGGCACCTTCCAACATGAGGAGTTCATCTTTCCGTGTCATATCTTTTTGCCTTTTCAATCTGTTCATGGGATTCTTAAGGCAAGAGCACTGAAGTGGCTTGCCAATCCCTTCTCCAGTGCACTATGACTTCTCAGAACTCTGTACCATTACCTATCTGTCTTGGGTGGTCCTATATGGCACGGCTCATAGTTTCATTGAGTTAGACAAGGCTGTGATCCAAGTGATCAGTTTGCATAATATTCTGCAACTGTGGTTTACATTTTGTGTGCCCTCTGATGGATAAGAGGTTCTGGAAGCTTCCTGATGGGAGGGACTGGCTGTGAGGGAATCTGGTTCTTGCTTTGATGGGGAGGGCCATGTTCAGTAAATCTTTAATCCAATTTTCTGTTGACTGTTGGGAAGAAGAACTAAGGAGCCTCTTGATGAAAGCTTGATGAAATAGGAAAGTAAAAAACTGCCTTAAAACTCAAAATTCAGAAAACAAAGATCATGGCAACCAGTCCTATCACTTTATGGCAAGTAGATATGGAAACATGGAAACAGTACCAGATTTTATTATCTTGACTCTAAAATCCCTGCAGATGGTGACTGCAGCCGTGAAATTAAAAGGTGCTTGTTCCTTGGAAGAAAAGCTATGATAAAGCTTAAAAAAAAAAAAAAAAAGCAGAGACATTATTTTACAGACAAAGGTACATCTAGTCAAAGCTATGGTTTTTCCAGCAGTCAGGTATGGATGTGAGAGTTGGACCATAAAGAAAGCTGATCACCAAAGAATGGATGTTTCTGTGATGTTGGAGAATACTCTTGGGAGTTCCCTGGACTGCAAAGACATCAAACCAGTCAACTGTAAATGAAATCAGTCCTGAATATTCATTGGAAGAATTGATGCTGAAGCAGAAACTGCAATACTTTGGCTACCTGATGCAAGGAACTAACTCATTGGAAAACACCCTGATGCTGGGAAAGATTGAAAGCAGGAGGAGAAGGGGATGACAGAGGATGAGATGGTTGGATGGCATCACCGACTCAATGGACATGAGTTTGAGCAAGCTCCAGGAGTTGGTGATGAACAGAGAAGCCTTGCGTACTGTGTAGTCCATGGGGTCACAAAGAGTCAGACACTATCGAGCAACTGAACTGAACTGAACTGAATAGAGGAAGGAATAACTTTTGTTATTGACATCACTTGCCTCCTAATATGATGTACTGAGAACATCATATCATTTTTGTAGTATTCTTGTAAAAAACATCTAACACACAAAAAAATGTCTAACATAAATCTAATCATGAGAAAAAATAAGAAAAACTCTGATTGAGGGGCATTTATAAAAGAACTATCTTATAGAATCTACAAATATCACTTAATGAGATACAAAGAAAGGCTGAGAAAACACCACCAAAAAAAAAAAAAAAGGAAAAAAGTCTAAAGGGGCATGATCACTGAATATAATGCATGATTAGGGATTTTTCTCTTGCTATAATGGAGATTACTGGTAAAATGGACAATATTTGAGGTTTATAAACAGTGATGGCGTCATGGACATGTAACCAATGCAGTCACATGAACTCAACACTCAGCACTTTAGGCTAAATGCTCTTCAGAAATCATTTTGAAATTTTTCATAATTTTATCTTTGCATTTGTGTTTGCACGTGAAGCTGAAAAGAATGATAAACCATGTATGTCACTATGTTAAAAAAACGTTATTCTTTTTTTAGGAACTGTGGTTACAGGTAAAAGTTTAATATTTGGGGGAATGTGGTTGAAGAATATACAGAAATTCTTGCATAATTCTTGAAATATGACAAATTAAAAGAATAAAATATATCATGTTTTCTAGCTTACCTCTCAAAACTTCATTTTTATAGCCTAGGTTTAAAGAATTACAAATATAAATTTATGGAAAAACATGCTATTTTAAAATGTCCAATACCAATTTGTTTAATGAATAAGTGGAAACAAATGTTTCAGAGTTTTTTCTTCCCTTTCATTTGCCAAGGTGCTGATTGACGCTTTTTTCCCCCAAAAAGAACATTACATACATGCACACACAATTTAATATGGATTGATTGTTATAAAAATCAAGTAGATTTATATCTTGGGGCTTTCCAGGTCGCACTAGTGGTAAAGAACTCACTTGCCAACGTAGGAGATGTAAGAGACATAGGTTCGATCCCTGGGTTAGAAATATCCTCTGGAGTAGGGCATGACAACCCATTCCTGTATTCTTGCCTGGAGAATCCCAAGGACAGAGGATCCTGGTGGGCTATGGTCAGCGGGGTTGCAAAGAGTCAGACATGACTGAAGCGGATGCAGCATGCGGTACATACTCATAGACAAAAATGTAACTGTAATGCATTTCCTCTATCCTAAAATTCCTTTTCCTAATCCCTTAATTAAACTCTGAATTAAGTTTTAATCCTATGAAAGAATAAATATTCAAAAAGTTCACTTAAAAATGTTGGGATAACACTTCTTTAAAAATAAGGCACAACAAGATCCATTCTTTCTTTTGATTAACTTTACAGATCAAATTATCAGTATTCTAAATTTTAAGACTATAAATCAAGCATAAAAATAAGTGTAATCATTTTCTGAATTCCAGTAAAGGTATTATGTCATGTTTACAAGTCACCTTAAAAAGAAAGTATAACATTTTATTTTCTGGTTCAAATTTTGGTTAAAATGGCTTTTTATTAATTTTTTTAGATATTACTTTAAAAGAATAAAAAGAGGTTACTTTGTGTATGACTGAAACATTTAGACCTCTGTTCACAATTTTGTTTTTAAAATGCTTTTCCTTTTTTTGGCTCAACTGGTCAAGAGTTTTGGGATTATGAATTAATAAGATTTTCACAATGGCTAATTTTAAGACATATCAAAAAGTAAAATAAATGGTATGTATACTCTTGATGTACGGACTTCCTGGGTGGCTCGATGAGAAAGAATCTGCCTTCAATGCAGAAGAATGTCTGTAATTCAGGAGATAAAAGTTTGATTCCTGGGTCAGGAAGATCCCCTGGAGAAGGAAATGGCAAACCACTCCAGTACTCTTGCTTGGTAAATTCCACAGAAGGAGGAGACTGGAGGGGTCCATGGGGTTGCAAAGTCAGACATGATTTAGCGACTTGATAAATATTAAAAGGAAAGTTTGAGAAGAGACATAATCTTCATAAATTTATTCAACAAAATTAGAATTTTTGAGACTTTTCTAAACATATCTCTGTTTTTATAAGATATAAAATACTGGAATAAGATATAAAATATAATATACAAATATAAAAATAGTTATATAATAAATAAATAATATAAATAAATATGTAATATAATAAAATATAAAATACTGGTACAAGGTATAAAAAACTGGGGGGAAAAGAAAAAACACTAGTGAACCAGGCAGAGCTAGTCATGAGGCATCAAATGCCAGTATCTGAGTTCCATACACAAAATAATTGCTCTGACACACTAAGAGAAAAGAAGACAAAATTAATAAGTAAACTACATTACATAGACTTAAAAGTCAATATATGTAAATCTGATCAGCAGCTCTCTGCATTACTAATGACTTCTAAATTAATCTATAAGAATAATCTATAAAACTCAGAAAAAAGTAAATTTAATAGTATATTTCTGGAGGGGGGAATGGCAATCCACTTGAGATTTATCATTACTGATTTTCCTGAAACTTATATAAATTGAATAATCTACATTTAAAAAGCAAATTCCAAGTTAAATACTGGTATGCATGGGACATTTGCACAAGGCTTAAAGAGGCAAAACCACGATTCAGTCAAAAATCAATAAGAGCTGGAAAAATTGATGTGCAGCTTCTGGTAACCTATTCTCATAAGCAGGGAATGATCAAATTAATTTCTGTATAGTCTATTAATGCACCCAGGTGAATCTTTACAAGCAAGAAAGAAAGGGAAAGATCTAATATCTCCATGGGCTACAAAGACCCAGGTGCAGCTTTAATAGTTTAAAATAACATTCTCATTGGTTAACTGGGGCCCAGAAGAAAAGTAAGGGCCAAACTAATAGGTCTAGCACATTTGGAATCCATTGCAGGCAAAGAGCAGGGAAACTTTACCCAAAAAAGTAAGAATAGAGAAGAGTATAATAGTCAATTTAGTGCAATGTTATCAAAAGAACTTTGCTGGATGTTAAACTTTGTAAAATTTCTTTGATAATCGCATATTCATCTTAGAATCAGCAGTTAAGACTCCTTATTTTAAAGTTTTATATTTTTACTTTTCTTCTCCCTTCTGTCCTTTGTTCTCTGTGTTAGAAAATATGATGCACTGTAGGCTCACCATCTTCTGTATTTAAATGTTTTTTTCTTTTTTTTCAGATGCATTTCTATGAATATAGTCTATAAAATGTTTGTTAAGGAAAACTAATTTATAATTTGAGTCTATGATTTATGATTTATAAGAGTCCCTTCATTTACTAATATATTGTCATTCTCTAATGAATTCATTCATTCAGTTATAATTTATACACATATAAACATGAGAATGGAAGTCAAAAGAATTTTTCATGTTTTTATTTGTATATTTGGCCATGCCAGGTGTTAGTTGCAGCATGTGGGACCTAGTTCCCTAACCAGGCATCAAATCCAGGCCCCCTGTATTGGGAGCCTGAAGTCTTAGCTACTGGACCACCAGGGAAGCCCCCAATAATTTTTATAGCTTTAAGTACAGGCATTTCTGAAATTAATGGCAAAGTATATACATTATGTATGAGCTAATCCAGTCTCCTTCATCTCTCGGGATTCGACTCTCTATTATTTCCCAATCCTTCAAGCTATGATGATGACAGAGAAACTTGTTATAGAGAACTTTGGAAGGTAAAACCAGATGCAATGTAAACTCAGAATTGGTTTACACAGCTGGCATTTTCTTTTGTTTCTTATGGGCAACTCTAAGACATAATCAAGATGTTACAAATAAAGAAAGATTATGAGAACCTCAAACCTAGAAGTTTGAGGGTTTCATAGGATATAAAGGAGGGAAATTAAAGGATTAACTACTATATTTATTGAATTACACTGTCAGACGAAGTCCAAATCTTAAAGGGCTGGCACTATTCTATCATTATGATTTGAGCAAAGAGAAAATTAATATGTGAAAGACTAATGACATATCCTCTTTTGCAATATCAAAATAAATTATTTTAAAGCATATTTCTTTAGTATAATTCTTCAACAGTTTTTACCATATGGCTCAAATCTTGGCTTCCAGTTAGAAAAATATTACCTCAAATTATCTTTATTATTAATTCTGCAAAAATACAATAAAGTACTATGAGATTTCATTGTATCAGACTTAGGCATTGAATATAAATTTTATCACTGAAATCCAAGTATAGAAGTCCTGTTGAATTACTTATACAATTACTTGCCTAATTCACATACCATCAGAATGAAATAAAATCTATACAAATCTGACTAAAGTAATCAAATTCATAACATTCTACTTTGTTATTTTTAACCTTAGTTGTAATGTAAAACCCTATACAGTATTTTATGACAGTTGGTTCCATGGAATGATTTGTGGCATAACGCATACTGTTCTTAGCTAAAGGAAATACCAATGACATCATTCAGCCATTACACTAGATAAGCTCACCTATTAAAGAACAATACTAACAGTGTTTTATATTTTTACTAAATTGACATGATGAATAAGTTGTACAGAATATTTTACTCTACAAACACTATAGTTAAAATATTCGAACTACCTTTGCCTCTTCAAACATGAATGTGTAATATTGAAAAGGTTTAATAATTTCAATGATTTATCAGCCATATTATTTACCCTGTTGTATTTTCATAAATAAGAAAAGAAAATGACTTGAATTTAAAATAATACAAATACAAGTGGATTATCTGTCAACACATTTTAGAAATAATTTTAAATACAGAAAAAAAGTGTATGTTCATCAGAGAAAAAAATACCTTAATAAAATATTGCCTTCTCTATCTCCCTCAATATGTACCATCTTTAAAATGTACTAGTTATTCATAAAAGTAGCCTACAGTCCTCATTAATATTAAAAAGTCATTTGACCTGTAAAATTTAACCACTCATTCTTTTTTTAGGTAGGGTCAAAAGTCAAGTAGAAACTAAAGCAGCATACATTGAGGTTGTATTGTATAGCATTTTGGCCTCAGCTCAGATTCAAAGCTTGCCATATAATGTGGGAAAGCCCACATTAGCTATATGACTACCCACAACTTTTTTCTCTTTAGTTTTCTCATCTATACCATGAAGAACAAATAGAATCTGCTCTCATACAGTTGATTTAAAAATTAAACAATTGTTATGCATACAAATAGAAGGTGTGTAGGTCCTTCTCAATAAATGTTAACTGTTTTCATTATGAATGTTTTACTGTTTTAATGAATGAATGAATAAACTGCTTAGGTTTGCTTATTCCCTGTAATGTCTTTGATTTCTTTTCAAATACATTTTGCTGAAATAAATAAAATATAATGTAACCATAAGTCACATCTGGCAAAGAGTATTTCTGATAGGTTTAGCATCATAGTGACAACCAGATGTTGAAATATACAGATCAAAATGCGTTATTTTCCTGTTGTGGCTGACCATAGGATAACATTCATTACTTAGAAAGGTTAGCATTTGGCAATCTGAAAAACATATTTTGCATTTAATATAAAGAAGCCTTTCAACATAAGAATTTGGTAAAGATAGGATAAAATCTAAATTTCATTTTGCATCCCTAAATTTCAAAAAACAATCTATGTCTCATAGTCAGTACTAATATTCACTTGTAATTTCACATCAGATATTTTTCACAATTAGGAGGAATCTGAATCAACTACAATAAGTGATGTATACCAGAATATTACCTGGTGTTTCATTGGGCTTCATGGATAGTTCTCACGCCATAGGAATGCTTAAATCACTCTGAACAAAAGTTTTTATTGTCATCATAAATCTCAAGCTAAAGAGCTCCTTTGGGTATTACTCCAGATATGTATCTGGGACTAGGTAGGTCATAACTAATACAATTAAGATTAAGGGCTAGGAGTCTACAAATTGTACCTCTTACAGAACTATGCCCTTTTACACATAGTAATAAGAAATGTAAATAGTTACTATAATACTAAGTGCAGTTAAGACTGAGCGCCTGTCACACGTGGAAAAATTTATCAAAGTATATGAAATTTTATGCTTCCTTTCCAAATGGAATTGTTTATTCACTATAAAATCATGTTGATTTTTAATCTGCCAATCTTTAGTATTCCCCATAATAAGCACGTAGCAGTGTTTCCAAAGACTCTTTTTTTTTATTTCTTTTTTTTTTTTTGCTTTTTATTTTATTTATTTTTTTTTGATTTTTTTTCAATTTTAGTTTTTTATTTTTTAAATTTTAAAATCTTTAATTCTTACATGCATTCCCAAACATGAACCCCCCTCCCACCTCCCTCCCCATAACAACTTTCTGGGTCATCCCCATGCACCAGCCCCAAGCATGCTGCATCCTGCGTCAGACATAGACTGGCGATTCAATTCACATGATAGTATACATGTTAGAATGTCATTCTCCCAAATCATCCCACCCTCTCCCTCTCCCTCTGAGTCCAAAAGTCCGTTATACACATCTGTGTCTCTTTCCCTGTCTTGCATACAGGGTCGTCATTGCCATCTTCCTAAATTCCATATATATGTGTTAGTATACTGTATTGGTGTTTTTCTTTCTGGCTTACTTCACTCTGTATAATCGGCTCCAGTTTCATCCATCTCATCAGAACTGATTCAAATGAATTCTTTTTAATGGCTGAGTAATACTCCATTGTGTATATGTACCACAGCTTTCTTATCCATTCATCTGCTGATGGACATCTAGGTTGTTTCCATGTCCTGGCTATTATAAACAGTGCTGCAATGAACATTGGGGTACATGTGTCTCTTTCAATTCTGGTTTCCTCGGTGTGTATGCCCAGCAGTGGGATTGCTGGGTCATAAGGTAGTTCTATTTGCAATTTTTTAAGGAATCTCCACACCGTTCTCCATAGTGGCTGTACTAGTTTGCATTCCCACCAACACTGTAGGAGGGTTCCCTTTTCTCCACACCCTCTCCAGCATTTATTGCTTGCAGATTTTTGGATCACAGCCATTCTGACTGGTGTGAAGTGGTACCTCATTGTGGTTTTGATTTGCATTTCTCTAATAATGAGTGATGTTGAGCATCTTTTCATGTGTTTGTTAGCCATCTGTATGTCTTCTTTGGAGAAATGTCTATTTAGTTCTTTGGCCCATTTTTTGATTGGGTCGTTTATTTTTCTGGAATTGAGCTGCATAAGTTGCTTGTATATTTTTGAGATTAGTTGTTTGTCAGTTGCTTCATTTGCTATTATTTTCTCCCATTCAGAAGGCTGTCTTTTCACCTTGCTTATAGTTTCCTTTGTTGTGCAGAAGCTTTTAATTTTAATTAGATCCCATTTGTTTATTTTTGCTTTTATTTTCAGAATTCTGGGAGGTGGATCATAGAGGATCCTGCTGTGATTTATGTCTGAGAGTGTTTTGCCTATGTTCTCCTCTAGGAGTTTTATAGTTTCTGATCTTACATTTAGATCTTTAATCCATTTTGAGTTTATTTTTGTGTGCGGTGTTAGAAAGTGATCTAGTTTCATTCTTTTACAAGTGGTTGACCAGTTTTCCCAGCACCACTTGTTAAACAGATTGTCTTTACTCCATTGTATATTCTTGCCTCCTTTGTCAAAGATAAGGTGTCCATATGTGTGTGGATTTATCTCTGGGCTTTCTATTTTGTTCCATTGATCTATATGTCTGTCTTTGTGCCAGTACCATACTGTCTTGATGACTGTGGCTTTGTAGTAGAGCCTGAAGTCAGGCAAGTTGATTCCTCCAGTTCCATTCTTCTTTCTCAAGATTGCTTTGGCTATTCGAGGTTTTTTGTATTTCCATACAAATCTTGAAATTATTTGTTCTAGTTCTGTGAAAAATGTGGCTGGTAGCTTGATAGGGATTGCATTGAATTTGTAAATTGCTTTGGGTAGTATACTCATTTTCACTATATTGATTCTTCCAATCCATGAACATGGTATATTTCTCCATCTATTAGTGTCCTCTTCAGTCCATGGGGTCGCAAAGAGTCTGACAGGACTGAGCAACTTCACTTTCACCACATCTTTAGTTATATCTCAGTTGTGGGTATAGGTATTTATCATCACTCTCTATGTTATTTTCATGAATATTTCAATTATTTTATATTATTTGGCAATATTAGGACTACTAACACATTAGAGTTAAAAAAAAAACCAAAGCTTTTATTTAAGACATTATCTAATGATTCTGATATTCTGATATTTTGATATTCTGATCAAAAATATTAAATTCTGATATTTTTGACTTGAATTTTTTAAATAATAATAGATTTTTCCCTTTGACTAATATCAACCAGACTTTCTTTTTTTCCTTTTTTTGCTAAGGAAAAGAGGAAATACGATATCAGCTTAGACTAAACTACTTATATACACTATCAGGATTTTTATATTGCATTCCGAGTGGTAATAAAAAATGGGATCACTTGAAAGAATGTTCTGCTTCATAGCAGCAACACCTAGTTGAGGCATCCTCTGTTAATAAGCATTAAAGCCAAGATAAACAAATATCATATGATGTGATTCTAAATTTCTTCAGATAATTTGTTTCAAATGCAACTAAATATTTCAGACTATGGATTTATTTCTTTTTATTTCTACAGATGAAAAATTAAGCTACAATTGGAAAAAAGCAAGGTACTATTCCCCATAGTAACTGAACAGGAAAGACTACAGGAGCATGCTCCCCACTGTAACAAGGATTTTTTTTTAATTTTTCACAAGCTGCTTTCTTTCTTTAGAAGATTCCTCTTCAATCCTCAAGGAGACCTTCTCTGAACCTATCTAGGTTAGGATTTTTATTTTATATATATATATATATATATATATATATATATATATATATATATATACTCTTTATAATTATAATGATCTCAAAATAGTGGTTTTTTTCCTTAGAGAAGTTATTTCACTTTCTATTACACATTAATTAGTGAAATTACTTGCGTGATATCGCTCTCTGCCAATAGACTATAAACATCATGGCACTGAAACTTGCTAACTAATATAAGCACATTAACTATAACAGAGCCAGCCACAGAGTAGTTGTTATGGTATAAGTTGTCCCCTTTAAAAAATCATATATGATAGTATGTGGATATGGGGCCTCTAAAAAAACAATTAAGGTAAAGAACACGAGGATGAGGCTGTGATCTGATAGGATAGTATAACTATAAAAAGAGTACCTGGGAGCCCTCTTCCCTCTCCTTCCATGAACACATATGGAGAAAGATCATGTGAGAGAGCAACCACAAGCCAGGAAGAAGCACACACTAGAGACCAAATAAGCAGGCACTGTGAGATGGGATTTCTAGCCTCCAACATTGTGAAAAAATAACATTGCTGCTGTGTAACTCACCCAGACTATGATATTTTGTTATGATAGCTAGAGTCAACTAATAAAGTTCAGTTCAGTTCAATCTCTCAGTCATGTCTGACTATTTGCGAACCCATGGACTGCAGCACGCCAGGCTATCCTGTCCATTACCAACTCCCAGAGCTTACTCAAACTCATGTCCATTGAGTTGGTGACTTCATCCAAACATCTCATTCTCTCATCCGCTTCTCTTCCCGCCTTCAATCTTTCCCAGCATCAGGGTCTTTTCCAAATGAGTCAGTTCTTTGCAACAGGTGGCTAAATTATTGGATCTTCAGCTTCAGCATCAGTTCTTCCAATGAACACTCAGGACTGATCTCCTTCAGGATGGACTGGTTGGATCTTCTTGCAGTCCAAGGGACTCTCAAGAGTCTTCTCCAACACCACAGTTCAAAAGCATCAATTCTTCAGCACCCAGATTTCTTTATAGTCCAACTCTCAAATCCATACATGACTACTGGAAAAATCATAGATTTGACTAGATGGACTTTTGTTGAGAAAGTGTTTATGCTTTCTAATATGCTGCCTAGGTTGGTCATAACTTTTCTTCCAAGGAGAAAGTGTCTTTTAATTTCATATCTAGAGTCACCATCCACAGTGATCTGCAGCCCCAAAAAATAAACTGTATAAACTTTATTACTATTTCCATTGTTTCCCCATTTATTTGCCATGAAGTGATGGGATCAGATGCCAAGATCTTAGTTTTCTGAATATTGTGTTTTAAGCCAACTTTTTCACTCTTTTTCTATTTCATCAAGAGACTCTTTAGTTCTTCTTCGCTTTCTGCCATAAGAGAGGTGTCATCTACATATCTGAGGTTATTGATATTTCTCCTGGCAATGGTGATTCCAGCTTGTGCTTCATCTAGTCCAGCATTCTCAGGATGTACTTTGCAAATAAGTTAAATAAGCAGGGTGACAATATACAGCTTTGATGTATTTCTTTCCTGATTTGGAACCAGTCTGTTGTTCCATGTCCAGTTCTAACTGTTGCTTCTTGACCTGCAAATAGATTTCTGAGGAGGCAGGTAAGGTGGTCTGGTGTTCCTATCTCCTTAAGAATTTTCCACAGTTAGTTGTAAATCACATGGTCAAAGGCTTTGGTGTAACCAATAAAACAGAAATAGATGTTTTTCTAGAACTCTATTGCTTTTTTGATGACCCAGCAGATGTTGTCAACTTGATCTCTGGTTCCTCTGCTTTTTCTAAATCCAGCTTGAACATCAGGAAGTTCACAGTTCATGTATTGTTGAAGCCTGGCTTGGAGAACTGTCAGTATTACTTTGCTAGTGTGTGAGATGAGTGCAATTGTGCAGTAGTTGGAACATTTTTTGGAATTGCCTTTCTTAGGGACTGGAATGAAAACTGACCTTTTTCAGTTCTGTGGCCACTGCTGACTGTTCCAAATTTGCTGGCATACTGAGTGCAGCACTTTCATAGCATCATTTGTTTGGATTTGAAATAGCTCAACTGGAATTTCATCACCTCTGCTAGATTTTTTCCTAGTTAAGCTTCCTAAGGCCCACTTGACTTTGCATTCCAAGATGTCTGGCTCTAGGTGAGTGATCACACCATCACGGTTATCTGGGTCATGAAGATCTTTTTTGTTAGTTCTTCTATGTATTCTTGCCACCTATTCTTAATATCTTCTGCTTCTGTTAGGTCCATACCATTTCTGTCTTTCATTGTGCCCATGTTTGCATGAAAAGTTCCCTTGGTATCTCTAATTTTCTTGAAGAGATCTCTAGTCTTTCCCATTCTATTGTTCTCCTCTATTTCTTTGCATTGATCATTGAGAAAAGCTTTCTTATCTCTCCTTGCTATACTTTGGAACTCTGAATTCAAAAGGGTATACCTTTCCTTTTCTCCTTTGCCTTTTGCTTCTCTTCTTTTCACAGCTATTTGTAAGGCTAATAGAGTAGGTAACTACAACTAATAGAGTAGGTAACTAAAAAGATGTGTTGAAGGATTGAATAAATGAAGGAATAAAAGATAGGAAAAACAAAAGCCTTCCTTCTAAATGTATTTTTTCAGTCAAAGAATAGCATTAATATAACTTTCTGGCATTTGCCAACTTTTTTCTTCACTCTGCTATAGGGAAAAAAACATTTGAGACTTATCTGACGAGTTCAGAAAAGGAACATGACATACCTGACTAGTTTCTTCTCTCTATTCCATCTGTGAGCAGCCACACACACACTGGAAACACAGATTCTAGCGTATCATTCAATAAATTTTGCAGTAGCAACAATCTACATGGGGAGGCCTATATGTATTCATCTGCTTAATTCTGGGCTGCAATGCGCATTGCACCTATTTGTATACACTACCTTCTCCAATCACTTTATTCACATTTTGATCTCCACCTACCCAAATATCTGCCTAGCTCTTACCTTGATTAAACTTCATAAGTGGAGGAAAAACATGTTATTTTGGGATACTATTAAATCTAGGTAGATGATATTACCATTGTTTCAAAATAGAATGGATCATAAAATATTCACATCATCAACAGAAATTGATGTAGAATTTTAAAAAGGAATTTTGAATACATAAGTATCTAGTCTAGTGTCTAGTGTTTCTAGTACTAATTTTTGTCATGCAGGCTGATAGTATATTTGTATTTAAATTATATTTGTATTTCGATAAACCAAGAAACAAAACCTCTCCAAATATAAAAATAAAACAAAAATCGGAATGTAATAAAGACAAGGGTTTGGCAAACTACAGCCCACATGACTAACCTGCCATGTTTCCTGTTTTTGTACATCTCACAAACTCAGATTTACTTTATATATTTTAGAGTAGTTAAAAGAAGAAGAAGATTTCATGTTGTGAAAATTAGATGAAACTCAAATTTCATCTACTTAATTTTATTAGAACAGAGCTATGCTTATTTTTTAACATATTGACTCAGGTGCCATTGCACTATTACAGCAGAGCTCAGAAGTTAGGACAGACACCATATGTCATGCAAAAACTTAAACGTTTACTATCTGGCCCTTATAGAAAAAGTTTGCTGATATCTGCAACAGACTAACTGTATAACAATAAGCCAAAGTCTGACCCATTGGTATTTCTTCCATGATTAGGTATTCATAGAAAAGTACTTTATCTATGTTACTGATTTGAATATATGTTATAGTCTGTATTTTGAGATATTTATGGGAAGTAGTAGTATGATTAGTATGTTTTATATTTACAGATGAAAATGTAGAAAACTATTTTTCTTATTTTTACTTATTGTTGTCAAATGTCACCATATTATTTGTTTCTTAAAGCACTTAAATTTTGATAATGACAAATTTACCATAATTAACTCTATAATAGATGCTCAATAAATCACCACTATAGTAAAGGGGAAAAATCCTCATCAGAGTATATCTCCTTTGTTTTTACAGCACAAACATTACTCTGTCATGCTTATACATATATGTGTATTTTTATTCAACTGTATGAAACACATTTGTTTTCCAGTATATGCTAAATATTATATTCTGTAAAAATGAGACATGAATGTGACACAATGGTTTAGTGATTTCTATCCCCATTCTTGAACAAAATGTATTCTTCAAAAATAAATTCTTCTGTAAATACATTTTATCTATAGTGATCAGTGTCTTCAACTAGTTTTTAACTGTACCAATCTCTTTATGGGTTCACTGTTTTGTGGTTTTTTGTTTTGGCTGCAATGCCTGGCTTGCAGGTTCTTAGTTCCCTGGCCATTGAACCCAATGGGCCAATGGGACTGAACCCAAGCCCCTGTAAGTGAAGGCCCAGATTACTAACTACTAGACGACCAGGACATTCTCTTTATGGTTCCAGTGCTCTTCAATGCCTTTAATTAGTCAATCTCATTTCTTCCTTGGGACTCTTTTCACTTTGATGGTAAAAATTAACTTACTAAAAATGGAACTTTAAATAGCTGTCAACCTAAATATTTTTTTTAAAAATAAAAGCCTTATAAGCAAAAGTTCAGGTGGCTCACCCAGTAAAGAATCTGCCTGCAATGTGGGAGACCTGGGTTCAGTCCCTGGATTGGGAAGATCCCCTGGAGAAGGAAATGGCAACCCACTCCAATATTCTTGTCTGGGAAATCCTTTTGACAAGAGGAGCTTGGTGGGCTACAGTCCATATGGTCACAAATGGTTGAACATGACTGAGTGACTAGCACACAACACACAATTCTATCTACACATTTTATAAAAATTTTTCACTGAAAAACACTTCTCTTCCACATGAATTATCATGAATTCCCTAGGGTCAGATTCTGCAGATGTTAAAAATGAAAATCATAAATTGAATAAATTTTAAAAATGCAAAAGCTGCTATAAAAATAATCATTTGAAACCTAATGAAAACACAGCATCCACATGAGAATTACAACAAACCTTTCAGTATACTGCACAAACACGTGACATACTATTAAACAAATATAATTAAGGACAAGGGAGCTGAACTTTTTTTTTTTTTTTTTGTAATTTTAGCTGCACATATGGAGCATTTTGTTTCACTTCTGGTTTACTTTCTTTTAATCAAAGACCCCCACTGTAATGCCTTCACACAGGGCTTAGTGTTGTGGTTACCATGGAAACCATAATTCTGAATGTCCTAACTTGTGCGATTAAAATTTAACACAAAGTAACATTGATAGTCTCCCTCATTTCCACTACCAGCAATATCCAATTCTAATTAGCAGCACAATAACTGGTTTGGAAGGAATAAAGAGCTCTGACTACTATAGCCTCACATTGCCAGTTATTCACAAGGAATCTCACAGACAATATATAGTGATGGTCTTCTTTTACTAAATGCCAGGTTTAAACAGGAATCATTTCTAGTTGTCTTACTAGTCTCCTCTACAAAAAATATATATATGTATATATAATATTTCTTCTTATACTGTAAGTCTTTAGTTCTTACATTTCAGTTGACTTTCACTGGAGGAAAAGCTTTTTTTTAACAATTATATTCATTTCTATCATTATTATACTACTTTCAACATGGAATTGATCCTTCCAGATATGTTAATCATTAAGATACTATATATGAAAAATTTTTCTAATTAACTGAGATTTTAAAATTCAACTAGATCTTTTCCCTTTTCTTCATTTATTTTAATGACTACTCTAATAGAAGCTGATAAACTCTCCATATTCCATTAAATATATGCTCTCTTGATTATTTTGATCTATAGAAAATTATATTATCTCAGGAGCATATTTGCACTTATCATGTGTCCTGCTACTCACTGCCTCTACTTTTAACTAAGTATAAATTTATTGCATTTGTCAATACAACATTTTAAATTTGGAAATTATACCCTGTCATTCCGACTGAAGTTCTTGTCTACTTTATCATATATAAGAGCAAACATAAATGACATTCTTTCTCACTTCTAAATTCCCAAAGGGAAGAGTTTAAGTTTGTAGAGCACAAAGGAAAATTTAAATATTAAACATTTAACATCAGAAAGATATCTCAGTCATTAAGTTCAGTGCTCTCAAATTTACAGCAGAAACTCAAGTCCACGGAAATGAAACCCTATCTTTAATATGTACAGTGAAAGAATCAGTATTAGTAGTTTTAAATACTCATTTAGCATTTTTATTCACTATGAAGAGTTAAATATCTTATTATTAATTGATACCTTTTGCTACTCTTGATTACAAACCTAAAAACTTTAAACTTTAAAAATATGAAGTATATATAGTATTTTTAAAATAGATCTTGAAACTTAATCAAATTAGCCAAAAAGATGAAACAAGAATGAATTAATAATTCTGCTATAAAGTAGTCTAATATATAATCTACATCATCTAAAAATTAGATTTCATATGGAAAATAATCTGCTTTAAAGATTAAATCTTTAGCCATGAAAACACACTTTCAAAGTCAATGTCAACTAGTCACCAGTGGCCTTTTCCAAATAATCTTAATTTCTATTGTGAAACACATAAAAAAATCATCTCTGTTCCTGAGAGTTTCACACAGTTCATTTCATGTTATTTATATATTAATGAAGAACAGAATACTAACTGAACTAAGAAACTTTCATATCAAATATCCTGTTGATATTTGAATAAGAATAATTTTAGTAATGTTTAATTCTGTGGACAATTTCTATCTTCATATACTTTCTGCTTACAAGTAAGGAATTGTCCTGTCCTATAGATGGTCCATTCAGTGCTGTTATTTTTAATTAGAATATGTGAATAAATTCAAGTAACCCTGCTGCTGCTGCTGCTAAGTCGCTTCAGTCAGGTCCGACTCTGTGCAACCCCACAGACGGCAGCCCACCAGGCTCCGCCATCCCTGGGATTCTCCAGGCAAGAACACTGGAGTTGGCTGCCATTCCCTTCTCCAATCAATTAATCCTAGTAGACATTATTCTTTTCTTTACCGTAAGAAAAAATAAATGAGTAAAAAAGCACTTGGGTGTGTATATGTGTGTGTGTGTGTTAGGGAGACAGTTATGAAAGGAGAAACACACAATGCAAAAGAGAAGAGGAGAAAAGGAAAAAAAGAGACGATTCTTTTATTTAAATGTTCTAGACATCAGATCTGATTCACTTTTTTAACTGAATATTAGATTTTGACAGATCGTTTGAATATGTTGGTTCATATTTCAGAAGTATACCAATAAAGTAAAATGTGTTTTTAAAGAATGTGTAGAAAGTCTTTAGTACCACCAGCTCCATATGTGGTGTCAGAGGGCAAAAGTACAAAGGAAGCAAAACGGTGGATTGGTCAGCAAACCTAGGGAAGTCAGGAAAGGTAGAAAAGGAGCTACTATTTTCCCAGGTATTAACTGAATCAGAGTAAAGTTGATGGACAGGATTATCATGAATTGAACTTGCTAACCAAGTTCAGATGATGACTTTAAATATGATATTCTTTGCCATGCTTTAAATGCTAATAGACAAGAAAAAAGATAAGGTAATTTATTTCAATGAAAAAAATATGGTTCAAGTTGAACTGTGATGCTATTCACCATCAATATATTTACAGAGGCTAAAATTTCTCACCTTCTGATATCTAATGAAAGGTCTGCTTAAATGTGTATTTTCAATTGATAAAAATCCAAAATCCAAAGTTAAAATCTCAAATTTTATATGGAATTTCAGCTTCACAAAGGCTGATTTCTTATAATTACTTTATCACATTCAACTACTTACTTAATTTTAATTTTTTGACATTTCACAAAGAGCACTGACAAATTTTCAGGATTATAGTTTAGTGAAACGTTGTTTATTGAAATTTTTTCTCAAGGCAAAATAAATATATCAAAACTAACATAACTTTATTATTTCATCATTGAGAGTCTAACCTGCTGGGTGTGATAAAGTCTTCTAAAATATTGTGAAAAATGATTCACTGTAAAGCTTTCAACAGTTCCAGATTTATTCACCTGTTCTAAATATGGTTTAGTATTGTTCTCCAGTGAACGATTTATTACTCATCCATTCTATTTCTACAAATATACACTCAAAATATCTTTGGAGTACAATACAGAGAAGAAGTTGAATCTTTATGCTTTAAAATTCCTTCTTTAAAGAAATGATTCTTAAGAGATAAGAAATTCAGTATACTTCTCTGAAGCCTGAAAAAACATTTACTATTTTTAAAATTTTTTTACTCCAGCTTAGAAACTCGTGCAGTTACTTAATTTTTCTAAAGATAGTACTCACATGTGGCTCAGAAAACATAAAGAATAGAATAGAATTAGTTTTAAGGAGCATCTTAGAAAACATTGGCGTTCCACTTTGTGATGCAAAAGAGGGAAGAAAAGTTGGTGAAGTCATAGGGAACATAGCTAACTAGGCACTAAGAGGTAGGAAGATGCTATGAAACTCAAAAATCTCTGGAGGATTAAGGCAGTATCTAAACAAGTTTTAAAAGGCAAAATGTACATTCATATTTTCATATTCCCACATTTGCTCCATTTCCTTTTTGGGTATCTTTTTTACCATTTAGTGTTTAATGCTGGCCAGATCACAGAAATTAAGGGGAATTCTGTTTCAGTCATATTGGTTCTATTCCTTAACTGATCTTGTAAAACCATTTAAATTTAAAATTGAGAAAGTTCTGTGAGAACAAGAAGGCTTTGTCATAGGACAAAAACCATAAGTTATATCAACATGCAACAAAGAAAAAGTTCATTGCTTAAAACTCCTAACTTTATATAATTTTGTAATAATTGGTGAATGATGATGTAATGATTTGATTAATTTTTAATATAATAATAAAAATAAATGCTGGAAACTGCATTATTGTTATTGCTATGTATTATTTTATAGTTTTAATATAATTTTATTATATTGGAAACTAATTATTAAATATCAAATGTTATTCTACTAAATCAAATTTCCATTTCTTGCAATGTCTAGAGTGACAATCTCTTCTTTACTAGGTAATGAGTTACTACAAATTTCATTAAAATATGTTTCCTACTATCTTGGAAATAACAGATACTCAGTGATATGAATTTGAATGTGAAAAGCATCAGAAACACCAAAGCATGGCACAAATACATGCTATCATGTCACTTTAAAAACTAATTATCTAGAAAAAAATCTAGATTTAGAATAAATTTACAGTAACTACAGTATACATTAACAAAACAACAAATACAATTTTCTTGTTAGATGAGTTAAACTTGGATATTACAGAAAATGCAGTGCCTCGGAAAGCCAAAGCGTCTCGGTTACTCTTCATTTTTACCTATACTACACAATATGTTGTCAGAGATCAAAGACTTTCAGATGATAAACTACTTAAAAATTCAATGCAAATGAGTCATGATGGAAATAATTTTCATATATGTCAAAAATCTCTCTTCCAAGATTAATATTAAAAATGCTTTCAGGTGACCATGCAGAGATTTGGGGAGGGCGGCAGCCTGGAAAGAGCCCTCCCCTCTCAGACCCTGTCCCCACTGCACCTTTCCCACGTGGCTGTTACTGAGATTAATCTTTTGCAATGAGCCAGAGATCTAGAACTTACAGGGACAGATGGGAGGGGCCCTTGACCCTGAGGAGAAAGTATTGTCTTTCATTTGTTCACTGGGAATCTTTCATGCCTCACTGGCTGAGTCCAAGACAGACTGGAAAACAGAAAAGAGAACAAGCCCTGATCCTTTGGAGTGGGAGCACTGACTCCAACACCCTAGATTACTAGAGAACTAACCCTAGGGTGTAAGAAATAGTGAGAACTCATACAAACGAAACCGCTTGAATACAAGACCCAGCATCACCCATCTACCAGTAGCACTCTGTGCAGGATGCCTCAGCTAAACAACAAACAAAACAGAAATGCAAACCCCAATCATCAGCAGACAGGATTATCACCTCACTTACCCTTGCCCATTAGAGGAAAAACAAACAGACAAAAACGCAACACAAATCTCACTCTATTCAAAGCTTATACAAACCACTAGACCAACCTTAGGAGGGCAGAAACCAAGAGGAAGAAAGAATTCAAACTTCTTCAAGGAAAGAATTCAACTTTCCTTAAAACCTGGGAAAAGGAGACCTCAAACACAATAAGTTAAAAACAAAAAGTGAAAAGGTAGAGAAATACTACACAAATGAAAAAACAAACTAGAAACACAGAAATTCAAATAAATGAAGAGGAAATAGGCAAACTACCTGAAAAAGAATTCAGAATAATGACAGTAAAGGTGAACAAAAACCTTAAAAACAAAATGGAGAAAATGCAAGAATCAATTAACAAAGACCTAGAATTAAAGAATCAACAAACTGAGACAAACAACACAATTATTGAAATTAAAAATACTCTAGAAGGAATTAATAGCAGAATATTTAAAGCAGAAGAACAATCAGTGAGCTGGAAGATAAAATGGTGGCAATAACTTCTGAAGAACAGAATAAAGAAAAGAGAATGAAAAGAACTGAGGATAGTCTCAGAGACCTCTGGGACAATATCAAACGCACCAACATTCAAAGTATAAGGCTCCCAGAAGAAGAAGAGAAAAAGAAAGGGTATGAGAAAATTTTTGAAGAGATTATAATTGAAAATTTTCCCAATACGGAAAAGGAGATAGTCAATCAAGTTGAAGAGGCACAAAGTGTCCCATACAGAATAAACCCAAGAAGAAACATGCCAAGATACATACTAATCAAACTAACAAAGACTAAACACAAAGGAAGAATATTAAAAGAAGCAAGGGAGAAGCAACAAGTAACATACAAGGGGAACCTCATACACTTAACCACATACACTTAAGTTGGTCTTTCAGCAGAAACTCTGCAGACAAGAAGTGAATGGCAGGATATATTTAAAGTACTGAAAGGGAAAAAATCTACAACCAAGATTACTGTACCTAGCAAGGATCTTACTCAAAATAGATGGAGGAATAAAAAACTTTTCAGATAAGCAAAAGTTAAGAGAACCCAGTATCACCAAACCAGTTTTACAACAAATGTTAACAGGACTTATACAGTTAAGAAATACAAGAGAATAAAAAAGACCTACAAAATCAACCCCCCAAAATTAAGAAAATGGAAATAGGAACATATATATCATCAGGAAGCAACAGTTAAAACAAGACATGGAACAACAGACTGGTTCCAAATAGGAAAAGGAGTACGTCAAGGCTGTATATTGTCACCCTGCTTATTTAACGTATATGCAAAGTACAACATGAGAAACACTGGGCTAGAGGAAGTACAAGCTGGAATCAAAATTGCCGGGAGAAATATCAATAACCTCAGATATGCAGATGACACCACCCTTATGGCAGAAAGTGAAGAGCTAAAGAGCCTCTTGATGAAAGTGAAAGAGGAGCGTGAAAAAGTTGGCTTAAAGCTCAACATTCAGAAAACTAAGATCCTGTCATCTGGTCTCATCACTTCATGGCAGATAGATGGGGAAATGGTGAAAACAGTGGCTGACTTGATTTTTCTGGCTCCAAAATCACTGCAGATGGTGACTGAAGCCATGAAATTAAAAGATGCTTACTCCTTGGAAGGAAAGTTATGACCAACCTAGACAGCATATTGAAAAGCAGAGACATTACTTTGCCAACAAAGGTCCATCTAGTCAAGCCTATGGTTTTTCCAGTGGTCATGTATGGATGTGAGAGTTGGATGGTGAAGAAAACTGAGCACTGAAGAATTGATGCTTTTGAACTGCGGTGTTGGAGAAGACTCTTGCGAGTCCCTTGGAATGCAAGAAATGCAACCAGTCCATCCTAAAGGGGATCAGTCCTGGGTGTTCATTGGAAGGACTGATGTTGAAGCTGAAACTCCAATACTTTGGCCACCTGATGTGAAGAGTTGACTCATTGGAAAGGACCCTGATGCTGGGAAAGATTGAGGGCAGGAGGGGAAGGGGATGACAGAGGATGAGATGGTTGGATGGCATCATCAACTTGATGGACATGGGTTTGGGTGGACTCTGGGAGTTGGTGATGGAGAGTGAGGCCTGGTGTGCTGCAGTTCATGGGGTCACAAAGAGTCAGACACGACTGAGCGATTGAACTGGACTGAAATGAATTACTTTAAGTGTAAATAGATTAAATGCTCCAATCAAAAGACACAGGCAGCTGAATGTATATAAAAATAGGACCCACATAAATGCTATTGACAAGAAAACCACTTCAGACTCCAAGACACATATAGACTGAAAGTGAGAGGATGGAAAAATATATTCCATGGAAATGGGAAGCAAAAGAAAGCTGGAGTAGCAATCCTCATATCAGACAAAATAGTCCTTAAAGAAGATTACAAGAGATAAGGGAGGACACTACATAATAATTAAGGGATCATTCAAGAGGAAAATGCAACAATTAGAAATTTCTATGCACCCAACATAGGAGCACCTCAATACGTAAGACAAACACCAATAGACAAAAAGGAGAAATTGACAGTAACACAATAATAGTAGGGGACATTAAAATCCCACTCACACCAACGGATAGAGCATCAAAACAGAAAATTAGTACGGAAACACAAGTCTTAAATGATATATTAGATGAGATGGATTTCATTGACATCTTCAGGACATTCCATCCAAATGCAGAAAAATACACCTTCTTCTCAAGTGCACATGGAACATTATCCAGGATAGAGCACAATTTGGGTCACACATCAAATCTCAATAAATTTGAGAAAATTGAAATAGTATCAAGCATCTTCTCCAACCACAATGCTATGAGACTAGATATCAATTACAAGAAAGAAAAAAAAAAAACCTGTAAAAAACACAAACGCATGGAAATTAAACATGTTCCTAAATATCCAAAAGGTTACTAAAGAAATCAAAACAGAAATCAAAAAATTTCTAGAAACAAATGACAATGAAAATATGACAACTCAAAACCTATGTGATGCAGAAAAAGCAGTTCTAAGAAGTTTATAGCAATATAATCCCACCTCAAGAAACAAGAAAAACATCGAATAGACAACCTAACTTTACACTTAAAACAACTGGAAAAAGAACAATAAAACCCCAAAA